>NC_059500.1:71648583-72262815 GCF_018139145.2 Gymnogyps californianus | reverse complement strand
CTTAACGACTGTTTTCAGTTTTATGCTGAACTTAGGATAGTTGACAATGGAAAACTTCAAAATGAAACTTCAAATTTCATTAAAATAAAACTAAAACTAAACTCCCCCAACCCAAAGCCTTTCTCATGAAAAGCAGTATTGTGTGATCCTGATTTTGATTGTATAAACCAAAACAGATCAACAAAAAAAAGTTACCTGCAACTTACCCCTCTGACAGGGGAGAGAATCAGCTCCCGTCCCTCGGATCCTGCAGAGAAGCAGAATCAGCGCAGGGCAAGCTGAGGGAAAAGTCCTGCTGAGATGCAGGCTGCTGACAGGCACCACTATTCAGGGATGGTGCTCATAACTTCTGGCTGCCGTCTCTCAAAAGACCATCGTGTCCCATATAGATTGACCAGACTGATGTGGTTCTGTCTCAGGAGCCTAGAGCCAAGGCTCAGTGGAGACATGCCCTTTGGGGCTCTCCTCAGTGACTTGGTTTCACATTCACTAGGCATCTTGAACTCCCAGGAATTTTTTTAAAATCATAAGTATAATCAGAATCTTAATAGACACAGATGATTTTTCAATATTTAACTTTTATGAATCCCATTTCACGATGGAGAAGTGTCACTCTCCTGCTCCGGTGCCTATCAGATGACATGACCCTACACCTACATCTGTCATTTGATGCAGTCAAGAAGAACAGGGTCATTCAGAGGGTTGCTTTCCCGGGGCAGAGTCTCCAGCTTTGGAAATAAACATCTCAGCTTTTTCTTGACATTTCGTTTTGATAGTGACTCAAATGCACTTCGGCATTTTGTCTGGTAACAGGAGATAATTGCACCAGGGTAAGATGGTCTCAGAGGGCCCTTCTATTACACTTCTGGAGTTCCTGTTGGGATTGCTTGCTGCCTCTTGATCTTCTCAGTGATCTGCCATTCTGTGAAGTATTATGCAGCACAGCAGATGCAAACAATCTACATTCATTGAAGGCCTCAGTTGGAATAATATTTTCTTTTTGCATTTTGTTCTATCTATAAATCTTTTATATGGAAGCTTTAAAAAAAACAAGTAAAACTAATATGACATCTTGATCACCTATTTATTTTATATCTCAAATTTTACATCCTACTGCTACAATATGAAAGTAAGCAAACTTAAAAAAACACACCAAGCTAAGTCTATAGTTACTGTATACACTCTAAGTTTTTTTTGTACCATCAAATATTGCCTAGAGACTTTGAACAAAACTCTGCCATCTGTATCTGTCATGCTGTTTGTCAGAATGGCAGCCTTATCATATTACTATTTTTTTAAGGGATAGTTTGCTGGCCTATCACTCAACTCCTATCCTCTAGGCAGCTTTTTGTCTGGATTTAGCTCTTTAATCTCTCCAGCTATGTGGATTTCCAGGAATTTAAACTCTCACTAGTCTAAGTCTTAATGGGTTTCAGAACTTGCCTGCCATTCCAACACATTAAGAAAGAGTCTCCAGGGAAAATGCCATGTTTATGTTGCACTGTACTACCTCTTGAAGATTGCAGCACGTTCCCTATACTGCCTCACTATGATTATATGCTCATGACCAGACCATCACCTGGCCTCCACTTTGTTCTTCATTTCCTCTCTTCTTTGGAAATTCACTCCATATGAGAATGAGAGGAGGGAAAAGGTCTGACTTCACTTCGATGTCTGGCTATTCCTGGGTGAGGCTAAAAAGGCAGATGTGCCATGTTTTGTTCTTTTCCTTTTCCTTCTGTGTAATTCCAGCAAGAATCCTTAACACGGATACTGAAAGGAAATTACAAGTCATGGCTTCCTCCTGATTTCGCTGATATGCTCTAAAAATAAGAAATGGAACAAAAGAAGAATATACATTGTTACGTGGGTGTCCATAATGCTCTACTGACAATGTGATCTTTATTAACAACTTGCTCCCTGGTTTAACATAACAAGTGTGCAATGTGAGGTAGACATGTTCACAACTTTGGTAGGTGGGTTGGCACTGTTTTTTTGGAACCTGTAGGTGTGTAATTAGGTGAAATCTCCAAAGGCTTTATACTTAGGTTGGGTTTCCATATGGATTTAGAATGTATTCAAACATCTTGAATAAATTGAGAGGAGAGCAGCCTTCCTCAAGACATTTGGCACTTTAGATGCAATCAGAAACCAAAAGTGGAAAAGACTAACTGAAATGGTTCTAAACTTCAAAAAACAGTGCAATTTGGAGGTAGTTGTAGGAATGGGGAAGGTTCAAGGGTTATAGGAAATACAGAAACCTGTCTGCATGTGACCATCCAGTTCAAACCTCTGTACCACCAAATCGCTTCACCACTTTAGCCAGCTTTGTTAGCTTCCCTCATGCTGAACACTCAGAAGAGCTAGAGCACCAAACTTTATTCATCTTATCCTTCTTTAATGTCAGCATTAGGTTTTGGTATAAACATGAATCAAAAGGTTTTTACCTGCCAAGAATTGCGTCCAGAGTTCTGGATTTCTTCTGCAACAGCAGATAATTTTGCTCACACTTAAAGCATATGCTCTACTTTATGTATTAGTTTCTCATACAGTAGAAATCCAGAGACATGCAGTTAGGTCCTGGCAATAAAAACAGGGGTGCTGATTTGCAGACACTTGATTTTAAAATAAATTAATTAGAAATTTGTCTATATCCAAGTATCCTGAACTTGCAGCTGGTTCCTATTTTTCTTACTGTCAAACCCCAAATCATCGTACTGAACACCCTACCTTTTTGGAAGCATGGTTGTGGATTTAAACTTTGTGTCTCAAGCCCATTCCTGGAGTTAAATTGAATGTGCAAGTCTATCCATATTGGACTGAATTTGATCTCACACTGAGGCAGGTCAGAGGTAACTGTACTGAAGTCAATGGAACTGACCCTAACCTCCTAACTTCTATATCAGTTGAATTTCACTTACTTCAATGGAGTTGATTTTGATTTACACTGATTGAATGAGATCAGAGCTAGACCTCATGTTAAAGTCATTATTTTTCTTTTGATTTTAGTAAAAATCCCAATATAGCAATTCAGAAATAGGATGAGATTTTTCTGCTAAAAGTACTGGTTAAGTTTCTTTAAAATAAACACATGAAAAGTTTTGTATTGTCTCTATATAGAAATGCATGCTGTTAGCTAAGAGAGAGGAAAAATATTCTGCAGCATTAAATCATATTTTACAGTTCAATCATCTGGAAGATTTCCATATGTCATATTTACATTTACTTCCTATTTAATGCAATACAGATTTTTTACATGCATCGACCTTGAAAGAAAATAACATATGGAGAAGCCTATGTAGTTATTTTGTTTAATGAAATGGTATGCTTTCGTTTTACAAAAGAATTTTAATGGAGAGAGCGCAAGACCCTGAAACAAGACAGTGTTTCTTTAAATCAACTTTTTTCCATTTTCATTGCCCAGCTCAAGCTGTGAAATAGTCCCAGAAAACGTGAAGGTTTCATGTATTCCATCCAAGTCCATGATTTATCAAATTCAGTAATCACAATGAATGAACATGAAGTTATAGAATCATAGAATCATGGAATTGTTTATGTTGGAAAAGAAGGGAGAAGAAACCGACACCCACCTCGCTACAACCTGCTTTCAGGTAGTTGTAGACAGCGATAAGATCTCCCCTCAGCTTCCTTTTCTCCAGACTAAACAACCCCAGTTCCCTCAGCCGCTCCTCATAAGACTTGTTCTCTAGACCCTTCACCAGCTTCGTTGCCCTTCTTTGGACACACTCCAGCACCTCAATGTCTTTCCTGTAGTGATGGGCCCAAAACTGAACACAGTATTCAAGGTGCGGCCTCACCAGTGCCGAATACAGTTGTACTTGAATACTTTATACTCAAGCTCGAATATCCCAAAGTGCACTTTTATGGTCCCTGTGCCAGTCTTAAAATGCAAGTCGCTTAAATTCCACTCTGAAATGCTTCCTGATAATCAATTGCTGCTGTTATAACCTAGGATGACGTATAAATGCTGGGTTTCTGAGCATGGTCCAGTCACATTTATGGTTAAAATGTGCAGTAGCACATGTTTCTAGTGAAGAAAGGAGGATTATTTTAGGGACTGTAGCAGGTGACAAAATAAAGAATGAATCTGTGAGCTTCTAAAAAAAATTTGGAGCCATAGTCTGCCCCCAGTTAGAACTATAAAATTCCACTGGATTGTATAAATCAAGATTTAGCCCGAAGAGTTCCGTGTATTTTATGTCGAGGCATCTTGAGCTGATGGAGCTATTGTGGAGCCACATGATTACAAACAAAAAAAATGCAAAGAATGAAATGTAGCTATGTTTGTAAAAAGGAATGCTACAAACAGATCAGCTTTATAAGTCAACCATCACATTCACATCTGGTGGAAGTAAATGCAGCTCCTATGGAAATGTCTGGGTGGCATTCAACATGGTTCACAGAAAGTAAGCTGGGCAGAAAAAAAGACAGTCCTAGTTCTGTCTTACTACTGTCGCACAAGGAAAGCCTGCATTTTTGGGCTTGATTCCTTGGACTTTGATAGAGGAGGTTTGGAGGTATAACAGTATCCTTTCAAGATGGTTTATTATCAAGAAGCTTGACAGAATAACAGCCAAATTTCTGTGTATTTGTGTGTGTCTGTGTGTGTGTGTTCAGCACCCTGTCTCTTGTTCACATTAATCACTACATCATCAAAAACCGGTCCATTAATTTGCTGCTGAATATTTAGGCAAGAAGACTGCTTTTCACAAAGGAGAATGTTACAAAAGACCCCTACCAGTGCCCAGTTTCTACACTGGAACAACACCTATCTGCAAGCAAAATATGCTGAAGTGCTTAAAGGTGGGAATGACTAGTAATGCAAGACTGTGATCCCACCAGACTTTCAGGAATGATACCTCCAAGTAGACCTACTCTTTACTGTTAGATTTGCCATCCTGGACAAAGGGCAGACTAGTGGTGACAAAAATAAGCTTCAAACACACTTCAAACATACTACTATACTGCATGTAACAAAGCAAAACCTCTTGAACTCCACTTACTCTTCCTTAAATAACAAAGAAAATGTTTTTGTATTCTTGACTGTTTGGTTAGTATTGAAAACAACCATCCAATGCTGAGTAATTGCTGGGTCACTGTACTATTAACGCATGTAACTTGTGGCTCAGAGGCAAGCCTTGTGACTCCTGTCCCCATAAACCTCAGGACTTTGCCAGGATAGACACCTACACTGATTTGAGGGAGGACAGCTGGGGTCTGGAAGCAGCCAAACAGTGTGTCCCTGATACCATACATGCTGCACACCTTGCAAGGACTGGTAAGACCCAAGCTGATCAATATGCCTGGGTTTGCACTGTGCTAAGCTGCATTGAGTGGGTTTATTGTCTCAGGTTCCTCATGTATAGAAATTCCCTAAACCTGCTTTTGTTGCATGGTGTAAATACAGCCTATGTAAAGTGCTAGTCCTTTTGCACATTTAGGGCATGCAAGTGAAGGTATTTCTCTTCCATTTTGAGAGGGCTTCCCAAATCATTCATTTTGAAGTTTTGTTTCAAGCAAAAATCTTCTTCAAACTCATTGGCTTGATTGTGGTTTTGCATCAAAATTAGGTTTTGAGCTAAGTCAGTAAGGCAGTGAACGTAAATCAGTCCAAGCTGACTAGAAACTTTTGGAAGAACAGTTCATGACCTGAATAAAACTGGCCTCAGTTTAAAGTTTGCAACAAAGTCCAAGGTAATTTGCTACCAAATGTTTCATGTGACGTTTAAGATTCCACACCCATCTCCTTAACAACCAACTCATGACTATTTGTTGTTTGTATGGCTGTACCAGTGAGAGGGGTCACACTGAAGCACAGGCACAAACTTTAAAAGTTAGGCTTTATCTAGGCGCTGCTGTCTGCTACCTATAGCAATATCACTGTAGATTATGAGCATTCACTTGGCACTGCCTGCTACTGTTGATATGATGTGGTCTTTACTCCCTTCCCTATATTCTGCAGACAAGCAGCTAATCAGTCTGACCATTTGCTGAGTGAGTTGACAACTGCAAGAACCAGATGTTAAGTTCCAGAATTTATTTTTCCAGTAGGGTCTTTTAGATCTCTGATTTGTTTCCTAGCTAGCTCTTCTTAAGTCTTTTATCTGCCTTCTTGGCTGATTTCCATCAAAACAATAAAGCATTTATAAGTCTTAGTTTCCCCATAATCATCATCCCCAACTGCAATTCCAAGAAGTCCCCTGTGTAACGATGCGAAGGTTTTATTTTCCTTGCAAAATCTGTGAATGAGGTACAGATTTTGTTATGTCAGATACAATATTCGTATCTTGTTTATAACTGCTCAAAAGAACATACTGTGAAGCTTCATTCACAGAATTGACATTTCAAATTTATCAGAACAGGATTTACACTCTGATGTTTGTACAACTACAAAAGTTATCTCTGATGGGTGGAGGAACAAGTTTGTTTTGGGTGGAGTGAATCCATCTAAGTCTCCATGGGGAGCAAAGAAAGGACACGAAAACCTGGGATAGCCTTTGCAATCATACTGATAACAGACAGTCACCCTGAAAACACTGGGGAAAAAGGAAATTAAACACCACACATTTTCCTAGTAAGGGTTCTTATTGTTTGCTTACTTTCATCCAGAGATTAATTATAAATAGAACAAACTTGCAAGAAATATATATAAACCTTTTTAAGAGTGCAGTTTTCAAGCTCCACATATTTTGGTTTTGCATGGAAGAAAACATGAAAAAAGAAAATATTGCCTGATATGTCAACACTTATTTGTCAATATCTGACAGAACTGTATGTGCACCTTCAAATTACTGCTGCCTCCTTAGTAGATTTGCTTCCCTCAAGATCTGGATTACAATTCTCTCTTTTGCAGTTCTGCTATGAAGACGTATCTGGTTCTAACAATCTCTTAAGTTACTTTTCAACCCTTGATACTTACATATGTTTTCAGACAATACTTTCAATTTGTTTTCCACTTAAGCTTGAAATTGCTGGTTTTCTGCTGTTCAGTTTTGAAGGTGTCTAGAATTCAAGTGAGGGTTTGGATGACTATTATGAAAGATTTTCTGTAAGCACCTCATTTTTGATGAAATGCTTCAAGTGAATGAATCACAAAACATCCTAAAAGCTGTGTAAAAGGAGACTAAAGATATGGCACATTTGGCATAGCTTTCCATATAGCAATACGATGGTACTATCCTAATGTACAAGCAGTTCCCAAAAATACATTAGTAGTTCTTCCCACCAACCAGCCATTAGACAAATTCTGTGGTTCAGATGAAAATCCTGGCTCAGAAAGTCCATGAACTCCCAATTGCCAACAGCAGACAAGGTGTATCACAGAAGAACCTTTCTAACACCTCACTTCTTTATAAAACTCTTTCCCTTGGCTGTACATTACTGGTTACTGTCAGAGATGAGCTACTGGATAGAGGGCCCTTTGGTCTGAGTCACTCCAGTTGTACTGATGTTAAACTTCTTTGCTTGGGAATGCTACTCTGTTGTCATTATTGACCTTCACTTGCACTGCTGGGTTGCCAAACTCTGATTTGGGAACAGTATAAAATCCAAATTGTCCACTCACAAGAATGTCTAAAATTAATAGTTGTGCCATCCCCAAGCAGTCAAAGGTGCAGTCATTGTTGTACAAGGCTCAGAACAGTGTAGATACTACTCCAAAGAAATAAAATCCAAGGAACTGAATTCTGCTCCTTTTATTCATGATAAGTGGAATTTCTTTTCCACACTATTTGAGGACTCAGCTACTGCTTCACTTGAGTAAACATGGCAAAATCTGGGTTTATACAGTGGTGCTGGTAGTGACATGCAATATTATGTTCTCTAAAGGACATTTTCAGATGGCAAGGATGTGTCTCCTCCATGAATAACATAAGCTAACCCCTTTTGTTGGCACAGATTCACACGCATCATGGTTTTTCAGGCCTTGTTACAGGTTGTTATTTTTCCACCTTTGTGACTACTGTAGACCTGCTGTTAGAGCAGTATCACTGGTACAGGTGATTAATGTCCTTGAAGAGATTGTCCTTTCTCTAGGAATGAAAAGGTTAAAAGAATTTGAAGGGGAGAGAGAAAATAACAGTGATGAAAGCTTTGACTAATGGGTAGAAAACTCAGAATTATCATTTCAGACACCTTATTCTGAAATATATCACAATAATTAATTAACAGAGTTTGAAACAGCATCTTTTCATGCAAGGAGGCACTGTGAAAACAAACACAAAAAAGACTCTGTATGTTGCTGGCACAGTTCTGGTAATGTCCTGATACAGGTCTAGTATTTAAGACAATTCCCAAACTACTATTTGTCTCATTTTTAAGTGCCAACAGTGACTGTTGAAGGAGATCTCTAATGCCATCAGCCAGCTGATGAGGCATTCAAAACTCAAACTGAGGCATTCAAACCTCAGTTTGAATTTTCCCCAGCAGATTACTCTCTTCCGTTGTGTTTGGGCAGGATGGCTTCCAGGGAATTGGTTCCTTAAACTTCAGGCACTTTTCATCCCTTTGTTTCCCTCTGTTTATTCCCTCTGGATAAAAAATCAGTTACTATTTTTACAACATTTGGATTTAGCTATCTGTTGTTCTAGGATCCTACCATTTCAGATGACAGCTGGATCATATGTATAAAACTTACATGACTTTTCTTACTGTGTAGAACCCAAACCTTTCTTCTTTTAGTGATGCCAGCAGCTTTCTATCCTTAGTATTACAACTGAAAGAAAGTGGCTTTACCTGCATCCTCTTCCGATGTGCAAGTGTTAAGGCAGCTCCACAATCCTCTGTGCTGTTGCATGATACTGCAGAGGCTGTGTTGGTGGGCCAGCATAAGGAGGCAGTGCTCCCCTAATGCCTATCCTTTCCAAATACGCTGTGTCTTTCTCTTATCAGGACAGATCTTTGAAAGGAAAATTACAAACATTTGTTTTCACCAGTGAGTAGAGGTACCTCCATCCTCCATTCTGGACATCAGACAGAAAATTCAGACAGGCCCTTGTTTCCTATGGGTTAACCATAGCCAGCTGTAGTGACAGCGTGCTAACCTAAGGCTCTTTCAGTCTGTTGTTGCCTCTTCCTGACCGTGTTTAAATCATCATCTCATGCAACACAGAAAATGCCTAGCTCCGCCTTCCGGATTTCCTTTCAGGAGTAGGCACGTATGCCCCTGCTGGGTCTAGGCTTAAGGCCTTCAACCATCAGGTTTTCTCAAGGTCTGGAGAAAGTCCTCTAGCAGAGGTATAGTCTGTACCGGCAGGTGTCTGTCATGGCAGCTTTACTGAGCCTGGGAAACACTATACTGGAAGCTGCTAAAGCTTGCTTATATGGCTTTAGTGGCATCTCTGCTTGGGGCTTTGCTGGCATATTTTTCTGTCTCCAGCTGATGAGGCATTCAAAACTCAAATTGAGGCATTCAAACCTCAGTTTGAATTTTCCCCAGCAGATTTTTTTACTCTCCAGCCAGCTCAATATGCCAGCAAACCTTTGAAATCTACACCATACATCATTAACTTTACTATAGGTTCTTTGATATCAGAAATATGATACCATCAACTATTCTTTAAAAATTCTTCCTTTTGTTTATTCAGTCACCAAGGTCAAATCCATGGCAAATTGTGCTCTAACTGAACAAACCATCAGGGAACTTACTTCTTTGATTTTGTTGTTTTACAAATCATCAGAGAAGCCTTGAAGACTAAATAGCTTTCCACAGCTAGAGAAACGTACTTGTAGTAGCTCATAGTAAAATACTGTGGAAAAATTATTAGTATATTATATAACTTGATGCCGATGAATATGCCACATACTCACTTTGTTACCAAAACATTCCATTTAGTAAGTAAATAATTTGACTAAAGTGTTAAGGCAAATCCCGGTCCATACAAAGTCCTGACCCCAGGGGCAAAAGGTCTTGACTTCACTGAGAATAAGATCAATCTCTTAGTTCAATAAAGTTTCAGAAAAAGGTATTCTTGTAAATGTTTAGTTAAAAATAATCTTTTATAAGTAAAGTGGTATTATACAGTACCAGCAAAGATATACATCTTAATATTACTTTTGCTGGTCCATCTTATTTTTATCTAGAATCTTATTTCATGTATTTGTAAAAATTGGCAAAAAGAAGCTATGATTGAATTTGCCTAGTTTGGCCTTAGTTACAAGGCAACAAGTATTTCCTAAACTCTGCAGAGTAAGAAAGAGACACAGAGGGCATGCAGTACGGCTTTTATTTCAGAGTAGCAGCTCCTGGTATAGTTCTGAAGATTATGATAAGTACTTCTTTATTTATTTTTTATTGGTTGATTAATCTTTTCCACCCTTTGCTGCCTCTTAGCGATCATGTTGGTATGCATGATCAGACCTGTGACTATTATATTTCCATGATTAACTGATGTTCCTCTTGGTCAGTATGACTTCATAGAGGAAAGGGTAAAGGTTGCTACTTCTGTTCATCCTACCTCCCACAAAGAAGTCTTCAATATGAATCTATCAACTTAAATATGGTAGATATGCATGACTCATATGGAAAGACCAAGGCAGATTTATTTTTTTAATATATAAATGGCCTGATTGCATTTTGCATTATAGTCATCTTTCTTAAGAGCTGTTTCTGTCTGTTCCCTGAGCTGGTTTATACACAACTGTCTGCCTCCTCCTTTCCTGAAGTGGCCTATACGCAAATGCCAATTGTTAGCCAGTGTAAAAGCTCCAGTTTAAATTACACAAATTACCAATTGTCTTAGAGGTTTTCTTCTGCTCCATGGATGCTAACATATACATGCTCTATTCTACTCCATGTTTTCAATGGCACTGCATGAGGAGGGACAGATTCTGCATAACAAATGTGGACAGACCAGTATTCTGTAACTGAGGTCAACTGCTGGGGGTGACTTCAAAGAATCACGGTCAAATTCAGTTCTGGAGTTCATCAGAAATTTCAAATGCTTTTCCAAGGTACCAGAAGAACAAAATCCTGTAAGTCTGTAAAACACCCACAAATCTTGTAAGAAAGCTTTTTTTAACTGCAAGAGATCCAACAATTTTGTTCCTAGACTGTTATGTTTTTGTGTACAAAGAACTGCCATATGCCTTCAATTAACGTAATTTTGATTTTAGATTAAAACAACAAAATAAGTAACAATGCAAAGCTTCCATGAAAGACCGCAACATCTATATCTTCTTTGTCTTTAGTGAACTATGTAAGAAAGTGAGTGCCTCTGTCTTTTTTTTACTTAAATAGGAAAAATAATAGAAACATTCCAAAAGCTTAAATATTGGTTTTGACTTTGCAACTTAGGAGAAATTTCAGGCTACAGCTATCCACCTTCCTCAACTGATTCATTCTATCTCACTTGAAATCTATAGTGTAAATCTTAAAATAAAAACAGAAAACAAATCAGTTTTCTGAAAGTTGTGACATCTATTCCTTGTTTTCTGATGGTAAAGGAATCATGCTAAATATGAAAATAGTAATGTTTACATCTTTGTCAGAACACCAGCAAGAATTTCTGTCCCCCCTTCTGCCTAAATGGGAATGATTATAACCAGAATGTTTCCACTTTGTGCCTTTTCCAGATGTGGATGTCAGAGGAAGAAAATGACATGAGACAAGTGTTATTGTATGCCCTGAGTATACCACTTTAAATGGTGGCTTTTAGAACTCTGTTTACAGAAAGCTAAACTCTTCTTGTTAGAGAGAGAAAATAGCTACTGGAGCCAACTAAAGGATCAAACTGCTTTCTTAAAATGTACCAGAAGCTTAACAAAGTCCACTAAAATATGACTTTCAGGAGGACACGAGCAATTCTTATTTGAAATGCCAACTAAACCACCAAAACTTTCTAGTCCTACTATGACATTCTTCCTAATTAAAGTTTATGATCCATTAGGGTATAATCTTCATTATTTATGAATGGCAAGATGTGATTGATAGCCACCCTGATAACCATTTAGGTAGAAAGTGGCTTTGTTTGAAACAATAGGAACCACAAAAAAATAGACAAATTCTCTTCAAGGGATTGAAGGATTGTGCATCTATTGCAGACCATTACTCTGTTGTCCTAGCTTTCATTTTATAAAGAATTGCAGTACTCTAACTTACAGAACAAAATAATAGCTTTGAATTGTAACAGCAGGTTTTGACAATGCAAATAACATACAACATTTACTGATCAGAAAATCTGGTAATATCCTAGAATAAAGGACAGAACTGGAAAGAACTTTTGCTCGTTTTTGTCGTTCTTTATCCACTGTGCTGTAGTGGATGACTGACTGCAGCCATGATTTTAGAAAAAGATAATATCTTTTTTAAGAGCAACTTCTATGGGTGGAATAAACAGTCAAGGCTTTGGGCATGCAGATTCTTAAACAGAAACAACAATTGCTAAGCAATAGCAGATGCTGAGAACTATTGGTCTGAATTTAAGTTGTGTTAAGCAGACAAATTGAAAGAAACAGTGGTTGGTGGCATTGGAGCAGTAGGAGATGTTAGTGCGGAGAGACGTGATCATATGGTTATATCTCCAACAAGATCAAAAAGACATCCAGGTAATTACTGGCCACTGAACACCAAGAGGATGACTGGAGGTGTTGGAGTATATCCTGTGTCATAAAACCAATGTCTGCAATCAGTATGTGCCTTACAGCACCTAGTAGAACTTTCTTCTGAAAACTGACTGTCCTCTTGAAGTGAGTCTCCACTGAGGACAAAAGTGAGACGTCGTAGTTGCAATAGTTATTTTGTGAAAAGTATTCTTTCACCAGTAACTGAACATTTCAGTATAAAATTAAAAGATACAGTGTTTACAGCATCAATGTTAGCTCCATTGCTAACATCTTCCCTATGCTACAGACACTGACAATTTCTTCCATATCTTCTGAATTATATTATCAAGTACTTACTTTGCTGCTTCCATTGCAGACCTGAAGAAGGGCTTATGCATCTGGAAGATAGACTAGGTTTTTTTCCAAATTATCATTTAGTTTGGTTAAAAAACCACTGCTTCTTCCTATCAGTTTGGCCTTATTGGAAGAGTTGTTATGTCCACAGAGGATTTGATTCAAAGCCCAGTGAAGTTAAAGGACACTGTTCTAAATCAAAGTAATGATTGAGATCTGGATCAAGCTTGCAGTAAGCTAAATTAAATCCACTATTTTTGCAAAAAATGCTGTACTTGCTTGCTAGATTCCTATCAGGAGACAAGCTGAATTTGCCTTTGTAATCTGTTTTACCATCTTAGATACTTCCATTTATCACTGTGTATTTAAACTTCCTGTAATCGTACTCATTTTAGCCAATAACAGTGTAAGTTATTTGCTTTCTTTGGCTATTTTCATATGCCTCTCCTGACTCTAAGCTCTTTCATAGTTTAAAATTCATAGCTAAAGTTACAAAGTTTCTTTTATCCACTTATTCAATTATCCTGATATTGGAGTGCCTATTAAGAGCAATAAAACTAATACTGCAGACCTTGAGACTCCATCTTGACTGTCCTCATGTCTACATTTTCACTAGCTAAGAGCCCATGCTTCTCCCAAGTACACTTCAAAAATCGTAGGTTATTGTATTCAGTTGCATGCACTGAACTTGATAGAACTGAGTTCTTACTAGAATAAGCAAGAGGAGTTTGCGCTATAACTTTTTATGCACACTTAAAAAACTCCAAAACTTCCTCAAACCTAATGACTAATCCATGTTCTTAAGAATAGCTGTTGTTTTAGGATAAGACAATTACATAAATGGAAGAGCCAAAATGGATTTTTTTCATGTTTGTTGTGAAGCTTTTTTTGTCAATATATGATTCTGCATAATTCAGGGTGAAGCTCTGGTTACTTTATTTTTCTGTTGTTGTGAAAAAAAGGCATCAATTGAAAACATATTCCTACATGTATGAAAAAGGAAGATCATGCAATTTAAGTCACCAGACGTGGCACTTTAGAGATGTGGGTTCATTTCTTCTTTCTTCTGTGGACTATTCCGTGAGTTTGAGAAAGCTATCATATCCCTCCGTATTTCAAGTCTCCTTCCACAAAATAGGAAGAGTAATATAATTCACAATATGGCAGGAAGGCTAATATCAGAAGGTGTGACAGTGGTACCATATAAACATATGAACCAAAGGAGTTTATTTTTTGTGTCATATCAACATCCACAAGAAAAGTATTGTGTATAGTCAAAGTCTAATCCAGTTTCTGCCAATGCTATTAATGTTACTTTCAGCAGCAACTGGATGAGAATCTTGATGAAACTCTGTCTGACTCTTTCAACAGATGCACTTTGGTAGAGATGGTTAAAAATAACAGTTTACTACCATGCTCACATTCAAACAAGCTTGGTATGCTGGCATGACAACATCAACACAATCACAATAGCATGGGATTTCTCACAGCTGCAGACCCATCCAGGAAACAGTGTCTTTTTCAGGTAGTAAATTAATGCTACTTTCTCTTCTGTGGTTACATTTCTACCTGGGTGGAACTCAAATTCAAACAGTAGATATTTAGATTTAGGTGTCTAACCATGAACTCAGTACGAAAGCTTCTAGTATAGCCAGAGGAGCTGAATGGTTCAATCCACCTAGCCACAAATTGCTGTCAAAGGCTATTTATGATAACCTTAGGTTTTCTGTGAGACACCCAGCTGTCAATCCAGAAGGGCAGAGAATTCCTATGGATCTTGTGTCACATCTGCCCAGCCCTGTGCAGTTGCTTAAGATACCCCTGGATGTCTCAGTTGGCACTTGATGTTTATGTTCAGGACACTGAATCAAGGCCCTAGTCAAGACAGTCAAAGACATTTTAAGACCTATTCAGCTCTGTCTGAAGCAAACTTTTACATCTGGTCAACTGAATCTCTTTCTAGATTTACTGACAGTAATGACAGCTTAGATACCTATCTTGCATGTAGATGCCTGTGTTTAGACATGTAACTACAGGTAGGTACCTACAACCTGCATCTGAATCACCCTCTTGTGTTCACTACTCTTGATTATAATGTGGATGTGACCTAAAAGGATAAACTACTTAAGTACAGAGAGTGAAAAGATATATACTGGCAGGAATTTTTGGCAGCATCTTTCTCAACCCCCACGCTGAAGCTGGGGCAGCATATGGTAAGATGGTACCTACTGCAGTCTAAACTCTGGTCAGTAAGAAACAACTGAAATACTAAGATCAGGAGCCTGAGCGATAGAACAGGTGACGCTGCTCATACAGGTTATTGTAAAGAATTCTTTCCATATTCAAATCCAATCCTATGTAGGAAAAGCAATTTCTCTAGTAGTACTACAAGCAGAACTAGTAGTGGGATTGCTGTTATGGAAGATGCAGGCAGCCTGTGAGTGATCATAAGTGACTGAGTGTCCTGGTTTCACCTGGAACAGAGTTAACTTTCTTTTTAGTAGCTGGTAGAGTGCATCACTGTTTGTTTCCCCCCCCCCCCCCTTTTTTTTTTTGTTATATTCCTTTTCATTACTATTATTATATATCATTATTACTATTGTTAGTATTATATTTTACTTTAGTTATTAAAATGTTCTTATCTCAATCCACGAGTTTTACTTTTTTTTTTTCCTTTCCTCCTCCTCACCCCACTGGGAGGGGGGAGCGGGAAACGGCTGCGTGGTGCTGAGTTGCTGACTGGGGTTAAACCACGACACTGAGCTACCATAGCTCCATTAAATGGTTTAAGACAGTATGGGTGAGGTAGGTAGGAATGCAGAAAGTTAGTTGGTATTATTATAAAAGCAGCATTTGAATGTGATTAAAAGCAACTTTCTCCTGAGAACTAAGTGCTACTTCAGTCTTCAACCTTCCCAGATAAAGAAATCAAGCCTAAAAGAAAATGCATTTTCTTGCATGGTAAACAATAACTATAGTACTGTCAGTCATGCTATGCTGTTTATTCTCCTGTGACAATGGCATACGGTTGACACACCTTCTGTTCTGTGTCTGCTCCTTAACATACTTCAGACTCTCAAATTTAAATCCTACTGGCATCCTTTGAAGATACAATGAAACCACTTACCACACGAATTTCTAAATAATTCTGCCCTCATATTTCAGACGAGATGTAGCTAAACAGAAAACACTACTAAGCTACTGTCAGAAAATGTGTATCAAAGGTATAAGGAGTTTTGAAAACTATGGCAAAAACTGACTTGGATGGGATATATTTTGGCAGGAAGGCCTTTGGGTCTACATTTTATAGACCCAGACCTTTAAGATGCTCAATCACATTGAACAAAGGTGTGCTTAATACAGAGTGACTCTCATTTCAGTTAAAATAGGAATTAATTTCTGAGGTTCCTTTGTTCTTCTGTAAGTGACAGCCCATGCAGTTCTACATTTTTTGTCCTTGTCATGAAAGTGCCAAGACAATTATTCTTTGAAAGTTTGGAAAAGAATGAGAAAACCAAATAATGGTAACTTCATCTAATAACTATTGTTTCTGAATAAAATATTCTCTTTTATATCATAAAACCCATCATTAAATTTAAATAAAGAAAGAGAAGGAAGAATATTTTGCCAAGTAAGGATTAAAATTTACTATTTTGAAAACAGATTACTGAGAACTGTGCATTTCTTCCCAAGTTCCTATTATATAATTTTTCTATTTGTGATTTAGAATAGATAACCTCAAACACCAGCCAGTTATTGTGCCAGGAATGCTTGTGGCACCAGTGAGAATTTACTTTGGGATCTTTTATGTGAATGTGATATAGAAACATTTCAGTGTCTGGGGAAATTTGAAGTCACAATGGAACTAATTAAGAATGAAAAGATTTTAAAAAAGAAAAAGAAAGAATTAAACTATTAGTTTGATTCCTAGGCCAGCTAGGAAATCAGTAAATTATCTTTCTATGAACAGAAGGATAGAGCTGATCTATCCATTTATTAGGGTAAGTACTCTGAGCAAACAATTATTACAAATACAGGGGGCAATCTTCTTCTGATTTAGACCAATCTAATTCCACAGAACTCAGCTGAACTCCTTCCATAAGGACAGTTATGCGCTCGTTAGCAAGTTATAGTCCTCACATAGCCCAGACTTACTGATTTGGACTCTTGCAAATGCCATCATCTGAGAGTAATTCAAAGAAGCTTGACTGAGTGCAATGGGATCCATAAGAATTCGGAACAATTTTAAAACATGAGAGATACTGGTTTTGGTTTTGATCAGACATTATCAATTCAATGCACACTGCCTAAGGGATTACTATGTGTAAACAGCATATTCTGCTTTTTAAATTTTTGTTCAGAATTGCAGTGGATTTCAAGGAGTGTCAAGATGGAAAATTTCACCTCAGGAAACTGACACACTTTCAGAGTTGTGAAGTTAGAATTGGAGTCAAGGCTGTTCAGCTCAAGCATTTAAAAAATTCCATTTGATGATGGGCAATGGAGAAGATTATGACAGCTGGCAGACAGGCAGAGGCAGACTTATCAACAGTATTATCTATGCAGAACGTTTGGCAATGAGTCCACACCCAGAGCCAGGCACTAGCAATGCTCCAGTGGGGAAGGTTACATGGAGGAGCTCAGAAGCCATCCAGAGGAAAGTGTGTCAGGGATATCCATGAAAAAGACTGGAGCACTAGTTTCTGATATCTGAGATAGCATATGTGTCCAAACATAGTCTTCTACTGTGCAGCGAAGTACACCTAGGCCAGTTGTCCAGGTTTCCTTTACAGACGATGGAGAGAAAAGGGTAGCTCTACTGCAGAAGCCGTCTGCAGGAGGATGTCCATGTAAGTTAGATAGCCAGCTCTCTTAAGTGCCTGTTTCTCTGCATTGGATAAAAAGGGAACCTAGACAGCCAGCTCAGATTACAGAGCTTTCACTGAAGACTCCTGAAGCTAGGTGTGGTGAATTTTTACTCAGCATCTGCTGAAACTGTGCTGGTATTTCAAAGGAACTTCAGATGGTGTTCAGGGTATGTTGTGGTCATAGCAAGGGAAGCAGTGGAAGTGCTAAGTATCTGTCTCTGTGTACCAGGCAATAAATGCAGAACAGTCCACATTTTGTAGAAATGATTGAAATTAAATGGCTTTTCTGAAAGAATAATTACATTTCATTTTTCTGAAATGTCTAGAAAGAGAAGGTAAAAGGCAGTGTCACTGGCCAGTTGGTGAACACTCTGTGTTTCTGTAGTGTTCTCCCTTGTCTCCTCTGGCATGCTGGGCAGTTTATGATCTGGTACAGGGTAATGCAGCCGTCTTGAGTTTAAGAAGCTGCACACTTTTATACCTGATCTGAATTTGAGCCTCCATACCATACTCTTTTTTTTTAGTTGCTGCAGGTTGAAAGGGATGAGCAATTACATGCAGCCACTGTTCCTATGGTAACTACCTCCTCAACACCCATGTGCATAGCACATTTTCTCCTCATTTAGCCTTATTATTCAGAAGAAAATACCTGTTGTTGCCGGTGTGATGCTATGCAAATGGAACATAAATGTCCTGTAAAATTCTTTAACATTCAATACAACAGCCTTGTGCTCTGCTTCGTAGCTTAACTTTTTTCTGAAACACACTGATTGCCTCGGGTTTTTGGTCTATGGCTGCATTGCACCGAAGGAGTGTGCATCTTTCTACCTGGCTGTTTGTGCTCTATCTAGATACACAGTGATCCCACAGAATAAGTACAGCCTTTACTTTTATCTGTGCTCCCTCTCCCATGAGAAACTTTCACATCTCTTTAAAAGATCAAACTCAGACCACTAATCATTCCATGCAGTGCTCATTGCCCTTCCAGTGGGAAAATCTGTCCCCTCCGTACTCTGCGGTTACTGATAACAGTCCCTGTCAGGTTGAATTAGAAAAAGTAGTAAATTTTCTACTTGTTTGTTTTGGCCATGTCACTGCTGCAACATCTCTCTAATCCTTGCAGAGTTTCCCTGACTGCAGATACTCATTGCTTCAAATCCACTGAGCAATATATATTGACTCCCATGGCTCAGTATAGAATTACATTTGGTAACTGCTATTGTTTTGACAGTTTCTTTCCCTGTCAGACATACGTACACTGCGAACTGTATAGAGTGTTCATAAATAGTCTGGAAAGCTTTTTTATAAACTTATTTAGTCTATACATTCGTAAGGTGTTTAGTTACCATTTCTCTTTCTTTGGATCACAAGTCATTCCTGAATAAACCAAAAACTCTACAAGTGTATTAGATATTCACAGAGTGTTCACAAAATTGAGGATGAACAGTTTATCTGTTCTTGTAGCACAGTATTACTTGGCCTTTGTAACTCCCAAATTAATCACAAAATAGAGATAACAAATGGCAAAAAAGCAGGTTCAATATTAGAGTGTGCTATCTAGAAAGGCCTGTAATATCAGAATTGCTTTCCTGAAAAAGCTTGAGAAAAAATGTGTAGTTTTTAATTATAGAAAATAATTACCACTTCTTTCACTGAGATCTGTGATAGTGCAGCTACACTTCTAGAGACTACAGAGATTCCCAAGTTACATTAAAATTAAGCAATCCAGACCGAGCAGTGTATGTTTCACAGTGTAAAATTTCATGGACTTGGCTCTTTAGAGGTGACAGTTCACATTATACATTTAGAAGCATCCTCACAAGGATTAATTTTTCTCAACACTGCCAAATTGCAGGCACTGTGATCCCACTGAACACATACTGACTGCAGGGGAAAGGTTTTAGGAACCTTAATCCTACCTCCTGGGCTCCTGCTGCAGTGTTGATAGATTTTATGTCCCCAGCTCCATGTGGCATCATGGCTTCCCATTAGCTGCTCCAGAGCAGCAGAGCTGTGCTTCAGTGGGGAACGGCTATGACATCTCATTCTTCTCTCTCCAGTGCAACCCAAGACTGGCCAAGACCCATGAGCTGATCGAACATGAGGGGTTCGTCTGCACTTACCAGTTCTTCTGATTGCCAAAATACCTTCCTGTCAGTTTTTCAAAGTCTTTGAGCAGCTCTGCTATTGTTTACTACTTAATTTGACCAAAAGCTCTGCAACACATGGACTTTCAGTGAGAGGAAAAACAGGCTCATACGTAGGATTAGATGTAATCAGCTTCATGGCCCACATATTCTCCATTCATATTGCTGCTATTAGCACAGGGGTTGCACATGCTCCCAGCAAGCACACTGTCCTTAGAAAGAAATGAGTGCCAGCTATCTCCTAGTGGACTGTGTAGAGTGCTTGGCCATTTCCTGACCTAATCCATTCAAATCACTGTTGCACAACCATGATTCAGATTTGCACCCTTAGAGCACTGTGGAGTTTAAATCTCCACCTGCAAGCAAAACAGCTAGTAGATAACCTGAGTGTAACTGCCTGTGGAGGCATGCTTGGGGTCCTGATTACATGGTGGGACGTCTCTCTCTACAGAGAGAGCTCAACTTATTCTGAGTTGTTGACTTTCAAAATGAAAAATTACATAGTCTGTTAAACCTAATTCTCACAAGAATCATCCCATACCCATCACCTACTCTTGGCAGCCACATAATAAGAGTAGGACGAAGCAGGGACTCTTGTGTATGGGATACCACATATGATTTTCAATTTTATTTTTGTCATTTAAAAAAAATATAATGGGGGGGGGTATGCCCTTTGATATATGGGCAAAAAGTTGTTCACAAATCCTTAACGAATATTTATCCAAATACTGTATTTGTACAAGTCTATGAAGAAAATGCCTGCCTTGGACAAAGAGAAAAAGGAGACGATTTGTAACTTAAAGTAATACCTCTCATTAGACTAGCTAGGGTAGCTGGAAAAAGAACAGCCAAGCTTTTGGGCACAGTAGCCATTCTTCAGGTTTTGGGGAGAAAGACGAATGCCTGTATTTGTATTTGTTTTAACTCTCATTTCTGTGACGCATGATTTCAACTTCCATTTGCTTTATATCTAGTCAGTAAATCTTGTGTTTATGAAGACATAAGCACCATGAAACACTTTGACACTCTCTGTTTCCTTCATCTGAAGCAGTAGCATTATCTAAAATAAACGGGCTGTCTAGCTAAGGAAGGAGACATAACGAGTGTTTTCACAAGCCCGCCCGCATTTCTGTGAAGCTACCCCAAGGCATGAAAGCAGGAGGGGAAGGGGAGGAGGGCCTGCGGCGGACGTTGCTGGAACAGCCAGTGTCCAGCGAGATCCAGCTGTGTAAATGTGACAAACGTAAAAGAGATACAAAGATGTGAAGGCGAAACTTTGTTTGTGCCAATAGAGAGAAAAAAGAATTGCTTGGCGCAACTTGTGTTGAGACTGTGGGCTATAGCTTGTGTGCTGAAGAAGCATGTGCATTCTCACATGCTTTTTGTACTCATTTGAGATACAGAGTGACTGCACTTAAGAATAAGTACACAATGTACTCAGTATGTTGTCCTTTCCACAAGACAAATGTTCGTGTTCCCTCAAAAGACCCAGTTGTAGTCCGTAATCACAGATTCTTCCATAACATTAAACTCTTGATTAATATATGTACTATGAGATTTCCATTAATTCTGAATTTGGAAATTCAGTCATAATCCTTCATTCTTATCTAATTTCTTTTTTTAGAGCCTCCCAATAGTGCATTACTATGATTATTTATATACCGGCATTCTTGGGAAGAAAGGCAACAGTAATGTCCCCTCCTAGAAAAAAGGGGAAACTGAGGCACAGACCATCAGTTAGACTTCCCTGCATTGTGTCTTTTGATTTCATGTTCATACAGCTCTTCCCTTCCTGTTACTGAGATCCCCTCCTCCCTGTTAAAAGGCAAAACTCATATTGTCTTTTCTCTGGAAACCCATAATTTTGCTTGAGTGAGCAAATGGAGGCTTACTTAAAGTTTGCTCTGTTTTCCAGCTAGTTTGCCCCATATAAGCTGCAGGAACAGATACTGGAGCTCTTACATTGCAGTCAGCCAGGACAGTTGATAAGGACAGGTTAATCTCTATCCTTGGGCTCACAGAAATGTTATGAAAACCGCTGTGTTCTTACCTCTTCCTTCTGTTTTCTCCCATTAGCAGTATTCTTGCCCACACAAGCACAAAAGGTAGCACCTTTTTGGCTTTCCTTTGATAATTTTATTATTGCTCTTTGTTGTGGTTTAACCCCAGTCAGCAACTAAGCACCATGCAGCCACTTCCCCCTCCCCCCTCCCAGTGGGATGGGGAGGAGAATCGGAAAAAAAAGGTAAAACTCGTGGGTTGAGATAAGAACAGTTTAACAACTAAAGTAAAATAAAATATAATACTAACTAAGAATAATAATAATAAAATAATAATAAATAGTTGTAATGAAAAGGAATATAACAAAAAAAAAAAAAAGAAATAAAACCCAAGAAAAGACAAGTGATGCACAATGCAATTGCTCACCACCCGCTGACCGATGCCCGAGCAGCGATCTGCCCCTCCTGGCCAACTCCCTCCTGTTTATATACTGGGCATGATGTTCTATGGTATGGAATACCCCTTTGGCCAGTTCAGGTCAGCTGTCCTGGCCATGCTCCCTCCCAGCTTCTTGCACACCTGCTTGCTGGCAGAGCATGGGAGACTGAAAAGTCCTTAACTTAAGTTAAGCACTACTTAGCAACAACTAAAACATCAGCGTGTTATCAACATTATTCTCACACTAAATCCAAAACACAGCACTGTACCAGCTACTAAGAAGAAAATTAACTCTATCCCAGCCAAAACCAAGACACCCCTTCTCAGTAAGAATTCATTTTTCCCTATTTTCTTCAAACTAACGAAGTACAGGAACCTTACCTCCAACCTGGACATGTGGAGCCTGTCTCAACAATAGAAAACACATCATATAAAATAGGTTCCTAGATTTCTTGCAGAAACCTCAGTTCAGGTCAGTGCTTTTCAGCAGTTGCTACTGCAGCAAAAAGAAAAGAGCAGGCAAAGGACAAGCAGTTTTACCTCAGTGCTGCACTTTGGGAACCTGTTTCCTTGCTCTTCTTGCTGCTGGTCCCATCATTCTGCTCAGCCAGCATTCAGGTTCCATTTAATGGATGTACTGTGGGCTAGTAAATAGCTGATGTTTTTCTAGTGAAATGACATAAATTAAAAGGAGGATTTGTGAGACCTATGCACAGTGATGCCAAATTCTTCTGCTGTATTCTAAAAACTGAATGACAAGTGATCCAAGTAAAATGGATATTTAACTTGCTTCCCTTCCTGTGCTGCTGTCGAAGTGCAAAGCTGGGGCTAAGACCCTTTAGGATACAGAGGCATCCAACAGTCTGAGACACTGTAACACACATTTAGGTTCTTGCATGCACGTTGTTCTCTTGTAAGAGAGAATTCTCTTTGGTGCTGAATGTTTAGTTTTCCTCACTTGCTTTTTACTTCTTTTAGCAGACTGATTTTCACATCTGGAAAGAACAGACTTATTGGCCAAGCAGAACTAACAGAGTGACTGTTTAATTTCCATCTGGAAGTTACCCTTTTAGTATTTGGGCTACATCAGCTAATATATTTAATTGGAAGGTCAAGTCCTTTGGCTGATCTGTTTGGTTTGGATTTACTCACTGATGATAATCTGTATGGGTATAAGAAAAGAAAATTTCAAAGAGAAAGCACTGAGAGTAGCCATCATCCATGAAACAGCTAGATAAATATTTGCTGAATATGGATATTTGAGATGCAAAACTAATATTAATACATCAGCAAGGTGCAATGCAATAACCATACAAAAATTCTAATGCCAGCATTTACCAAACAGAAAAATTACAAACCATACAACAATACAGGAAAGCGCAAAAGGCAAGAACAAGCATTAATTGTAAAATCCACAGCTCTTCTTTATCTTCTTTAGCTTGTGTTTCTCTGACCCCTTCTACTCCACCAGTGAACATGTACTTGGCCACCTTCCACGTGATCCAGTGCCTTCTTCAAGCCTGCCTTGATTCATGGTAGTCCTGTACAAATACCCACACAAAATGTACAAGAGTATTACATTCATTCTTAAGTCCTCCTCCTCGCTCCTCTGTAGCCATAATAGCTACAGAAATCAACAGAATGCTGGTAACTGAGTAAACACTAACAAAGCAAACTATTTGTTGTGGTTTAACCCCAGCCAGCAACTAAGCACCATGCAGCCGCTCTCTCCCTCCCTCCCAGCGGGATGAGGAGGAGAATCAAGAAAAAACGTAAAACTTGTGGGTTCAGATGAGAATGGTTTAATAACTAAAGTAAAATATAATATTAACAATAATAATAATGAAATATAATAATAATAATAATCGTAATGAAAAGGAACATAACAAAAAAAAAGGGGGGGGGGGAATGAATCTCAAGGAAAAAAAACCAGTGATGCACAATGCAATTGCTCAGCACTCGCTGACCGATGGCCCAGCAGTGATCCGCCCCTCCCAGCTAACTCCTCCCAGTTTATATACTGGGCATGACATTCCATGGTATGGAATATCCCTTTGGCTAGTTCGGGTCAGCTGTACTCACTATGCTCCCTCCCAGCTTCTTGCACACCTGCTTGCTGGCAGAGCATGGGAAACTCAAAAATCCTTGACTTAGGATAAGCGCTACTTAGCAACAACTAAAACATCAGTGTTATCAACAGTATTGTCACACTAAATCCAAAACACAGCACTGCACCAGCTACTAAGAAGAAAATTAACTCTATCCCAGCCGAAACCAGGACACCATTAATGCTGGAAATGAATGTTACAAGGATCAGCAATACCTCACTGAGCAACTCATTACTTTATGTATCTGTGGGTTTGAATGCAGTTCCTCTGTCTCCTATTATTTGTTATAGCCCTTTTACATCTTATCTATAACAAGCCCTGTAACCTCTCCTCCTGGGGCAGGGAACGTATCCTTCCCTGTGTTGGTAATGGTATGTTGGTACTGTGCCCTGTTTTGTTCCTCCCTTTCTAATGGGAACTAAAGGTGGAAAGGTATTTCCTGTACCCAATTCTATGCCAGTGCTAACTTGACTTTGAATCGGTTGTAGTTTGTTATTAGCAAATAAATATCAAAACTAAAGGCTAACCTCAAACAAGTGAAGCATTTGGATTCCACTGGCACACATGCACACCTTGGTTCTGGAAAATTGCAAATACATCTCCCTTAAGTTACTGGAGGACAAGGTATACTGTTCTCTGGATAAATTAGCTCTGCTGAGCTGTGCTCCCTGCAGCTACAGTGCCGCTGCTATCCCTACACTATACTGCGAGCAAGTACAGACTTACCTTAGGGCCAAAAAGGGTTATCTAGTCAGATCTCCCAAAAAGCAGAAATCATAGAACTGTAGAGTAAATTAGGTTCTAAGGCTGGAAGAGACCTCAGGAGGTCATCTTGTGCAAACCCCTGTTCAAAGCAGGACCAGTTTAGATTAAGTGGCACAGGGCCCCATGAATTAATTTCCATGTCAGTGGAAATTAATTGACTTCAAAAATTCCAGGAATTGAGAATCCACTGTGATTCTTGTTAAACTCTTAGTGTAACCAATTGCCACCACTGTTTTTTTAAAAAAGGCTCATTTTTAGCCTGTATTTGACTAGCTTTAGCATCCTCTCTTCTTTTAATTCTGATTTCTCATTTAGATATTGGCTGGCAGTTGCTGTCATCACATAACTTTTTGTGATAAAACCAACCAGACTGAGCTCCATGAATATGTCACTATATTATGTTTTTCATGTTCCAATTGCTTTTGTAACCCTGCTTTGAACTTTCTCTAATTTATCAACACACAGATAACAACAACAACATCCAGTCCTGGGCAAGAGAGCTGGACAGAATATTCCTAGTCGCAGCACCAAATACAGAGCTAATGTATGTCTTTGCTATCTACAGTCAATATTCCCCTTTTTATTTATCCAAGGATTATAATAGCACTTTTGGAAATGGCATCTTAATGGTAGCTCCTATCCAAGTTAGTTGTCTGCCATGAACCCCAATTTACTCTTCCCCAGGAAGGCCAACCACATGTTGCAAGAGTATTTCTAGGTAAAGGACTGCCCATCCAGATGTACTGATCCTGTGATTCCATGAATTTGTATGTGACTTTCTTATGAAATGACTAAATTACCCTAAACAGCCCACTTTGTTAATTACATTACTTACACAGTCTTTGTGTCATCTGCAAGATTGGTCAGCAGAGATTTGATGTTTTCTTCCAGACCATTTATAAAATGTGATAATTATCTCAGAACCAGGAAGAGGGCTTTCAGGGTCTCACTGAAGAAAACACCATCATTGATGATTCTCTAGTTGCATTTATATTTTAAGAATTAATCTATTTGCTATTATTTTATTTAATTTGTGCAATATGGATATTTTAATTTTTCTCCTTCCTTAATCAAAATGCCAGAAGGTACTATATGAAATGTTTTACAAAAGTTGAACTGTATTGCATTCATATTAATTTGGTGGCCAGATGTAAATGTCAGAGTTGAGGCCATATATGTGGGAGAACCGTCTCTCCACATATTACCAGTATGTGCAGTGCAAACTTTCATTTGAAAACCTCTGATTATAAGAGAGTTTTGTCCCTGGGAGTTTTTCAGTTGCTCAGGCTAGGAGCCTTTGTAATGACATGTAAGATTATTCTCCAGTTATGAATTTCCAGATGGACTGCTCTCTTGCACAAATATTAAAAGCTGCCCACAGTTGAACTGCACTGTGGCATTTCACTGCTTATAAAGAAGAAGAGATGATTAATTTCTTTTTTTTTTTTTTTTTTTTTGTTTGCTTGATGTTTTCCTTAAAAGTTTATCTTAAATGAAGGAAGGGAAATATTTACAATCGCAATGGAACAATGGCCTGGAACTAAGGAAGGGAAAGTTTAGGTTAGGCTGTAGTAAGAAGTTCTTAACTCAAATAGCCTTGGACTCTGAAAGAAGTTGTTTGAGACAGCTTCATGGAAGATCTCCATGAACTGTGCAGGTGAGACACTCTGGAGAACCACCCTATAAAGAACACAACCTGGTAAAAGTTGACTACTAGGCAATCATCACCTTTTTATATAATCTTTCTTTCTCTAGCACTCTATTAGTGACACAAAGGGGTATCTAAAATTGAAGAAAATTTAAGAACCCTACGTATGTAAGAAGAGATTTCCACCACAACACAGATCCTTTTGAGGATGAGAGCTCAGTGGAAAAATCCAGGTCTAGTTTTGTATTAGTTATGTTTATAGTTAAACAGGAGCATTCAGGTGCTGAATTCTTGACAGTCTGACCTGTACAGTACAGCCCCTTAAGAGTATCCTAAGGATACATTGGCCTTTTGAATTCCCAGCACACCAAAGATTAAACAAAAGGATAGGGGAAATGAAGGTGAGACATTCTGTGATTTCTTGAAAGAGACAAGAGGCAGTACCAGAGAAGTCAGGAGTTCCTTGCTTTACTCTTACCAATTCTCTGCTAAACACAAAATATCTAAGTAAGGAAATATTCAATTCACTTTGGTACTGAATTCTATTAACCTATTCAAAGAAATAAGTGGTGTTTATTTAACAAACTAATCAAGTTTCCTATTTAAACCAGAATTTAAACATGCTCTGTGGCATGAAACTTAACTTTCCTAGTTATACCATATAAAATAAGCCAGGAGCTGGATAGCACTTGTTCTGAAGCAAGTCCATTTTATGTAGTGAAAATGCTGCAGGTTTACACTAGCGGAAAAGTGTTCAGTCTGGTCTGCTTAATGATATCTGGAGTTATCCATTTCCATATTAAGAGCATTTATTTCTTCTTTCTTGCCACATTCATATTTAACAATTGCAGTTCTCTGCCAGACAAACATATGTCTGAACTGAAGGGGAAAAAAATTTTGTAGGTCAGATAACTTTTAGGTATTAGTTACTTTTCTGATTTTAGAGGAGTTATAGTAATGATATTTGGCCTGCTGTGCAGGATCCACTATTAACAGTGCCCAAAGTACTAATTCCCTGAAGCTGCACTCTTCTGTGACTGTGACATATGTCCAGGATTGAAGAAAGAGTAAAACTAGTCCCCCTAGTGTACTGTTGTTGTAAAATATTTAGGTCTCTAACCTGCCGAAGTTCGTCTATGGGTTAATTGGTAAGTCTTCTCTATCTTCCGTATGTTTTTACTATACCAAGTATAATTTTTGGTGAAGGACACTTCTCTTGGTCATTCTTCTTAGGACTATAGGCTTCTGGGATTGAAAAAATTCCACCTGATAATACAACAATTCTTACAGAATGCAAGATAAGAACTAGATAATATTTTGCTCCTGTCTATCAAAGCTTATAAGAACTATCTTGGTATTTATTGACATTATTAACATCTGTATTTTTATTATAAAATTTAATTTTATATTTGTGTATATCCATCAGTTTTCATTATGTATTTCTGGATAACATTTCCATTGCTTTGGAAAACCCACTTTTTAGTTAAAAAAAGATCAGATCAGATAGGCAATAATTACTGGAATGAGTCATTAATCAAAATTTTCTTCGGGGAGATGACTCTAAAATAATTTATAGCCAATATAATTTTGGTATTTTTATAGTGTTTGAGATTTATTGCCTGAATTATATCTATAATAAATTATTATGTTGTGCTCAGAGTGTCAAAGACAATTGAGTTGTTTTATGTAACTGCATTGAACACAATGCTGCAGAACATCACTGACTCTTCACTGCAGAGCCTCACTAAGCCTTGGAGGGAGACTGTGAGGAAAATATAAATGAACCAGTACCAAATCAGACCCAAATTTCTACATGGAAATTTGCAACAGAACATTGAGCAAAAGAAGTTTGCACTAGAAAGGCCACATGCAGCATTACTATTTCAGAAAATATTTAGCATTTATCTGGAATGTAGCTACCTGTATCTGGGACTTGTGTAGGGCACCGTGGAAGAATCTACACTGAGAAAAAGATACTTATGAATCTAAAGAAAAGGCAGGTATAATCTGGGGAAAAGTTTGGTTTTGGCCTAGGAAGGGGACTGTAAAGGGAAATTCAGTTGTCATGAAGTATGTGCACAGTGTAATGTAGCATTCTGGTCTGACACCCAGCTTCTCACCTCTGCTAATAACCACTTCAGACTACCCTGCTTCACCCTGGGTAGTCTATGGCTGGTAGTCTACAGCTTAGTCATAGGTTTTTTTCCTGTAAAGTAGGAAGAAGAGGGTTTGAGCCTCGGCCATCAGATGAAGGATTGTCAATAGGTCTCTCACATACCAAGCCCTCCATGCACTGAGCTTAGGCATAAATCGGCTGGGGAAACATCACCTTCACCTATGTTTTGAAAAAAAGTAGCTTCTGCTACTGGATTTTGAAGGGGACCAGTCTTGATAGGCTCACCCTCAGAACGCCCTCAGACCATGGCTCTGCACGGAAGAATGAAGGAGGTTGAAGAATGCCTAGCTGGTAGATCGCAGCAGATTGTGGTCATAAGTTAAGCAGGAGCTATTCACAGTTGCCATGCCCAGGAGGACATAGATACCTCCAGAAATTTCTTCTAAAAATCTGAACTGCCTACAGGCTTCACACTCCTCCACAAGCTGCTATAAAGTGGGATTTTGTGGTTTGCCATTTAGGCATCTAAATCCTGTCACCTAAAGTCGTGCTTTAACCATCTAAATCTTCCTATAGATTTAGCGCAATACCTAACTAAATACTCCCTAAATGAAAAGAAATTTAAAAAATCAACACCACCTATCAAGAAGGAGGAAGGGAGCAAGCAGAAGTTTGGTCACTGTTTATCATTGAAAGTATAATTACTCCCAAGATACATGTCCTAAAACAGGACATGAGAAGAGCTTCTGTAGGGAACAACCACAGGGAAAGATGCGCACATGCTTCTGGAGTGATTACTACTCTATCAGAATACACATTTTGGGAAAATTTCCAAGGAACTTCATGCTGTTGCAATGAAGAAGAACCTCCCCTGATTTCCACGTGTTGAGTTACCAGCAATGTAAATCCTCATTTGTATGGAGAGATGTGTGTCTTGCCTAGAGAGGGGATCTGCAGGGGCAACTTTGAAAGCAGGTAATTTGCAGCCCTTCATCTGTTATCTGTTAAATGCCACTCACTATTTTCATAGCAGTATTGCTTTATTCAAGCATATTTTAAGCCAAATATTTAAAAAATCTAAATAAACTGGCCACTTTCAGGATGTTCTCTGTGCATTTGGAGCATTGGCAGGTGCAGAACTCTATATATGTAGCACTTGATATTATGGAACATAAGAGATTATTGTTCTCTGGGACACAGTTATAGAAAGATTCAAAATAAACAGGTGGAAACATCCTAATGCTATTTATGTTTGTTTTCTCAAGATTAATTTGTGAAGGTTAAAGGGCAATTTATTCCCACATTTCTTAGTAATTTATGTGTAGAAATACCGTGTCCTCCCTGGAAGATGAGAAGATTTGGATGTAGATCTTACAGCAACTCTTTCTGCCTGCCTGTCTCTGTTAGATTATAAATGGGAATTTTGACCACCTCAAATTGTTGTTAGAAGGATATTTTGCCTCAAAACTCTTTCAAATATGCTTTTGCTATGTACCATTTCTACAAACAGCATGTTTCCCTCAAGCCATCTGAGACTCCTGTCCTCTCACACAGAAAATGGCACATGAAAATTTCGACATAGCCACTTTCAGGATGAAAGTTGCCTGCTAATTTTCCCCTCTAAGTTCATCCTAGTTAACACAGCTCAATCTACTGTATGTGTATACAGAATCTGAGCTCTATCTTGGATGTGTTTCAGATGAACTCCCATGGAATCCCAAGCAATCTCTCTGGCAGAAGATCTTCCAGTGAAGAATCAAATTCATCATATTAGGGGAGGACATTCTGAAAATTAAGGGTACATTTCAGCAAACAAGGCTGTCAGACTTGTTCTCAAGCTTGAGCCTTACTTTTTCAGCCCAGCAATAGAGATTGTTTGATTTAGAAGAAACTCTGCATGCCAACTCCTTGGAGATGAATAACTGAAGTTTCCTTGCTCAGTATGTTACTTAATGATCCTTTGCATCAAATTGTGCTACGCTCTCTGCTCTGATACTGTGCCAAATCCTTGGCTGTTATATATCACTCTTATCAAATTCATCATTTTTTGTCACCTGAGGTTCTGACTCTTCTGACTTCTGCTCTCCTCCTATTTAAGGTTAAGAAAATATCTCTCCAAGTTGTACAGTCCAAATTCATGTCTTTTGAAAACTAAGCTGATAAGCTTCCCCTGTTAGAGCAACAAGCCAATGGCTGGAAAAGAAAGAAGAGCATACAGTTTGAAGAATTATTAAATACAACCTAGGATACCTGGTTTATGGCTTTTCTCTTAACCAGGTTTCATGAGTATGTGGATAGCAACTTGTTTATGCTTCTCAGAGACAAGCAGGGCAAAACTAAACAAACATTCAACCTGAACATGGTATAGATCATGTCAGGAGAGAGTGAGCAACAAACTCCTTAGAGAATTCTCCTTCTCAGCTGGTGTTTGTGGCTAAACTGAAATGAATGCAATGCAGAAGTGTAATACAAAGAGTAACTGTGTGAAAAAAGAGAAGTATGTGTGACAGATTGCACATAACCCTGTAAAAAAGACAAAGATTGAATATGGTTCTTAATCACCTCCCTGTGAACCTGCTGAACCCACTAGGGTTGCCTGGGGATAAGTGAAATACAAACCTGATCCATTTGGTTTGCTACAGCCTCTGGCAGTCTAAATGTAATCTCAACCAAATCAGAACAGTAGCAATTTATCCTTAGCCGGCACAGATGGAAGAGATGACTCAAGGAGAAATGAACCAGTAACATGTTTTGGAGCAAGAGGATATCTTTGGCTGATTGAATTCCAAAACAAAAAGGAATGTAATTTGCTCCCTATTTTGTAGCAGCTGAAGGCAGTTCTATGTGAAAAGGGTAGCTGTAAAAGGGCCATCCTGCTACATGATGCATTTCCTTTCCCTGCTATGGCAATCACTGATATGGCTCTTAAAATGGAAATTTGAGTTCCACTTTCTTGAGATCCTTTTACTCCTCTGCTGAAGCCAAGAGCAGCCTTGACACCTTTTCATTGGTCATGGAATTCCTTTGGCTGGTAAACAGGTTCTGCTCTGAACGAGCAACTGGTACCAAGACTGGAAATGCTAATTCCTTGCACACCCTGGGTCACTGCTCTTTGTGATCCTCCAAACAGAAACATGAAATGCTAAAAGGAAGAAGCCTAAAGGGCCTAGGATAGGCCCTGAGGAATTCTTTCTAGCTAGATCTCCCAGCTCCCACACTTCAGCTTCTAATCAGCAAATGCACTTTCACATACTGATGAAAGCACATTAGAAATTACGCAATCTGGGTCAATGCTGTCTTTAGACCAAAATGGTTCCTGTGGATATATAAAGAACAACTGCTAAACTACTTCCAGCTCATCTTCTCCATGCTGCATTTACCTGGTTGGCAGATAAGTAGAGGGAAAAAAGCTTGTTATTGCTTATCAAAAAAGTGGGAGCACTGCTACTGCAGCCATGAAGGTGAGAGGATAGACACAAGGCAAGATTTGAAATACAACTTGCTGAGCTTTAAGAACAGAAATGGTTGCCTGACAATAACTCAATGCACAAGTTGATCTGTTGTTTCAAGTGATGGAAAGTGCTGTTCAGCCGGGGTTCAGAAATATTTATTTCCATTTTCTAGGGGAGGCACAATAATTGCCTCAGTTCTCAGTTTGGAAGGAATTGCTAATTCTTTGGAAGAAACACGTGAAATATGTCATATTTTATTTTTAACCCAATCCAGTGGAAATAAATCAATTCCAAAATGTCAGTGTTGGATCTCCTTCCACATTTTTTGGTCATAAAATAGAGTAATTCCAAAATAGAGATTCCTTGAAAGACAGGATTATTTTGTTCGGGAAAAATAATTTAAAACTAATGGAAAGATCCAAGTTTCACCAGAACTTGAAATACCTTTTATGAAGACTGTAGAATTATGCTTATGGCATTTTTCAGAATTTTTCTCTCACTTGGTTCTTTTTCAGACCTTTTTCTGATTAGCAGGTCAAAGTAGAAAGGCAGAACGTGATATCACGCCCATTTGTGTCACCACAGACTGTAATGTAAAACTGCATATTGATTCCTGCAGAATGGAACAATGGATTATGGTTTAGAGAGAGAAGCTGTAAGATTTTTAGAAGATGGCAATATCAACTTATTTGGTGCTTTCTATTTGCTTTTGAATCTGGGAAAAGGAAAGGCAAATTTCTTCTCCAGGTTTGTTGATATCCATTTAGGTTTGGGTTCCTTCCTCCAACTTTTGGGTTATCCGTAAGGTGCCCAAGTTACCAGCTCGTTTGCTCTACATTCTGTCTATATTTAATGGATAGCTAGATGACTTTCAAGGATGATTTTGGTTTAAGGTGGCTGACTGAGTTATGATGCCTTTCTCTCCATTGATCATAAAACAGACTGAGGAAAAAGGTGTTTTAGTAGGCAACTCAAATAAGCACTTAAGGGGAATGAATCCAGTCCTACATGGTTTTGTCATACCACTGAACCTATTCCCCCCACAATTCTTTTCTGTATGCAGTTCCTGTTGGAAACTAAAATTAGAAAAGATACTTGGTTTAGGATTGCCAGACTTAAATTTCACTGTGTATTTATTTAAGTGTAGCTTTTGGTTTTTTCAGTGTTCCTTCAGGCAGTGACATTTAAACTGAAAGTTCACATTTTCAACAGGATGCTCAAAATTTGTACACACCTATTTATAAACAAAATCTATATATGTAAAATGTTTCCTCATGCAACTATGCATATTGAAACTTAGATCTGTCCAAGGTACATATGTAAATTTGACTTCCCCTTACAAGCCATATTACTTGTACCTACAAATGTTTATTACACAAAAGCTGTAAAAGAAATTTTGAAGTAGATTATGTCTACTTACAGCCTTAGAAACAATTTTTCCCTAATGTATGCCTAATTGATGTAACAGGTTTCAATAATTCTTCCTGTTTGGTCCAGTAAGATAAAGCATGTGTTAATGGGTGGAACATAAAAAGTAAATCATGGTTCTTCCATTCTGCTCCCTAGTGTCTCACAAAATTTCTGTGTCATCTGAGGCAAATAACTTCAAAAGGTGTTATACTCCTAAAGGTGAACGCTATAAATTAAGCTTTTACAATTCAATTTTCATAAAAAGGGGTCAAGTCTGAGAGATGTCAGGGCACACCAGTCAGTGGAGTTCTGGCGCTTTACTATATTCCTTCTAACAAACCACCTCATGAGCTCTGTGCTGATAGCTTTCTCTTAGGTCCCCAGCTGTTCTCTCCCCACATAGTCCCACAACTCTAGCTTAATATTTCAACGGATTTTAAGCTAAAATTTGCAATTTTCCTCTTCTTAGGCTATGGCTTTTTGCACTAACCACTAACTGTTCAATGTTCTGCAGATCTAATCTGCAGCTCTTGGTGCCATTGAACAGGAGTATGTAGTGACCAAACAGCTCTCTAAACAGAAAGGGAATGTTCATTAGCTGAAACATGATATCATGCAAAGATCTATTTTTCCCTAGAATCTTTCCAACCCTTACAGGGGAATGAGGCATGCCTGGTTTACTCATACATTTCCATCAGCATTCCCTATTTAAGGTAATGAGCACCTTGCATGTTAAGCTTGGTCTTGAGCCCCTGGCTTTTGGCCTAGTGACTGAACTTACTGCTCCCAGCTGTGACTACAGTCAGGCATGTGTCTCAGCTGAGATGTGGTAGCTGACAGAATCGGGAGTTTAACCAAACAGTTCTCCTGCCTTCTTTCCCCACCATGCCTTCTCCACTCCTAGGAGGAAGCCTCTGGTATCAGATGAAAGACAGGAACAGCCAACAGGTGCATGTGCTCAGGTGAAGCTCCTTACCTGCCTTTTGATTTGCACAGAAGAGTTTTGTTGGGCAGCCTGATCCATCCCTGATCATTGGGCCTCCCACATCTTCCATATTTGAGTTGAGGAGGAAGGCAAAGGCTGTAGCATACATTTAAGTGCTTATCAGTTTGAATGAAGGCAAATTTTGACTCAAGCACAGTCTTTCATCTTGGCTTAACAGATGCAAAATAAACCCTTTCCACCCTTCATTCTTCTTCTACATGAATATTCAAAACCTTTCACTTTTCAGGAGTCCTTTAATCTGAATTTACAGGTCTTGACTTTTCTTAACTGAAAATAGAGGGATATCTGGACACAAAATCATAAAGACTTAGTAGTTTTAGTATCATTCCCACTCTTAAGTATTAGGGGATATCTGGCTATCAGGAGCCTTTCTCCTCCTTGTCTGCGTCAGCCCCACACACCTGAGTAACTGACACATTCCACAATGTCAGGAAAGTACAGCAACTCGATTTTCATCATAGCCTCAGATTCCTGTTTATCATGACTCTACACTAGGCCCGTAACAAATAAAAAGGAAAACATCCTGTCTCAAAGAGTTTTGCAACATAAAAACGTCAGGAAGAGCCCAAGAGCAGATGGCAGAGGATGCGGAGTTCAAAGAAGGAAATTAGAATGCTAGTAGCTTCTCCTGCCGTTAGATCTCACGGATGCTCTTGTGAACCTGTTTGCATGGACACAGACTGGGGCACTACAGAGACGCTAGGAAAGAGAAGCAGAGTAAAAAGGTAAGAGATGAAGCATGCAGCCCTGTGCACTGAGCACTGCACTGAGCTCAGCTGGCTAAAGCACATTCCTGGCGACCACACAGCAGGACTTGTGAAAGGCTTTTTACAGTTCCATGCATTTTTCAGCTGGGTTTTTCTTCTAGCAGTATGACGCACGTTGAAATCAGCTGGAAGCTAAAGCACCTGTCATCGATTGGAACATTATTTTCTCATTGCAAGTATACCAAACAGAAGATTTCTTTGTTAAAGAGGGGCTCTGTTAAGAAGAGAAAACAAATCAGAGTCAAGGGATGCAGTCCAATCCAAAGGTTCTCATCCTTTTGCTCACCGTGTGTGTAGTCAAATATAGCAAAGGCTTCCTCGCCATTGAATAATGCAAACTCGGGGACTTCCTTGACATCACTGTGAAGGGTGGGTGGTCTATGTGAGAGAGCTGGCAGCACGCCAGCTATCAAACATGTTAGATCTTCAATGTTAAAGGATAAAAGGTAGTTCACAAAGAAACTGAGCAAGTCTTTAAGTAAACATGTATTGTCCTTACCTTTTAAAAAAATATTTTTGCAGAGTTTGACTACTTTTCTAATAAACGGACTCTCACATGCCGAGCTTGCAATCTGTAGAGATGTGCAGAAAATGTTTTGAAAACCAAACAGTCATCCAGAGAATAAGGGCTAGAATTTCATATAGATCAATTTCTGTTTCTGAGTTTCTTTGAGCTATCCAAGCTGCTAAAATGACAATGCTGGAAACGCTGGAAGAAGTGCAGCTGTCTTCCTGTTCCAATTCCAGGCACAAATTCTGTGAGGAAGACTGATATTTTCTAAATCATTTCCTGCTCCTTTTCAGAAACAATGCAAGTACTTGGGAGTTCAATATCTGGGAGGGTCCTAAAGCCTGACCTCTGAGAATGAGTCTAGAAAAATGACATTATTTTTTTCTAAGTTAGTTAGCACCAGGATGAGATTGAACACAAGAACAACATATACTAACTGAGCCATCTCTGTTCAGGGGTTATCGTGGCTTCATCTGGCATCTGATACAGCATTTCTACCAGTCAGGGGAAAGGTTTTTCATAATGTGGGGGTTAAAAGAGATTCTTCCATTGTGTCTATCTGCTGACAGAGTCTCCTTTCTTTACTTTGGTGCTGCACAGTCCTAAATCAATCCTCCTTCACACTAACAGTTTCTGGAACTATATTTATCCTTTCTCTTCCTTCAATTAGTTTTAGATTTCACCTGACGGAAATGGGGAGATTAGGCAAATGTGGACACAGAGTGAAAGAAAAAATAGTAGGAAGGAAAAAGAGAATAAGTTCCCTGTGGTCCAGTCCTTTCCTTCACAAAAGGCAGCCACCGATTAATGAAAAATTGCCTGCAGGGATCTGCAATCTTTGGTGTTAACTTGACCAAGGGCTGACACTAGATCTACAACCTTTCCCCATGGAGAAAGGTCAGGACTGTAGGCCAGGGTGTTCTTACAGATGAAAGTTGGCAGGTCTCTGCTCCCCAGCTTGATGATGTGTTCAGAAGCACCATGAGGTAGCAGTTGTTCTTTGAAGAACTTGGTGAAATGGCTCAGAGGTTTTATTGGTACGACTAAACAATTGGATAATAAATGAGAATCAGAATTGACTTCAGCACAGAACATGCAGATGGCTATTTATAGTGTTTACACACATACATATATACATATATATAGGTATATCCTGAAAGTAACAAATGAGGCAGAATGGCTATAGATAAGGTTACCACATAGGGATTATGAATATCTCAAGTATATACCAAGGAAGGTTTACAAAAACACAGTGCAAGTTACTTTCAGCAGGTGGTATCAGCACTAATAACCTGTATGCATATGCGTCTCTCCCTGGTGTAAGCTTGCAAGATTGTCCCTGGAAGCTTGTAAGTAGTGAGATCCTAGTCATCCTTTTTCACTGCTCACCTCAAACTGATCAGAATGTGAATGTCATGGCAATTACAAGGCGCTCTTGCTGCTCTCACAGTATACGTCAGTTGGCCACTTGCAAAGCAGCCTTCAGATCAGAATAGATCAAAGCAGCCTTAAGCCATCCTTGAGCACACTTCTGTGATTTGTGACTGCACACAATCTGGCCCTCAATCTCCTCGAGGCCCAAATTTGAGATGTATTAATCCTCTTCACCTTCCCTGGTCTTCAAATGATTTGCATCTTTAAAGGTCAGGTTTTGAGCAGCTGACATTACCCTCCCATACACTGAGTTTTCTGAAATTATAGCATCTGTGGCTAAAATCATGCAATGAAAAAAGTCAGGCACAAGTAGATTTCAGAAGGAATAAGATGTGAAGATGGACGAATAAACAGAAAGGAGTCAAATAATATTCCTTAAATAGTAATGAATGTCTAACTCAGCTACCGGCATCTTTACAGGAATGTGACACAGTACAATCCAAGTATCATTTAAAATAGTTTATGGAGTACAGAAATATGTTTAAAAAACAGCTTAGAAACGTACAGTTCAAAGACGCAGAATGATATGTAAATCCCTTGGCATTTTTTTATTCAGCCCAATCTTACAGCCTCCTGTTTCACAACTAAAAATCCTACTCTTTGTCTCTCAGTGACAATGAGTGTCACTGAAACAGTCATAATTCACCATGCCCTAGAATTTGTCCTATCCTGCTTGCTGTTTTTGCTAGCCTCAACAGAAGACAAAACGGAGAAAAAGGCTTTTATGCTCTACCAGAACACAAACTGACTTTCCAAGAACTGTTGTCAGACGTAAATCTATCCTGATCTCACCGCTGTATTTATCATGACAACAAAAATATAAATAGCAATGAAATAATATTTTATATCTCTGTGGCGCCATTTAGTCATTGAGATTGAATGCTTTGCAGTTAGACAATACTTGCATTACTAGTAGCTTAAAAGAATGAAAGCCATGGGTTTGATACTGGCAATGCAAAGGCGCCATATGTTGGGTGTAAATAGTCACTCACACTTTTAAACAGCTGGGGTAGCAAAACACCTATTTTCACCAGAAGTTATCAGATGCTAGAGTGACTCATTCTGGATAGAAGAGCTAAAGTCCTGAAAAAGCTAATAACCAAGGGAAGACAGATTTTACAGTGGATTCTGCAGGAAAAAAACCCTTAAGTCCTCAAGCAGTGTTTAGAAAGCCAAAGCTGCATTAAGTGTGGGAGCTATGAAATTATGCATGCATGTAGTAAAACAGATGGAAAAAAGCTTATAGTATAAATAACCAACAACAGCAAGAAGATGGGAGAAGGAAAACTACATTATCTCTACTCCACAGATGGAGGATTAGAGAGATTAAGGATCTTGCCCAATGAACTAAACCCTAGATTCAGGCCTCTGCTTTAACCACTCAACAGTCTTGAACGAACAACATTGATACTGTTAAGTTCTGTTCCCTTGTCTCTGCTAATGTTCTAGGAGAGGAGACAAAATTGTTGTTGATGTACCACCAAGAAACGGAGACACTGGGAGGGGGGTTTCCACATGGAAATCGATAGGTCTGCAGTCTTGCGTCTTTTGAGCTCCAAGACTGAAGAATAGAAGTTAAAAAGCTTGTCCTAGGTCACACAGCAGACCAGTGGAACTAGGGCATCCCCATTACTAATGTCCTACACTAATTACGAGCCCTTAGGACAGTGTGCTTGGCTGCTACATCATCTCATGTACAGGGCTGCTGCTGGGTCAGGATAGTGAAAAGTCCACATAACTCAGATCGTTATAGAATGCAGTTCATCATCTGATAAAAGAATACACAATATTAAAATAAGGCAAATATTCAAACATATGGATAAAAAATGAGTCTGGTATGAAAAAGAGCAAGTTTTACATATACAAAATACCAGGCAAAACTTTCCATTTCATATTGTAAATGCCCCCTGAAAATTTTAGAGAACTTAATCCTGTCAAAAATATCAGCTCTGCACATGAAACAGAGCACTGTTTTGAACAGCAGTATTCCTTTAAGTTTCAAGACTTTCTAGTAACCCCTTCACTGCTTTCTGCCTATATACTTTATTGTCTCCTTCACATCCCAGAGAAAGTGACCATGCATTGAGCTAAACCTTGTAAAGATAATGACTGTGACAGGTTTGCTTCAGCATATCTGTAAAGATAAATGATGCTTTTCTGTTGAGTATGAATACTACAACAGTAAAACGCACCAACAGAAAACAGAAACAAAGCAAACACAAATAGCAATTCAATAGAATTGACTACAAACTGACTCAAAAAAATTCCCTCAAGAATGCAACACAAAATGTAAGAAACTATACAAGCAAGTTTGGGAACTTAGAGCTGGCTGGAATGGGGCTCACTACAGTAAACACAGTGTTGTCTCCTGTCTCATTCAGGAAAACACTCTTTGTAAATAAACACATTTGAATCTATCATACAATTTTCCTTGTAGCTGAAAGAGCCTACAGAACTCTGAAAATGAACTAACTGTTTAGGACAGAAAGCAGAAAACAAAAGATAAAATTCCTCTATGGCAAATGGGCAGAGGGAGCAGGGGAGGAGAGCATGCCCACGGATTTAACGTGAACTGTGATGAGGAAATGCAGAGCAGGCATTTCTTCACTTGTGGTTTTACCTGATCAGCAGCTCCTATTCCAAGTCACACAGACTTGCCCATACAGCCTAAGCTAGGTAAAACATTAATGGACCCATTTAAAGACCAGTCAGTCTTCTAGAAAAGTCATAGAAAAATGGGAATAAGTGCATTTAGATATCCTATGGGCTGCCTTTTTTAAAACCAGTTTGCACAGTATAGCTAACTTTAGCAGAATTCTCAATGTTTTAATGTACATTAAGCACATTAATTGTATTAAATACAATTACATACACTTGTATTAATTCTTATGGATAGCATAGGCTTTGATAATTTTATCGAAATGATATTATATATAAAAAATGATATAATTTTAGGGCACACTCAAAAGACACGGCATCCTGAAGGAAACTGTAAACTCACCGCAAAGTCATACAGAGTGAATCCAATTTTAATTTTTTCACTCTGCTAGATCTGAAGCTTCTGGTTGCTCACAAGTCTAACATGTCCCAGGTCAGGCTCAGTTTTGTACTTGGAAGTTCCTAGGGGTTTTAAAAATGGAATAGTATTTATCACACATAATTAAATATTACAAGCTCTTAAATGTGTAAACATTGCTTCAGGTTTTTGGTAAGAGCTTAAGATGAGTTCCCGAACAATTTCTGATTTCTTGGTAATATATGACCCATGATTACTTTATCTATTTCTGTCACAGAAAAATGAAGGGAAAGAAAGAAGAAAAAACATAAATCAGGCTGACTTCTGTTTAAGATGAAGTAACCAGTTACTTTTTCTACTATTATTTTCTTGTGCCTTTTTAGAAAGGAAGATTGCCAAATCATGGGATGAATGCCACTGACTTCAGCAAAGTTACCTTATGCCATGGTAAGGCTGATCCCATAAATCACATATTCACTAAAGAATGGGAATGCATTTACAAAAACAGTGATTTCCAGCCCTTGCAAGGCAAGCAGGCAGACAGAGCCCAAATGTCACTATCCTTTCCCTGACAAATGACTAGACCTACTGAACAGGAACAGATCCACTGTATAACATGCATGCAGAAGACCATGCATGTATCTTACCATGCATGTGCTACAGAATGCGTGCACACAGGTAAACCTGCTGAAGGGCCAACAAGAAATAAGGCTATTACAAATGGGGCATGGGGTGTAGGCCAGAAGAGTTGCTCTAATGGGCTGTATTCCGTATATGGGGTATTGCCTCAGCATCAATTCATAGATTATGCATTGTTTTAGGGAATCATTACCTTTGGGGACAGGACAATTTATGAAGTTGCTGAACTGAGAATATTTTGTGTACTTGTTGAAATGTTTGCCATGCTTCTACTGTTCTCCAGGCATCCGCTTATGATGACAGTTAGCTTAGACAGACCTTGGGCAAGATGGCTGTTCTGTGCTTTTGGACATCTGATGATGCAAGATCACTATGAGTTAAGTTACAATAAATCAGCTCCAACCAAATATTAACCTGTATGGATATCTTTGAACACAATTTCAATTTCCCTGCCTTATATGATTTGGATTCTTCTGTAAACTTAAATAAAGTACCACAATGTGATAAAAATAAACTTCTGTTTGGATGTATGTGAAGTACTGCTCTCAACCAATTACTGGTGAGGCAAACCCAGCATCTTAGAAGGAAAAAGTCCTAGCCATTTCTCTGTGAGTTCTTCCTTGACAAAGGCTGTACTGAAACCTCAGTTCTATTGAAATAACTAGGAGTTTTGCCATTCATTCTATGGATCTGGCTTCTGCTCTAGTTCTTTATTTGTAGCCTTTGACAGTTGGTCTTATAACAAAGCTCACAATGAAGTGGGGAATGTAGCTGAAAAGATATGTTTAAATAGACAAAATGTGCTAAATGCTCATCATTTTTACAAGATACGTTCATTCTTGAGTAGGCGCCATGAGGAAACGTGGAGAACACCTACACTGTTCAAAATATACCAGTAAGAGTGCTTAGATAACAAGTCTGAGCTTAAGCTTGGGCAGCATTCCCTCACAAATACAACACCAACTGGCTGATACTTCATGGCATTTATGTACCGTACAGCAATATTTTCAGAGGGGATACGGTCTTCATTTTTGAAAGAGCTTAGATTTCCCATTTAGATACTTAAATAAACAAGTTGTTCAATATGATGTGCAACCACAGAAAAAATACTTACAGATGTTATAGTAGAAGCCTAGAACAATTGGATATTGAATACAAAGTTCTTTGGTAGATGAAGCCCTAAAATCCCAGTTTAGCTCTATTTAAAGGTCCTGCACATGGATCAGGGCAATCCCAAGCACAAATACAGGCTGGGTGATGAGTGGATTGAGAGCAGCCCTGAGGAGAAGGATTTGGGGGTATTGGTTGATGAGAAGTTCAACATGACCCAGCAATGTGTGTTTGTAGCCCAGAAAGCCAACCATATCCTGGGCTGCATCAAGAGAAGCGTGACCAGCAGATCGAGGGAGGTGATTCTCCCCCTCTACTCCACTCTGGTGAGACCCCACCTGCAGTACTGCATTAAGCTCTGGGGCTCCCACCATAAGAAAGACATGGACCTCTTGGAGCGAGTCCAGAGGAGGGCCATGAAGATGATCAGAGGGCTGGAGTACCTCTCCAATGAAGACTGGCAGAGAGAGTTGGGGTTGTTCAGCCTGGAGAAGAGAAGGCTCCAGGGAGACCTTATAGCAGCCTTCCAGTACCTAAAGAGGGCCTACAAGAAAGCTGGAGAGGGACTTTTTACAAGGGCATGTAGTGATAGAACAAGGGGTAATGGCTTTAAACTGAAAAAAGGTAGATTTAGATCAGATGTAAGGAAGAAGTTCTTCACTGTGAGGGTGGTGAGGCACTGCAACAGGTTGCCCAGAGAGGTTGTGGATGCCCCATCCCTGGAAGTGTTCAAGGCCAGGTTGGACGGGGCTTTGAGCAACCTGGTCTAGTGGAAGGTGTCCCTGCCCATGGCAGGGGGGTTGGAACTAGATGATCTTTAAGGTCCCTTCCAACCCAAACCATTCTATGATTCTATGATTCTATGACTAGCTCTATTCAACATGTCTGAAACCCTATGCGTGCTACACAGAAAACTTAACTGAGGTACAGGTGAAAGCTGTGAACTCCTGAAACAATTAATAGCTGTTTATGTCCTGCTGTGGGCAGAGCCATTACTCAGGTTTCCCAAGCCAACTGATAACACAACCTTCCCATGCCAGTTCTGATGCTGAAGATACGTCAGTGTGGAATCACTGAGGTCACTTCTCTCCTTTGTTATTCTCCTTTTTGGCCCTCTCCTAAATTCAAAATTGTTTTAGAGCTAACAGGATTTACAATCATGTAAATAAAGGACATTATATTAGCTTGCATATCAGATATGCTTGTTTATTCTGTCCAAGGAAGAGCTAGTAATAGCATTTTCATGACATCAGAGGCGAAGCAAAGGAAGCCATTCCAACTAATTAATCTCAGTATTGTTTATAAAGAAATATAGGCAACTGATCTGTGTAATTGTTCTAAGGAGTCACAGTTTGCACAGTATGTTTAAACAACCTATGACTATTAAGGGCAACTTTGAGGATGGATTTTTAATTTATCAGTGCGAGGTACTTTCCAGAGTTTATCAGAAGTGTGAGGCCCACAATGGTGGAGACATAGAAAATTTTCAGGCTTGTCTGTACTTAAAGTCCAGCTGAGTTTGTGGGAGCAATGACAAACCTAGTCTAACACCCAGTAATTTATGAACAGCATAGGAAAGAGTTAATGGCAGGCATTAAGATTAAAATGATTAAGATACCAAATCTCCACTGATATTCTAAAACTTTGTGCAAGAAACAAGTAGAACTTAAATAATAATTCTGATATATTGTTTTGATATTCTTCTACCTGATTCTCACCTGAATATTTGCAATTTCTAATCAGTGATCTGTTGAAACTACAACACATTGTAAGTACACAAACACCAAAAGCATAACTCTATGGCTAAAAGGGGAGTTAAATGTGGGAATTAAACGAAATAACATTGCTTCATGTGAAGAACGCTGTGTCAGTCCAAAATTCACCTTTTTTTTGTAAGTGAAGATTGAATTTTATGGGGATTTGGGAGCAGATCATTTAAGTTAAAATTAATTTAACCAGCCTTCTAAGAAATTGCATGTCTAAGCTTCATTTTGTTTATTTAACAAATGTTTTTACTAATCCTTCATACTTTGCATTAAACCTCATTGAGAACTTTAGGGGAAACTGGGCTATAAACAAGGCAAATTAGTAACAGCTCATACCATTACCATCGCAACTGTTTTTACCACCTGTATTTCATCAAACAATCACTGCATCTTTTCTCTAGCTTGCCTTCTGTCAATATATATGAATCGGTGATTTTCACATGTGCACTGGGCAGTTAGTAGATAGGTCAATTCATGTTTAACTCATAGTTGTGTTCATGATGCTGCTGAACACAAGACTTCAACTCTATATAGGCTGGGGAAACTTCAGGGCTATAGTGTGAAAAGGATGTCTGTTAGCTCTCTACTGCCTTGCATGCTATCTGTTTTGCAGGCACAGTGCTACACTGCTGTAATGCTGCTTTGCTATCCAAATAATTAAAAACTAGATGTGCCTTTCAGCTTCTGTACCCTATAAACTTCTTCCACCTCCATGCCCCATTGCCACCCCCTGAGCCTAAGCCTAAGCCAACCTCCAGGTGATCCATTTTCTCCTCAGTGACTGCAGATCAGGATCTGAACTCAACTCTCCTTAAGGTCTCCAGCCTTTCAACAACTCCCTTCGATGGGAACACTACAACAATTTGCAGCTTCCCCCACCTCCATTCAGAGGTCTTCAAATCACTTTCCATCTCCCTTTACCCGGCTTCCTGGCAGCAACTCACCTGGCATCCTCAGCCAGCCGAATTCCTTCACCAATATATTTGTTGCTGTCCTATGAGAAAAGAGGCAAAATATGAGAGACAGCTGATCTCTTTCACCAGAAACCAGAACAGAACATAATTTAATTTTTAATTCCAAAGACATCTTTGAATTTTTTTCATAGTGTTTGAAGTACACCAAAAATAATTCAGAAAAATCATACTTTGCTAGTCAGCAGCCACCAGCGTTCAAAATGGCATTGCTCATGACTGCTGGCCTCAGCAGCCCAAGAGCATCAGCTAGGCCTCCAACAAACACAAGAACAGAGTAAAAATCACTACTGATATGCTAAATTAATCAATTTTTAGGGCTTTTCATTTTCCTGCTGGTAGTTGAGCTTATGGTGGATGATACCTCCAAAGTGTCCACTAACTTCTAAGGTTAAAATCTAACCTTGAACACCCACACAGTACCCGAAGGGATGGCCTTCCTCCACGCTGCTCACAGGGAGAAGGGCTGCCAGCCCAGCCCGGGTGTCCCACCCTCACCCACAACTGCTTGCAGCCCTCACCCTTTGGCTGCCTCCTTCTCCTCTATTTTTCTGTGCTTCACTTCTGCTTGTTCTTCTCACACACTGTGAAGGGACGAGGTGGCCATTTTGTTGTCTTCCAAACCATTGGCAGTAAGGGGAGGTGGCAGCCATTTTGTGTATAAGACAATTCATGTGTTGGAAGCTTTCCTTTAGGTCTCCATGAAAAATTTTAAAAAATCACTAGATCCACAGAGGAATAGTAAATTCTGCTAACACTGGCTGTTGCGACTTTTCAGAGAATTCCTTTCGGCTGCCAGCTGAGCTAGGTAAGAGACCTGCTCGCAGTGACCTGTGGCCAGCACAGAGCCGCTGGACCTGTCACCCAGCCAGTCTGTCCTTGCAAAACCTGCTGAGGATAAGGAGCAGGGATGACAGTGAATTCCTGTGTTTATATGGGAGCTATTTAATCGAAATAAAGTTTTGCTGTCATACCTTCCTGTTTTCAGAAGTTATCCAGCTGTTGGCTTTCTAATCAAAAGAGATGTGGCAGCATGCCACAGAAACTGGGCCTCCCTTCCAGCATGTAGCCAAAAGTATTTCCAAACCCCAGCCTGTGCCTAGAAACACATGCCTCGAGTGAAAAGTTGACTTTTATGCTATATGCATCAGAACATGCATTCATTTAAAAGAGCTATACATAGAAATAGCATGCACCAAGATGAACAGACCACTTCAGAGAAAACCCCAACAAGGAGTGAAGCCAACCAAAAAATCCCCACAGGTCCAGTGTTTCACCTGTTGTTCAACAGATAGATACCTGTCCACAAGGGAAATGTCTCACAAAATTACATGGTAGGATCTTCACGTATTTAAATTAATGTCTGAATTTGCTTTACAGCACACTATAAATTCAAAGGCCTCATACATATAGCATTATAAATCTCTGTTTTACTGTATGCAGTAGAAATGAGCTAAAGAGGTCCTCTGGGTCCTTTGGTTGGTGAAATGAGTGATCCTTGTCCTTTCATGCTTCACCTAAGGGCACCAGGAAGCAAAATACCAAGTATACTGGAAATCTGACTGTCTGGCATTACTTCCTGGGGATTAAAAAGGAATTTTTGTTCCTATAGATTTTAGTTTGGAATTATTAATAAATAATGATTAATACAAGGTCTAGGGGCTCCTGTCAGCAATCTAAAGACACATTCTATGAATGTCAAGGATCCAGGTATAATATTCCTGACTCAGAGCTGACTGAAGGCTTCTTAGCAGCAAAGGCTATATTGCTTTTCTCTGAATTGTAGGTGAGGGGCATATTCCTGACTTGGATCAAGCTGCTCATGTTGTGGAAGAGGAATGGTGAGAGGGAAGAAGGCAGAAGGCCAAGGGTTTGAGGCTCCTGTCATGAAGTGGAGAGGCTACAGAGTGGCTGTCATTGCTCAGAGGTGGCAGTGGTTCCCCAGCCGCAGCTGCTGCCCCATGAGCTCTGGCACTCACCTCTGGCAGCAGGGATGCTTAACAGCTCCTACAGCACAGGAAAGGTAAACTGTGAGGTCATGGCCATTTTTTCACGCCAGCAATCCACTGCCCTGATTAACTGCTGACTGTGCTAGGGCAGTCCCTGGCCCAACTTCAGCAAACAATCCTTGAAAATCAGGAGTGCTTCATCAATGAGGGTATTTTCCATGAAAATTTGAGAATAAAAAGTAATCAAGTATAGTTGCTAAAAATATATCAGCTCACTGAACTCAGTGGTCCTTTTGTTTTAATGCTTATGTGAATCTGAGTCAGATCATCACAACCTGACTATCCTGTGCTATCCAGGATGTCAGGGTTGAGGCTCACAGCAATCCTTTCTGCCTTTAACACCTATGAATCTACAACTCAACTCAATATTTGTTATAATGATATGTCATGCAGGTGTGGATATGGCTTAATTTCAGGGAATATTTCTAGATAGTATAGAGGTTTGATGTGTATGTGAGCTTCATCCCCATACATATGAAACTGCAGTTCAGCTGAAGTCATAGGCACAGTGCAGAGACTGGCAAACACTTTAATCCCTCCTGCCTTGCACTCGGCATGAGTCCTGGATTCCCCCAGTGCATATCCCAGAGGTCAGCTCAACAGGATTTCTTTTAAGCAAATTTCAGGCTGCAGATTTCCACCCATGTCAGCTACCTACATGTCTCATTTCAAAACCCTTTTGTGAAATGATCTCTTTTGTATAGATGCAAACTGAAACTGAAAGAAATATTCATATGAAAATTTGTACCAAACCACCAAGATTTACTTAATCTAAAGCCAAGCATGATCCTTTTCTCAAAAGTCAGCATATTGACCTTGATATTCAGATCGTATCTGAGAATGGATGTCACCTTACGCATAAAAATGTTTTTCGCAAAGCTAATGATGGACAGTGTGCGCTTTTTCACTTCCTTTCCTGGTGCACGTCTGGACACTTACATTTGCCAGCCTGGGGAGTTTTGTTTTAATCAAAAGATAAGTGGGTTTTGGGGTATTGTCACACTTCCATTGTGTGGTAACAAATGTCCATGACGGGGTTGTTGGCTTTTTATTGCAATCTGTGTATATGTTGGTGTAACTAATTTTATCTCTGTAATTGTTCTTGCCCTTGAACACAATGCCATGGACATATTAACCTAAACATGAATGAACAGCTTTTAGAAAAATTTTGGCTGTTAAAAAATGGACCTCATTTGGACATACTAAAGCAAAGACTACATGCACTTGCTGCTTGTCATATCTCCCCCCAGATAATTTACATCAAACTTCAACAACATAACCTTTTTCCAAAACTAAAAGCGTATTTGTACATTTAAAAATAGAGAGATACAGAATCTTAACATGATTAACTAAACCTTACCTCCTACTCTAACTGTATCAAGGTGCAGATCTACTCTGTGTTTTTCATAGCAGTCTTAGAGGTATAAAGGCTAAGAAATGTTTCTTCTTTCCCTGCTAATGAGGAGCCTGTATCTCTTCTGTGCACTCAAGTGAAAACGAACAGAAATGCTGCCCTAGCCAATTGGAAAATCAATTATTTACATAGTGCCATATGCAAATATCTAGAATCTAATTTTTCACACCTGATTAGTGAGCTTAATTGCATTCATTTTCAACACCCTATGGACCCGAGCTCCAGTTTGTACAGTGCTTATACATAGAAATTAGACAAATAGCTTCATACTTAATGCTAAGAGAAATTTTTGCATGGTTCATGGATCTTTGACAGTAGGAACTTTATTTCAGTATCTGTGAGCATGCCTGCATCAGACTGTTTGCCACATTTACTCTTTCTGCAGTACTTGATATATTTTTCTTTGTGAATTTACTTGCCAGTTGATGTGACTTTTCCTGTCTGCATTGAAAAAGGTTCCAGTTTCTCGTTTTTTGCTGACTACAGTTTGATGACTAATGTTCGCATGCATGTGTCTGTACTTCACAGCAGTCTTCCAGTGCTTTCCCATTCTCTGCTACCTTCCTGCTTGGTTAACTATGTGTGTCCCAATGATTCTTCTACTTTTCCATGCCTAGGGTGCTGTTTCAGCATCCAGGATTGTGGAGGACAACGATAAAGAGCCTGGTGAGATACGCCCTGTTACTGATGAGGAGCTCCTCTTTGAAAGCCAGGATTTCTTGTTGACACAGTGACTGTCTCAAATGTCGAGGACATCTGTGTAGAAATCTGTGGAGGATAAGTGAATCCTGAGCCTTCTGAGCAACCAGAGGGATGGATGTTCTGTTTCAGTGCAGAAGATGGACAGCATGGCAGAACTGTACAGCAGTGAGACACATAAGGAGGCATTTCCCATCCAACAAGATTTTGGAGGAGTTCACCTGGTTCAGCGTTTTTGCATATCTCTTCAATCTGCATTATCTTGTGAACAATCTCTTCTAAATAACGTTAAACCCAAAATTTAATATCGAACATTGTAAGGGCTGCCTGCAGACATGCAGGTGCAATTACAAACCTGCTCCATCCAATCCACTCTCCCCTTGCCTCAAACTCAAGGCCTGTGGCTGCTTCGTTGTTTGAGTGCTAAACATGTCCTACTGCACATTGTAAAGCCAGATGCTGTTGTCTACCTGTCCAGATCATGACTTCACACAACCAGTAGCAGTATGTGGCTCATTGCAGCAAGATTCATAATTTGGCACTGAGAAAGCACAGTTTGTCATCTTGTGCAAACTGATGGAACCCGAGTAAGGAAAACTAAACACCCAGAGCTAGAGCTTTTCTTTTTTTCTTTCCATTTTCTACAACCAATATAAATAAAGTGCCAAGACATTCAAGGTGAGGTTTGTTATTATCTGCTGACTACTGGCCTAATGATAAGGGGTAAGAAAAAAGAAGATGGGCCAGAAATCTATCAAATTCATGGAAGAAAGTGAAAACAGATGATAACTTGTTCAGAAGGAAAGAAAGAAAGTTAAGCATCTATCTGATGACTTGCTTTCACATTGGGCAGCACTGTTCTGATATGAGAGAGCATTTACCTGCCCCGCAATAGTATCCAAAGGGCAGAGGCAGCCAGAGGCAGCTTTTGGCATTGATGAAGAGATGAATGATTTTGCACAAGTGCACTTTATTACTGTTGGTTTCTCAGAGACCACAGTAGCCTCAGGCAGTGCAGTGATCCAGTCATGTACATGAGTCATTGAGAATACTGCCTGCTCAGAGGAGAAATTTTCTATGCAGCACCTTCCTCTATGTATCTCCAGCACGCGTCAGAGCAGACAGAGCTGCTAGTGATGGGACATGACCTTCTGCTTGAAAGCGAGGTTTTGAGCACACTGCTCAACTCATCAAGAGAGACTGGTAGACCAGTCCTGACCCTCCCCAGATCTTTTATCTTTTTCAGTGGTTATAAAGCTTACACATCAGATGACGGTAATTGGACTTTGTTTGTTTGATAAGAACATTTTTGTTAACAACTGATGTGACTCTTGTAAGGCAAAGTACCCCAGGCTGAGAGCACAATGAATGTCTGATAGAAGCACTGGCCTTCATGCATGTCAGCAAAACACAGTGTATATAGTCATCTCTCCTGTCAAAGCAATATATTTAACATATGCTATTCTGTGAAAAGTAATTCTCTTTTCCATAAAAGCGTAATTCCCATGCTTAAAAGATATGATGAATAAAGTCTCTTTATTTTCATCTTCCATGTAGGAACACAAATCCTCTCTGAATTTGTTGTCCTTGCCAGTTGCCATGTGGGAACACCTCTTGTTCTTTGCCTCCATGAGAAATGCTTTCCTTTGTTGTCATCAAGTAGAATTCATTGAAACTAGAGCAAGCAAGCAAGCACTCACAAGGGAGGTAGTGTTCAAAGTCATCTACTTAAGCACTCTCTTTTCCTGCTCAGTTCCTTAAATGCACACTCCACTGTCAACCTGTAACTTCTCAGGAAAAACTAATACATCTTACTGTGCAGGACTCTTGCTTGAAGGCTTCAGGGGCAAGGGGAATGGCAGGTAAGCTGTTTTTTTCCAAAACAATAGCAACTATTTAAACACTGTCAGCATCCCCTGTGGTTTTTGGAGCAATGTCCCAGGTTTTTCTATGTATACATGAGTTTGTGACTCTGGTGTTGGAGAAGGTGCCATACTGAGCAACCAAGCCATCAAAAACTAGAGAGAAACTTCTCTTTAACCACGTTTCTTTAGAATGTTTCATCCTGGTGCAGCAGGCAAAGTATGGGCACATGGGTGCCATTAATACATCAATATCACATGGGAACAAGCAGGTAAAGCCACCAAGAACCTCCCATGCCTTCCTATGTTTTATGGCCCACGCTGCTGTGCTGCTGCTATAGCCATAAGATTGGCATAGCAGAGATCCTAAGAACAGAGATCATCATAGTACTTATATTTTTATTGTCTCCACTAGGCATGACAGATCTGCAGCACAGTGCTTTCCCAGCATGTTCTGCCTTTTTCCTGTGCTCAGAAAATGAAATTATTTCAGAAACAGTTCATTCCTGGTTAGTATTCTCATCTTCTTCCTGGTGCCATCACCTCATTTGAGCTGCTAAATGACCTGTCAAAATAGTGTGTGCTTTCTATAGTCAAATCCATTCAGTGTGGAGATCTCAGCCTTTGTATGAGAGACTCCTAGTGGCATGGCAGACAGAAGAGTTGCTTTCATGGTAGCTGACAGTAACCTGGAAATGCTTTGGTACACCGAAAGGAGATGAACCAGTGGAAATGTGTATTTTGACCACAAGTCCTGCAATTCTGGCTGATTCCAGCTGGCTCTGCTATATAATCACAACACACCACAAGAGAGGATCCAGAACACAGACAGCTAGCTCACCATCTGGAAAAAGCACCATAGGATTCCTGCCCAGAATCCTATGTGCTTACTTTGAAACAGGCCCCTGCTGTCTTTATGCCATTGTTGTAGAAATTAAGTAGGAAACAGCTGGCCATGTGGACACACTTATTGCAGAATATCACTTCTGCAATAGGGTAGCAAAAAAGGTCTCTGAAAATATCCATGTGAAATGAGGTCTCCATACGCACAAAACTTTTGTCAGCTTGCAACATCTATTTTGGAGGTGGAGCTCGATTGCTTTCACTGTTGTCTTTTGCCTTCCTGCTAAGTTAAACCTCAGCAGCAATGTCAAGAAAAAATCTCGCACTGGTTACAGGGATAATAACAGAAGATAATGATAATACGTTAAACTTTTTGATGATTGTGCATTCAAATGGCATTGCAGAGAACTGTTGCTCAGGACAAACTAGTTCTTCATGTCTGAGCTCCCCAAGACATAGAAATTAAACAAACATAGTCAGCTTGTCAAGATAAAGTAAGTCAACAAAGAAACAATTTTTTTTTCTAGTGGACATTTTAAAGTAGTTTAGAGAAGAGCTTGTTTCAACTCTGTGCTTTGAAGGAAAAGTCAAAGTACAGTAGGAAGGAGAAAATGCTGAACTCCTTAGAAGAGTGACTTAACTCCAAAGAATGCCTAAGTATGAGGAAACTGAAGCAGGCAAATATATACAGATGGTTTATTGTTTGTCTGGATTTGGATATCACTTATGCTACCAGAAGTAAAGATTAATAGATTTGGATCTTTTTCAAGGCCTGTGTCTGTCTGCTTCCACCATCATGTGTCCCTGAAGACATGAACTATAAGTCAGACTGCCCACGAAAGGGAACTCTGTCAAGGGTTATGCTAAGACACTGGGGAGTCTGTGGCTGCTGTACTAATCACAGTGTCTAAACTCAGGGACCACAGGCTTTCAGCTCTCAGAAAGGGGTGATTAGGCACCAAAATCAGAGGCAGGAACAGAATGATCATTTTACTATTCTCAGCAACCTCAAGAATGTCCAAAAGGGGTGGCTTGACCAGTTTACTGAGGACACACACTTTGCCTAAGTCCCGTTTTAACTTAGGATCAGCCCCTTTAATTTTTTTATTCAATTCTTTTAATGAAATGAAAAGGATGCTTGCAAATATGTAAATGTGTTGTCAGATTTGCATTACCTGAGACAGGGAGTTTCTGGTTGCACAACAGAGTAATAGCTTTTGATCAGTACTCAGTAAATCTCTGCGTGAGGAGAAGGAGCTAGATTTTTTAAAATTAAGTTTGGCTCTAAGGTTGATTTAGATCAGTACCGCTACGAACTGACAGGCCTGCCTAATTGCTATAGAATGCATTTCAAATACTCATGAATGAATACACAGCACATTTGATAAACAGCTATACATTGAAGTGTGTGTACCATAAGTGGTGCCTGGATGATTTGCATATACTCCCACTAAATATGAAAGTAACTCATATGTACTTGTGCAGGTACCTGTATGCAGGTAATTATTTGTGGAAATATTAATTTAAAAAAGGCATTTCCTTCCTCAACAGATGCTGGTATTTATGTTGTGCAGGCAAGGTAAGTATCAGACTTCCAACACTAGGAGTATACAATTGATTTCAAGCACATAATGTAAAGGGATAGAAATTACATTCCTCTTCAGTTCCTGAAAATCAATGGATTAGTACTGCCACCACCAAGAGAAAGGTTGCAGGGCAATACCTGTTTGGATTTGAACGCATTACAGCAGGAATTATTTTCTGCATAAGTAGGCATTAGAGAAGGTGGGAAAGAGAGGAAGTACTGGGGAAAACGAATGAGATGCTTTAAGGTAAATATGAGAGAGCAAAGAGTGATTTTGTGAAAGGGTCAGGGAGTCAGGGTTATTAAAAGGGCAGCATAGCATACTGCATACTGCATACTGCAACCAGCACTTATTAGTTCTTCTGTTCATGAAACAATTTTTTTTTAAAAGCTGAAAGCAACATAGACATGTTTGGATTAACTTCTATATTTTCTACTATCTGATAGTAAATGTTCTGTGTTGCATTTTATACGAAGCAAGCCTCCTAAACAACTTAAGCTTTTTCAATTAGAGCAATATACCAGCTCTCTATTAGTGCTGTGGGAATACATCCAGCAGACAGGAAATAATTTCTATGAGAAATGGTTAGCACTTCAGCTTGATTAAGGGTAACACCATAAGGATCAACTTTCTGTTGCATGACTTGCTGTCCTGACTATCATTTTCTTGCTAGTCACATGGAAGTGAGAAGTATTTTAAAACTGTAAAATTATGTGAGAAATAATCACCTCCAAAATACCTCCTGGAATGGCTAGACAGATTTCTTATGACACAAGGTACTGGCAAAAATCAAGATGCACTGCTTCATGTCCACGTACTCTTGTGAAAGCTCTAAATCTAGCTTAAAACCAAGTATTTTTATCTGAGTGAGGAAAGCATCCTTTACTAGTCAGACTTTGCATCTTTGTGTTCAGTGCTGGCTCTCTTAATGAAATTGCAGGAGTTCTCACCATGCTGAGATAAAGCAGTATGAGGAAAAAGAACTTGCAGGAGATTTTGCAGGTCATATAGATATTCCAGCAATGCAAATCCAGTCAGCAGTAGTCCTTCAGTATTCCAATCTCCAAATACAACTCTTCAGAGCTGTGCAGAGTCACAAATGAGTTGGAGCATTAGGAAGCTGACAGTAATCTGCCCTGGGACAGAGCTACGGTTGTGGTCATTGCCAGGTTCATACAGTGGTTGTTAGAGTGTTGAAGTATCTCTCTCAGGAAAGTTATAAAAGGTATGTACAACCTGCAATTTTCCTTTTGTTGCTCTTCATGTTAGGTGTGCAATGTACCATGCAACCTTCACCTAGACCCACTGTGGTGTTCTAGCATAGGAAAAAAGTCCAGAGAGCCCATTTTTAAATTGTGTCACTGCCCATTTTCACAGATTGACTATGTAATGGGTTCTAATTTGCTTTTCAAAAGTACCCAAGGCACAGGAATATCTGACAGAAATATTCTGGAAACCCATCATAGAAAATGCTATTTTTTCACAGACACATAACTGCATGAATTCAAATAGGAGCCTGACATTAATATAGGCATTGTCGTTTACGTTTATGTATGAATCCTTTGCTTCAGGACACAAAATAATCACTAACTAATATAGATTGGGAAAAATTCCTCCTCTGGGAAGGCTTTACTTAATGAGATTTTTCTCAGCTTTCTTTAAACTATCTGATCATTGCAGAACACAGGGTAAATGCTATGAACTAAAAAGATCCCTTGGAAAATCTGATCTCTTTCTCGTTATTATTATTGTCCCGAGTAATGCATACATTTCTCAGTACTGATGATAAAAGTCATAATGTCCCTCACCAGGAAGAGTTAGTCTCCCTGGTTTCTTTTCCTAGCTATAGCTATAGAACTTCTTTGGTACTAACCCAACATCCACATCCAGGCTTAAAAATGAAACCTTGTTTCAAGTCAATTGAGTGACCTTATTGACTTCACTGTAATTACGCTTACTGCCTTATACAAGGGAAGAACTGAAATCCCAGACAAATTAATGTTCCTTAGTTTTGTCTTTGACGCTGAATGCCAGTGGTCAGACAGTTTGGCTGGCATGTTTTCCTCACCTTTAAAAATGCTAAATATTGCCTTCTTTAAAAGTTTTCATTTTGCCCTCACCCCCCGCAATCTCAAAATTTCCTCAAACTAGCTGGAAGAGTGAATTTTCTTTCCATTGCAAGGAGGAAAACAACTAAACAAGGGTCTTTCTGTCCGCTTGTCAGAAAGCATTCAACAGAGAACGCCCACCAGAGACCAGATCCAGCAACTGTCCAGGACAGCTGCCGAAAACTGAAGAAGCAACTGAATTTTGCAGGCCAGGTTACGGTCTCCACGTCAGCAACATAAATCCTAAAAATTGTTTCAACTGGTAATACTTAGCGGTTTCATAAGCTCTATGCCTTCCAGAAGTGCCGAGTCCTTTTAGCATGCACTCCACAGGCCAGGAAATCCCATGAGGCACTTGCTTCTCTGATTGCAGCAGTACTATTTCTGTAACTGAAGACTGGTCATCAAAATCTCTTGAATGTGCAGGTTCCTAGATGTGCCTTGATAAGGAAATCAAAATAAAAGTGATGATTCCTCTCACATGCTAATTTTACTCCTAGTCATCTCCATCAATTTCATGGAGGGAATGTGGATAAAAATAGCATTCAGCACTGTGCAAAAATTGGTTAATAATATATGTAGTTTTTTTCTTAATTAAAGAAGTTAATTTAGTTAACAATGTACCAAATATTTTGCAGCATTGATTTATTTATGTCAATTCAATTTTAAAAGTCTCTGTTAGAAACATCATCTAAATCAAGTATTTCTCAATTAGAGAAGGCTCTAATTTATCTGCAATTTAATATGGCTAGATATTGTTAGCTTCACTTGTGCCTATGGGCTCCACAGAGTAGTTCTATGGGAAAACTCGTTGGGTACTTTTCACATCTTCTCTTCCATCTCTGTATCAGACCAGCTACAATGCAAGTGGGGGATTTTATTTGTGAGTTCAAAAAAGGTGCTTCTTTTTTTTGGTGTGAGTTTTGGATCTTTTCAGACCAGAAAAGAACATTAGAAAATACCTCTTGTAAACAAGAAGTGGTTAAGTATTTTGCTTGGAGACAGAGTTCCTACGTCTTTGGGAACAATGTTACTTGAAACTTTTGTTATCACTTCCTCTTTTAAACAGTTAAATAAAGAGACCTTAAATGAAAGGTTCACAGTGATATTAGCAAAAGGTTAAGATAATATTTTTAGATTATTTTTTTCATCAATGATTTCAAAGGGGGAAAGCAGCATAATTTAATTTTAATTGCTAGTCCCATTTCCACAGAATGGTGTGTATTGATAAAACAGATGTAATCACATCCTCTCTGAACACTCCTACATACTATAGTTGTGGACAGGGTAAATGAACCAGAACAGAATAGGAGGAAGTATGGGTTACATGAAAACACTATAAACTGGTGTGTAAATACTTTATCAGAAATGTGCTTTTATACAATGATGTTTGAATCATTTGGCGGTCAGTCCTCCAGAGGCTAAATTCATAGTCGCTCCTGGTCCCTCACAGTCCCAGTGAGAAAGCACTGCAGGTGTGCTGGAGCTCGGGAAGTAAAGGGATCAGCTGCATCAGTAAATTACCTCCATCTTCTCTCACCTTGGGTGGGAACAGAGGCACCCTGGAGGATCTTGCAGGGCTTCAAGGTGCTTATAGTTGCAACAGCCCCCTCTCTGGGCCATTTCTTAGGCAGGGATTGTTAGAGGACAGCAAAGCTTTGGCTATCCTCTTTCTGTCCTGATGTACATCTTACCCTGTGAATGCAAACCCCATCTCCGTGCCGAATGGGCTTGCTGGAATGGTGTCTGAAATAATTTGCAATATTCTCTTGGCATTCAGGAATGAGTCAAGTTTTGGTGTGTCTTTCAAAAAACCAATTTGTATATGTGGCTTTAATAGTATAAAGAAAAGGTTATAAAGGATGGAGACACAAGAAAGTAAACATGAAAGAGTAAGAGGGAAGACTAGAAGCCACTGATGTGAAAAAAAGATAAAAGATCCAAGCCAAGTAATCCAGGTGGCCAAAGAAGCTATAATCCTGGCACAAAGTGTAAAGTAATTTACTGAGCTACGTTTTCATAGTACTAGAAGTTCCTGAACAATCTCTAGTCAAAAAAGAAGCTGATTCTTTTTCCCCTGAAAAAATGGGAACATTTTAGATGTTTAATGAAAGAATGGGATTAAATGATATTGTAATATACAGCCCAATTCATGCTTTTGCTTTATTAATGATTAATTAAATAAGCTGAAAACATCTGCAGAGAGAGTAACAGATTCAGACCAAAATGAAATGAAAACAGGTTGTTTTCCCAACAAAAGATCAAACAAAAGACTCAAAAATGTTTCAGGTTATCTGAACTCTACTGCTTAATACAAAATTAAATGTTTCATTTGATGATTATTTGGTTCACTTTTTTCGCCTTTTTCAGCCTCAGGTATTTTGTCCATGTCTGCATTTGACCTAGAGGGCAAGCAGTACATTTAGAAGTAAATCCAAGAAAAAAGCCAGGAACAAATACTGAAATATTTTCTGTCCCTTCTATTTTTCTGCATCTCAGATAACAAACCCAAAGTTTTAGGAATTCTACCTTGAAATCCAGAGAGAAAGCTATCTGGTACAAGGAGCTAACCTGACATCTTTTTCAATGTTTCAAATCACTGTTACTGCAAGAGTGACAAAGAAAAGTAAGTATTTGAAAATGCCTTTAAAAAATCTTATAATGGATCCGTTCTCATAAGTGAATGAATTAGGATATAGAACTGGCCTGAAAAATTCCTTATGGTTTTACAAGTTGCAGCAAGTCTCTGGGGAGTTAGATTCTGAGCTATAAACCTGCCAAAGTACACAGATCTACGTGGTGTAGACAACATTTGGGAGCTGACAACTTTCCACAACAAAGGCACTTCTGATACTGAAAACCAGACCTCTCTGGATTTCTGTCTCCTGTGTTAAATCACACTTAGCATCGACTTAAATGTAAGGTAATAACGATAATGTTAGGAAGAAGGACAATTCCAGATAATAGTAGAAAAACAAAAATAAGTGTAGTTGCTCTCAATTTAACAAACTTAGGAGGGTTTCTTCCTTGTTTCCTTTGATTCGCAGACTCCTGTAGAAATGATTTAATGTTCATTAGTGTTTTAGATGTGTTTTGCAGAAATATTTATCCTTCCATTTCCTTGTCCTTTTCCTCTGTTTATTTCAATGCCAAATGAGAAATAATGACTCCAACTTATACTACCATTCAAAACTGTTATTGTGAAATGGGCCTGGGACAACATGCTTGATCGCCTGCTCAGTGCATGGATTTATATTGGCTAGCATCAGGCCAACAGAGATAATAAACGCTGAACCCAGCTTTGATTCCTTCCATCAGTAGAGACCTTCAGCTGTTTCTCTCTCCTGCTCACTCTTACAGCCTCCCTGTATTTAGTCATCCATTTGCATGAAATCTCTGAACCCCAAATATCTTTCAGACCCCTCCACCCCTCTGTCAAATGTAGCTGAAATTAGCCAGCTGTTTCAAAACTTGCCACCAATGCAAAAATTATTGGAGTGCATAATCCCATCCCTTTAGTAAACCAGGCAAGCATAGGGGAAGGCATAATGAGGCCCTTAATTACAGAAAGCCGTCCTTTAAGTGTTATCTTGCTGCAAAACTCTTGCTTGAACCTTTGAGTGTTTTTCAGTAAAAAATGGTGAAGGTAACATTACTTAATGTATTTACCTTACCTTTAAGTAATTTCTTTTTCTTACATGCTTGAAAAACAAGCTGTTCAAAAGAAAAAGGACTATTTTCCTTGCAGAAAATATTGATTTTTTTTTTTTAAAAGACTGACAGAAAAGAATTTTTTTAGTTCAAGAAGATCTAACAGTCTTTCAAAGGTTTTGAAGGAAAGAGTATTATGAGCAGGGCTCAACAGTCTTTTTCACAGTGCGGATGAACATTTTTCAATCATCAACCTCATGTATAAAGCTTTTCACATGTGATCATCAAATCAGGAGTAAGAATGGCAACAAATAGAAAAATATATCCAGAAGTTTCATAACTTGGAATAAGCATTGAAAAGTCTTTCACCCTTCAATGCATTTTGCTTTGATAGTATTACATATAAGTGTTTGTGAGAAATCTTGCATACATGTGTCTTAAGGGCTAAATTCAGTGGTGGGAGAGTGAAAATAAGATCATGTCTTGAACAATTTCTAAAGCTTGTCCTTTATACTAAGAGCTGTGTTTTCCTTTTCTGAATACTACAAACCCTAAAGAGGGTTGTGCAAAGAAGGATGATCAGGGAAGAGAAAAGAGCCCTCATTTCCATTAAAAACTGTTGCTTCTCAACTATTAATTTTCTTTCCAAACATTGGAGAAAAATGTGTATATCTACAGAGGATGCATGATTTTTATGGCATACAAAGCATTTAGCCCTGATTCTTTGAAAATAACACATGGATACACAATTTAGCTCTGTTTCCACCATGTAGTTAATGCGTGCTTTTAGCATTTCCCATATATACATGGCACGATCTAACAGAAGACAATGTGTTGTGCATGAGAATGCATTGATACAATTTGGCTAGATTTATTAAGTTGCAGTTAATGCAGTATTTAGCTAGTATAACATTACCTCCTTGATTTTTAAACCGTAACCACAATAGGGAACAATTTGCTCCATTAACAGAACAAGATGGATCGTTTTCAAAGCTGCCCAGCTTCCTGCCTCCCACCTAGGACACTAACCTTGGGAATCGTGAATTAATCCAGTTAGCCCTGCAACCACAAGGGAGCCTAAGCAACATATGAAACACAGAGCACTGGAGCACTGTAAATGTAATGTAAATATGTGGGCATTTAAATTACCAGAGCTGCAGACCTGAGAGGTGATATTTTTGATTGAAAGCCCTGCTTCAGATGATTGCATTTTGAATACAGGTGTTAGTCAAGCAATGACTTCAGGTCTGTTACATCCATGGGGCTGGCGGGCCTTCTGGAATTCCAGGAGATACTTGTGTCACTTCTCAACAGCAAAAATGAAAAGAATTAGGATCATTCTTGACTTTCTAATGAAAGGAGCACATATGTTTCTATACTAGTATTTAACTTTGTTAAAAATAATTTCTCTGATTTTCTTTTTTTCAGTGTTTCAAACTTTCCTATACTGTTTTCTTGCTGTTTTCAGTGTTTTCCCCATATGTGCATTTGCAACACTACTAGTGAGAAGAACGCAGTTACCAAAAAAAGGACATAATAATCAGATTTTTAGTGTAGTTAACCAAGGATTTGGGGGTTGAAGAGGATTTGGGGACTGATTTTTTTTTTTTAATACTTCTGTTTTCCAAATGAGTAGTGATTTTGGATGCATTGTTTATCTGTGGGCCTGCTTGAGACAATCTAAAGTAGATCTCATTTTCTCAGAGTAAGGCTTTGCCGCTGGAAAAGTCAAATTACATCAAAGTATCTCAAATTAGGCATCCCCTGAACTGAGAGATTTAAAACCACCAGTCCTTTTTCAAAGCCTTGACTGCTGCATCTGGAAGCATTTTAACCCAACCAGCCTATTCTGATGCAAGTAAGTTACGGCGTTTGCCCCATAGTCAGGTTCAGTATTTAGCCAAATCAACGACAGAAATGCAAGGGCTGCATCAGATGCCTGATCTGTCATGGGACGTATCAACTTACGTAGAGTTTCAGTTGAAGAACTTATTCTACAAGGAAAACTGAGCTGGCATTCAGCCAGAACATTAAAACATTCTTTGAGAGGCAGCACTGCTCATTGTCAATGCTGTGCAGTGTGTGTTGGTTAATGTTTCTGTAGGGCTTTCTTACCCTTGTGAAGCCTTGTGTAAGATGTAGTTATTATCAGCGTTTGAAGACCTTCTCCTGCGATGTAGCTCTCTTTGCTGCCTAAACACAGGACTGTACGTCTACAGATAACAGAATCAGCTTCAAATTTTACAGGCCTGTAGGAATAGGAAGAATTATGCTGGCATCATGGGATACGTATGGGTGTGTCTTTGCCTCCTCCCTCTACAATGGTACTATCCTGTTAACATTAGTCTGCCAAGTTAGGTACATTATGTTCTAGCAGAACACAGCCTCCTAATAATGTTTGTTTGACAGACAACAAACTTTGTTTTCAACAGGTGGTCTGTATGGGATTGAAGGCTGCAATATTGCAATTGGATTTTGATCATTGTTCCAGTCTGGGAGGTTAGGCTCTGAGAAATCAGAGAGAAGCCAGTTATTTCTACCAAAAAAAAAAAAAATCTTCGAAATGTCCTAAGGAAAGTTGTGTTATCTTTTATGAAAAAAATAATCATGACACTGCGTGGTATTTGCTAATGGACAGGTGACATAAGCAATGTCCTCCGAAGGAATGCAGTCGTTTGTAGTTATTTACATTTCTGCTGTGAGCCAGCAACAAAATCAGAGCCCCATAGCCTTAGTGAAAGGTGCTTTCTCCCTCAGTAGCAGTCCCTGCAGCAGTAAGGGGGTAAAATGACACTAAGAGCAGGTCAGTGACAAAGGAGCAGAATGCAGCACTCCTCAGCACAGCCTGGTGGACCCAAAGGAAAGGCCCCTGCGCCAGAGATTTGTTGCCTCAGACTGCCAGCTTGGCTGAGGCTTTTTCTCCAGGAGTGGACAATCCAGGTGGACTCTTTAAAACAAGACAACAACAATTTTAAAAATAGCTTTAAAGAAAGAGAAAGCAAGCACTTAAGAAAACTGGCAGGCAGAGGGAAGGAAGGAGGTTAGGTATGGAGCAGAGGGACTAGAGAGGATGATGGAGGAAATAAAAGGAAAAAATGACAAAGTGAAAACAAGTGATGAAAGGAGGGACTATAGAAAGGACTAACAATGTAAAGGGGTGAAATAAAACATGATCTCTTATGCAGACATTCATGATTAGGAAAGGTTATTTCTCCTTCATTTTTATTTCCTTGGCAGAGAAGGGGGAGCTGTAGGGAGGAGGAAATTAAGTGTTTGGTGCTGGTGCCGATGGAAACTTTTGTTTCAGCTGCAGCTCAGGCAGGGGAAGAATTTCCCCTGGTCAGACCCAGGTGAGGGCTTACAGAGCACTGGTATCTGTGTCGGAGGCAGAAGCCCTTAATATCTATATTAATTTGTCAGGCCTTGACTAAGGAAAGCAATGTTAATAAGGCTTTAACATACTTGCCACTGACATGTGATGTGCATCTATAAATCCAAGGAATGACGGGATCACTTAACCACTCTTTCTTTGTTTCAGTCTCAGTTCCCATCCCAAACTGAACTGGAAAATTTTTTATGGACTTTGGCTTGTCTCAGTTAAATTACGCGCCCCCCCTCCCGCCCCTCTTTCTATACCTCCTTTCCTGTCTACTTCTGAATCACTCTCTCGAGCTGTGTCCAGGCTGCTTTCAGCTCTGGCATTGAACTGCAGCTTGTCACTAAAGGCATCCTGGCATGTACATAAAAGGGATTTGGAGGTGGAAATGACCACCAGTTAAATCACCTCATCCTCCCTCCAGTCAGTGCGGGATTGTTCCTGCAGCACACTCCCGAGGGCTTGGGGTTTTAATGCTTTGAGCAACAGAAATTCCACCTCCACCCCCTTTGGGAGGGGTGCCTGAGGGCTAATAGATCACACTCTTATGCAATTTTTCCTGATACATAGCCTACATTTTCCTTTGTTTGATGTCTTTACTCCGTTATTCCTATTTATAACTGGTGCTGGGTGAATCCCAGGTGGTTCTGAGGTTTATTTCTGTTTAAGAAGGCATGCAAAAAGGCAGAGACTAGTCCACATTCTTTAAACCTTTTGGTGCCTTCCTGACAAGCTCCGTTATTTCTTCCCTAAAACTGCCCAGGACCCAGCAGAAAGCCTCATTTCTTTCTGTCCCAGGAGGGTAAGAGGTTGGATACTGGCCAGTCTTCTGCTCTGGTAAATCTCTTCTGAGAACAGAGACTAAAGCCCTGATCTCCTCGATCTATAATATGCCTTTTTCTCGTCATTACCCAGTAGCCTAATTCCTCCAGTTTAATTTCCTGTACTCATCAGGCTGTTGCCATGCTTTTTGTTCTCCCTGACTTAATTGAGGGGCTTATCAATCCCTTTTCATTGGACCTGTTCCTTTGATGCCTGAGCATGAAAGTTACTTCTTAAGTATTTTTTCTTAAGAAAGAAAGGTATTTCTTAAGTTGTTATTCCAGTTGATATCCCGTGAAACACTGAAGTAATCAAATGGGAGCAAGTGGGATCCCTTCCCTTGTTCTGAAGAAATCTTGCATGAAAGGATTCAGTCAGGGGCTGTGAATTCTTCCTCTAGACCCTCCATCCTGCACATGGAGACAAGTACTGCAGAAGAGTTTCAGCATACTCCATACTTAACGCTGCCCAAACAATAGTTCAACATAATTGTTACTGGCAATCCTTTTCAGCGGAGGATATTATACACGTGCAGAAGTTCAATGACAGACAGTGCTGTCAGGACTTTCTCACTACCTGAAATTCTTCATCATGAGAGCAGCTTTCTCCTTCTTCAGATGTCAGAGACATTCATCCAGTCCTTGATTCAGGCATCTAATTTGGCCAGGACACATAAGGCACACTCAGAGGGACTGTTCCTGCTACTATCCTTTTAATAAATACTAGTTACCAGGACTGTAACAAGCCCCAGATCATATCTTTCTTCTGTTTGGTTTGAAGAGGGATTTAAATCCACAAATCCACGTTGTTGTCAGAATGGCCCCTGTGCCACAGTGTAGAGTCTGTCTTCTCACTCTTTCCCTTTGAAGGCTAAATAACAGTAAAAAAATTGTTCTGCTGCAGCAAGAGAAATAAGAAGTGAGAAATGCCTGCTGTAGTCTGGTAGTCTAGGTATTTAGATTATGGGAAGATTATTTTTAAATGCCTTTACTTGAGGCATTTTCATTTTTTATACAACAGTAAATGAGTTCAGCAAGACACTGGTTCACAAATAGCATTCGTGTTTAGATTATTCTCTTAGGAGGCAGAAAAACTGCAGTTCTATCCCTGATCCAGATCCAGGACACTGGTTTTCCCCTAGTCATGCCACCACTACTCTAACACTAGACAAGAGGTAGGTGGCTGTTCAGATAGTGAGTACTAGGAATAGAGTAGGCTGAGGAAATTGTCTGTTTTGGTACTGTAGAAATATAGGTGGGAGAAGAACAGGGCTTCCATAGACATGAGCTTCCTATGTCCCCTGTCCTGGACAAACATAAATCCACGTTTACAATTTTTGCCATCAGCTAGTTTCTAAACTATATATACACGTATCTAAAATTTGAAAGCAAGGGTATATTGTGTAAATTGAATGACAGTGTCAAGAAGTACTAGACACTGATAATAAACCACTGCACTGCCACAACAAATAGCTGGACAGAGTAATTACTTCTAGAATGGGAAATATGATTTTTTTTTTCTGAGGCAGAGGACTGAAGACCATCAAACCAACCCTAAGATGACTCAGGAAAATTTACCAAGAGTAGCATATGTACACAGGGAGACCCTTTTTGGCATTACAGACTGTAAATTATGGTTATTCCTAGGAGGCAACAAAAGAGGTTCTGTCAGTTGTACAATTACTTTTTATTGGCAGGGCTCTTTCAACTCAAGAAAACATTGGCTGAGGTTCAAGATCCAGATTTGGCTCAAATGCCACCATAATTTTTCAGAAATGTGATGAATGTTCCTCAAGAAATAGTTTCCTAAGAAAGCCACAAAAATGTGTCCAGCTAGGTTACAGGATATCTAGAATGATATCCAAAAGTTGCTCCCACTGAAGATCAATTGCCTTAAGTAATTTCACCAAATGAAATTTTTACCTGTTAGACTGGCTGATACTCTCTGACAAAAAGATACCCAACACATTTGGATGAACTGTTTCATAAATATTGATGTCTGTATACATGTATATAATTCATCACACATATCTCAAGCATTCATTTTGAAGAATAAACTATTAAAAAAAGAAAAAAAAATCTAGCAGCAGTCGAAGAAAGTTCTGCCACTGTGAAGGTAATGACATTTTGGACATGCACTAATAGCCTGAGGGTCATATAATGAACATAAATTCAGTCAATATTGTCTCATGCCATATTCCCAAGCCTGAGTGAAAACTTAACTTCATTGAAGCTGATGTGAATTTTTCCGTTGCTGTCAATGAAGGCAAGATGTCAAAAGTTTCTCCTGCTGTCTTCCCTGACGATGTATCCCTACACTATAGCAGCGGTAAAATGTATCATTACTGATCTCAGTTCTAGCAAACTTAAGAATATTAGTAAACATTAGTAAACTAATCTTTAGCTTATCCTGACTAGAATCTTAAATTGCTAGAAGAGACTGGAGATGAGTCATGTAAAATGTGCATGTTTGAAAAGATCACAAAACACCTTTAATGATTACTGCAGTTATCAGGAACACAAAACACTACTTGTAGCATTTTTTCTACAACGCTTTATACAGAAATACTGGAAAATTGCTAGGTACTTCCAGAGAATTCCTGTTTGCAATGGGATGATGACATAAGAGCATAACCATCAAGCAAAAGCAGGAGAAATAGTAATTTCTATCTGTACAACATTCATACAATTAGAAGTGTATCTCTGAGGAGGCAGATTTAAAATCATCTCAATTCTAACATATATTGGGAATATCTTCTACAATTTCAGAAAGTTAATCTCTTTGCACCTTTAATCAGCTGTACAAACTGGTAATACTAATTTTCTTGTTGGCAGTATTGAGTTAATTAAATTTAGTGACATATTTAGAGATTTACCAGCGAAAGGCATTGCAGCTAGGAAAGTAGTTCAACCCTCCCCTAACTGAATGGGCCTCTCCAAGCCTGTATTTTTACTCTTTGCTTTTTTCTTTCCTGGGCTGCAGAAAGATTTTAGGTCCATAGTTAACCCAGAGGATGTTTCCATCTCTCTACCAACTCTCCAGTGAATTCTTGTTACTTGTAGTTTTGATACGAGTGTCATCAGATACTTCTTCCTCACACTCATTTCCAAGTTATTTTAGATTATAAAGGCCTGGCATACTCTCAAGCACAAATCTTAAATTTGGCAACATTGCTAGAACAGACACATGCATACAGAAAGCAGAAGGCTAGACAAAACAGGGTAATTTGAAGACTGTATTTAATAGCACAGGAAAGAAACAATTAAATTCCCCCAATTCGATAAGATTGCTGCAAAGAAATGAACCTGTAGCTTAGTCAAATGTGTAAGTTTTGCCTCTCTGCAGGCAACAAAAATTAATGCTTACTAGTTAGGGTTCTAATGTATTTAAATAATTTGGTTCCTATTTAACTGCCTTTCTGGGGGACTGAGAATAAATAGAAAAATATCCAAAGTTTGTTTATACTGATTAAAACCTTTCCCAGACCTTAAAATACCAGGGGGAATTTTCTTCCCAAAGAAAGGTTAGATTGATTCCTGATTTAATCAGTTGCTAATCATCATTTAAATCAGGGGTTTATATGGTGTCTTAGACCCAGATATTAACCCCGTACCATCTGATAGTACCCTCTATATGAAACAGACCAAGAATATAGTAAGCAGGTGACAAAAGACACCACAGAAACAGGTGATAACATATTCCTATGTCTTTAATGGAAACATTTTGTTACAATTTAGGTTATGTGATATTCTTGCATTCTTAAAATGTGTGAAAGAAAATGCATAGAATAAAAAGTCAAAGGACACCAATGAATGTAGATATTTTAAATGACCAAGTCATAAAAGAAATAAAATACATTACACAAATAAACAAAGGTTATATCCACAGTCATGAATATGCACTCTCCTCTACACAAAAACAATAAATAAAGTCACATTATATGCAGATAGTTCTACTTACATCAGTACAATATACTGTGCAGCTTTCCATTTGTTTTCTACCAAACTGGTACTAGGTTTCTCTGTTGTCCAGTATTTTTACATTAATAATGAACAGTATCACCAAAAAAAGGGGACAAAGTTAACGTCCACAGTGTCTGTCCTGAGTCCTCTTAGTTTTGTGATAATTACACCCTATGCACAAGAAACACAGCAAATTCTACCCATTGCCTTCACCCTGCCATTCTACCCAAGTCTCCTCAGCACCTTTAGACCTGCACAATAAAGATGACATTGTTACTAAGTAAATACCCAACCTAAGGGCATGGTACACCCTGAGCAGGTCCTATGCACCACTTAAATCCTGTTTAAATTTTACGTAAGGGAGCTATGTGAGATTTAAAAGGTGAATAAGCTTTCTGCTGAGTCTCTAAGAAAGTAGACATTGAACAATAAAGACAGTGTACTGTGCAGAAAGAGCTTCATTCCATCCTCCATACAGTCAATAGTATCATCATGGGAGTATAATCAATCCTGGAGCATTTTCCCTCTTCTCTCTCCCTAACAAAACTGCACAGATATTTTCCCTATATTCTCAACAGATCTTTTCATGCTTTGCACCCTATACTGCAGAAGTCATCACATTATCTGCCACAAAGCTACATCAGGGAGATACTAAATATGGGAGGAAATATTTATCATCTCACATAGCACCAAGATAAATGACCACTGATTAGTAACTGTGATATTGCCATTTCAGTGGTGGCTCGTTCTTCTGTCACACTGCATATGCAGTTCACAGAGAAAGAGAAGTCCAGATCATCACCAAGTACGAACCAACATAGCTGTGCTCGTTATGTCTGCTGATGGTTTAGTGTAACATTAGCAAAACCTCTGTTCATAGTTTGGAGGGCAGAATTGTGTGTTCCCTTTGCATACCAGTCGGGATTACAAAAGAAACCATTAAAACAAGATTATTTTTTTAAATACCCTTTTTGGTACATTTTCTTTGCTTGCTCAAGTGTCCTCTAGAAACATTCACATGACAGAAACACCAAGCAACAGTTCACACAGAGTGGATTTTAACCTTTCAAAGATTTAACACCTAATGAATCCACATAAGATTTCTGAAGTACTATAGCTTAACATACAAACTTTAACAGTGTCAGGTTATTTAGAATATTTTGCCTTTAATGCAGAACATTAACTTAGTGGTTAGTGAGAGATTTTGAATGAACCTCTCCTTTCGAAAGCTAGTTTTGTATGCTGTAAATTTGGTGTATGTCAGTTAGGAGTCATTCTGAAAGGTAAATTCTGGAAGAAGGAGTAGCATAATAAAACAGTCTATGTAATGACACACTGGACATAATTAAACACTAGCCCAAGAAAGCCTCAAAGCTGTGGCATTATCTTCTTGATCAAAACCAGCAGTAACCTCATAAAAACCACCAACATTAACCTTTATCCTTTCTTCCTCTATGGGTGAGATAAAGGGAGAGCTGCATTTATGCCAGACTTAAGGCTTCTCTGGGGCAAACCACAGCGCTTAGGCTTCCTGTCATTCTTGAGAAGAGAAAAGACACTATCAAAGTCTGCCGCACAGCTTGCTGACCCCTGTAGAGAGCCAGGTCTGAGGTCTCTCACAAACAGCTATTTGTTTTAATTTCAACAATCATTTTCCATCAGTCTCAGAGCTCAGATGTTAAAAGGTATCTGAGAATGGAAAAAATACAGGCCTCAAGCCATCTGAATTCATTTCTGCCTCTTAGCAGGGATATGCACAGTGCAAACACTTCCATTCTTCCACTTGAAAGGTTTCACACACACACAAATCTTTTTGTGCTTTCAACAGCAAAAAAGAAAGGGGGGGGAGGAGAGGAGACACACACAACACATCTGAAGGCAAAACTTTTTCCAGCATGTCCTTAAAAACAAGATTCCGAAAAGTAACTTTTTTATTTCTTTGTTTCTAAAAAGGGCTAAAATTGCCTCCTACAAAACATGCACTTTGCTGAAATTTGTCCCTTCATCGCTCACTGTTGTGAGACAAGTTACTAGGGCATGTTGCTGACCAACAGAAAAGGTAATGTACCATTAGAAACTCATTTCTGTTCCCATATGCCCTGCTTTGGGGAGGGTGGTCACTAGATTTGATGTCATTTTAGAGCAACAACAATTAGGGTAAAAAAAGAAAAAAGACTAGCTGACATCACTTGACATCATCTCACCGTGCTTGGACTAGTGCATCTTCTGTGAGCCCAGCAGTGCCCAGTAATCATTTTAGCTTTAATGGGACTGCTTCTATAACCACAATTTACGGTGCCAGCCTTGGGTGTTTTTAAAAGGAAAGGATGCCAGCTGCAGAATTCAGATTAAACTTCAGAAGGTTTTTGGTCAATCCAATTTTCCAACTTTGCTTGGTTAAAAGACAGGCAACATCAGACAATTCTGGGTCTAGATCTCCAATAATGGCCAATGTGGCCATGGGCCAACACAAGGTGTGCTGGCAGCTGAGCAGCACAGCGGCAATGAACAACAGCTGAAATTACGTAAAAGCCACCTCTCAGTGAAGAGGGAGCATTTCTGACTAAATGATGGGAAATGGCTGTCTCTTTTCAAAGTACTTCTGAAGTTAGAGAAAAGAGCATGAAAAAAATGGGGAATTCAACAGTGTTCACTCTACCCTGGGAGAAAATGAGGAAAAATAACCTCAACTGCTTTATTTAAAGAAACAGAACAGCTACATGGCTACTCTAAAGCACAGAGGAGGGTAGTGAAGGATGTGGAACTGTCTTGAGCTCCGGAAAAGGTGGACTGAATTGCCAAAGAAATTTATGACCAGGACTATTAGCTTCCTGTCTTTGATGTCTATTCTTGGCTTTCCAGAAGCATTATGGCATTCATGAGGTGAAAATCGTGCTGGAGCCAAGGTCAGCTAAGGCTGATGCAGCCTGTTCTACTGCAAAGCTGAGAAATCACTCTGAACTGCTTCAAGATGCTGAGTTTAAAGCCTGAAGACACTTCACTGAGGGCCTGAGTTTACTTCCACTGAAGCAATGAGAGGTTTTTTTCATCACCTTAATGAGAGTGTGATCGCATCTCCAAGCCAAAAAATGAATCAGAGATCAACCTTCCAGTAAAACATGCTGTCAGGGAGCACAGTCTTATTTTGTCCAGCACAAATGTTTTCAAAGCATTAGCTACACCTTAATAATTCTCCATTAAAAAAACAAAAAAATACTTTCAATAATGCAATAAAGCATTTCTTAAAGACAAATTGAAAACAGATCAATAAAATTTATTTTCAGAAGTGAATGAATATAACTCTTTAATAAAGTGAATTCTGGCCACAATCTTGCAAGGTGCACAGCACTCTCAATCAAAAGTTTCAGCAATGACTGAATGTTCTCAGAACTTAGCTGGGTCTGGTCTTCAGTGAAGCACATCACAGAAGGAACTGGTAATTAACTGGTGATGGTGGTAGTCACAGACAACTCAGGACACACAAACTGTCCAAAAACAAAACTTCCAGAACTACCAATGGCCCAGGACAAAGCATCTAGGCATCTGACTCTGAAGTTGTGGGTCTCAGCATACTAAATCACAGGCACTATTGAAAGTTTTGCTTCATCTTTGTCAACTTGCAGTGGAAGTCTACGCGTTGAAGATAAGAGGGTGGAAGTCAGGTAATTTGTCCATAGAATCCTCAAGAAGAGGGTTCTGAGGTGAATCAGGTATTAAGCTGACCAATATTTGGTAATTTTAAAAAATGCTAAATTAACAGAATTTGTCAAACTTTAAACAAAAACAAGTATGAAGCCACTAGTTCAATTTCAATTTAACAGGCACAACTGTAAGATTTAGCAATAAACATATGGCCTATGGGGCCAACCTTTCTCCGATTCAAGCACATAGCAAGATTCCCTTTGGTTCAGCCATGGCCAGGATCATACCCTTTGGTCCCAAGTGAGCAAAGCACTTAGAAGCTGAAGTTGAGCATATTTTAAGTGTGTTCTAAAGTGCTGAGCTGAGTCAAGGCCCTTCTTGTGCTGCTCTGTAATACAGACGTATGTTTGTAATACGGGCAATTTGTTGAAGCCAAAAATGTAGGTTTTGAAAACTCTTTTGAGAATCAATTATTATTATTTTGATTAGACATTCCCTTATAGAGTTTGAAGCCTAAACATTGTGGCATTGAGCTAATGCAGATGAACCAGAAAGGAAAAGTGCATTAGCTGGTAAAGAATCTCTCTGCTGAATAATCTAAACTCCAGGCAGTTTTTCATCTATGGTCCATAGAAGACCTGGGAACTATTAGCAAGAGGCCTGTGAAAGGCAGCTAAGAACAGCAAGTTTTTTCATGCTATACAGGAATCTACTTATGTGAAATGTCTTAAATGATCTCCACACTTCCATGGGAAAAATGCACAGGTAGGTGTGCATCAATTTAGAAAGATTAAAACCCATTGATCTAAAACGTTCTAATGTGCAAGAAAGGTTCACCTTTCCTGGGATGTGCTGGGATGTAAAGTTGTGGCTAGGCCTCCATCAGCATCCCAACAGACATCTCATAAAAACACTTCTTGAGGTCATGATTAAAAACCCTACATAAAACTGGGGATCAGAATTATTATCTTTTCAATTAAAAGTGACCTTTCGCTACACTTTTTTTTTTTTAATATGTTTAGTTATAGTAAGATAATGCAATAAAAACGCTGTCTTAACAATTTATTGTCCCAGCCAGATCTCCTGGCTCAGATCTTCTGTTCTGACCTGACTGTGCACGGCACAGGAAAAATGCAGATCTACACTACTGTCTTGCTCCCTAACTAGTGACTGTTTGAGTACTAGTTCACACTGCAAGGCAAGTCACAACAAACATCATTTTGAAAAAAGTTTATGCTTCAAATCATACCCTCTTTTCTCTACATATTTAAAAATTTTCCTTCCCTTTTTCTGTTGTGAAGTAGTCAAATGGATAAAAGAAAGTAAAAATACTGAAAAGCATATTTGCAAAACAAGAAGTAGATCAAAACTCCTTTGGAAATTATTTAAAAAACCCCAAACCATAAGCATGCCCAGGGGCTAGACAAACTCAACTGCTTGAAAAAAATTCCAAAAACTAATCAGGAAGTCTTTTTTTCTCCCCAACTACACAGCAGTATGAATGCTGCTCTAGCCTACATTCTTCTCTGGTGCCCATGAGATAAGGAGGCTACTTCAGAAAACTGTCCATTGACCGCAGTGTTACTTTGGCTAAGGCACCTTTGCAGAAGGCATACAGGCCCAGACTGGGAAACGGGATGCTGTAAATCTACTGTGTGAACAACAGCTGTTACAGTGAGTCCTAAAGACACCACATCTACCTGGTCTACATCCACCACCTGTACTGGAGCTGCCCTGACAGTCAGGAAGCCCTGCCCTCTGGCTGCCTGGGACATTGGACAGTATGTCACAAGGGCAGGTGATGAACCCCTGCATATGCTAAGAGACAGGTGAAACATAAGAAAAAAAAAAGTCCAAGAAAATAATCCATGGGGTATTTCCCCATCAACAAATAAAAGGCAGCAGGAAGAAGACAGAGCCAGCTTTCGCTCTTCATTCACTTCCAGCTACCCCAAAATGGTTTCTCTGAATTGGCACTCTGGCTTCTCAGGGCCTAGAATTTTTGTACAACACAGGCTTCAGTGCCAGTTTTGAGATTAACTTTCAAGTCTGACTATGACTGCTAAGACCAGAAAGTTCTGCTTATCGAATCAGAATAGGATAAACCAAAAGATTTCACACACTAGAACCATAGTCATAGCTGGGTTTTCCCACAGACAACATTTTTATGGATCTTCACCACATTTATAATACGTACTGTTCCTTTCCATTTGTTGACTGGAAAGCGCAGAGCTCTCCCTTGTCTAGTATAAAATAACCTGTCAGTAGCTAGTTCATCACAGATTCAGTTTTGCTCCTGCTAAAGTCAATGGCAAAAGTCCCAGGGCTACTGATGGCAGCAGGATTAAAGTCAGCCCTAGAGTAGTGTTTTACCACCGTGATTTCCTGAAGGTAGTTCCTTGTGTGTTTAATTGTACACACATGAATAGTTAGTCTCACCAATTAATGTAGGACTATTTAACATGTGAAAAGTTCATTACTTTCAGGATCAGGGCCATCATCACACAGACAATTCAATAACTGCATTTATATTCTTTAAATAACTATTTGAATGTTGCACATGCCTGGAGAAGAAAGTGGGGCAAAAAGTCTGTTAGTATCCATAAAGTCACTTCTCCCCTAAATACTGGTTCTAGAATGTATTTACAGCTGTTGACTTTCCCTGCATGTTACTCCTATCATAAAAAATATGTCTTCAAAACATCCTCTCCCTTAATTTTTAATCCTACCAAAGCAAAAATAGATACTTTAATAGAAAAATACAAGATAAAAAATATCCTAAAAATAAAATGGTAGCATGGAATGTCATTTTTACACAAAAAAGATCCCCTTTTGAATTGATTCAGCTATACAAACATTTCATATTTACAATTTTGGATGCAGTCCTGTGCTCACTGAAGTTAATGGGATTTTGCCATTGACTTCACTGGGAACAGGAGCAGGCTCTACATGGACTATATTTGCCTCTCTGAAAAGTCATGGCAGTGGAGAGAAAAGAGCGTGATAAAACACATACAAGACTGAGCAATTAGCCAGTCCTCTCCAGAGGCGAGATTGTCTTCTCTCTCACTATTTCACACCAGTGAAACTCCTCATCCTTCACTGGAGTTTTTCCTAACTCCCAGCACCTAAGAGGGAGAATCAGTGCTTTTGATTGTGATACTACACAAACAAGGAAAGAATGGTGTGTGTGTGGGTGTGTGTTTCTACCTGCCTGACTTTCTCAGTGGAGTTAATTACACTCCAGTGGAGTTAATTACACCCAAGTGCCAGTTCCCTCCCAGAACTAAACTCCATATGCCCAGTCTTGTATCCCCTGTAATCAATGGCAATGATTCAGTGATGCAGGATCATACCCCAAATGAATCCCTTTTTTCCCTTTGACAGCAACCAGCACCTGCGCCTGTGAAACCATATTTGACACCTATGGATGAGATGCAATTAAGGAAGGAGGTGGTAGGAGCTAAAAAAAAAAGGGAACAGAATGAGGCATTCCCCATCAACTAAATCTAAATCTGCTGCCCTTAATGCATGCCTTAAGAAATACTGTCTTTACATATTAAGTACATCCTATAACATCAAACTGCATCATTTTCTTTTTTCATGAGATGAAAGGCCATGCGGCATAACGTGATTAGTAAATCATTCCTGAGCTTCTGAAAGAAATTAAGACAAAATTACTGCTTAAAAGAGTGAGTTCTTCAAGAGCCTCTTCTTTTTACACTGATGTCTTTGGTTGTGTCGTTTTCCCTAATTCTTTTTTTTCCCTAGGAGGAATGGGATTCTTTTTCTTCTTTTTCTTTATGCGGCAGAAAAATGAGATCTAATGGAGTCTTCACGTAACTGCCGATGTTTCCCCATGTTACAGTCCTCCTGTCGAGTTCGTCTCTCAATAGTTATTCTGTATTTCTTTCTGCATGAAAGGAGAGGAACAGTGAGAAATCCTTCTCCAGCTATAGGATAACAGGACTTCCCTTATAAAGAATGCCTGTAGGGGACAGCTGGGTGCCAGCTGAAAAATGAAATGTGGCAGAATGTGAAACCCTGGTCAAAGATTAAAGTAGTTTGCCTCGAAACATCTTACCCAGGCCCAAGAATGCCTGTTAATTTCTACACGGCAGTCTCAAAGCACCAAGACACAGACGTTTGCTTCTTTGAAAATTTCTGATCTAAGTGATTAGGAAGTTTTTGTGCCGTGTCATGTGAACTGTGTCACATCACTGCTTTATATTGATCAAAGCCAGATTTCTTTCCAGTATACAGGGTGGGGGGGCACTCTCTGCAGAGTTCAAACAACAGATCTGGCTCTATTCAGTGGCGTTTCTCACTGAAACTATATATTAACTAACTAATCCTCCCATCTCCCTCTGAGAAAGCTACTATGTTTGTAATGTCAGAGGAGGTAGTATGATGAATTAAGAAGAGGGATGTAGAGGATAGATAAGAAATAAATACAATTGCTCATGCATCAGACACAGTTTTTCCTGTGTGTCTTCCTCTAGGGCCTTTTGAAGAATTCTGTTACGTTACTTTATACATCAAACAAGCCCTCTGACTGCCTTTCAGTTTCCCCTTTAGTACCCAAATCTCCCTCAAAAATTGTAAGAAAATTCACATTTATATTTTATGCATTTATGCTTCTACTCAGTTTCAGGACCAATTTTTCAGAAGGGCATTATTGCAGCCCCATGTGCATACAGTACTGCTTGTGCAGATGCATGACAAAAGGCTTGTATGCCAAGGAAAGTTCTGCTCCACTTGCACGTGTAGCAGGAGTCAGAGCTAGATATGTAGCAGCGGAAGAATGACTTTCAAAACACCAAGGTTTTAATTTGGGTAACAGGGCTTAATAGAAAGTGGGAACCTAGAAGTTCTGAAAGGATTCCCTAGACATTTGTGTCTGTATCAGCAGGCTCCAAAATAATTTGAAAAACCTACGTTCTTTACTTCATTTATGTGTTTTCAAGTCAGATCCTTCCACAGGTCAGAGCATGCACAGTAGTAGCTCATGCACAGGGATAGGTGCACATTTTAGAAATGTAGCTCTTTAAGTTTAAATCCTTTCAAAGCTACATATCAGAACTACTACCCAGATCTTTTAACGGCTTGCATGCACACTCAGAACTGCGTTTGCATGCTCATTTGTGGTAATTACAGACCCAAATGAGATGTAATCAGAAGGTACATATACAGTTTGAACGGTACAGAAGCTGCAGGTACAAATTACTTCCAGCCACACAATTGCTAGACATACATTTTCTGAAGATCTGACCCATACATCCTGATATGTTATGTTTCATATGCTTAGGCTAATGGTGGAATTAGAGGGTTGTCCCTATTCCTGCTTTGAGTGAGTGCAATCAGATCTCCAGGGCAAAATTCACCCATGTGTCTTTATGTGTCTCCAATGTGCAGATCCATCTGACAGAGTACCCGTGGCTTCCTTCAGTCAATGGAGAGAAACAGGCATTTCTAAGAGGCATTCTTCTGACCTGATTTAGCTTTTACATGAGGATGACATGAACTGCACCAAAAAAGTGCTCATTTCTCCCCTCTGACCATAAATACAAAGACTGGGTGTTGACCTCAGGTGCGTACACCTACTTTTACGGACACTCACCTTTGCTCACATGGATTTCCAATCCAAATCTTTGTGTCAGATGACTAAGAGTTTAAGTCCTGTTCCTACAATGATGTTTTGCATAGTTTTATACCAGCTCAGGATGTGTCTTTTGCTTAATTTCTTGTCCTCACATACCAATTCCCTCCCAATATCAGCAATGCTAAAAAACACACCTAAAAATTACCTCTGATTGAGAATGTATAAAAGATGCAAGAACCTCTGATGACATACAATGTAAAGACAGGCTTGTATTTTGTTTTTCTTTTAAAGACAGTTTTTAATCAGTCCCAGCTAACTTATCTTGTCTCAAACACAAACAACATATTATATAAGCACCAAACACATGCAAGAATAAAATCACCCTGCAGAATTTCAGTTGTAAGCAGCTGATGAATAATCCTGGTTCTGGGATCTTTTGAAACCCTGGAAGTGTGCTGGTGAATTGAAGCAGATTTTGCTTGTTTCATTTCATTAACATTTTTTTACGAGCAGGTATTTTTATTGGATAGAATTATTTGATTCTTATATGCAGAGGTTAATTATATTCTCCTATCTGCCTTTTCCATAGCATAAGAGGATAAATTATAGCATACATAAGATGCTGAACATGTATAACTAATTTATTCTGTCAGCGTAGGATCAACTGTCAAGACTTTAGATTTGCTGACCAGCAGTGGAAGAATTATTTTACTTAAACAGGAATAAAACACTGATCACCCTGCACTGACCTCAGCTTATTAAGTTAAATGCACAGCTTTGCAATCCAAATGCTCTCTTATACCAAAACAGAAATCTCTTTCTAGCTTCCAGCACAATTCCACTCAATACTCAAAAACTAAGCATGGTACCAGGCAAGTGATATAAATCTCTTGCATGATCACAGCCTGCACAATTGTGCTGGCAAGGAATACTAAACAAAGGCGGCTTTCAAGACCAGGGCACTTTACTAAAGCAACTGTGAATGACTGGAACTCACTGGAATTACTTCCATGAGCAAAGTTACTCAGAGCCGTAAGTGGTTACAAGATGAGGCCCTGAGTCAATAAAATGATTTGGATATACCCAAAAGGACAATGAAAGTGTATTCACTGTCTTTGGTGGGAATGCTACCACAGATTATTATGGCGCCTCTCTGTCTCCCATCAAGGATATGCTGCCAGGAGCTGAGAGGTTTGGATGATGAGTGAAGAGTTTACAGAACTTTCAATGAATTGGACTAACCTGAAAAAGTAAAAAGCCATTAGCAATCCTGCTCCGAGCAAGGCGCCCACAACTATTCCTGTAACTGCTGATTCTCCTAGACCACCTGCTTGAAAAGGGGAAAAATAAACAATCAGGGTTCATATTGAGAACTATTTGCATTCACGCATTGGAAAATACACACAACTAGGAAATGAGTGACCAACATCAGATATAACTAAAGCCTTTCAGAGCTCAAGACTCCATGGGAACGTCTTCCCTAGTTCCAGTTTCTGCATGTTTATTTTTTGTCCTTGCTTTCCTTGGGGTTAAACAAGCCCCTAAGATCAGCATCAGATGAAGACACAACTCTAGAGATGTGATACACAGGAATGTTGTTAAGAAACTGGTCTGGACAGCTTGGTCTGAATCATAACACAGACTGGGATTACAATGATGCACATAATAGGAATCAACACTGAATATGCACTGAGTCACTATAACAGAAACAAACTCATTTCACCCGGTTTAGCATCATAACCCTCTATCACCTAGGTTTATTAAAATGACTGTATGATTATCCAACAGCTCCTCAATATTTTTTTTTTTCTGAACCTATGCTGTTTCAAGTTAAAGCCATATGAGCTTCGCCTTGCTCCAAATCTCAACAGAGGCAGAGCAGGGACACAGTGGCTGAAGGGGAGCCCAAGCAGGGACTGTTGCTCTGCAAAGTGCAGGGCAGCTGAAGAACAATGGCATTTTCATGTGGGTGCAGCCTGCTCCCTCTTCCATGCCTACCTGGGTTTGTGGAACGGAACAGAGAATTATTAAGGAAATTAAACTGCTCCCTCCTCTTCATTTATCCTTGACCGTTTGAGGGGATTTTGTCTGTACCTCAGGATGTGCGAAAGGAAAAAGGTGCATAGCTACACCATGCTGAGCATAGAGGGTATGGCCTGGAACAGTCTCTACAGCATGTGTGTACACACAGGTTTTTCAGAGATCGAAGAATTATCAGGCTGCAGATACCTTTTCACTACAGGACTAGCAATTTGTTTCCTGTGAAAATCTAAGACCATCCTTTGCCACTGAGGCCACCAGTATCTTCCTACCCTTATGTCCTTGCAATGTCCTGCTAAGTCAGTACGCTGGAAAACAAGGACACCTTCTCTGTGGAGGGTAGTCCCAGCCTTCTGTATTCACAGGCGTTGCCCCATTCAACTGACTTCACTTCTCAGCCTACTGGGGCCCTCACAGTGCCTTCTCATAGCACTGAAAATCATTCTGCACTGGGAGAACAGTGATCCCACCAGCACTGGCCTCCCCAGCTGCTAATTATCTATATGATTATTCTCTGTTTGGGGTTTCAGTTATATCCTTCTTTCTGGCTAAAAGAGATTTCACCTTTTAGCCCCTGGAAAGTCCTAAAGCCTCCAGGGCCCTGGGCTGTGCATCATGATTACTGTCATGTTTAAGTTCAGGGAAGTGATTCAGATCATGTACTACGCATGGCTGCCAGACCTTAACTTCCCAGTCAGTCAGCAGAGAGACATAGTCATGATGTCTCAGTTGGACGACTGTGCTAAGCAATTTAATATGGCCCGTTATGTTGCATCACCGCATGGATTTCTCTCTCTGACAGCCTGGGCAGAAGCATTAAGTCACTAAACTTACATGATTTACACGGTGTATTGTTTGTGTGCTCTGAAACTCGGCTTTCATCTAGTCGCAGCCTGCCGTGATTCCAAGGATATTTCACATTTGATCGAATTTCAAAACGCCCCTGCTTTCCGTAGTAGTCCCCGATCACCTATGCAAAAAAAGAAAGGAATGAAAAGATTTTCCTATCAACTTAGGGAAGTAAAACAAACAGGAGAGCGGCATCACTTACTTGGACTCCTGTGGCAGGATGTTGAATCACAGAGAATAGAGCTGAAGGGGTCTGTGGGAGGTTATGTAGTGCATGCCCTGCCCCAGGGCAGGATCAGCTGAACAAAAGCATTCCTGACAGATGTTTATCTAACCTGTTCTTAAAAGCCTCCAAAGCTGGAGACTTCACAATTCCTGCAGGCAATTACTCTGGAACTTAGCTATCCTTACTGTCAGTGGTTTTCCCTAACATGTAACCTAAATCTCCCTTGTTGCAATTATACATCACTACTTATCGAATTGCCAGCAGACATAGAGACTCTTCCTTTCTGAAACATTGCTTTACATATTCACAGGCTCTTATCTGGTCTGCCCTCAGGCTTCTCTTCTGTTCACACAAGTTTTTTAAACCCTCTGAATATTCCTCCTGCTCTCCCTGGGCTTTCTTCAATTGCTCCATAGTGGGTTGAGTGCTCAGGACTGTCACCCAGCTAAGTGAAAGTATCATTTCAAGTATCTTGCACGCTGAGGCTCCTGACTACATAATCCCGGCTGGACTTTTCTGTTTCGCAAGGATCTGGAGGTACTTGATCATGTTCAGCTAAAATCTTCAAATCTTCTGAAGAACTACGACAGAGCCTGTCATTCTGCACCTTGTATTTCTGCAGTTGTTGGTATTTACACAGAAAGGGCCTTTCATGCTTATTATTCTGGTAGCATTTCAGACCAATTCATCAAAATACTTCAGAATTTCAGTCCTGTCCTGAACAGTAAATCCAGGCTTTATTCAAGATAACATATGTTGGATCTACTGCAAAGTTGCAGGACTAAATTGTGCTAACAGTAGTAGGTCACTCATCTGCAAATAGTTCAAAAAAAATCTATGTACAGTGATAAAGGCCAAATGTCATGACACTGAAATAGTCAGAAGCGATGGCAGAAGCACATCAAAAGACATATTTGTCCTACCATGGATAATAAGCATATATTAATACACTAGGTTTAGAATTCAAGGCACCAATAGCCTGTTCAAATCTTTCACCTACATTTCATTTTGAAGGGAAAGAGTTAAAAGATAACGTTTGCCCTGGTTAGATATACAAAGGTAGATTTCACACTAAATAAAGGAGCTAATTTCTCTCCCAGTTTTGCAACTGGGAGATAAAATCCTTAGAAGAAAGACTTTTTTGAACATTTGTTCAAAAATAAAGGCATATTCAGTAAACTGAAAAAAGCAGAGGGAAAAGACCTCAGAGACCATTTGCAGGCAGCAGACTATTCATTAAGAGATTGTTTATCAAACAGGAGTGGGAAAGTCCTCTACCAGCAGGGCTTACTAAATATGAAAGCATGCAGAAAGGCTTAAGAAGAACAAATAGCTATAAGCAGTGACCAAACAGATTCAGATCAGAAGTAGGATATAGTTAAAGAGCAAGAGTGGTTAAACAGTGGAACAAACATCGAGGGAGCAAGCAAGGCAGTCCCTGTTCTTCAGTGCCTCCAAATGAAAAACAAATGCCTGTTACAGCGTGAGCATTAGTCCCATGTAAACTACGGGGCTCCATACAAGGGTAAGAAACCTGCCTGCCTGTAATACAGGAGAGGTGAAACTAGGTAATCTGGTGTTTTCTTCTAGCTTTAAACTCTGTGAATGGACCTGGGAAAACAGCTCTGCCCGAACACCCATTCATCTGGCTCAGTTCAGCTGAGAAACGCTCTCGTACAGACAGAAAAAACTGGCAAAATGAATAAAACAAGGCATCACAGAAACAAGGTTTTTAGAGTGAGGCATGAGGGTAGAAATGAATGTAGCAGACACAAGTAATAAGTAATCACATGTAAAATATGTTAATTGCATGTATATTTATATACATCATAAACAAAAGAGAGGGAAATTAAAATGAGCAGTATGTTAAAAGGAGAAATGTAACATCAAAGAAATAAAAGATAGTTTAAATCGCAAGTGAAAGAGCAATGGAAGAAAGGGTAGGAGCGGGGGATTAAATTCATAAACAAGATAAAAAGATAATGGACTGAACAAACTGAAGAGATACAAGTTGTTCAAACCAAAGTTATCCCAACCAGTTTGTACTCCTAGCTTCAATTAATGATGATTACTCCTGTCCCTGGGAGTGTCCACAGTTTACTGCTGTAGTTTTTCAGTCACTTTTATACACCAAAACACACTAGACATCCTCATGCTTTTAAAAAAGCTTCTTGAGTTTGTCTTTGCCACAGCACTGACAAAACCAATATAACTTCACAGGATTCAAATCCACATGTAGAAATCTCCAGCTCAGATTTACTGCTGCTTTACGTTTGAGCTTGATGAAATAGGGGAGGCCAACAAAGCTTAGGTTGATGCTGACTTTGCAACTAACAGAAGCTTTACACTGCAGCTGGAGTTAGGGCAATGTACGTATTAATAAACTCAACCCAGTCATGCTATTCTTTATGTGCAGCTGGTGCTATTTCTCATAGACTTTTTCACAGTCTGGCTGCTTTCACTCCTGTCGCATTCAGTGGAATAACCCACGTGGTGTATATGGAGCTGTCTGATTAAAATGCCTCTTAAACATTGAAAACGAGGCACTCGGGTCTTACTGCCTGATAAACAAGGCGAGGCAAGGTCTGCACTCCTGCCTGTGGTTGACCACAGGGTAAGATTAAAATACCTGTACTCACTGTGTTTATACATCACGGTAACTTGTACATCCCTGTTGCTATAAGACTAATCTTTCTTCTTACCAATGAATAAAAGGCCTTGCTCATTTTAAACAATAGCTTCTCATATTCAAAATTTATCAGTGCTTAGCTAGCTTGTGAGATTTCACCCTTTAAATTTGAAAGACTCTAGCATCATGTGAAGAAAGACGTATTGTTAAAGAAAAGAAGTTAAGAAAGCTTAAAAAAAACTTAGGATAACTACTTCAAGATAATTATTTTACCGAAAGGATTTGGTCTCCAGGTTGGTAAGATTGAGCAATACCATTTTAATGTGTATATTAAATAAACAGATGCCCATGAAGTAAACAGATGATATCATGTTACATTACATTGGCTAATTCATCAGCAGCCAATTGCAATGGTATTTGTTTCCTTACCTCCTGTGTGCCTGCCTCTGGGTCCGTCATTCCAATCACAGAGAAATCCCCGTATCTGTCTCCATTGGCATCAATGGACACCTGCCCTGCGATGCCTAAAGAATGGCATGTGAAGAATTAGAAAATTAATTAGTTAAAATACTGAGTCTTTCCAAGGAAAACAAGAAAACAGTGGACAGGTTTTTACAGACCGATATGACAGGAAATCTCATCAGTCTCCCAGCATTTTTGTTGGCATTCCAAAAGAAATTGTAATTTCATCTCGGTGTCTGCATTCCTGAATTCTTAACATTTCTCCTTTTTAAATATCAAATGTGTGAGACTGTTTGGGGAATACGTGAGAAAAATGTAATCCAAAAGCCAGCATGCAAGAATAAAACACAAATATATTTAACGCAAATTATTTACAGAGAGCTTAGCCCTGATATATCTAACGATGCCTCAGTTCAGCTCATGTGCTGCAGAGGACGCAGGGGCACAGCCCTACACCCTGCAGACTGACGGGGTTGATGCACCCATACAGCCAGTCCAGTGTTGTTTCCATCTGATGCGATACTGGAGGGGGCATGGACAAGGGGCACCATGTGCACCACATATGCATTAAGTCCTGCATTCATTTACATAGGATTAACTGCATAATATGGTGCTGTTTGGTTTATATTTTTAGACCCCCAGTTCACTTCCTTTCTTTACAAGTTCTAGGAAACTTTACAGAAACTGGGAATCATAGACTTATAGGACAACTCAAGTTTGAAGGGGCTTCAGGAGGTCTCGAGTCCAACCTCCCACTCAGAGCAGGGTCAGCCAGGAGGTCAGAATAGGAGGATGCTCAGGGTTTTATCTGGTCTTCAAAACCTCCAAGGATGGAAACTGCCCAGCCCCTCTGGGGCAACTCGTTCCAACTGCGATGGTGAATAAACACTTCCTTGCATTCAGTCTGAACCTCTTCTTTCAATGCATGCCCTTGCCTACAAAGAGCGTGGCTCCAATTTCTTGCAGTGTAAGCCAAACAGGTTCTTAAAATCTATCAAACAATACCAATTAACTATGATGAAGACATTGTAAGATTTTGCTGATATGCTTTATCACCTCAGATATTCTCAAACATGATCCTCCACTGCCTGACACCAAAGGTAGCCATTTGCACCAGTGCAAGTCAAACAAGCATCATTATACATCCATGTTACACCAACTACATGACTAGGCACAAAGCAGTAGAGAATCAGGTTCTCAGGGACTGTAAATCAGAAGAGACATGTCAGATATGCAGCCAGAGTATAAATTCACCTCAACATACCTAATGATAGTAAACATGCAACAGATTAACACACCTCCATTTATCTTGTCTCTGTTCCCATTTAGTGATGTCAAGAATGCTTAACTTACTGTGATTTTCAAAACATGTAGTGGTCATCAAAAGATTATTGTCAAGCATCTGTTTCATTATAACAATACAGTAATCAAACAATTGCTAATTTGATTACTGCATGAAAGCAGAATGGGTATAACAATCACTTGGCTGTGAAAGCACTGGAGGAGGCCACTACGAAGAGCTGCAATGTCCTTGCCTACACAGCAATTTGGACTCTGGATCTGACAGGAGGTGTTAATTGGAACAGACACCTTCCTGGCCTAAGAAAGCCAAAACTCAATTTTTGGAAGTAGGTACTAAAATTTGCTGAAACTCAGAGTTCCTATGGGATTTTTTTTTTTAATGGGAAAGACTAATTCTTAACTTTTCCATCTGAATCAAAGCAAAGAGTTTGAAATGTCGACATGTCCTGCAATGTTCTTCCTTAAGAAATGTATTTAGGAAATTTTGAAACAACCTTAATGAAGAACTGTGTTTGGATGAAGGTGGAAGGATTTTATCCAGACTCTCTTTTCGTTCTATTATGTTAGATACCTACATACAGAAAATTTTGCTACTTTTTCAGAGGAAATGCCAATGAATAGAAAACATTCTCCACAAAATGTGCCCTGCAGTCATACCACGGTGTCTCTAACAACCCAAGCAATAAGAAATCCGTCTCAGCCTTATCCTTTCCTAAGCATATGAAGTTGCCTGTGCAGTTGCGGCTGGCAGACTGTGAACGCTGCAGGAAAGAGCATCCACATTCCACTGCAGTTCTGATGGGTGACCTATTCAGAGCAGGCTGTAAAATGAGGTGCCCAAGCAATTAGATATCTAGATGTCAGCAGTTAAATTGTCACTAATGAAATTGGAGTTCTCATCATCAAGGCCTGCAAAAGTTTAAGTGAATTATAAAGCTTCAGTCCTGCAGTAGAGCCTGGTGGGTGTATGCATGGACCGTACTCTGCGATGCTACATTCACTTCAGAGCGGGGCTTACAGGCAGAATAAAGGGACATGATTTTCCTAAAAGGACTGGCTCAAGTTAAAGGCCTCTTTCAAAATCAGTTTTATCCTTGTAAATTATGTCCAGCAAAGTACTGCCACGGGGAGGAGATGGCATATGACTTACATGGCATTTTGACCTTTTCAACTGCACCCTCACAGCTCTACGTGACATCTACATTTTCAGAATAGCTGTGACAGGTCAGCCAGCAACAACAAACTGGTTTTCACAAGTGGGGAAAGAGAACATTTTTTCCTCCTGGCTGGTTTTACAAGAAAGGTGTGAGAATCAACCATGCAACCTGCATGGAGCACATGGTACTACAAAAGACTTGCATGGGCACACCAGCTGGTGGCTTCCTAGAGCAGAGAAGTAGGAGTAGAGAAAACACAGACAGGCTGTGCTGGGGCATCTGTTCGTACACAGGATAACCAAACAGTGAGGCAAATTCTTAGACATCAGAGTCCCTCTGTTAAAACAGGGTGTTTTGGGAAGCCATGGATGCAAACGGAGGTAGTGGGACATCAAGCACAATCTCCAGCTGGTGCAGGGCTCCTTATGGGATGACTGCAACCAGCATAATTTAAAGCAATCCCTGTGTTGCCTTAAGCTGCCCTGGGGACCGTTTTGCCTTGTATTCAGGCCACAATTTGAGAACAGAAAAGAGGTTTGGAGCTGCTGTCCTTCTTGCCTTCCTCTGCTATGTCCAGTGTGTTCTTAGAGCAGAGAACCTGGCCACTGAGGTTTTTCTTACACATTCAAATTAATCATTCGCTTCTTATCTAGGGGAAATGTTTCCTTCTCTTACGTATTTCCATAGGAAATCTTGCCAATCCTACACCAAAAGATTGGATTATTATATGAGATGGATGGGAATATTCTAAGAGATGACAGATGAATTCAATAATCCTCGGTTTCTTTATTACGATCCCTACCTGGCAAAAGCACTTGCATCGCTTCGCATCAGCAGGGTGACATGTAAGTACCAGTTGCAACCTACAGGATTAGGCACAGAAAGGCACAGTGCTGTTCAGCTGCTGCCACTGCTGCCTCTGAGATAACACACACAGCTCCTGAAAGGAGGCTGGGGGGAAATCCATCTAGGGCCCAAAGGAGCCCCATCAGGAAACAAAAAAAAAACCCTGGCACCTGCTTGCTTCTATCCATTCCCAGGCTCTTAAGATAAAAAAGTCAAATGGAAAAAATCAGGCAATCTCAGAGCTAAAAGATGCACATGAGTAAAGCGAGCAGCTGTAATCTTTTCAAAAACAAAGAAGGAGCCTGAGAAAATTATTGGTATTTCTTTACAACATCAGTGAGGGTCATTAAATTCAGAGTTTTTTGAGCTGAGTAAGACCTCAAGGGTTGGTGCAAAAAGACGTCACACTGGTGAGGTATGTGAGCCAGCCTTAAAGATGTATATGGTTTCATATGGTTACTTTCCTCTCTTTTAAGAGTGGAATAGGCACACGTCCTTACTCTGCACATGACAAAGACCTGAATTTTTTTGACTCTGAAAGCTGGAATTCCATATTAACTCTTACCTTCGTACGTTCTGTTCCGTGTTTGCTGAACAATTTTTTCCCCATCCTTCTTACTGAAACCAAACTTCAGGACTTCCTGTAAAGCTAGAGCATAAAGAAGAATAGCATCATGGAATCCTTCCACAAACATGTTCACCTAAAAAAAAAAAAGAAAAAAAAAACCAATGGCAATTAACACATGAAAAACTTTTCTTCCCTATGGAATTGATTAACTAGAGAGACTCTCCATATCAACCAAAATGACTAACTTGGAGGGTTATTTTCTCAACTGCTGGAACAGAAAGGAATGTGTCTCAAAAAACCCAGGGGGAAAATGGCAACTTTTGACCCATTTTTAAAAACAGTTAACCACATTCAAATCACACTTCAATGTTGTGTCTGAATAGCTCTGCAGATAGGGGAGAAATTTGCAGATCACAGTTCCCATGCCCAGACGCAGGAATTCTGCAGCTGACCACGTGAGATTCTGTAAGCTGCTGAGCACCCTCATCCCACAGCACCAAGTATGTCCTCCTCCCCCTGCACAGAGGACTTAGCACCTCTCAGGATTGGGAGGTATGTTCTGCCATGATTTTTTTTGGAGAGCAGAACTGGTGGATTTGCTTGTTTAATGATTACCACTTCCATTTCTGGCCCTTGTTCAGCTGAGCATCTCTCCACTAGCAAATGAGCAATGGAGGAACTACTTACCCTCTACAGTAATGCGTTCTCTGTAACTGCCAGGAGAAGTTTCCTGTCCCTTACAGTTTTTTCAGTAAGTGACATGAAATGAATGAAATGTTGCTTTCTAAGCTTAATACAAAAGAAGACCGCTGCCAACCAGCTCTGCCTCCCACGAGTCTACACAGGCAACCTACAGCTTTTGGTCTACATCACTGGAGTAACAACAACAGTTAAAAGCAGAGTGCTGCAGAAACATTACAGGTTTGTTCACAGGAGCCTGGCGTGCTTCAGGGATGAAGCAATAATTATTTAAGGAGCTGAGTTCAGCTGCAGACCCATCAGCAGAAGCAGACACACATGGCTTGAGCAGCACAGGTACTCCTCTTCTGTAAGCAGCAAGTCACATCTCAGTAGCGCAACGCACCCTGGCTTGATGCAGAATAATTCAGAATGAATTATCTTTCCAGCTGCAAGAAAGATGTTCCCATTCACTCACAGTTTCATTACAATGGAAAAGCTCCTGACATCCTAGCAAAGGCATAATCAACGATTATACCACATTATGGGATCTGTTATTGCCATTTCCAGTGAATAACTCACCTCTACAAATATTCTCCTGGATAGAAACATTTAGCTTATCTTCCACTTCAGTGTATCTAAACAATTTAAAATGTTGGTAAACAAAGTGCTACTCTAACTCTCGCAGTTTTAGCTGGACATTAAAAATGTTAAAAGATAAAAACATGTAGCCAGTTAAGTAAATAACTGCTCCACAGATAAAAAGTATTACATAGCTGATTGGCTAAGCCAAACTAACCAAGCCCCTGGTAATGTAATTACATGCAAGGCATTCCTTCACTCTTAAACCAGTTGCCAACAGGAAGGGGAATTTCTGAATTATTTACTGATAATACAAAAGTTTACATTGCTCTGACATTTAAAATTGGACTTTTAGATAACTCCGTCCTATGTTTCATTAAGAAAATGCACCACCAGTTTAGGGGAAGAGCCCACAGTGCTACAGAAAGCACAGAACAGCTCAGCTCAGTCTGACAGCCAAAGACTAAAAAGCAGCTGCAGTTATTCTGACCTAAGGAGAAAGCATGAAAGAAGAGGTGAAAGTCAGGCTTTTGGTGCAATAACAAGAGCTGATGGACAGAGTGCACACTAGGACAGGCTTTGCCAGCGGGGGGTTTAATTTTTCAGAACTGAAAAGAAAACCCAAACCAAGAAACCACAAAGCTCAACAACTGCTTTGTGTGCCAGCGTTAGAGTCCAAGTGGCCTGTGGATGATCAAACATGGGCTTTCTTGATGTGACACTCATTCTCTCAGGAGAGAAATGAGTCTCTCTAGCTGCTTTACCTCCCTGCTGGCTGATTTAAAGCTTGTGGCTGGCATCCGCTTCAAGGAAAGCTATTTGTCCCTTCCTTTGTCCATGGCAAAGACCTCTCAGTGTAACAGAGCAACCTGCAAAATCCATTTTGTCAGCTAATTTGCTCAATCTGAAATCTACCCATGCCACCAGCCTGAAAACCCTCCTGTAGACACTGCAGTTTTGCCAAATGAGCCCTGTCAAAACTCACTTGGCAACTGGGAGGTTACTGCCACAGTCCCTTGCCTTGACTCTTGGCCAAAAGCCCTGACATTACATACGAAAAATCACATTAGAAAATCATCAGAAGATCATCTGTGCCACCTCTCCGTTCCTCACACACAAGACCCAGCATTTTATCTTACGTTGTCAAGGAAGGTGAAACTGCTGGTAATCTATGCCATTTCAAATCTTCTTCTAAAAGCGTAATATTTACTGTTTGCAGGTGAGACTGCACCTACACTCCCCAGCCAAACCATCTGCTGGGCACACTGGCTACTTTTCACATTATTCCAGGAACATGTTCAAGCACCAGTTCTTGAAAGGGGATGCAGGATGCCATGACGGGCATAAAGTTTTCCTGCATATCATCTTGCTCAATCATTTAGAAGTTGCGACGATCCTACACAGAGAATGGGTTGCACTGTGTAGGACTGCTCTAACCTAGAAAGGAGAAAACATCAGAGACGGGAAGTATATTACAATGCGAAGTAATGGCTGCAGATAATTTTGAAGGGATTGCTCTTTCTTCATTCCATTTTCCACCTGTCCAGAGCTCACTCAGGTGCATTTTGCAGCCCTGTTGCCTGTGACTGTCTACAACAGATCCTCTGAGTAAACAGAGTGCAAAATTTGTTCCATCCAATACCACTCCCGACTTACTAAAACAGTGTCCCAAGCCATATAGTCCCAGGACTTCCTTTCTGGACAACATCAACTCTGTTAATGATACCTCACGTAACTCACGGGTATGAAGGATTTTCCTTCTTCTTCTTTTTTTATTATTTTAACATAGCTTCTGTTCTACATTCAGTCCTATCAGAAATCATGAATCAGCAACCTATCAGAAATCATGAAACAAACTGACACCTAATTTTCCTCAACAATTTTTACACTTTTTGGCCTGTGATTATTTGAATTTTAGAATACCTAACAAAAAACCCCCATCCTTCCTTTGCTGCATGAAAAAGGTTAAAAAGGGCTAGAAGAAGTATATGTCCCATGAATGTTTCAAATAGGGATCAGCGTAAATGTGAAGATGTCTTCACAGGTTGCTTGAAGGTCTCCATGGTAATTAATAACATGGTTCAACATTAGACAGCCCTCAGGACAAAACTAAACAGATTATAAAAGCTATTAAAGACCCACTAATCTTGCAGGTAATTAACAGTGCTTTTAGTTGAGCTCTAATAAAAAGCTGAAATTTTTTATTATAGTATTTTCCATTTTGATTTATGCTGTTTTTTTAATTACAGGTGCAAGCTGAGCTCCAAATGCTGTGATCATAATTTGCACGTCAGGTCTACTAAAATGTTACTGTCCCTGACCCATATTGCACAGCAGAGGCACCCCTCAACATGTGTCATCAGCAATACGAGTGGCAGCAGAGAAGCTGCCAGGTTTGCCGAACATCTTTGGAGGCTGCAATATGTGGAACCCCCCCTGCTGAGGTATCTTCCGTATTACTTTCACATCCCATTCAAGGTACCACATAACTAAAAAGCTGGTAAGCTAACTGCATAGCTGGATGAGATAAGCATATATTTGTGCCTTTTATTTTCCTACCTTTCTACTCTAATTAACCATCTTCCATCAGAAAAAAAAACCCTCTCCATGGAAATCACATGAATAAATTTTACACAGTTCAAAGTTATAGTTCCCCAAGCAGCTATAGTGTGACCACACTATTCATATATACCAAGGTGTTAACAGCACACACAGCAATGCAAAATACTACCGACGTGGAAGACGGCCAAGCTACAGCTATGCAGGACCCATAATTTTCCATATCCTGCCCACTGACTGTTAAGTAAGCTTATTCTCTTCCATCTGGAACTGCCCAGCTCTGAATCACAGCAATTACAGCAATTCATACCACTTCAGTGCTAGGTGGGGAGGATCATCATCACTTTTTCTCTACTGCAAAAGCAGACAGCTAACATTCCCCAAACTTGGTCTCTGCATCTACTTCCCAGTACATCCGCAGTGATTTTCAAGTTGTCAAACTACAGTCCCAGCCAAAATCAGTGAGGACCCTGGGGGACTGCATAAGGTCTACCCAGACTTTTTGCAAAAATCTTACCAATTTACGTCTCAGGTGAGCTAACGCCCACTGAAATTCCACTGATATTTCACCCTCTTTCAGGGATGAAACTTCAAGCAATCGAGTAAGGAAGTTTGATCCTATAAACACATGAAGCTCATCTAACCTCAGGACTATGAATACTGTAAATAAACGCTCATGAATTTTAGCAATACTGTGTCATACTGTAAAACTATAGCATGACACAGTAAAAATATGGCAACGAAGTTCAAATACAGCAACTATATTTCAAATATACGTATGCTATGATGTACTTCAAACCAATCTCATGCCAAGTTGGTTCACTTACTTCATGACTATGGACTTCTCCAGCACAGCAACACATCTTACCGTTTAGGTAGATGTTTTCCTACTATCTCATGCTGTTTCAAGGTGTCTCAATAAAATAGTCTTTTTCTAAGCAGTTGCAATTTAACTGTCAGTTCTCTCCTTTTAATCCTTCTTCACCAAGCCAATTATAATTACAGTCCTTCCTTTATGAGCTTTTCCAAGAAACACCGATGTAGCTAACTTTTTTACATGCATTTCTTGACACGTATCTTTGGTTGTCTTCTGTCAATTGACTCACTATCCAGCAATATACTCTTCCCTTAATTTTGGAGCAGGGACTTTTCTCTTTGATACCATTTGCTGATGTTACACACTCCCATTCAGGACATCGCCACTGCTGATGCTGTTGTTACAAGTACTCCTTTATGTTCCTGGAATGCCCAGGGGCCCTCAGCAGTTCCTTGATGAGTTGCTATGCCCTTGCTTTGAGCTGCACAAATCCAGAACAAGGTGCTCATGATCCCCATACAGTAGATGATAGACAGATAGAACTGATTTGGTTTTAATTTTTTTTTTAAAGACAAAATATGATTGTTACAAACTGATTTTCTGTTAAACTTTTAGTTTGCGTAAACTCAATGAGAAACTCTGGATGGAAGCGAGATGTAGATTGAGAATGTGAAGCTGAGGGAAGAATATCCTTACATCTGAGCATTACCTGCAAATAGGTGAAGTGCATTTCAGATCAGTAATGCCGTGTCTAGTTTCAGCTTTGCAGTAATTTATTAGTCCTACTGCCATAACACTACCGCATATTATCCTGCATGTTACCATCATAACAGGATTATCACAGCTCTTTTTAACTCACCATCCAGCTCCTCAGATCCTCACATGATTTCTTAATGCCACCATGCAACAGAAACTCACAGAGTTCCTAAATCTCACCTATGGATAACAGCTACTCTCATACATGGGGACTGAGATTTCAAGGACTCCCAAATATAACAAATGCAAAGCCACAGGATTCACCCATAGCCAGCTGTCATCAACAGCACATCTCAGGTGCCTACAGACATGGATACATGATCTGACCTGTTTCCACAGAGATTGCATCACTGTGAAACCAGCCCAACAACTGGAAAGGAGGATAAAGCTGTAAAACAGTTAATCAAAGCTGTATGTTTAGATGTCTAATACTAAAAATACAGCCTGTTCACTTGGGCAACCAGATCGCTTCCCTAATGGAGCTGGACCTTAGTGGTTCAAAGAAACAGGAAGGGAAAGAGAAAAATAATAGAAACACATGCCTTCTCCAGAGAAGGCCATTTCCTCAATATTTAATTCACAACTGAAAAAGAACATATGGCGTTATGCCAAATTCTGGGCAACACAGCTACAGCCAAGGACAGCGTCTCACTGTATTCACTGATATCTACTCTCTATCAATAAATAAATACATAGGCTGGCACCTGCTCAAGAACACATGAGGCCAGAGCTCAGGACTTGGTTTTCTAAATGAAAGGTAACTGTCCCAACTCTCATTTGTTATTTGTGGCTGGAACACACATCTCTCCCTAGGAAAAGAGGATGAGCATTCCCCAGTGTAAGGAGATGTCATATAACAATAAAACCTTGTGCATATTTAAGAGAGATTTATTTGAACACTGTTGCATCAGTTCCATCTTTCACAGGGAGACAGTGTGTATGTGGAAACCCATATGAGACTTTTCTTATAGGGGAGCATGTGACTTTATTATGTGAATTCTGCAAACTGAAGCTTATACTCTGCTTTAAAATTACAGCTTAAAAATTCAGCACTGCAGTCGAACAAGACATCACTTCCCTTTAACTTTACGAAGGCTTTTTCCAACAAGGCTGCCTGCTTGTGTCCATCTCCTCGCCAGTATTTATTGGTACAGCAGTAATGCTGAGCGCAGAGGAGATGGAGACGTGCGCCTCTGCCTAAGCACTCTGCACACCAGGCAATGTGGCCCCAGCATGAGGACTTTGCAATTGAAGTGCAAGTCGAGAGAGAAGGCGTAGGTAGGAAAACCAAGGCGATGATTACGTCTGGGGAGCAAGCAGTGGTCACAGCCCATCAGCTGCCCACCTCCATCACGAAAGATCCTGCAAGCACCATTTGGGAGACAAGATGTATAGAAAGACTCCTGCTTTTACTGCACTTTCTGTTTGACTTTGACACAAAGACGCTCTGCCGCAGCTAAGCCCTTTTCCTTCAGGGTGAGACCGTGCCTTTGCCTGCCTGCACTGTTCAGCCATGCATCTGACCAGCTGGTACACGAGCTGATGTGCACCCTGGGCGTGCTGAACCATTGCTACCCTTGCTCCACCTAGACAAGAGGATGCTTACTCCAATGGGACCGAAATACCACCAGTGACAAACTCGCATCCACTTTAGAGCTAGCTGTGGACCAGAAGCCGGCCCTTTGTTCCACAAAAAGGTCTGCTGAAATAAAAGAAATTAACAGAAAGAAAATAAAAGTAAATTAACAACCAATACCTGGGATTTACTTAAAAAAGGCTGCCAATTTCAGGGAGTTAAGGGATTTTGTCAGTGAAGGTTATTTTCTTGCTAGGGAAAGAAAACTAACCACAAAGCCAGCTCCTTTGCTCTTGTATCTCATCCTCATTCTTCATGCTCTCTTCCTTGTTTTTCTTAATACCTCATTCCTGAAAAACTGGTAGATTTACTCACTGTCATCTGGCTGGGGCAGCCACAAGTTGCTCTTTTGTCTCAATGGTGAATTGAAGCAGAAACCTATTCAGTCCCAGGCTGCAGGGGAGCTGCACCGTGAAATGCCAGCTAAAACACGACAGGGCACAGCGACAACCGAGATGCCAGGGCATGGAGGAACCCTTCCACCCCACTGCCTGTGAGAGCTGCTCATTCTGTGTTTGTTTATTGCCTGCAACACTCTCCTATGATTATCTAGAAAACAACTTTAAACCCCTAGTGCCTGCTGCCAACAGGCCAGGCAGAAAACTTTCAAGATACAGCCCAAACTTGCTCCTTCCATTAAACACAGACACAGGAATCGCCACCTCAGCAGATTTAGAGCCTTACCCGCAGTCAGCTCACGTCAAGGGGCTCTTACTGTCGCTTATTTGCACGAACTTTGGACCAAACCCACGGCCTGCCATCACTGGGTCTCAGATCCACTCCCCAGACCTCCAATGGCGCGGTCAAAGCAGGAGGGGGATGAGCTGAAAACTGCCCTGCTCCAGGAACAGGGAGCACCTCTGGGACCAGATTTTCCCCCTGCATACCTGTGTGGGATTTATTCCTGGCTCTATCCAACACACTCACTGATTCCTTCTGCAAGTTGGTACCAGCCATTTTACCCCTCTGTGGTTTTGGTTCCTGTATTACCTTTTAATATTGGTCTCAAAGGAGTGCAATCGATGTAGCTGAGGAGCAGCACTGCTTTGTACCAGAAGTGAACTACCTACAGAATAATCATTTAGGGGAATTCTTCCTTTATGTATATTTTACACACACACTATTCACCTATGTAATTTAGCTCTAAAGGGCTCCAGGCCACCTATCAAGGAAAAGGACAGAATCAGAGAATGCATTAATGTGCTCTTGCAATTAAGGTGAAATGTACCTCCCCATGTTCATAATACATCTCTAACTCCAGGTAAATGACCAATGTAAAGGATCTCTAGCACACAGCACTATATTATCATTGCTTGAATACTGAAGTGATCTTAACTGTAAAACGTGTAGCTGTCGTTTAAAAACTAACCATTCTACTTTTTCAGGATTTCCTGCCTTCTAACAAACTACGTGGTCATATATGTGATGAGTTACAAAACTATGTTCAGAAATCATACTTCTAGTCACAGTGGTGAAACACAAGAGATATTAAAGAAGTTACTCTTTAATACAGACAGAAATTAAAACATGCTTGTTTTAAATAGATTTTTCTAAGGATCCCATTGGTACTCTGATGATAACCTGTTATACAGTTGTAATGAATGCTTACATTTTAAGTTAGCATTATGCAACCGTTGGGACGGTTTAATTGCAGATAAACACCTAGTAACCAAAAAAAACCCCAGTCCTTTCATTAGATACTAAGTTTTAAATGTCAGTGAGCAAGTTTGTTTTTCAAGCAGGAACATATTTCAGTTTTCAGGATGACAGAGTCACTCATCTGAAAAAATCAGTTTCACTTGCTAAAATAAGCTAACTGGTTTAAGTAAATGCAGAGCTAGGACAAACAGGAAGGACATTTTTTGTTAAATGTTTATCCTTGCACAATGTGCAATTGTTTTGGGTTCTGGATTTCTAACATTATCACCAAACCACAAAAATCACGGAAATATTTTATTTTCTATACTAAAAATTCTCATGATCACATCAGTTCTCAAGCAAAACTCAAGAGAAAAATCACTATATCACTGTTGAGAAAACTCACATGTTCAAACTGAGTTTACCTGTGCTACACTACCTGGTGAATAAATAGTATGAGGGTGGGCTGGTGAAATCTTCAATGGGGTAAAAAGCCATCTGATGAAAGGACCATCTGATTTCTGCTTTACAGCAGGTTAGCAAAGGCTACCCAGCAGAGCGTTTGCTTTAAATACAGTCTTAAGGGCTAGATAAACACGGATGATTTAGGCACAGCCAAAAGTGGTGCTTAGCTCAAAAGTATGCTCTGAGCTGGGATTAGTCATCTAAGCTCCTTATTCAGGACCAGGCAAAAATTAGGCACACAAAACCAGGATTCATAAGCACCAGCACCCCGCCTCACCCTTGCCAGCAGAGGAGGTGGAGAATGCAGGATGGACGCGACCCCGTTACTCTCACACAGGCAGGTAACGAACTCCCCGCTGCATGGAGATGCAGTCAAGTCTTTACAAAAATCCCACAGGGAGCCAGTCCTTTCAAATCCCCTGCCCGTTTCATCTAAAAGCCCCGGGGCCATGACTGCTGTGCTGGCATGAGAGAAATTCAGGATCAAATCCCTGATTTCAGGGAACCTGAACTCCACCCTTCCCCTGCCCTGTCTGCAGGGCATCCTGGGGTGCGCACGCCCAGGAGCTGAAACGCAGGTGCTGGGGGAGAGGGATGACCTGCCAACACCTGGGGTATCTCTGGGCTGGGAGTAAATAATTTGCCAGAGGAGCCCACCTGAGGCTGAGGTTGCCATGACAAATGATCCTTTTATTAAATATCAGGGTAAATGGGCATATGAACTTGTAAACCTTAATGGCACGGAACTAACGCAAACCCTCAGGCTGCTATTAATCATGCTTCCATTCCAAATAATTTAAAAATTAATGACTTGGTTTTGTTATTTTCTTTCAGATACTGGGTATCTGATGAAAGGTGCTCAGCTGGCTGACTAACCATCCCTTCACTGGCATACCTGCGAGGATCCCACTAGCATTGGAAAGGAGAGATACAGCAGCTATCTCAGAAGATATTTATGTGTACCTGTCAGCAGGCAGTAATGTTGCAGCTACACACCTGGAACGTCTCCTCCCCGGCTCCAGCAGCAGCATGGCAGTCCATGCCTCAAAACTTGAGGATTTACAGCCCCTCCAAAAGGTTAAAACCTCATTCTTTTAGCTTCTTGCTTCCTTATTGACTGATCCCTGAGATCCTGCTTGATTTTGCTTTCTAAGGTATTTTATAGTCTGCAGTCTGGTGGGCTAACTGGATGCACTGTACAAATGTGTGTCCCATCAAATGTAAATGTCCTCCTGCCTACTGAATGTCGCCTTGTTCCCGGCTGCGGAGCGAAGGGCGCCCAGAGCTCCTCACCTACCCTCCTCCCATTGTCCCGCGCCCCTTTCTCATGCCCCTCTTATTCATTTGCTCTGGGACATAGACAGTCCTTGTCTTTTCAATCTGCCTTGATATATTAGTTCTTCTTAGAATGGACTAAACCTTTTGATTTCTGTCTCAGGCTTCTCTTCCTAATGAAAAAAAAAAATCTACTAAAGAGGGAAGGAAAGTTGGGAGTATCCTCCTGTGGGTTCCTATGGCTCCTTGTGTGCACAAGAACACCGCTGCCTTTATTCACATAGCCTGTCCTCGCAGGCTGACTACATTAACCCCTTCGCATTAGAGGAATTGCTAAATATCTACAGAAAAAAGAATTAGAGCTGGCAGCGTGGTATGCTGATCTTCTTTCATAGCCCAGGCGGGGCACACCCGAGCCCTGCTGCCTGCCTTTGCCCTGCCAATGCTCATACACCTGGGTGTCTTGACTCACCCACAGGGCCAGTGTATCCTCCTGCTAAAAGATTTGTCCCTCTGGAGCGTGAGTCTTTCTCGGAGCTACGTTCAGGTTGCTTAACCTCCCAGCACTCAGCCATAAGAAAATAAAGTGCCAACGTAGCAAGAGATCACAGACTTGAGATGTTACTGATTGCCACCTATACTGTTCTTTCAGAAAGACTTGTCACCTGAATGTCATAAAGTTAGACCTTGCCCTGCTGTCATTCAGGATCGCTTTCACCGTATCAATAGCTCAAATGAGTACAGGAAAGCTTCCCTGAACCACCTCAGTGTGGGACCTGCCCCTGTTGAGGCAGTATCTCTTCTACCCTGGAGCTCTCGAACAAGGAATACGCATTTCTGGCCTTGAAGGATTGTCCTTCCCTTATGCCCCTAAAGAAAACAAAATGTGTCTCCTTCCCCTCAACCCCTGCCACCCTCTTAATCAAACTCTCCAATTAAACTGTTTGGCTCAGCCAGATTTCAAACGCTGAACTCTTAACCCAAGTCTATGTCACCACAGCGTGAGGCTACCCGCACAGGTGAACCCTCCGCAGCACCCGCAGTGCTGAGGCTGGAGCATCCCATCAGCCATCCGGCAAGCACACCACTCCCATGAGAAAACAGCTTCCAGCTGCCTGCCCAGGACCCTGCTGCTGGCTGCAACGGCATCCTGACACGGGAACAGGCTCACCCAAACCTCCCACTTCAGGCCTTGTTGAGCTGAGGGTTTTTTCAAGTTAAAAAGGAAACTTTCAACTGACTGTTATTTTCATAAGCTACTCAGGGAACAAGGCTCGTACAAGAAGGTATTAGCTGCTAGAAAGTCAGTTAGCAAAGGTCTTTCATTTTTTAAGTGTCATTTTGTGTAAAATGAGATATAGAGTCTTTCCTTGCCTTCATTCAAACATCTCAGAGCTCAACCTGAGGAATACTTAATACCAGTATCAAAAAATCCTACAAATTTACATAAAAACAAGACATCAATGGGACAAATTAGCTTTTGGATCATTAGCAACGCAAATGGCATGGAGAGGCATTAAAAACAAAAACAGGTTATGAATTTTGCTGGAAGACATATTTTTCACACTTTATTAGTGGAAAATAAAGTGTATTTCTAGCAAGTACTTCAAAGGGAGAGTGCCTTGCCCATAAATGTCTGAGTGTCTGTTTAGTAAAGTGGAATGTGAATATCTGTGAAACCCAAGTAAAAACATGGGGCTATGGAAAATATACAATATATATATGAAGATCAACTCTAAACTTTTACATTCCCAAAGAGTTCAGATGTTACTATTTTCAGATATACCTACAGTTTTATACTATCTCCTCCATGGTTTAAGACAGATTCAAAAATATGCTTAGACAGGCTAGAAAAACTAAACAGAAATCCACTGGAAGAGAGAAGAATAATTTCTTTCTTTTACTGTCTTTTATGACATCTGTTAATGGCAAATAACATACTATTACGCTGTAGTTTTGCCTAAGACCCCAATGTGGAAGACACTAGTCTTTCATATCACTGAGAAAGCATTAACTTCAGGAAAAAAAAAGTGTCTGCTGTATTCACCAAATTTAGCAGTCCAGAGTTCAACACTGCTCTTACAGAAATTGAAGAAACTCTCATTAATTCCAAAGGGTGAAGGGCTGGTCGCGAAAATCCAAAATATGTTTTACTAATAGAATTAATCTTGTTAATAAGCTGGCATGTGAACCCATTTTTTCCGGCTGCTGAAAGCAGCTTGTGGTTTGCTTTTATTCTTTCGAACACAATTAGCAAAGCACTCCAGCAGCTGAATAGACCTATTCATTTGAACAAATTATTCCTTGGCAGGTTTGTTTTTTTTTTTTTTTAAAATCTCCCCAAAACTCTCTCCCATCCTGGTGTAGTCAGAAGAAACACAAAAGCCTGCCTGTCATTAATCTTGCCTGCCTGTGCCTGAAAAAAGACAACTGGGACGTACACTGCTGAATACGTTACATTTTCAGCGTCTCAGTGACATGACTGAATTGCTCGCTTCTCCCAACCCTTATCTTAGCTGGTGTACAATCCTAATTAAAGGGCTGACGTAAGGAATACACACGGGAAAGAGTCTGGCACGGATGTTATGGATGAGATGATAAACTTTATGAGCACAGCTACCTCCCACATAGCTTTTGTAGTTAACTGTTGGAGCTCGAACAGTTGCTCTTATGTGGGCCATTTCTCATTTCAGAGAGCTGAAAACGTTAAATAAAACAGATTTGCCCTTTCTAATAGGTAGTAGCACCTCACTGATCTAATTAATCTACGTAGCTCATTCTTTCACTGAGATAACTTTACAGGCAAATCGGGCTCCAGTTCCCTTCTCCTGCTGCTCATTTTTGGTGTGAAAAGGGCTGTGGATAGGATAAAACCCATGCATCCACCTCGTGAACAATGCCGTCATGTAGTTAACATAGCAGAAATATTTGTTTAATTAGTTACATTTGCAGCTTTTAAATGAGAGGAACAAACAAGCCATGGGTGGTCTGTAACCTCAGAAGAGCAAATATCCCAGGCTGTAAAATCATCCCAGCTCAGAATACTAGGTTGGACATAAAAAAAGCATTTATTGAATCCTAGGCCTGAGTCAGGAACAGAAGGTGCATTAAGAGCTTCCAAACTGCAGCCTACCGCCAATTCATTAAGTGTTCGGCATTATTTAATAAAAATGGCTTATGCATATACTTTAACTGAAACGCTATTTATTCATAAACATTTTTAACTAGAGTATCTGTTGGGAGTTATTCACACACCAATTCAGAGACAGTTTCAAATTCTTCCTTCAAGTAAACGCATGCAATTCCCATTGCTGTCTGCCTCACCTAGGCTATAGGTCTGCAAGCAGAGCTTGTCCTGTATTTTGCAATTAAACCAAGGATCTCAATTGGTTCATAGAGACCAGGACACATTGCTGTTAATGTGTTGGTAATGCATTGACATTACAGAAGTAATAAAACTGCTATAATTCGTGTAATAGTGTTAACGTGATTCTACTGTCCTTATGCCTGAACCCCAAATTTGAATGGATTTTTTTAAAAATTGCTCTTTTTTTGGCTATTTTATCAGAGAAGTCAGTCTCCAGGTAGGCATGAAATAAAATGGTCAGACTTTCTACAGAACTACAGGATGTTTCTTGAAAAAAAATCATGACACTATAGAATGAGGAAACGAGGGCTGAGCAGATCTGATGCTTCAGCCCACAGTTCTTTGGGTTACGTTAACATGACAGTAACTGCTTTCAGACTCTGAAAGTGGTGACCAAGCAAACTAATAATATTTGCTAATGGACTCAGGCAGCTGTTGCAATGGGATGTTGCAATGCAACATTGCAGACAGGGAACACCATCATTTTTAGCCCCATCCTGTGGCACTACTACCTACCCAAATACTTCTAAGATACTTTCTCAGAACCTCTCTGCCACTCTTGTTTTCAGTGCTGTCTCGTTAAAAGGTGCATAAGGAAGCTTCTTCCTTTACAAGAGAGATTCCTGGAGGAGTCAGAGACAGTAGCTTTTCCACACTTTCCTGCTCACTCACAAGGCACAGGTTCTTCCACCTTCCCCATTTCCACAGCATAACACCCATGTAGAAACAGCAATTTCTGACCTGGGAAAGACATACCCAGAACACGTTTTTCTCTCTTCTGTGTGATTTCACAGCTGGAGATGAAGATGGCCAACACCCTTTGACCTGTTACTCCTCCAAGGGCCATATGTGTTCTCCATCTGGCAATTGGACAGCTGCTGCTTTAGGACTTTGCCCTTTCTGTCTCCCTTATCTTCCCTTTTGTCATCTGCTTATTTTCCATTTTTATGATATTCTTTTTTGGTAGATAATAATGCCTTTAGGATTAGTGCTGGCAAGAGGCCAGGACAAAATGGCAGCACTAAAAACTTTTGTTTGAGTTAGGGTCACTGCAAGATAATTTAGACCACGGACCCGGGGCCCCATTTTCCCATGACACTGGAAAAATCTACACAGAGAAGCAGTAACACTGAATGCTTCAAATCCAAACCTCCCTGAATTCATCCTCTTGGGACACAGCTTGCAGAAAAGGATGAGGATTATATTTCAACACCCATGGATAGGACTTGAGATGGACTGTACTACCAACTATCTTTTCCCAGAGTTTTTGTTTTCAGGAGCAGAATCCAGCAGAGAAAAATCCATGTCTGTTGCTTCCCACCCACTCAGCTGAAGGACCTCTCACTCCCAAGCTTCCCTTGGAGGACACAGCCTGGCTTAGCACGCACGCCCAGGCCAAAATTGCCACTTTCTTTCCATGCTGCCAAAAGAAGGACCGTTAATGAGGTGCCCACTACCCACATATCTTTCAGAGAGGAAGACACTGGGCCTCAGTTTGCCTTTTTATTTTTCCCCATTAGTTTTTAAAATGGATTTTTTTCTTAAGCCTGAAGGCTGCCCCAAAATATTTCTCCTCTGAATACAGCAGCAGGACAATCAGTTAAGCGAATATGAAGCATCTCTTTCCCACTGGCCAAAGTGGGGAAATGCAAAATTAATCATAAATGATGAAAAGCAAACCAGATAGATAGTTAAAATTCACACACTGTTAATGAAGTAACACAGCTAATGTTTTTTGCTATGCTCAACCCAAGGCTACCCCTCTTAAAGAAGTTTTATCTTCCCATTGGGTTAGGAGGCTGTGAGAAAGCAGATAGGGGAGGCTCTGCTGAGATATATGTAAGTTAAGGACACTCTGCATTTGAAACCAAACCTCCTTCCCCCATAGCCATGATCTGTAGCTCCTCCAAAGGGAGCCCCAGATCCCTATGGCCTCCACCACCAGCCTCCTGTGAGTCAAGGACCTCAAGGACTGATGTTTCAGATGGCAGGCAGCTGTGGTAGGTGTACATGGATCACAAGTCCTCCCTCTGCCCCGACAAGAAGAGATTGGGAAGGGTGCAGAAAGCCAGGTGGGAAAGGAAGAGCGGGAAGAGGAGTAGGAGAGGCAGCAGCAGGCGGGCCCCATGCCACTGCCTGGCCCTAGCAAAGGCTGATGTTTTCGGGTGAGGGAGTGCTTGGAGCAAGATTAAAAGCTCTAGATCACAGATGGGAATGGGATATAGGGCGAGACAGCCCTCAGAGCCAGGCAGAAGAAGGTCAAGGACGAGGCGGTAGGGAGCCAGGCACCCGCACAGCTGCCCTGGGACAGCCAGGAGCACTGCCAGCACGGATGGCTGATTGCACAAGCAACCATAGAGTGAGGAAAGAGAAAAAGAGGACTTCTGGCAGTTGGTATGCAGCTGTGCAAGGAGGCTCCCCAACAAACACATTAGCCTGCAAACTCTCCCCACTGCTGGCAAACTCTCCCCACTGCTGGCACGGGGGGATTTGCTCTCTCATGGATCCACTTCTGCTTGACCATAACAGGGCTTGCATCTATCCAGCACCTATGAACTTGCATAGGGTTTGCAGTGGGTCCCCATCCTAAAGAACAGCAAAGCATCCCCTTGCCTGCCTCCAAACCACCCACAGACAGCATCCTGAGCTCTCGGCAGTTTAACACTTCTCTTGTCTGGGGAAATGGCCGGACTAGAAAAGCCACAAAACTGTGGATGACTGGATCTTTAATACTCAAAATCACATTTCTCACCAACCACAACCAGGAGCACATGGCAGATTTTCAAAGTACATAGCGTGCTAAGTGACACCTGCAAAAGGGCAGATAGAGGGAAAAGGGAGGAACAGCACAAACTACAGTCCCACGCCTTCTTCAAAACTCATTTAGCAGGTTCTTCAGAGAGCAGCACCTAGAACTCGGCAGTTGGGGTTTCTCCACTAACTCAAGGCAAAGAATGCCAACAGAAGACTATTTCTGCCTGCCTAGACTTTGAAAGTTTCACAGGCAAAATACAAGCCACTGATGTAATTCAAACTTAACATTTTAGGTGAAATTTTTAAATAAAATATATTCAAGTTTTAAGAAGCACAGGTTTTCTGAAGACAGCTGAGGTTGTGCAATAAACTGCAGGAAATGTCATTTATTAACACAACATTCAAGTTCATCAGCTTGTTCTTCGAACTAAAGATGATGCCTCCACCTGTCAGGGATACAATGCTTAAAGCAAAGAGATGAAGTAGGTGCCTAAGGGGGAGCTGGCAAATGAGGGCTTTGGGTTGCTTTCTTGAGTTTCAGGCATAAATTCCTAGCTCTCATTTCCTACAGCTAAAGATTGACTAAACTCTCATCAAGCCTCTTTTCTTTATAAGTGTATTTGGGAAGTTTACTCCCTGTCGCAGGGAAGGCTGACTGTCTGGGAAGTAATTGTATCAGCATGCAGATATCCCTATAGGTATGTGCTACACATTCTTGCTTTCGCAGAAGACTTTTCTATGAAAATGTCTAACGAACTAGCTTAGCAGTAGCTCAAAAGCAATTTTCAGAGGCATCTTCCTCCTACATTTGGAGAGATTAAAAAAAGATATACTTTCCCACACCCATCTCTGGAGGACAGTGGCACTCCCCTAGGCTTAAAACAACTCGCAAGGACTATACTGGTATTTTAGACAGTTTAAAATAAACAACAGCAACAACCTAAATATGCTTAGTTGGGAAATAATACCACTCTTCTCATTCATATCAAGAAAAACTTCATCAGATGCAATACAGAGAGTGTAACTTTCTGAGATCTGATTCTACCAAAAAAAAACTATTGGGAAAAAACAAAAAAGAAGAATATAGTTCTTTGCCTGTTAAAAAAAGACAAGTGATTGGTGACAAAGGGAGAGAGACCTGGCACTCTGCCTTTCCCCAACCTTCCTGCTGATGAACAAGGGGACAAGCACAGGACAACTGGTCATGGATGGTGGTGCACAAACCTAGTGCACCTAGACCAAGTCTATTCTTGGTATTTGCATTATTCACAAAAAAAAAAAAAAAAAAAAAAAAGAGAGATTATATAGGCAACAGTGGGATTTTACAACTGAACCCAGGTGATTCTGTCCTGATAAGGCCTCACTGCTACTTTTGCTTTAATTAGGAGCATATTTTTGAAGATGCTAAGACCTGAAGCCTGTCATCAAGTACTTACATAGTCATCCTCATGCAGACCTTGCTTCTGAACAGAACTTTTCACCTCCAGGGAAAACTTCTCAAACTCAGGCTTCACGGTCCTCAGCAGAGTGACAGTTTGGAGGTACGAGTATGCCTTCTTGGCTTCAAGGTCATGTTTGTCTCCTCTTCTCCAAGAGCCATTTCCTAAGGGGAAAACAAGCATATTTCCAACTCCAAGTTAGGTACCATTATAGGATTGCCCTCCTTTTTCCACCCAGAAGTTCCCTCTCCCACACCCTGGGGAGATGGCAGAGTACAAGGAAAAACTGAACCTGCTCCAAGACGTGCAGGAAACCAGGCAGGGAGGAATGGCTGGTGGGAAGTAAATGTGCAAACAGAAGGACAACTTTACTCCCATGCTGTGCTTGCTTATTTTTAAAGGGTGGGATAAAGCCTAAGTGTGAGAAGACATCTCAGAGCAAAAAACATGTGCCAGATCTTAAACGCAGAGATATTTAAGCTAGAACAATTGAGGGAGGATTCGACCACAAAGTTTTTGTTACATGTCACTCCATCAGCAACGCTATTGGACAGTCAGAAAGGCACCAGTAAAGTCAACAGTATGATCATCACCCCGAATGGGAGGCAGATGGTGCAGCTACTTCTCCCACAGCTCTCCCACTACGGTCAAGGACAAAACCATGTGTGCAGTAGCTGCCAGACCAGCCCTGCTCTTAGTGGAAAAGAAACACTTAGCAATAAAATGGGATCCTGCACCTAGGCTGTATTTATATGTTTCGTGTTACAGCAGGGGAACAATTTAACTCAGTGTGCTGGTTTTGGCTGGGATAGAGTTAATTTTCTTCATAGTAGCTGGTATGGGGCTATGTTTTGGATTTGTGCTGGAAACAGTGTTGATAATACAGGGATGTTCTGGTTACTGCTGAGCAGTGCTTACACAGAGTCAAGGCCTTTTCTGCTCCTCACACCACCCCACCAGCGAGGAGGCTGGGGGGGCACAAGAAGCTGGGAGGGGACACAGCCGGGACAGCTGACCCCAACTGACCAAAGGGATATTCCATACTATATGATGTCATGCTCAGCATATACAGCTGGGGGAAGAAGAAGGAAGGGGGGGATGTTCAGAGTGATGGTGTTTGTCTTCCCAAGTAACCGTTACGTGTGATAGAGTCCTACATTCCTGGAGATGGCTGAAGACCTGCCTGCCAATGGGAAGTGGTGAATTAATTCCTTGTTTTGCTTTGCTTGTGTGTGCAGCTTTTCCTTTACCTATTAAACTGTTTTTATCTCAACCTACAAGTTTTCTCATTTTTACTCTTCCAATTCTTTCCCCCATCCCACCGCAGGGGAGTGAGCGAGCAGCTGTGTGGTGCTTAGTTGCTGGCTGGGGTTAAACCACGACACTCAGACCACCAGTAAAGTAATCAGATTTTTAAAAAGTAGGATAGCTGACTGGTTGTTAATTAGCAGAGGAGTCCTTCTGCCTCACAGGGCCTGACCATAGCAGGTCCTGAGACCCTGATCCAAAGCTTCACAAGATCAGTGGAAAGGTTCACATTGCCCTGGACCAGGTTTTGTGCTATTCTACATAAACGATAAATAAAAGAGGCCTAGAGGGAAGAGTGGTTACCCTAAGCAGTGTGCCTTTAAATGCTTACAAGTAATTAAAAGCCAGACAGTCATTTTATTTTTCAAAAAACAGCAACAAACCCCATCATGGCTAAATGAGCCAAGACGAAGACTAACGCTAAGCTCCCAAGGGTGACCTGGAGGCACACAGGACCCTGAGACGAGAGAGGATGTGGCTGCTTTGCTTGGATCGAGGACCATGGTGTCATTTGGACCAAGAGAAGCAAGCAGTTTGGGAGTGGCGATGCTAACAGAGACGGAGTCCAGGCCTCAAACCCATGGTGCTCCTTGCACAGCACCACCAGCTGCATCACATGCCTGCAAGGCCACCTTGGTCCCCCCGAAGCAGGTGAATACAGAGCCTACGTTTTGTCCTCCCAGTACCCTGGCACTGCTGCTGGGATTTTTATTTTCCCTTCTTTTTTTTGACAATAAATGTAACTGGAGAATTGCTCTGCTTCCTCAGAGAGCACAGGGGAAGGAACACAGGACTTGCACCTCGCTGGAGGGCAAGTCTTTCCTCCTGCTGCTTTTGGCTCCGGGACAGCTCCTGTCACTCCCAGCACAGGGTGGGCGGCACAGGACCACCTAAGCCCTTTTTTCTCTTTTCCACCCCAAGAAAGCCTTATTTACCACAGCTCAGCACCAGCTTGGACTGTAATCTTTATAAATACTATGAACCTTGCTAATTCTTAACTTCTTTTTTTTTTGTTTGTTTTGTTTTTTTTTTTTTTTTTAAAGGAAGTTATTTCATTCTTTTAGGAAGAAGCTCTAGACACATCTGCCTTGGTTTCGGGATTTCTTTCCCAATACAAAGTTTAACCGGTCAAAATTACTTATGCCAGGACCCTGTTCATCAGACCTGATGGAAACACTAGAGAGCAACCAACATCCCACTGTCTGGTTTTGCTCTCAGAGGTAGCACTCTTCCCTTCAGTGCCTGCACCCTGTCCTCGTTACTGCTTTCGAAAAGAAAGAAATGCACATCTGGCAATTGTAAGCTAGCACATCTTGCTGGCTTCCCCACAAGAGGCTACAAGCCCTGCCGGAGTTTTGAAGCTGAAAAGCCTCTGCCCAGCTAGGCACCTGCCTTTCAGAGGTGCAGTATTCAAGAAGTACGGCGGAGACTACAGCATGGAGGGCTTTGCTATAGCTTTGTATTTACAAATGGAGATGGCTAAAATGAGTGAGATTATAGACCAAAAAAAAAAAATTGTAGTGCTGGTAGAATGTGAGTAAGTTTCTGTCCTGGACACTATACATATTTATTTTTAAAATATTTATTTTTAAAATATTATTTATTTTTAAAATAAATAAATTCCTGACACTGGGAGCAGGGAAGGTACACTTGCATAACAGTGTACCTAGAATAATTTACATACTTAAATATGGATTATTTTGTGGGAGGTCGTCTTGCCACAGTACTTATGTGCAATTATTGCAGCCTTGGCGTTTAATATGCCTGCCCTTCTGAAAAATTAAAAATATTCAGAACAGAGGGCAACAACAAACTGCAATATGGTCATCTGAACTTAAAGGCAAAGTGCCAATTTGCCAATCACACCCACTCTTAGATTTTGTTCCTTTTATAAGCTATGAAATCTAGTATGTCCAAGCACTGGGAACAGGGAATTTCGGGGGAATTTCTCTACACGTCTCTTTTATGCTTGCTTTCCACATGTGATGACCATCTGCACAAAAGCCAACTTCTGATGCACAGTCATTTCACTCTTCATGGGAAAAACATCCACAAAGAAACAGAAAAATTGGTTTCAAAGAATTATTACTTAGAAATGGCAGGAAATGCCACATTCTAACTACACTACACTACATCAGAAGACAGACAGTTTTCATTAATCCCTTGGAAAAGCTGCAAGAAGACTGGACTACCTGTGATGCAAAGCAGGATGGTGCTGAGGCTACCACACGACCACGGGGCAAACGGGTATTGCCCCCATCACCGTGCCATGTGGAGATCCCATGCCAGGATGGCACAGCACTGCCCTGTACACGGCTGAACAAAGTGCCATCTACTGGGGGCTGCATCACTGGGGACACCCACCCCACATCAGCTGTGATGCCAGAGTCCCTCCTGGGGCAGTGTGCTGAGCCTGGGGATTGCAACACTCCCTCCTGCAACCACTGCTACCTTCTAGCAAATACCATCCTGGAAAGCAAAACCATTCCAAAACACAGCAGCCCACCTCCTGCAGCCGCTGCTCTTAGGTGAGCATCCCCTGCTCAAGAACTTTGGGTACCATCTGTCCCAGCCAGCTTCAGTGCTTACCAGGTAGTCACCCTGTGCTCATTTCAGCCAAGGCAACGAAACCATCAGTTGTAGGGGATGATTCACCTGAGCCACTGCGGACACCTAAGGATGAGGTGAATCACTGTCCACGGATGCCTTCTTCTCTTCTGTGACTCCAAAGGGAGCCCAGCTCACACAGACTTGTACCTATGGCCAGATGAATCGTTTCTGATGCACTTCTGCTCTGTGAGATGAAATGCAGCAGTAGTGCAGCGGTAACGAGCCGCCGCCGGCAGCCAGAAGAGTTACTTGATTGGTGGTTTCTAGTAAAGTCAAGCCTGCAAAGCTCTCAGGGTCTACAGAAGGGCCAAAACTTCAGGGTTTTGTGACTGCTGATATGGGTAGACCTTCAGCTTTTTGCTCTGGTCCCGATTAAGGCTGCAATGCCAAACAGTTTTGCTTATGCCACAAGGGATAAAGTCACTCCAAAGTCAACTCAACAAAAAGAAAACCTTGATTCGAACCATTGGCTTTGATCTTGTACTGCAACTTTATCTTTTAGTTATTTAAGTGATTTCCTTATTATCTGGCAATACTTGGTACATCTTTAGCTAACCTAGACGATACATGTAGCAGTATCTGTACTTCTGTATGTATCTACATCTCCGAATTTAAATAGCTACATACATTCATTATAGAGCTTTTCAACAGCACTGTTGACTGTGAAATAATCTCAGAGGTGGTAGGTGGATAACAAAAAGTTTATGTAGAAGAATTTAACTTACAATTAACTGATTTAGTAAACAAAATACATCATCCTTTTGTGAATTCAGTTGTTCCTGTTGGTCAGCTCTTTGAGGCTTGAAAGGAAAAAAACAAGTTTTCCTTCTTTCTCAACTCCCACTTGGTTTTCAATTTGAAATGAATTTGTTATTGTAGTGGATTAGTTAAGGCAGCCTGCAGGGGGGAAGTTATTTTCTCTGCACCTGCAAAAGAGGCTGCTCCTTTCAAATGCCACATTCACAGTTCAACAAAACCTAGTTCTCAGGCATGAACTCACCTCAGCTTCAGCCACCTCATGTTGTTTAAACCCAGCAAACATGTTGCTCCAGTATTACTTTGAATTTAACTGAGACAGCTGTAGCAGCTGAGAGCAGGTTTAGTCCCTGCCATCCACTGCCATAATATCAAATGTAACTGAATGTAGGTATATTTCAAAAAGTAAATGTATTTAATTTACATTTTAAAGTCATGTTTTAATTTGACAAATCTGATTGTTTTTACTTAGGGGTGGAATCAGCCACTTTTATCCACCCTGCTCTAATAAATTTGGACTGTCTGTGTCCCATCCATCGCTTTCCCTTCAACATAACACTGCTGAATATTTTTGCAGATGCAGTTTCTGATCAAAAGCTGAAACAAATTAGACGTGTGGATCCCCCAGCACAGAGATGACTTCTGGACATGCAGGCCCTGCAGCTGCCCACAGCCCCAGCCGTTGCTAGTGCCTCCTTCCAGCCATCTGCACAGACTGCAGGCCACTGGGCAGCCAGGAATACCTCTGCCCCGAGATTTGGCAGTCACAAGGGTGGGGACGGTGCAAGCCACCTAGAGCTGAGCACACACACTGCAGCATGGGGTACCCACACCTGGCTGCTATAACCAATGTCTCCATCTGGTGCTGCTTCCCCTACAAGTAACTACATAAGTGACGCCTATAGTGTATTTGGCATCTTGTGATCCACCCAGTGGCAACTATAGCCACGAGGTCCGTTTTATTTCCTGCAATACCATAGCCCAAGTGGAAGATAACTGCAACAACAGAGAGAGACAGTGGTGTATTCTGAGACCCAGTGCTGCGTATTTTGAGGCTAACTAATCTAAAAATATTACCAGGCTTACAGAAGACTTTGCAACATACTTGGGCAGGAAAAACATTACCATATGATGAGCTGTTGAAGAGTTCAATATTGAAGAAAGCGTAGTCCCCATTGGTCATTCCTTGCCGATGAGCAGCCAACATGATGTTCCTGATTGTGTCACCGCTGGCACACATGATTACAACTGGTGGAAGAAAATGAAAAACACAGATAAGAAGCAGCTCAAGAACTTCAGGGAACAGCCTGTTAAGCACGAACGCTGCCAGAGACAGTGACCTCAGCTGTCCTCCCAGTGCTGCAACAACCGTGACAATGCAGATGGCAAACAAAGCTGATTTCCCGAGCAGCCAACAGGAGACAGGTATCAAACACAGAGAGGCTTCCTCCTCCCTTGTCTCCTCTGAAAATAATTAAATAGAGCCTGTGTGCTATCTAAGCTTTTTTCCCCTGCAACATGTGGTAAGTTCTGGCTTCAAATTTCTTCAACCGCATATATTCGTAGAGTCGATTGCAACCATAAGCCTCTGTTGTTACTTCTAAGTGGACATAAGACAATCTGAGGATGAAGAATTAAGGTGATATAATGACATGACCATTTTAATTTCCATTCCATTGAACAGTTTGGTGTAGATTCATCTTGCCTACACCTCAGCTATCTAAAATTTAGGTATCTGGTCTAGAATTTGTTGCCTCTACAGTTAATGGAGGGCAGCATCTCTGCAGCTGTCTAGGGACAGTGGTATGAATCTCTCCATAATGTGACTTTCTCTCCAGAGACTATACAATAAGCCTAGGCAACGACCTTTGATGGGACACTTAATATTCAGAAATGGGAAAAGCAAGTGCCACTTTCTGAGCGTGAAGATTAAAGGTGGTTACAAGATTAAATGCCACAGAGCCTCACTTATCATGGACCAAGAGCTAAGCAGGGGCTCTGCTGCTACTATGGGACCTACAAGCCCACAGGTGTGCTCTGTGTGGGCACCATGATCCACACTGTGACAACTGTGGTTGAGAAGTCTCTTCCCCAGCCTGCTGGGCAGGGGGGACTACTCCCCTTGCTACCCCTTCCCTCTGCAAAGGGAAAGAAGAAACTCAGGCGAGGTCTTCAGCAATGGGGAGACACCTCCCACACTGAGCACATTATACTATAAACTTTTATATAGGTTCACAAGACTATGGGTATGAAGCCACTGACATCAGAGGGAGCAGCAAAGTATTGTACCAGTGCGTGCTTCGGGGCTATACCCTACAGCAAAGTTGTAAGAGATCCTGTTGGGATGACGATTTGAAACCAACTGCACGCATGTTTCCAAGAACGCCGTCACGCATGGCAGGGCTCAAAAGCTACAATAATGTACGCAAATATTTTCACTCCAACAATAAAACTGAATCAAAACCACATTCAGTTTTTCTGGGTAGAAGTGTTTGCTATTATAAGAAACGAAAAGGCCAAACAGGCCAAATCTTTTCGCACACAATGACTCTTCTCCCATCGCTTTTCTGGTTGGATGCCATCGCAGGCATAAAGCTCCAGATGCGCCGCTGGGGTGAGTCACGTTTGGTACATCCCCACGCTTCAGGAGAGTTATACCATGCATAGCTCTGTCCTACTGATTATAGCAGAGTAATATAATAATTTCCAGAGCAACAGAGCAAGACATATTTCATGACCATTGTGAAGTATATTAGCATGAAGGAAAAAAAGAAGAAAAAAAGTTTTCTTACAATAAAATTTGGATCAAATCTTTTCCAGATGCACATCAGGAACGAATTTGTCTCACTGTTCCTAATTTCAGTATAGGTGAGAGATTTCCTTTTGAAATGTTTCTTTGCTGACCTCCCAATTCTCCCCTGACTTCGCCTTTATAATTTGCATCTATCATAAAATCGTAATCTGTAGATGGAATCAAAGAGATTCCCACAACACCAGTAAAAGACCTTGAGCAAAAGGAATGAAAAAAAGAGTGGGGGGAAAAAAACCTACTTTCAAATACATTAAATCATATTTTGTAAGCCTCTAAAGGAATGTAAGGGAAGTAATATTAACTATTTGGATGTGGTTTTTAACCCAGCAGGAGAGCAAAGATTCCATATTTCAAGATTTTGAAGCAAATAAGCTATGGACATGTCTCTCGCAATCTTCCAAAAATGTAAATTATGTGTATTTAATCTGCATCTGTACCTTACTATTGTGTACACACAAATGTGTACATGCAAACACATACAAAATGTTCTCCCTCCAGTATAATACACACAGACCACAGGAATTCTAATACTAATATTCTGAATTTATTGACTAGGATTATTGACTCATCCTGCAAATACTTAAGAGTTTAATTCCAGTTAAAGGAGTAAGCGTTCCCTTTGCTACGGGCATCCCTTGGACTACGTGCTTATGCAGAACACATTTAAGCACAGTCCTGGGTTTGTGACCACTATGGCAAACCTGAGCCTACAGCATCAATCTGCAGTGTGGCTACCCGAGCCTACAAGGGAGCTTGAACTACTAATGAAACTCATTAAAGACAAGTGGTTAACTTTTATCATCATATTTTTCATCACGATTTTGTTGTGGCTCCAAGACTTGAGTCTTTTGAAGTGGCTTCAGGGACTGAACAGGGAGCCACTGGCAAACACGGGTGCATGGCTGACTCCCGGACAACCGAGAGCTCAGTGCAAACCCCCAGCCAGCAGCAACCTAACCCATGGGGCCAGCCTCTGCCCCAGGTCCCCATAGGCCAGCTGGTGGGGCAGCTTCTTTCTCAGCCCTGGGAGAGTTTCAAGCAGATATCCTGTATCTGCTTAAAAGCCCACTCCCACTCAGACAGCTCAAGGAAGCCCAACCACTCAGGTGGGACCACCAGCAGCAGCAATCTCTGGAAACAGAGAAAGTGTGGGGTCAGAGCACAGGACAGTGTCACAGTAGGTGCGACACAGGAGCCCTTAAAAACTGGTGAGAAAACCAACCAACCAAAAGCGTTTCTAGAAAGTGCTCTGGACAGTGCCCCATGGCCCACAAGCCCTGCTGCCCCACTGGGTGGACCTCCAAGGAGTCTCCAGAAGAAATGAAGACCTCATCTGGTCAGCTAAGGCATATGGTGCATCCTTCACATGATATATGACTTCTAAAACATTGAGATAACCTGAAAGATGCTGTGAGCAGCAGGACCACCCCTCAGGCCCAAAGGAACGTGCCAGACGAGTCCTGCGGTCAGTCTTTAAAGTCAGAAAGGCACAAGTGGAAGCTATAGGGCCCCACTTGCTGCATTTTGCAGTAGTGGCATGAGCTAGAGGACAAATGCAGAGGTAAGACGGACGGAAGGACCTCACAGGACACAAGGAGGGGGGAAAGAAGTAAGACAGAGGGCTGCTTTTGTTCAGTCATTTGCAAGTTACAGAATCATGCAAGACCAAAGGTCTTAGCTCAGAAAAGCATTTAAGCCCAGGCTGAAAGCAAGCCTCTCTTCCCTGACTGTCAGCATGGTCTGAAAAGCATGGTTGTCTTTAGCCATCAGTCACGTTTCCACAGCATAGCCACAGCCCCCTATGGCTAAGGGCGAACGCTTGTCTTTTCCTGCCGTAAGCATGCTATTACACTTCTAGCATCAGGAAAGCCGAACACACAGACGCACGCACACGCACACACACACACGTTATGCTGATTAAAAAAGAAAAGCATCTTTCCCCATGTAGCAGTTTCCTCTAGCACTCATACATTTCTTCATCTCCATTCAGTATATTTCCCGGAATGGTACTTAATAGGAAAGCTCTATTTTAAGCACCTGTTTCGGTGAATAGAGAATTAAAGAGCCATATGCTGTTAGACCTCAGTTATCTCACACACACTCCTGTGCACATTAAGGATTTCACAGCAGCGTTAACAACATCAGCAGTGCAAGGCTGCTCTGTCTGCAGCCTACAGCACTATAACACCAGTTGTGCCAGTCATCCACAGCATGATCTTTATTGGTCGAATTTTGATGCTATTTTAACATTCTACAATCAGGGATGTAAAAATTGTACAAAGCACTTTGTACATCTACGCCTCTTTTGGAAAATAGCTAAGGACTTTCTTTAACTTGATCTTGCGGTCCACTCCTGGAATACACCTTTTCTTTTTTTGCAGTAACTTACTGGGGAAGCCTATGGCTGTTAACAGCCTCTAACAGAAAATGCCTTTTTGATAAGCCCATGTATCCATACATTGCTTGGTGAGATCTCACTTTAAAACACATCTAACCACAAATTTGCACGTCCCAAGGCGCTTTGAGCGTTTTACTACTTCATGATGCAAAGCCAGTTCATCCAGCCCAGGGGTGCCTTTCCAAGATGTTTTACAAGCCATTTATCTCCACAGTGTTTTGCTAACAGTTGGTGGCAATATTACTGCACACACTCACGGGTTTCGCATCCACACATCCCCTGAAATGACCGCTTCCCCTAAATGCATTTGTTATTTATGAGGTACTCAACGGGGCTTCCAACGGCAGGAGCAGGGAAAAGGATCCCCGTGGCAAGACACAGCAGGGCAAGAAGAAAACGTCTTTGCTTAGACTTTGAACTTACAGAGAGTCACTGCAAAAATCTCAGAGAATAAGCAACATATTTGCTGCTCCACAGATGCGGGCAATTTTGGGTAACCCAGACTGCCAGCAGAAAGCTGATTTCTTATTATGCCACAAAACCCTCCCAGCGCTGTCCCCGAGGGCAAGCCTCCCTCCTCGCCGCGGGAGGCAAAACTCTAATGAACTTCTGTGGGCACAGGTTTCACTCGGGGCAGCTGGTCCCCATCCATTGGGGGATGCCTGGCCCGGGGATGCCGGCACAGCACCGCAGTGAGTCTCCCCACGGGCAGGGATGGGACCTGACTCCCCCCTCCCACAGGACCTTCCCTCCCTGGTGCTCCCACCGCCCCAGCGCCCCGTCCCCGACCCCAGCCGCCACCGAAAGGCGTCGAGGAGCCAAGCCGGGCGCCCCGCTGCCACTCACCCCTCTCGCCGGTCTGGAGGGCGCGGACGACGTCGTCGAGGTCGAGATGTCGGCTGCTCTCGTCGAAGCTGTGCACGGCCATGTGGAAGGCCTCCTCCTGGAAGACCACATGGACGCCCTCCATGGCGAAGTAGCAGCTGCGCTCGGGGTTGCTGTCGCTGTAGAGCAGCGTGGCCCGGCTCCACTGGTGGTGGCGGAAGAGGGCCAGCAGCATCTCGCCCATCTTGGCATAGGCGGGGGCGACGCGGGTGAGGTGCGAGTACTCGCCGCCCTTGGCGCCGAAGCCGGCGGCCAGCGCCCCCGCCGACAGCATGGGGACGTCCCAGTGCGCCGCCAGCCGCGCCACCGGCGCCGCCGCGTACTCGCAGACGGGCCCCAGCAGCAGGTCGGGGCGGCGGCGCTGCAGGGCCACCATGTCCACCAGGCTGAAGAGGGCGCGGTTGCCGCACGCCGAGTCCTCGTAGGTGAGCTGGAAGGCGTAGCCGGGCGGCAAGCCGGCGCCGCTCTCCCGCAGGCTCCGCACCGCGTACTCGATGGCCGGCCGCACCCGCCCCAGCGAGAAGAGGTAGGCGTCGTCCTGCGGCAGCAGCACCAGCACCCGGATCAGCTTCTCCTCCTCCGCCGCCGCCGCCGCCGCCGCCTCCGCGCCCGCGGGGCCGCCGCCCAGCGCCGCCCGCGCCGCCAGCACGCAGCAGAGGCTGCCGAGCAGCCAGGGCGGCATCGCGCCCGACCCCCCCCGAGACGCCCGAGCTCCGGCAAACTTTTCGCCCCCCTTCCCCGCCCGCCTCGAAATTGTTCGGTCGTGCTTTATTTCTCAGGTGTTTGGCGAATTCACAACCTGCCCCCGCCTGCGGGTTACGGACGGAGCATCTCGGCTCTGCTTTTCTTGTTTTCTTATAGAGAGATTATTATTGTTATTATTGTTATTGTTATTATTATTAGCCTCTCCCCCCCCGCCCGCCCCCCCCCGCCGGATCCCCCCGCGGGGCTGCCGGGCTGCGCCCTCCCCGCTTAAGTAGCGCGGGAGCGGCGGCGGCTCTCCGCACGCCCGGCGCGGCGCGGCCGGGTTTGTGCGCAGGGAGGAGCCGGCCCGGGCGCTCCCCCCCGCCCCGCCCGCCCCCTCCGGCGGCCCCCCCGCCCGCACACCTCTCCCGCCGGCCGGGGCTGCGGGGGAGCTCCGAGCGTGGAGACTGCCGACACCGCGGGGCGGGGTGTCTCCTTATCATATATATGACACTTATGTATGTATATACGCGTACCTTCCTGCTCGGCTGCCGCCCTCCCTGCCAAGCGAGTCCCTGCAGCCAGGGTTGGGGAGTAAGGGATCCCATGGCACTTTCATTTTTTTGAAGTATTTTTTGGGGGTTGCTTCAGCCCGGTTAAGCTGCGCTGTCCTGCATGAGGGAAGCATTTGAGCCCCGCTCCGAGGGCTCAGGGGTCGGTGCTCGGTAGGGCTGGGGGATTTGGGGAAGGGGGGGTTGCGGTATCAGTGCTGGGGATGCAGACAGCACCCTGAATGCTGCTGCAGCAGGGTACAAGCAGGGCTGCCCGGCTGCCATCTTCTCACCCGGAAAGGTGCCGTGCTCAGGGACAGCATAACCCTATGGGGAAGCTCGCACTGGATCCCTGACCCCTGCCTGTATCCCTCTGGGGTCTTTCTGAGACCCCCATGCCAAGAGGGCCCAGAGGCAGTTTTCTGTTACTTCCCACCCTCTGTGTCTCAGAGGCACAATTTCATGCCCCAGGCAGCAGAGGTTTCCCCAGTGAAGGAGACGAGTCCTGTTCTGAGACTATTTTCTTGGGAAAAAAAGAAAAATTACTTTTTGAATTATCTTGACAACACTGCCTAGTCAGAGCATGTTAAATGCATCCCTGTTCAGCTCTGCTTACTGGCCGTAAAGCTGCTATGCTTAAGATTTTGTTAGTGTCCATTTAAAATGGACACTCCTGTTCTGGAATAAAGTCAATGCGAAATGTGCAAAATGTTTTGTGAAAGAGGCTTTGGAATACCTGATGCTTTTTGACAGCAAAATCCTAAAGGATGGCTCTCTGTGGAGTTTTCTGTGTCCCATAACAGCACACATCCTCAAACCTGGAGCAGGGCTGCGCGGTTTGATGTTTTATGGTTACTCAGAGAGTGCCAGGTTTGCATTCGAAAGGTGAGTGAACTGCTCCTGGCTTTACAGAAGGGATTTGTTTAGTTCAGCACAGAGGTCGTTGTCAGGGCAGTATGTGTAAACTAACTTTTGTTGCTGCGTTCACTGTGCAGTCTATGAATGGGAAACCTGCGCTCCTGGCGTGACCATCTGCTCACCTTTAAGAGGCCTTGAGTAAAAAGAAAAGGAAGCTGGCAGCGCTTGTGCAATTACAACCAAGAAGTGGAATGAAAACAGCAGATAACATGATGTACAGAAATAATCATCAAAAAAATCTTTTTTTTCAGGAGCATTTATCTAATGGAACTCGGTAAAATAAAGAAGCTCAGAAATTCAAACATGGGTAGTGTCTCTGAGAAATGTGCCTCTCATGTAGTTTTATTTGATTACTGAATCGAACTTCAGAGTGTTCTTGAAGATTACATAAACATCCACCCTGGTGAAGCTGGTTTTGTATGTTCCTGTACTGTAAGTTATGTCAGGCATTTTTTGTTGTAAATGACTCCATATAACATAGTGGAGATTAAGCAGAATGTTACAATATACAACACACCAGCCATCTTCACCACAAAGCTTGCAAAAACATTTTCTTAAGACACATTTTGAAATGCTGACCTTTGTAGTCACTGCTTTATGGTGACCCTACAGATGTGTTTACAACACCGAAATCTGGACGGATCTCTCTTGATTCCCTCCTTCCCCCACCAGAACATCTTTTTCATTTTACGTGTGAGCTCCATACTCTCCTAGCTGTCTTATTTGAGCGTAAGCTGTGTAAACACAACGGAAGAGATAGTAAGCCCATAAATCACAGAGCTGCCGTCCCTTCACACTGGCTGCTCCTTGTGAGGTAAAGTACTGCTTGGAATGAATAAAAGTGGGAGAAGCAGTGCCAGCATGAGGGGAAAAAGAAACAAAAGGCATCTAGCCAGTACTGTGTAGCAGTAGTAGGGTCAAAGACCAATTTTGGTGCTTTCAGAAAAAGACTTGGCCCACAGTATGTGGTCCTTACTCACCTGAGCAATCGCATTCAGCCTTATGGGAGAAGCAGTGTCTCTGTGGGCCCAAAGTGTCATTAACGTTTCAGTTGTTCCCCTTCACCATAAGCGGTTCTATAAAGAAGAATCCCAGCCTGTGATTGATTTATTTTTCTGAGCCCGAAAGTTATGCACGAGAATTTACTTGTTAATCCCAATTGAAAATGTCACTTAATCCACCTCATCATTAGTTCACTTACAGTATTTTCCATAGCTATAAGTTCAGACATTTTTTTTTTCAGCTACATAAATGCTTTTTAATAGGAACAAATCCTGCAGTGAATCAGCACCAGGCAGAATGCCTGCAGACTGCAGCGACAGTGAAGATTTCAGGCTGGCCCTTTAGGACTAAAGTCATTTCAGACACAGGCTATTTTCCCCCTAGAAATAACTCATACACAAATCAAGAATCACTTGCCTCGTTCCAGCTAGCATTAGCAACAGTCTGAACTGCCTGCTGCAGATTAAGAAAATTCTTCACAGGCAGGTTCGCTGAAAACATAGTCCCCCCTAGAGGCTGAAAAGATGAAATATTTTAAGATCATCTGTACTGCAAATATATCCTGCCATTCAGACTTTCAAATTCTTTCCTTGTTTTTTGAGAAATCTATTCTCTTTTTATTTCAAGGAATCTGTACTCTTCTGGAACACACCTAAGGGGTTTCTTACTGTGACATGATGTATCTGGGTGTCTCTTTTTGTGTTTTGTGGTCTTACCTTCATATACTTACGTTATGTAAAAATGCAATGCAGCTTTTAGGTAAAAAAGTTGCAGCATGAAAACTCACGATGAGCCGATCTGACGCTAAAAAAATAAATGGAAAGAGGACATATTTACTTGTTCTTCTTTTAATTGACACCAGCTTCTGTGTAGATATGTATACAAGAACTACAAGATGACAAAACTACACACACAAAACGTGAGCATACATACATACATACATACATACAGTAATAACACTTTGCAGAACTCACTACTCTTGCTATTTTAACAGCTTCCACTTCACAGCACAAAGTAAGGTAAAGGCGGGCAGGTGGATGTCATTTTTGTTTTACAAATGGGAAGAACAGAACTTGGGAAGGCAAACTGTGATGTTCCAGAGGTCTAGGATAATCTCAAGATCATCCCTCCACTACACTGCTTATTTTCACTACCGCTGCTAAAGTCATGGCTTGATGCTCCTCAACAGTCACACAGCGCTACACCTACCCATCCTTTCCCAATGATACTGAAAGGTGAGCTGAGATGCAGCCCCACAAGCGATGTGCTGTTTAGTTATGTAAAAGCAGATGCTAGGATGAAAAAGACTGACCCCCGGCAATTAGTCGCAGATTCTGCTCATGCTCCCAGAGAGTATTTCAAAAGCACATACTCCTCTAAAGCATACAAATTATGGGGCTAAAACCCAGCCTGATAACCCAAGGTAATCCGATCAGTACTTGCTGTGTTTCCTCACATCTACAGGGCAATATTGAATGTGAGGTAACAGGGTGAAAGACAACAAACCAGGAAATCTTTGCAGAGATACAACATTCAAGGCAAAATGCAGGAGAGCTGCCGTGGCTTACAGAAAAATCCTGCTCTCAGAATTGTTTTAGGAGGTCCCAATCTGGCATAAGAAGAATTATGACAGATATGCACGTTAGGGACATACTCCGATTTATCAAAATTAGATTATTGACAACTGGTATGAGTTACAGCCACTTCAGGAGGGCCCAGATTAATACCTTCGGACTGATAGAGTATAAATCACAGTCAGCAAGTGTGTCTTGTAACGGTCTTATTTCTGTGCCCCATATAGATATAGCAAAGGAATTGGATCCATACCTTCATTTCCATCAGAAGACTTTGGAGACTCCCTGAAGCACTGCCCTTCACTGCATGCAGGAACAACATTAACGACCTTAAACTAGAGATGTCTCATTAGCTCTTCCATGATACACTTTCAGTCACCTCGTTTCTTCTCCCCTTCCTTTTCGGGTCAATCCATCTGGCATTATAGCAGGGATAAATCAGCTCTGACATATTTTATGTAAGAAAAAGCTGAAGATAGGCAATAGATTTCTTGTGAAGTTGTGAGAATAACCCTATTTTACAGTAGCAGCCTGTCAAGACAGCATGTCTAAATTATATTCCATGTTTCCTTTCCAGTTAATGCCCTAGTCTTTGTGAACAATAAACTGTCCACCTTAATAATGAATGTGTCTAAATATATGATACTTTGCCAAGGAAATATAGGCCTCATTCAGATTAATGTTAATTTTAAAATACAGAGAAATAGTTTTTCATTTCTATGATGCCACTAAAATTGTCATGAATTGTATATAGCATTTTTCAGTTTCTAATAACTCATCACCTGTGTCAGGAAGGTTATCCTCTGATAACTGCAGGAGGAAACACTGCAAGTCCTACAAGGGACAGGCAAAATCATCTTTTGAAGTGTTTCAAAATAAGAACAGTGTGCACAAGATTGTACTTCTATTGGAAGTTAATTTCTCTTCAGTAGTCCTACCACTTCCAAATTGAAGTAGTTGCTCTAGGGATTATTACAAAGCACGTTTTTCTTTCCCTCCCTATGACTAGCATTAATGAAAAAATAATTACCTATACTTCTGCAGTCAAGGCATGTCTACAGCTGCCACAGTAACTTTGCCACACCTATGCTTTTCATTTCCAAAATGAAAGAAAGCTAAAAAAGACATGACTATGGAAAAGGTCCATAGTTTTCAACAAACACAGCAATAAGACACCTTAGCTATTATAGTGTTGTTAGTTCTACCTACTCTAGCCTGCTTGATATTGCCCTTTATATAATGGCATTACACACAGCCACTATATATAAACTGACACTGTTCTTGGTTGCTTCTCATTTTAGTTGAACATTAACAGTTTGGGTTCAAGTTTTCAGAATGTGTACCTACCATGGCATTTTTTGGTTGTTGTTCTTATTCTAACTTCAGCTGGAAAAGCTTGGCCATTCCTCAAGAGATTAAGGAGATATTAATTGCCTTACATCTATAAAAAACTCTGGCAACTTCTTTTTGACTTCAGCCGTTCAATTTGAGGGGGGCAGGGAGCCTCTGTGTGAGGGACAGGCACATGAAAAAGTATTTGCATTTAACCAGGTGTGAATTCTAAGGTTAGAAAGACTGTTCCTACAAGCAGTCCTACAAGCAGCAAAAGGTTAACAGCGTAAATGCAAGATTTCATCTCTCCTACATGCGCACCATCCCCTTGCAACTTGCTTATCACATTGTACCTGTACTGTCTGTCACCAGCAACTGAGCTTTATCCCCACCCCAACCCTGTACTCAGCTGGTGATCCAATGGCACATACACAGCACCACAGGGATGAATACACTTGCTTTGGGCCAGGACTTTGAGGGACCTCAGCTGCTCCAGACTGCTGGATGAGGGTACCAGAAATAACACTGGAAAGCCTCATTTTGTTTTCTTTGTACAGTCCAGGGGAAACCTGGACTGATTCTTCTGCCTCCTCCTGGGACATCGCAGCACTGGCAATTCTCCGGGGACAGCTGGGCACAGCAATTCCTATCTGTGTCCTACCACAGATTTCCCAAAGCACTTCATGTGCTTCACAGAAAGAAAAAACCCTGGGTAACTGGAACCAATCCTTACATTTTGTATTCAGTTTAGGCATAATTCAGTTTGGACCAATTTTTTAAATGGTTATGATTAATAATAAGAAAGTATGCTATATTTGCATGGTATTTTAATTATAAAACTGTGCCAGGAAGAACTTAGTCTTCTTATTATGTATAGATGTGTATCTATTGAACTCAATCTCAATCCAGCATCCACAAACTGTAGCCTCTGAAATTATACTGGCAGCAAGCAGCAGAACAAGTAAAGGTGTAAGAGTTCAAAGGCCAACCAGAAATCATGGACTCATTTGTTAACATGGCCTTATTAAAAAGAACCAGCTGACCATCAATTGCCAGCATCGACTTTGAAGGTAATTAGCTGCCAATAAAAGCCAAGAACACCCATTCAAATGCAAGCCACTGCATTCTCAACGTAAAATTTGGCAGGTGGCGCACGCGCGCATGTGTGTGTGTGTGTGTGTTACAGAAGAGACAGAGAGAGAGAGAGTTACAGAAGAGCTTGCATGGTGTTGAACCAGTGCCAAACATGGAGCCAAACAATGTGGACAAACACTCAGAAGCAGTGCAACACTTGCGAGCTTCCCTGAAAGACAAAAGAGGAAATCTGAAATGACTGATCAGGCTGAGCATAACCCAGGTCACAAGTGGAAATAAGAGGGTTAGGCCTCACGGGCAATGGACCATGGCATTACTCATAAATCCACAAATGAAAAAGTGCTCTGATTGTATAGCACGGTTATTGATGTGGTGCAGGTGTCATTTCTGTACCACATACAAACAAGAGCCAGTGTTCTTCTGGGTTAATTGCAAACCTGTGAGTAATACAATGCTCTGCTGTGAAAGTTGTTTTGTGGTGGTGTTGAAAACAGTTAACAGAGGCTGTTAAAATAGAGATCTTAATTTTAAGCCAGTCCCAAGTGTTGGTCAATCGAGTTTAAATTTTTTCTTTATTTATATGGGAATTACTTGTAAAACTTTAAATGTAATCCAAGTAAAAATTCAACCACCAACAAAGTTCAGGATTTTAATTTGCTTTATGTCTTGAAAATATTTAATATGGTACTGCCATTGGAAAGCTATATCTGATCAAGTGATTTGTCATCAACTGAACTTCAAGAAAAAAGGAACAGAATTCCCAAAAAGGACAAAACAGTGGAGTTCCACCATTTAGTAGCAAGAGTAAAATTACAGAAAAAACTGGAATACGTCGATTTTTCCCTTGAAAGTCTTTGTGAAAGATGGTCCTTGTTTATGGGTCCACAGACTAGATCTAGGTCTGAAACTCTGAGAGCAATGATGAATTACAAGGAATTATCGCATTATACTTCAGATGAAATCTTGTCTAGTTTCTATCGCTAGGTGAAAAAGCGTATCTGTTTTATCTTTTGCCCTAAAAAATCCCTAAACAACAGCAAAATGCAGTGCACAACAAGAATCATATTGTCATTCTGTGAAAAAAGAGACCAATATCCTGAACAACTGGAAGCAGGTGCCTCAAGTAAACAAACTGTACCTCTACAGAAATGAGAGGCCAGTTTGCCAGACTCCACTGACTTGATTTGAGCTCTACAGGGTTACTCCTCAGAAGTGTTCGCTTTTCACAGAGTAAAAGTTTTTTTCCTTTCTCTTCCATGAATAGTAAAGATTAAACTTCTTTTCATGGCTGTTCAAGGAGGAATAATACTTCTTGTCTGCTGCCTGCCACCCCAGACAACATACAACATAGGCAAAATGCTGCTTTATACACAGCAAATGTTATTTACAGTACATATTAGTCTTTTACAGCAAATGCATGGTTCTGCTGAAGGACATACTGATCGTAAGTTAACAACAAAACCTGCAAGATAACTTTTATTTCTAAGAAGAAAGATGTTTTTGTATTTATTTTCCATGTAAACAAAGTATCCTCACACTTCCTCTGTTTTTCAAAGTACTTTCAGAGATGAGAGAAATATTGAGAAAGCAATTGTTGCATTCTTTTTAAAAGTGTAACCTTATAAAGTACCCTTGACTCATATTAGTTCTCCCTAAAACGCACTGTCTTCTTCTGCCTAGGCTACATTAGAAATGATTCACTTTCTTTAGGCAACTGATTTCTATATTTATAGATAATACATGGGTGTAGAACAGACCCTTTATGCTAACTGAGCTGAATTAGAAGGATAAATCATCTTGGTTTGGATCAAAGTGATGCTGTAATAACTACTTGAACTTGTGGAGATTTTCAGTTTTGTTTTTGTTTCCATGTCTGAGAACAACACCTGCAAAATTTGCCCCTGGGATTTTACTAATGTAAATACCTTGGACTCTCTCCTGGGCTCAGTTCAGCCTTGGATGGTCACCTCTGAAGTGCACAGGACAATGGCCACCTTGTTCCTCATGTGCATTTGTCTCCAAGAACTATATCATAGTTCGAGATAAGTAGCAAGTACTGAAATACAAACATCTGCTGTGCCTTACTGATACCATAGCAATTCTGTCCAGAGGACTTAAAAGGCTGTGGAGAGCAAAGATCATTTCTGCTTGAGATTTAGTAACTTTACAATAGGTACTCATATTGCTTGTAAAAGAAATGTTAGAAATATTGTCATGGTGTCCCTCAAAAACAGAGTTGGGATCAGACATCCCAGATCCACTGTCAGCCAAAGAGTTGGATTGCTGTTATGTGTAATCTCAAAACAGGAACTATTCTAATGTGTTACTTTCACATATATTCCCATATAAATGGAACAGAAGTCTCATGACATACAGAAACCAGACATCTACGCTTTGGCTGGATATTCAGCACTACAGGCAGTATCAGTTTACATAGTAATATCAGCCCAGGAACTGATTAATCTTTAAGAATATTCTGAGAGACAATGCAGATTATTTTTTAAGACAGATCACTTCATTGATATGGTTTGCAGTTGTGTTGGCATCGCAGAGCAAGAGATCTGAAAGGACAGCAGCAAGCTGCCAGAGACAGGAGGCAGGAACTCCTTAGAGGTGGCATAGCACTGAAATCTCTGTATGTCTTTTCTCTTGCACGTTAATTAATGATTAAATTATGGGGAAAGCATGGAAAAAACCACTTTTAATATTATTGACAGACCTTGTTCCAGGGAGTTGATTTTAAAAATATCTAAAATATTCAATTAAATAATAACATGTGCTTCAGGAGTTCTGTCATTTCCAGTTTATTAAAGCACTAATGTGATAAAAAATGAAGGTATGGACTTGGTGGAATACACATTTGTCATTTGTCATCACATCACTGGAATGGGAACAAATGAGATTACCGAGAGAGAAGGACAAAGGCTCCAGGAACAGATGGGTGGATGGAGGAAGACGTGGGACAGCAGCAGTCAATAAAGTCTTATGCACCAAAGCAAGTCAAAAGAGATCTTACACTTAATGAGGAACTGGCCATTTCATACATCAGTTAATGTCATTTAATTTGACCGAAATGAGTAAGAGGTCAACAAACAAAATGGACAGAGTTTCACAGGTTCTAGTTTGTGCTAGAAGGCAGGAACTCGGCAGTGCAGAACAGATCACTTCTTCAAGCTGCCAGAAGCAGAGGAAAAGGAAATGGAGGTGTCCTCATCCTCTCTACAAAGACAGAAAGGCCTTTTGGAAGTGTGGCTTCTATTTGCACACTGACAACAGAGACCTCTAGGAAGTGACGTCTTCTTTATGTGCAGTTTACCATGTATTTCCTAAGAGCCTACTTGTTCTTTCCTTTAGTTGTGTATTTTGCTTTTGCTGACAGCATGAATAAGTGCTTTTGTGACATACACACACACACACAAAAATTACTGCTTGAAAATGTTTAACTCGTTCTCCTGTATGTGCACTTGTAGACTAAGGTCAAAAGGACAGAAACGTTCCTTATATTTGTAAAAAAAAATACCTCTTCCATGTCTTTTGCTGCCAAAGCAGGCAGAAAGAGAAAACATGCAATTGTGGAAATGTTAGCACGAATTAGACCTCTTTCCAAAGAAGTAAGCCGTTTTACACTTCTTTTCTCTTAAATTTTCCCAGCAGTTTTCACATAAGAAAACAAGGACAGAAAATATCAGTTTTAATTCTTTTTTTCTCCAACTTTAATTGTTACATCATTCTTTTTTAATACCAGACAGATCTTTTTAGGAAGATGATTTTGGCCAACTTTGTTCTCTCAAAGGCAATCGGGAGCCACTCCAATGTAGGACACAGCAGAGCAAGACCCCAATGTAATTTGAAGTGAGACTGTTGTGGGTTTTGTGTACAACTGTTCTTGCCGAAATCAATTGGACTGCCGTGAATCAAAAAAAAAGGGCAAAGAACTGGCTTGAGGTCATAGCCATTCTGTCAGTAGCTGATCTGAAAGAAGGGGCTTTGAGGATGGGTCTCCAGCCCCTAGCTGGCTGGCTGGCTGGGTCCTGCTGCCAGAGTTTACTGCCCTTCCAGATATGCCAGGACAACTGCATGTGTAATTGCTACTTACCCTCATTCTGTCAGTATGATTTGAGCGTAAAAGGTATTTCTGCTAAACTAGGTCATTTGACAGAACCAGGCTAGGGAGCGGCTCCATGTGAAGAAATGCCAAGAGACTAGAGGGGGTGATCATTTCTGGTGTAGTGAACAAAACAGCTCCAGGTGAGCTGCAGTAACAGATTTCGTATCCAAAGGCAGCTGCACCCAAGGTGGCATATTGGGCTCAGGTGATCTAGAAGATAAAATAAACACATATGTAGACAATCTCTGTTTTTACTATCTTTCCTTCTTCTCTTGTGGTTTACCCTTGGTGCCAACATTAAACAGTACCCTTGTTCAAAGGGGTGATTGACCCTATGATGTTTGTGAAAGGAAAGCTTTATGTACAGAGCCTAGCAGCACAGGCTGTGTAAGTACGTGCTACATACGATGAATGATGCAGTGCTTTCCAGGTATGGGAGAATCACGTGAAGACAGAGCCAGAATCATGACAAACGAATGGGGAGACATCAGAGAGACATGAGAGCAATAAGAAGTGCAGCTAGCCCTGACAATAATAACTTCATTGAAACAAAAAGGTCTGTATTAGTATAGGCTGCATTAGTTTACTGAACACTTGCATGACTAGCTGAAACTGGCAAAAATGTTTGAAAAAAATACACTTAGAGAGCAGCTATCAGCCAGCCTCTGTTAAACCAGAAGGATATTTCAAGCTGATTCTATCCTGTGTTTGGCTCTTGTCCAAAAAGTCATTAGGTGCATGAAGGAGGAAAGAGTACGTGTTAAAAATCTGTGAACATGTCAAGATGAAAGAGGACTGACAAATACTTTAAAATTCTGATGATCATAACAAACTAGAGAGGTAGTTTGAAGTCAAACAATCAGTTTAATAATATCCAGTGCTTTGCGCTTCAGCAAAGTGTACTGAAAAGCAGAATACAGCACAGAACAGCGCTGCAGAAAAGATTCTGCTTGTCCTAAAGAGCCACGAACTGAAGGCAAGTGAGCAATACAATGCTGTTACATTAGCAGAAGTGTTGTATGTCAGGTCTGAGCAATAGTCCTCTCCGCTCTGCAGGAGTACTATGTTTGCTTTGAGCATTATTGTTTTGAGAGAAACACAGACAAACTGCAGAGTTCAGAAGGGAATAACCAGAGTCTGGAAGCGTGTGCCCCTGAGACAGGTTCAAAAGTTAAGTTTGCTTAGTCTAGAAAAGACAGAAAAGAGATGTTGTGGTCCCTTCATATGGAGCAGATGTTGTAAAGATAGTGCTCAGTTGTTTTTTCTGTTTGATACTATTGCCAAGATGTCCTATCTCATTCTTCCAGGTAAACTGTGAATAAATAAAACTTTGTATCTCCCCTCAGAATATCTTTTTACTCCGATCAGCATCTAACAATGGAGTCTCTCAGGAATCCATCTTCTGCCAGCTACTGCTAACTAAGGAGAGTTTTCTGTCCTGTATCCCTGCAGTTATAAAACCTTGAGATGATTTACCAGTTTAGTATTATTTTCAGTAAGATTCCAAATATTTCCAAGTGAAAAGGACACAAAGAAAAAGGCCTTTATATAACTTGTCACAAGCAGTTTTACAACACTGACAGTTAAGATATCCCTGTTTTCGTCAGCTTTCATGTGTTTCTTTATTTGAAGCAATGTTATTGGATTGTGTCCATGAAACATCATTAAAAAGGGATGTTAATGAGGAAATCCCCAGAACATTTGAGTCATAGCTAAAAAGAAAAACTGAGAACATACATTTCAAATAAATTTCACTGGAAATGTGTGAAATTAAGTCATAACTGCAATGAAAAATATGGTCAAAGGAAACAAAACCCTAGAATGCAACATCTGCTTTCCCTGTGTTGTCTGCTATTTCCCCCCCAAATTGTCTGATGGAGCACTTGCAGGAGAAGCTAATGCAAGAATTTTTTGTCCTTTGGTATTTGGCGATCGTTTCCAGTGCTATGGAGTATGATGGAGATTGCTTGGAAGAATAAGCAATAAGAAACTGAATTTGGAAAATCAATGGTTATGGACTGTACCAAAGGAATGACTCGGAAATGCATTTCTTGCTTCTAATCGCATTATGTAGGAAATTCCTCCACGTGCCATGTCATGCCATGACATGGAGGACTCCACTCACAGAGCAGATGAAGGAACAGTTTGGTCTCCATAACATGCAAATCACTACTTTTTCTGTTAAGAGTATCAGGAAGGATGTCTGATCAGGCTAATTATTTTTTGTGCTAATTATTTTTTAAATTTCATAAATTACAAAATTTAACTTTTCATTGTATAGGCGTTATGTAAATATATCTGTGGTCTGCTGTTACAGGCACAGAAAAGACTATTCTGAGGGAAAAAAATATCAATGATATCTACAGGGAAAAAAAGCTCTTCAGAAATTGGAATTCCTTTATTACAAAAATATCTGAAATCAACCACACTCTCAGACTTTCAATTCTGAAATACACACTACAATGAACCATAACAGTTTCTTGTTAGGGAAAAAAGGTTACCAAAAAAGTATTTTGGATTCTACAAAATTCCATATATGGGCAAAAAGTTTTATGTAGTAGAACAGCTTGGTGATGCTCAGTTATAGTAAAAGCTAGTTTAAATTTAGGTACAAAAACCAAGGATGTGTCCAAGAGCCAGAAGTCTGGAAAAAATGTTGTATCAATTGGATTTTTAACATTGGTTCGTTGTAACAGTTTAAGTTGTGATTAAAGACAGTTAAGGAAATGTGATTTTAATTTTTTCCGTTTATCATCCCTCCTCCTCAGTATATGAAATTGCTAACATTTTGCCTTTTTAAATGACTGCGGTCTCACTGTTTTATCTTAACCAAAGAATAGGAAATGGAAGGCCGGAGCTCTGAATCCCCATCTCACAGCCCAGTCACAAGACTGAAAGTGGAGACCAGACTGGGAGTCACAGGTCCGCACAACTGCAGACAGCACATCTTTTTCTGACACCAGTATCCAAAAAAGATTTTAAATTAAAAACAAATACTGTTTTTACGTTTTTAAGTGCAAATCTTATTGGAAAATAGAAGTAACCTGCTGTAATACTGTGAAGGGGGGGCAAAGGCATTTTGGCAAAGGCACTCCCTTATCTTAAAGGCAAAGGTTTGGAAAATATCTTAATCCTAGATACGTCACTTGGGTTAATAATGTGCCCCCCAAAATTACATGTATGAGCTCTATGAAAAGAACATGGGAAAGATCTGAGTTTAATTGAATGTATGCACACCTACTACTTTTCATGACGTGAGAGAACAAACTACTGTTGACTCAACTGTAAGTGTGCTAAAAGTTTTTAGCCAAGTGAAGTAGGGGTAAATCTGAGATACAGGGGAAATATGAGACATGAGTTATCATTGGTATGTTTGTTACAAAGAAGCAGAAAGCCAAATCTAATTTTACTAGAGAAAAAAGAAGGAAAAAAAAAATCACCCAGCATCTCACTTCTTTAAAAGGCCCAAAGATTCCTAGGAGTCTGATGCTTCTCTGATGCCAAGGAGTGAACCCTGGGTTTAAGTTTACACCTAGAATTTGTAACCTGTGATTCCACCATCTGTAACTATAAGCACTGAAAGTGGATGTCTCCTACATTTGACCAAATACAACCTTACTGTGTTTTACTCAAAAAACCTGCCTGGTGGTAGACAACAAACTGAACCTGAGTAATTTGACTGCATTATCTCCACAGTTGCAGGTATGAAGAAACGGTGGCAAGAGGGGCAGTTGAAGAGGATCTGCACCCTGGGACACAGGTGGGACAAGGCTGTCACTGTGCAGTGTGCTTCCAATCTACAAAAGGTCAGTAGGATTTCTGCTGTTAGTAAGGATTTTTTCCCTAGCAAGCACAAGCATGCATCTCTTCTGGAAGAAGCAGAAAAGTGCCTGGGAGATGTGGCAAACCTCTTGGCACCACGAAGGCTACTGGACTACATACTGTAGTGGCTGTACACAAAGCTGTCATGGATATAGAAACAAAATAAAACTAGTCTCCTTCTTTGCATGAAATATCAGTTATTTCTGTTATCCTCCTAAAAATATGACTATTTTCTTTTAATAATAAGGCCACAAAAGTTGAAAAAATATCAAAAGCCAAGGCTTAGATTCAGTTTTCCTAGCATGTTCCACTTTGAATCAGGACTTCAGTTATTTTCACAGGTATTTTAATTTAATGTCAACTTTATTTTTTTATTTAACTTCACATGTTGTTAAATTGCTGAATCTACATTTCTAAGCTTGCTATACTGGACTTCTAAGAAGTCTACTGCTTTGTTGTACCAGCCCAGGTGAAATTAATACAGCAGAAAACTGCACAAAAATATTTCAATTCTCAAAGCTGAGGTTCCCATATTTGCATGATTTTGTAATGAGAGCTGATAGCTCTTTGCTTGATGTGGGCTTATGGAAATCCATTGGGCCTTGAATTCAAATGATATATTTAGAACCCTGGATGTAAATGGGTGGCTTTCATACAATTTGATTTTCAAATTAGCTGGGAGTTTGTGAAGTTAGTAAATACTCTACAGTGAATAGAGTTCATTTAATGTACACCAAATATAAACAAACCCAGACACTGCACAGAAAGGCCAGTGGTATATCACAAGTTAGATGGGTTTCCCTAGAGCTGCTGGTGCAAAGAAACAGTGTAGATACGCTACAGGTCATGAAATATTTTTCTTAAAATATCATCTCTTTCCCCTCCCTCAGTTCCTTGTATGTTCATTTACCTTTTGTTTCTCACTCTTTTTTACTCTCTTCTCCTTTTTAAAATTCTGATAAGCTTTTTTTAAGATTTTCTTTTCTTAAATTTTTTTTTAAATTTTGATTTTCATTTTTATTTCATTTTGATTTTTAGTTTTCCTAAATGAAATATAAGCCAAATGACATTGAAATGCCAATCTAACTTTCCGACCACATTTTTTCCAACAAACTTCAAATGAAGGGGAAACATCCATTCATTCACTTGGTGATAATCATTAAAGCACACTGAAATCAGTTTACACTGGCTTAGAGTCCGGTTGAATTCAGTCACACATCTTTAATTACGGTGCTTATGAGCGAAGCCAGTAAAACAGTCATTTAGTTTTGTATTTTACGGCATAAATCCTGTTACCTAAAGCCAAGAGCTGTGAGCAGGGTATCCTGCAGAATTAGTGTCTCATCAGCAAAGCGTGTTTCGCTGCTGCCATCTTCTGGCAAAAGGTACCGTTCGCCTACAGTTCTCCCGATTGCTTTTGAAATATTTAATCATCTTTTCTCTTTAACAGTATCAGTACAGGTTTTTGTTCTTTTGGGCGTTAGATAATTTATCTATAAATTTTGCAATGTGCTGTCTCTTAGCCAGTTCTAATTCGTCCACGCAAAAATATTTTAGAAGATACTGCAAATCTAAAAATTAGTATTTAAAAACAAACATCCTTTGTATTACTAAACATTGTATTGCTACACAACGCCTTACATATATTATTAAATGTAGCTGTTTAAGAAATGTTTTTGCCAATATTTATGCTGCTTATATTTTACTTTTAGACAGCAAATAAATTATTCAGGTCTAGGCCTGATTCTGTCTTTAAGTTCATATTTACTACACCTTCCATTTTAATATTTTTGAAAATATAAAAATATTTGCATTATTTTTTAAGCTCCTACATTTGTGGTCAAATAATGTGGTGAAGTTCTCTCAACCATCCTTCACCCCTACATAACCAGTACTTGAAAGCTATACAAAACTGCCTATTTTTCCTCAACATTTTTCTTACAGTACTTAAGTTCCTGGGGTCTGAGGTGCTCTGATGTGCATCTGAGTACATTTTATCTGACTGAAACACTCTAAAATCCCAGATCATTGCTGCAGATGAAGCAGAAGCTGCTATTACAGGAGGCAGAAGTGGTGTTGGGTGCTCTGCAGGCGGCAGAGGTCCGAGCCAAGCCGTTGCCCTGACCCCCGATTTAGACTCTTTAAAGTAAGGATGCTATGCCAGGATTTCTTGAAAACATGAAATCTTGTAATAAACACCCTTCTTAAACTAGGCTCAGTGAGTTCACCAAACACACCAAGGGCCTCGGGACTGACCACTCTGGGAGTCCTTGGCCACCACGAGAATATACTGAGAGAAAGTAACCTTCCTAAATGAAAATATTATATGAAAACAACAGTGGGAAGAGAAGGGGAGGAAGGTTACAAAGCAAAAAGCCGTGCCTGCGTATCACATCCTCTTCTTAGAGATGTCGGTAGCCTCCAAGGCCGCCCCCTCCCCGAGCCTCCCCTCAGGACAGGGCTAAGCAAAGCTGCCGCACTCCCACGTTCCAAGTCTGACAGCATCTCCTCAGAATCTCTTCCACTTTTTATCCCCTGGGAAATCAGACATCGCTCAATCCGATTTTAATTTTACTTTATTTTTGTCTCCTTTCCAAAGAGTACTGCCATTAGTTGACCCATCCCTGACTGAACCTCTGCTTCAGGGGAATGGTAGCTAGGTCTCCCCGAGAGCCAGCCCGTCCCTCAGCCCCTTAGCACCCTCGTGAGGCCCTACGGCCCTGCTGGCGGGGGAAGGCTGGTTATGTTTCTCTCCCCAGGAGCGAGGGGAGCAGGGGTGCAGGGACGCGGGCCCCGCTTCCCGCCCTCAGGGGTGCTGGCAGGGGCTCCGCCATCTTGAGCTGCTGGGGCCCCTCACAGGCCGCCTCCACTCCCGCCGCGTCGCCGCCTCGGCCACACACCCCAGGGTGGCCCGGCCCGGCCCGGCGCGACCCTCCGGCCCCATCGGCCCGGCCGCGGCAGCTCAGGTTGAGTCGGGACGGGACGGGACGGGACGGGACGCCCGCGGTTGCATCAGCTGCGGCGGCCGAGAGGCGCCTGCGCGGCCCCGTCCCCGCCTCTTCCCCGCTGCGCCGGGCGGCTCCGTGTGCGGCAATGGCGGGCGCTGACAGCCAGGTGGGCCCAGCAGCGCGGCGGCGGGTCGCGCTGGAGCACCGGCTCTCTCCTCAGTGCGGTTCCCCCTCACCGCGGGCCGGGGGTGTCCTGGGGCGGGGGGTCCCCTTCTTCCCGCCTCAGGCCTGACGGGGCGGGGGGGGGGCAGCCCTGTGAGGAGGACGGGTGCTGGCGGCAGGAGGGAGCTAGGCCTCTTCCCCCTCACCCTTATAGCGGGGTCGCCGGGGGTTTCCCCAGCTCCGGGTCGAAAGGTGGTGGGATTTACCTGAAGGTAGAAGAGCAGGGAGCTGGGCTGGGGTTTCGCGGGGCGAAGAGGTCGAGTGTCTTCCCTGGTTTGTGGGACTGAGGGGGGTTAAAGCGCCGTAGGTGTGAGCGACTGCTGGACAATGAGGAAATGGTGCTCGCCCTCCTCAGGTAAATGCTGGGGAAGAAAAAAAGGCAGACTGCGGAAAGAAGAAAATGAAGGAAGGGGCCGGCGATGGAGGGCGGACGGAGGTGAGCTGCCCTTGGGCCACGGGGGGTTGAAAGTTGCGGTCTCCTGGTTGCTGTCTTGGGTACTGCTGGCATTGCTGCAGTTCATCCCTCTGAAGTATTTTATCTGGTGTTACAGTTACTCCTTTCCCCGCTCTCTCTTACTTCCCAAAGTTTGCCATGAAGTGACTTTATTGCTTTTTACACCAAGTTGTAATGGGAGAGCAGCTCAGATTTCCATAGTTGCTGCTTGTTGATGCTCTTCACTGTGCCCCTGTTTGCACCAGGAGGTAGGCAGTGGATCTCTCAGATGAGGAAAGCCTGCATAAGGTGCTCTGTCTTTTCCGTCTTCATGGTGGGTAAATACAGATCCCTCTGACTGCACAGAGAGGGCCAGCTGCTAGCCAGCACTAATCCTCAGCCAACTGCATAGCTGTATAACCTTGGTTATGCCCAAGCTGACAGTCCTGACGTCATTATATGATGTGTAGGCTGGAGTCAGTTCCTGTCCAGGTGGCTCAGAGTAGAGGTGCTCCCTCAGTTTTTTGACCTAATAAGAAAAATCTATGTTGAAATTCTACAGTCTTTTCAAATTGATTTTTGTCCCTGTGTAGCTTATTAAACAGGTATTTAGTAAACTATATAGTAGCTTATTAACATATGTGTAGTTTATTAAACAGGTGTACAGTGGTACATTTCAAAATAACAATTTTCACTAAGCTAAAGTCTTATTACTGTATAGTTAATACTATATAATTAATCTGTTATAATAATGATTGTTAGATATAGTACCTATATAGATATGGTCACATAGCTGCTTGTGAAAAGTACATCCATTCTGTTTGCGTTCTTGACATAATGTGATACTAGATTACTCTAATAATCTGTTGATTTTTTCCTTTGTCTTTATTCATGATATATAGCTGAATCCCTGGCCTGCATTTATCAATGAGCGTTTAGAGATGTACAATAAACTTAAAGCTGAACATGATGCACTCCTTGCAGAAAGAGCTGCAAATGACAGTAAACCCATTAAAGTTACATTACCTGACGGCAAGCAGGTTGATGCTGAATCTTGGAAGACTACTCCTTATCAAATCGCTTGTGGAATTAGGTATGATTCTATTCTGTGATACACTCAATCATTTTCAGACAGCTCTATGTCTGCAGGTTGTGGCTGTGAGAATACAGGTAAAGTATAATTTTTCTCGGTCATTTATCTCAGCTCTTCTCAAGGCATCTTGTATATAATAAACTGGAGGTAACCGATAGCATTTTAGTTTTGGAGTGTAATTTTTTGCATTATGAAGATAACAGTTTGTAAAATTAAATAAGAATATAATTGAGATCTTTTAGACACACATTACTTGCATATTTTTTCCCACAAGTACTGTCGTTGCATTAAGAACTAATTTGCTAATAAATCTACTCTATCAGATTGAATGTTAGCCCGTGCAAACCAGTTTGCATCAACCTGGGGAAGATGACTGCTGAGTGATGTTTCAGTTGATTTCAGGGAGAGTTAACAGTTTGAGTATCTTTCACTTAACTGCATTTTTACTTGCATGGGAGATGCCCACGAAAAAGAGCATTGCATATCTCCAGGTTACTCAGACTTGCTGTGGAGTAGATTTGAACAAGGCACACTGGACACTCTGACAGTTAAAATTACAAAAAATTGGTGATTCCTAGAGGTGAAATGCTATTTTTTTTCATGCTTATGTGCCTTGTCATTGGAACCTTCTTTGCTTTTGTGATTTGGGATCAAGGAAAGGGTTTTTTGCCTAGTGGAAACAAAACTGTAAAGTTACTACATCAGAAATGGTATTTGATAATTTTTAGAAGAGAAGCTCTGTCTTTTATTGCAGTAGGATTTTGAAGTCAGGTTAGTACTTTGAGGTGGCTGCCTCTAAGTCAAGTATGTTAATGAATGTATGAATGTCGAGTATACAGTACAGTTTTCTTATCTCTGAGATGTGAGTAGGATTTTCATGAATGTTCAAGACCGGCTAAACTGCTCTTCTATTTGGAATTTATTTATGACATTGTACCCACTCTGAGCACTTCTGAAAATCTTATTCAACATGGAGGGCAAATTTGGGGAACTTCTACTTGATGATTTCAAAAGATTATATACCGTATATTTATTCTGTAGTCAGGGCTTAGCTGACAACACTGTTATTGCTAAAGTGAACAAGATGGTTTGGGATCTAGACCGTCCTTTGGAGGAGGATTGTACCCTGGAGCTGCTTAAGTTTGAAGATGAAGAGGCTCAAGCAGTGAGTATCTTCTACCAAAATTTGTTTGCCCTTGGATTTGCATGAAACTCAGCCTGGAGTAATTATTTGCATCTTTACTGTGTTCAAAAGATGAGGAGATGGGAACAGGTTTGCTGTGTAGGTACATCTGCATTTTCTAATAGTTCCTTACAAGGGAGATGCAGTACTGCAGATAATGTTCATTCTGCTGTGTATTTGTAGCCAAGTCTGCTAGCAGTTGCTGTAGTTTATTTCAAGTCTGTTCTCATTAAAATTATATATTTGCAACCTTCATGTTAATGTAAAGTATGTCTTTTGAACTGACCTCTTCAGCACTGACTTTGAAAACAATACTGAGTACGAAAGTACTGTCTATGTACAATCATAAAAGTACTGAATAGGCTGCTCTTTTACTTTGTACGTGCAAAAGTACGTACTTTATTTTGGCTGCTCATTCAGATAAATGTGGATACGCAGTAAATTTGTAAATACTGCCTTTAGAAAAATCATTTGATACAAGAAGTTGTCAGTGAAACTTATCACAGAGGTCTTGCATTCAAACTTAAGGTTTTCATATTGGCTAAGTGATGGCTCCTGTGAGATTTATGTTTTCTAGTCTGTGCAAATAAAAGACTGAAGTCTTATAGATTTGGTTTTAATTTGTCAAAACTTCAGGTGCACTACAAGATGGAGTGTAATTTTTAACTTCATGAACGTTCTACTTCAGTGCAGGATTTCCCATGCATAAAATCTTCGGATTAGGACCACAGCCTTATGTTGAAAGTGCACCTTTTGGTCTTTATGCAGAGCTGATTGATTGACATTCATAGAAAAAAAAGTTTCTGAATTAGTTTCCTGACTTCTTGACAATAATTGAATCATTTCAACAATAGTTGAAAATAAGAATTATTTGCTACCAGGCTGTAAATAATTTTCCAGTGTTACCTTCTGGAAATATTGGTGCTTAGGATGAGAGTGTTGCTGGGCAGGTCACTTCTGTTCTGCGAACTGCTCTAATGTGGGATCTGCATCAAGTATCCTTAAAAGCAAGTGTTGCAGAAAAGGTTTTAAATAAAATACTCAGAAATGCATTGTGCATATTCAGACTGATCCCCTCTTTTTTTACTTCCATTAGGTATACTGGCACTCAAGTGCTCACATAATGGGTGAAGCTATGGAGCGAATCTATGGTGGCTGTTTGTGCTATGGCCCACCAATAGAAAATGGATTTTATTATGACATGTTCCTTGAGGAAGGGTAGGTTTTGTATTTTTCTTTGTAGGAGCTGGGGGATGGCAGTCACAGCAAAATTTCTGTTACCTGCTTGTTCCTGGAACAAAGTCATCTGCACCAATGCGGATTGCTTTGTTCTTCGCAGTGTGTCCCGTCCACAAGCTAGTGCATTGCAACTGGATCAGAAATTGCAAGTGAAAGCAAGAATGATTTGCTTTTTTACGTGTGTTTATTTTAGGGGTGTATCAAGTAATGACTTCTCTGCTTTGGAAACATTATGCAAAAAGATAATGAAGGAAAAACAAGCCTTTGAAAGACTAGAAGTTAAGAAGGAAACATTACTTGAAATGTTTAAGGTACGCTGTTTTAGAAGGTTGTTTCTGGCATCGTGCAGTTATTCTTTAAGTATTTGTGACTTCAGCTGCATGTTCTGTTAGTGGTAGAGGAAGGTCTATCAAATTAACTTTTTAAGGTGATGTGTTCTTAAAAGCTCATTTGTGATATTTAACCAAAAAATGAGCAAAGGTGTAATTCTTAGGTTCTTGGGAACGTGCATTAGATTTTCTGCAATGGTAAGAATTCTCATTCTTCCCCTGGGTGACCTTGGCAAAATCTTTGAAGCTGCATTCTTCATTTATTTCCCACAGGTGTCAATTTACAATATATTATATGCAGTTATGTTATATGCCTATATTATATTGTCTGTTAGTAAAATGCTGTGGTGATACTATAACTGCATGTGCCAGTGCATTCAGAAAGGTTCATAGAATGTTTTTTAGAATCAGGACTTCTGAGAAAGTCCAAGCAACACTAAAAGCTGATCCTTTCTCTTTAGTACCTAGCTGCAAATAATTTACTGGTGTTCCTGAGATAGACATTACTCAGTTTTCACTGTTAGGACATCAGGAGAATCATAGTGTAATTCAGGTTGGAAGGTACCTCCATAGGTCTCCTGTCCAATCTCATGCACAGGGCATGGGGTCAACACTGAAGTCAGACCAGGTTTCTCAAGGCTTGTCCAGTTGGGCCTTCAAAACCTCTAAGGATGGAAACTGCACAACCTGCTGTCTGGGCACCTTGCTCCACTACTTGACTCTCTGTCTGCCTGTCTTTTATAATCCTCTTTTGATGCAGCATAGCATCAGGTTTGCAAATAATTTAAACTGCTGGCCCATTCCCTTGCTTAGCAAGGAGTTAACAAATATGTGTGTTGCTTTTCTTCTCAGTATAATAAATTCAAGTGTCGCATCCTGAATGAGAAGGTCAATACTCCAACTACAACAGTATACAGGTAATTACGCATGCATCATAATATTACTGGAAATAACTTTCTAGGATGAAATATACCAAATGAATGTTTTCGTATTCTTAGGTGTGGTCCCTTGATAGATTTATGCAGAGGGCCTCACGTCAGACATACTGGCAAGATAAAGACTATAAAAATTCATAAGGTAAGTGCTGAAACTGCCTTAGACAAATGTTTTCACTGAAAATGTGTTGCTGTCCTTGGGCAGTATGATGGTGGCTTATCCGTGAAATGGCTAGCCTGGCCAAAACCTCAATGTAACAAATTGGGAAAGGGTTGTGTGCTAGAATGATACTCAAATGGTGTGAAGCCCAACTAGTTGGCCAGGATCTGCACTTTCAGCACAGATAGGAACATGAGTGTGGCTTAAGGCTTGGTTGAACTGTATCAGTTAGAGTTTATAGTATTTGCTCAGCTGATGGTTATAGCTGAGTGTGAATAAACAGTTGGAATAGAATGGCTACAAAGACAGCAAATAGGCTTAAAAAAAAGACGAGAGAGCTTGAAACCATTTTTACATATTCTGTTCACCTTTTCTTTCTGGATTTTTCTAATCAGCGTTCTGAATTTAAGATTAAAACTCTCCTTATGCCTTAGTTGTTCTACGTTAAGTGTAGTGATTTATTAACAATTGCATGCCTTTTCATTTATTTTTCACATGCAGAATTCTTCTACCTATTGGGAAGGCAAGGCTGATATGGAATCCCTCCAGCGGATCTACGGAATTTCATTCCCAGATGCAAAAATGCTGAAGGAATGGGAGAAATTCCAGGAGGAGGCTAAAAGCAGAGATCACAGAAAGATTGGGCGGGTGAGACAGTTTTTCTGGTAATGTATTTCAGAAATACTGTGTGGATCTAACCCCTTAACTAGAAGCATCTCAAAGACAGTGTATACTTGCTGCCACAACAAGATGTGACACCATTGTATTTTCAGTCGAGTTGTAGAGTCAGGGGCTTTTCTCTCAAAGAGCATCCAAAGTCCTAAAGCAAATAACTTCTCTTTACACTTTTCATTGTTTTAAACACAATGACGTCCTTATTCCACAGATCAATCAGAACAGAACGTGAACACTTCAGTCTGCAAAACATGAACACTTCAGCCTGCAGGCAATGCTCATTCCTACACAGTTTGCTGCATCCTGTTCACTCACAGTTGTTCTGTGTGATTTCAGAATCCATCATACATTTCTATGGTTTTTTGGTTGGTTGGTTTTTGGTTTTGTTTTTTAGATGGAAATCCCTGTCAGATAATTGATAGGCCTGAACACTGTTACAACATCTGCTGCTAGGACTCAGGAAAACACACAGAAGAATTCACTTTATGCAGTCCTCAAGCATGTGCAGTTTGTCACAGCATTAGCCGACTACAGTTCATACATTCCGTTCATGTGCAATTAATTAGAGAGCTGCAGCAGCAGAACTAAACATCACTTGTGAATGTACAAAGGGAGCTGTGGGGGCACAGTTAGGAGTTGCACATAAACATGAAGTTTTGGAGCATCAGTAATGAAACAGGAAACTGAACAATCTCCTTCCCGTATAAGTACTGATAGAGATATAAATACTAGTGAAAATGCATCTGATCTATTAGTATTGCTTTTTTTTTTAGTTTTTTTAAAAAAAACCCCTTTGATTAGTGGTGCCCAGTCAGTAGTTATTCATTTGAGAATGTTAAGTGAAAAAGGTGGTTTACAAATAATAAGTTTTTCCAATACTGTTTTTCTGCAGGACCAAGAACTGTTTTTCTTTCATGAGCTCAGCCCTGGTAGCTGTTTTTTCTTGCCAAAAGGAGCTTACATTTATAACACATTAATTGAATTCATCCGGGTAAGTAATGTCTTTTGGAAATCTTCTTATAGAAGAAATTGCTTAATTTTAGAAAAATACGTAACGGCATGCTACATATAACAGTATTAACAGGCCTTCATTTCAAGTTGTTTAATCTCTTAGTTCTGTAAGGCACGGAACTAAAGAAACCTGGTTTCTTTGAATTGGTCTTGTCACAATCTCTGCTAAGTTACGTTTTTATCAATACTTTATACCTGCAGTTAAAGCAGTGATAATGATGCTTTATAATATGAATTCTTTGATATCTAATAGTACAGCTAAGCTCCCACTACAGCTGTTCCACTGATGTATATTGATTTGTTTTAATAAACTTATTAAATTTGGCCTTGTAGAAGTATTTGTTATGAAATTATGTGTAGGAAAAAAAAAATCCGGATCTTCCTGTTGTAATACTTAAAGTCTGTCTTATTATTGTATATTTGGGCTGCAATGTACTATCAAGTGTCATTGAATAATTAGAGACTGCTGCTTTGCTTGCAGGGAGGAAACTTGTTCTTCTTGCTTACTACAGAGGAATTGTTTGGGGGAAGGGTGGTGCTGGTGGAAGGGATGTATCCTGGCATGTCCAACTTGAATTTTTCTCTCCTCTTCCTCTTCTCAGCTCGAGTCATTGACTTTTGTAGGCCAGCATTTGTATATTTTTATGGCTGCAGATTGAAGGCTGAGCACCATTACTTTCGTTTGCTTTATTAGTTATTTTATGCACTGGGTCTGTTGTTTTAGAGTGAGTATCGAAAACGTGGATTCCAGGAGGTTGTCACTCCAAATGTTTTCAACAGCAAACTGTGGATGACTTCAGGGCACTGGCAGCATTACAGTGACAACATGTTTTCCTTTGAAGTAGAGAAAGAAATCTTTGCTCTGAAGCCTATGAACTGTCCAGGACACTGGTAAATACATAGCAAATCCAGTTTACCAAAGATGATGCTGATTCAAAAAAGAATCCTGTTTCTTTTGCCTGCTTAATTGTAAAGATGGCTATCTTCAGGTATCCAGATGTGACATGTTGTCAGGAGTGATGTAATTATGAGTCTTGTTGTCTACATGCTCTCTTTACTTGAGACACTGAGAAATGTCATTTTTGCATCATTACAGTGACTGTGTTTTAGACTTGAAGCTTACCTTGGTACTTCAAAACCTGGATGTCCAAAATAGATACTGGGGCATTGTCAATTTTGTGGCAATTTAGGCATTCAGGTTTTAATGCTCAGTTTTAGGAGCTGTTTTATCTTCTCTCTGTGAGGTGGGGGGAAGCCTATCAGCTATAAAAGGATATCTGCATTTGTTTTCTTGACAAAACTAGACGTGAATGATGGTTGTATTCAGATCACATCATTGGCATTACGGGCATCTGCTTAGGTACTGGCTGCTTCTCATTGGCTGTTCTTAGCAGAATTTTGATTCTGGATGAGCTTCAAGTAATGAACTTTTCCTTCAGCCTTATGTTTGATCATCGTCCAAGATCATGGCGTGAGCTGCCATTACGGTTGGCTGATTTTGGTGTTCTGCATCGCAATGAACTGTCAGGAGCTCTTACAGGACTCACTCGAGTACGTCGGTTCCAGCAGGACGATGCTCACATATTCTGTGCTATGGAGCAGGTATGGGCTGCTGTTAAAAGAAATCGGGTATTAAAATCAGATTAACTGATTTTTCCATATTTGAGACTTTATTTCTATTCTCATAAAGATTGAAGAGGAGATAAAGAGTTGTCTGCAGTTCTTGCGTACTGTGTATGATGTCTTTGGATTTTCCTTTAAACTGAATCTCTCCACTCGTCCTGAAAAGTACCTGGGAGATATTGAAGTGTGGAATCAAGCTGAAAAGGTAAACAGTAGTTTTATTAATTTTTTATATGAAAGCGAGGCTGCAGCTGGAAGTCCTGTAAGAACATATTGCCTTCTGGGAGGTACAGTGACAGCTGGACATGAGCAATATAACTTTAATAACTGTCTTCAATTCAGTCTGGCTGCTGGAAATAGCTTACTCTCCATACAGAAGCAGTCTCCATGTCAGAATCAAATTATCTCTCTCTCCTTGTATTTTTTTGGTAATTAAAAAAAAAAAAAGAGGAAGAGAACCAATTCTGGCAGCCCCTGTAATAAGACTTAGCCATCTTCCAAAAGCCAGGTTGCATTCATGGTTAAAGGGATGGGGTTAGCCCCTGCAGGTGCAGTGCTGCGGAGTAGATAGGGCAGGAATAGACATTACATGTATCAGAGTGGATCCCCTCTCAATATTATCTACAGACTTTGAATCTAGCATAAAAATTTCTTGCATCTTAGCTAATGCTGCTTGTTTGGCCTCTTCCAAAACGAATGCATTAATTTTGTTTATTTAAACTTGGACTAAGTATTTTTTTAGCTGGGGCTCTTCCAAAACTTTCCTTTTTGAGAAAATAAATGAGTTGCAGCAGTTACTGAGAAGTACTGAGAATTGGTCGTGTCACATATCTGTAGCAGCAGGCTGACCTGATGCTGTAATATGGAAAGACAGCAAATGATTGAGAAACGTTGAAGTGTATGTGTCCTTTATCTCTAGCAACTTGAAAACAGCCTCAATGACTTTGGTGAGAAGTGGGAGTTAAACCCTGGCGATGGAGCTTTCTATGGACCTAAGGTTAGTATGTTGATAACCCCTAGCTGGGGTAGGCTTTTAATTCTGTTTGGATGAGGCAGACGAAAGTTATACAATTCCTTGCTTTCCATTGATACTACCATAATCTGGGCAGTAGGGGTAGCATGCAAATACTGTTCTTTGCAGTATAGTGGATGAGTTGGAAAAACCTAAAAGTCTTCACGTGTTTACAAAATGATGCTAAATGTCACTTTCCCCAGAAGGACAAGTGTTGGGCATCTATTTGTGCAGAATGTTTGCCAGATGACTTCAAATAGATACCTGACCAAGACAAAGTCTGCATCTAGTTAACATTCTGTTCTAAGTTAATTAAACAAATACAGATGGACGCTAAATGCTGTTAATATATAAAGAATGGTTTTCGTATCTTATTATGAGCAAGGGGGAGAAAACAGTATGGTGATGCTCTTGGGTTTTATTCATGATCTTCTTGGTAAAGACAACTTTTATTTTTCACTTACTGTCCTGCACATTCCCTTCCAAGGTAATGTTATAACTAAATTTTTCGATGTCAGTATGCGTTTGTAAAGTATTGGTGCTGTTCAGGTTTGGCTGGAGGATACAGAACAAAACTGATTCTTAAACTGACAAACTGCTACAAGCTGAGATTGTTAAGAGCTGGGATTAGGAAGAGGGGATTTTTTTTATAGTTATCTAATACGATTTTAAGATGGTATACGGCTGAAATTTTGTGTTTTTCCAGATACCTAAACTCTGACATACTTGAGAGAGAAATAATACTCTGTGATCCTGGTTTTCACATAGCTTTAACACTTATTTCATTAATTAAACCAGTTTACATGTATAACCTATTTGTCTGCTTAAACAGAGCTGATTGGTTTAGTGGGAGACGTGAACAGAAGGCGGCACTGTAAGATCTGTATTACTGCAGCAATTGCTGCCTTAGAAGTAATCCTTTGGACAATAAGTGAATCCTAGGTCATGAGAAAAACAAAAATAAACTTATTGGTAAAACAAATTTTTGAAAAATGTTGCTTTTACTGGCATAGTTTTGTAGCTGTGTTGGGTTGCTGGTGGGTTTTGGTATTTTAAAAAGCGCCTTGCATTGGTTTTGTGGTTTTGTTGGGTTTTTTTAAAGCTGTCTCTTCAGTATGCACAGATTAAGTAGGGCTTTCTAGGAAATTTCCTGATACCTTTGAGCATAAGGACAGAGAGCCTTACAAAATTACTTGTAAATCTTTCCGTAATAAACATACACTACATTTATGTCTATATTCAGTCATCTAGTAAACTGGTTCTGATTTCTCTCTTTGTATGCTAATTCACTCAATTTCATTTTATGGGTTGTAGGTGAAATGTGTTGTAGGAGCTAATCATTCATAATGTGAAATGCAAACAAGATTTAGTAATTTCCTCAGCTGATTTGAAAGAAGGCAAATATCTACAGGAACCTTTGTTAACCTTAATTAATCTTATACTTGCTCCTAATACACTCTAGCCAAAGTAGGGTGAGCAAACATGTAGCATTTTGCACTGGTTTTAATGGAAACTAGTTAAAGTTACATTTTTAAGTTAAGCTCTACTTCTAGGTTACCTTTAAGCTACTTGGTTTTTTTTTTTTTTCCCTACTCTGTAACTGGGTGATTTGAAATTAAAGAAGGTTGTAAATAATTTATTTTGATAGAAGCTCTTTGAGTAGCTGAACTGTGATAAAGTCTGGCTTCTGAATGTAAAATTGAAAGACATTTAGAACTTCAGTTAATAAAACAGTGATCTGTGTGTTTGATACGTAAATTAAAATAAGGCACACAGCCCCAAGATACAGCCGTACTGGTAAAATGATTAATAAATCTACTGTTTTCTGTCCGTCTCTCCATCTAATTTGTATCATAAGTGTACTCAGGATTAAAGTGTAAGATGCAATAGAAAGAATAGGCTTGACTGTAGATACTCATAGTCAGAACAAGTGTCATTGATTAATATGATCCCTACTGGTAAGTGGACTATTTAACAGTAGGATTCTCATCCCATGTTCATGCCCTGAATTTGTAACATAAGCTACAAAGTACTGGAATACTGCATAATAAAGGAGTCTAAGTTTGCCAGTTTGAGGTTAAAGAAACCTCTTTTTTGGCGAGACGTGTTCAGTTCTGACCTTGCACTTGCACTTATGTGCTGCTGAATTCACTCAGTGAAAAGGCCCATGAAAGTCCCAGATTGAAACTCACAAAAAATACTCTGAGTTATGAAATGTAGTTCCCCCCTGAAGTAATGTCTCTCTACTTGCTCACCCTATTTTTAGCTCTAACATCTTTTGTGTCAGAACCTGCAAATCATTTAAGTCCTAATGTAAGCTGAAGTAAAAGTATGTTGTCTAAAACCACATAAAGTTCCTCTGCATTGAGTGAAACCTTCCATCTTAAAACAATGAGTTTGCTTTTGGAGGGGCATGCTTCTATCTTAAACTGTAGTAAAAGCTTGTGTCTTTTTGTTTCTAAGATTGACATTCAGATTAAAGATGCCATTGGCCGCTACCACCAATGTGCTACAATCCAGCTCGACTTCCAGCTGCCAGTCAGATTTAACCTCACCTTTGTCAGGTAAGCACGGAGGCTGGTGGTTTTAATTGCTATATAATCTAACTTTCCTGCAACTAACAGGCATAAGTTTACATCAAGAAAAAACCTTACATTAAAAAAAACCAAAACCTTTCTTCACAGCCATGACGGTAATGACAAGACCAGACCAGTTATCATTCACCGGGCTATCTTGGGATCTGTGGAGAGAATGATCGCCATTCTAACTGAAAACTATGGAGGCAAATGGTAACGTTGAAAAGTAGATTTATTAGTCCAGTTTGAGCAAACACTCTATGTAGAAGAGAAATTAGCCCCAAGCATGCAAAAATCAAGAGGGTTTGTTCTACTTGCTTGCTAAAGAGACGTGCCGTAGGTGTACCACAGGGCAATTCCTTCTGAACCACCTTTCTTAGATATTAAACAATTCTAGACATGGTAGCCTCTACATGATACCACTCATGCAGGTGCAGCATACAGCTTGTCTGCCTAAGATGTGTATCTCTCAACTTTGCTTTTGCAGCTGGGCTGCCTTGCAACAAGTCATTTATATAGGTCATCTCCTTTACCTGCTGCAGTATAACACCTGATGGGCAAGACCCTTCTGACTATAACAAGACTCAACAGTAAATGTTTTCCCATCATTAGTTAGTAGTAAGCTCAACAAATCAATTATGATTTGTTGTCTGTTGTAAAACACAACTTGAATCTTCAGGTCAAAAAGTACTTCTGTCCACACTGCAATTCTTTTAGACACTCATTTCTTTTTGGGAGATAAATTGTAACGAACGTGGGGCTGTCAAGGCCTCTGAACCCAATCTAAGCAGCTGGCTTTATGAATTTCTTGTGTAGATTTTAGTCCTATCTGTTAAGAGGATTTTTCATCCTAAAAAAATACTGAAAGCTATATAAACGTGTTCTGTTTGTTTGTTTAAGGCCACTCTGGCTGTCCCCACAGCAGGTAATGGTGGTACCAGTGGGACCAACGTGTGATGAGTATGCTCAAAAGGTGATGTATATGGTTTTGGGCCTTTTTTCCCAGTAGCTTGTATTTAGTTGAGATAACTTGGTTATTAATGATTAACAGTATTTATCCCAGATAAATGTTATAAGTCTTTGCATATTACATTGTATCATTTTTATATTACAGTGACAATTAGCTGCTGAAGTTGTAGATGTATCTTAAAGAGGACCCGAAATAGATTTTGGGTATCTAAACAACAAATGCTGATCTTTGTGGGGCTTTTATTTTTGGAAAACTTAGGTTTTTCTCTCTAGCTCAAAAGCTGTCTTACCCTTCAGGTTCTAGTCTCCTATGGCCATGTGCATATTGCAAAAGCAGTAAGAAAGATGAAGATGGGTCTTTGCATATTTAGCATCCAGCAGACCTTCTCCTGTATTTCTTTCAAGCACATTATACGTAAATAAAATAGTCTGCAAAATAAAAAAAAAAATCTTCTAATCAGAAAGCTCCACCATCCTGCTGCCTTTCACAATATCAAATTCAAATCACTATTCAGCCCAAAACATTAGATACTCACATCACTGCTTAGTCAAGTCATACATAGTTCATTGTCATGAATATCGTATAGTGACAGTTTAAATAGTTTTTTTTTCTCCTAGGTCAGGCAGCACTTCCACAACGCGGGATTAATGGCAGATGTTGACATAGATCCTGGGTGCACGCTGAACAAGAAGATCAGAAATGCTCAGCTTGCACAGTACAACTTTATTCTGGGTAATGTATAGTGCATTTGTTACGTTATCCTGGCTGACTTTCTTGCATAGGTTATAGGATTTGATCTTTCTTCTGTGAGCAAGGCAGAGAGTGGTAGTCAGTGGTTTAGGTCACTTTGCTCCTAAGAGTCTCCATTCCAGAGAGCTTCTCCTGCCTGCATGATGGGCGTTCCTGGCTTGTATAGCTGTCACTGAAAGGAGATCACTGTGGCCCAAGGCATTACTGCTCCTTTAGAAAAAGGTCTTTGCTGTCATCTGGCCAGCAGTGTGGAGACATACACGAAATCTCTTGCCCTTTGTCAGTCAGACTGTTAAGCGATTTTTCCACCACTCCCCAATAATTTATGGTCTTGTTTCAAGTGTATCAAAAGAAGTACCATATTTTCACTGCATTCGGCTGTCGTGCACTTCTGAGCTATACGTGCATGCATAGGAGAAGACTATTCCACGAGAGGGTGATGCAGGGACAATTAGAAACTGACCCTGAAGTATGTGATTTGAAGCACCATGTTAGTCATATCATGTAAATTGAGGCTCCAGCATTGACCCTAAAACTATCTGGGATCCATTAGAGTAGAAGGAGCCTTTGACAGAGAAACTCTACCCTCAGTAATTGATAGAATCATTAATAAAGTTCTTTTGTTCTTTAAAACTAAGCATATGATACAGATAAGACACAACCACATTTTACCTTCAAGACCACAAACAAATGATCAGCCTATCAGGGAAAAAAATCTCACCTAATTTATGTTCAGAGGTTGTTTCAAAGAGTTGTCCCATTGAATGTAGATTTGGTACCAGAGAAATACAGTCTCCTGTAGGAACCTCCAAGTATATTATATAAAATTTATATTAGTAATCAGACATACATATGTTATCTTGGTATCTGTATCTTAATGTTTAAGTAAAATAGCTTTGGGATTTTCCAATAAACTGTCTTGCTGTCTCTGTAAAGAAAACAAATAGCTTATTGGTTATTTACAATCAAGTTGTCTTTCTAATCTTTCCCTGTGGAGTACTCCATGTTTTTTCTCATTTTGACTTTGTGGTTCTCTCTATTAAGAAGTCAGTCAAGCTGGGCTTACTAAGTGTACTTTTCTCTCATATTTTGCTAAGTTGCTGTTCATAACATACTAAAACCTATTAAATGATACGAGATTAAATAAGGTTATTGGCTGTTGCAGATGTAAGTGGGGGGAGCTGGGAGAAGGGCAAAGAAGGATTTGATGTGTTGGTTGGGAAGCTTTTTAGAATTTTTGTTTAGTGTGCCTCTAAGTTTTAAGGGAAGGGGGGGGGGCGGGAAGCTTGCTAAATGTTAAGTTCATTCCTTTGTGTCTTGGTTGTTTCTAGTTGTTGGTGAAAAGGAGAAGGCAAGCGGAACAGTTAACATCCGCACCCGAGATAACAAGGTGCATGGTGAGCGTACAATTGCAGACACTGTGGAGAGACTGCTGGAACTGAAATGCTCTCGCTCCAGACAAGCTGAAGAGGAATTTTAACACCATCTGCTCTACCTGGCATAAAAAAAGATTCTAGTTTTCCTAATTCAGTTAACTACAGAGTTTTTGTGCTGAAACAGATTTGAAATATATTTCACATTTGGACCTCTCGCTCATTTTAGCAGAGATTTTTCTTTAGTGAGAAATGTCTCTTTTTGTAAAAATCAATTTTTCACAAACCTTGAAGTAATATTTCCTGGCCTCTGACCAATGATAGATGAAGCAAGATGAAATGACTTTCTGTGACTGCAAGGGAAAATGGAAATGTTAATCAGGGATACCCATAGCATTCTAACTACCCTATTAAGAATAAAATACATTTTGGTAACAAATGTTTTTCATGAAAGTTAAACAAAAGACCTCAGGCTTAAGAAACTGCATAGGAACCATGTGCTGCAGCAGCTTTCGGAGTGTCTCGTTTAGCAAGGAAAGTGATACCTTGCAGTCTTGTCCGCTGGTCTTACACCAATTAAATATATTGACTCTGAACAGTTCCCAGTCACAGGAATGGGGAAGTGAACAGAGGTCTCCCACTTCCATAGCTGTTGGTGCCTCTGGGAGTGTCTCGGCTCTCACTGCCTGACACTCCTGACGTGGGGCCGTCTGCCACAGAGCACCAAGCTGCTAACCAGATCCAACGGTACCCTTGTCCAAAGGCGGTATCTGAAATGTGCTGGCTCTACGGGTGAGGTCATCAGAGCTGTAGAAGCGGGATAAGACAGTCTGGAAGAGGTAGGGCATAGCAGGGCCAAAGAAGCAGCTAAGAAAACCAGGATTCTTGGGAACAGGAACTCTTTCTGTTCATATCCCTGAGCTGTCCTTTCAGTAAGGCTGTGTATGTCACAGCAGAAACAAGAATGTACCGAACTAAAAAGGATGAAGTGTTGGTTTTTTTTTTTTTTAAGACAAATGCTATTTTTCAATTTAATAGGTACAGTCCCCTTCAGTGGAACACTTCCCTCCCAAGCCCCTAGTCCAGGGCATCACATACTCAATTAGCAGCCTCTCCTGTCTCACAGTTGAGGGATGTCATCAGTTGGTTTTGTGTTTGGTTGGTGGTTTTGTTGTTTTTTTTTTTTTATTCTTGCACATCTGGCTGACAAGAGGCAAATGTCTGTCACTGACAAAAAATAAAATCATGGTCTGAGTTTTTTTGGTTTTTAGGGGTTTTTTTGTTAACTGACCTAACAGCTTCCAAAGGTGGTTGATAACTGTTCCTTTAAAAAGAAAGCTACTGCCCCAGCCTTAGCAAAGATCAGACAAATCTAAGGACAGGTTTGACCCATCCTGTCTTATGAAAAACCTCCAAGTCTCACCATTTCCATTATGTCTGGGCAGAAGCATTTCATCTAGCCTTTTCTCACCTGTCTTTCTCAGGGGTGATGGTAACGTATCAGCAGTTGAACCCATTGTGAATTCAGTCTCACCAGACCACAACCCCAGCAACTTTTAGCAAAACCTATGTCCTCCTCTTTTGGTTCATTCAGACTAAATGTTGCATCTAACTGCTGTGGAAAAAAAAAGGAAAGGGGGAAATTGACTTCCCACTGCCTTGCTGCTTTCAAAATTATCTCGGTGAGGGTTAAGTGGGTTATTTTCTATATTTTGCACCTGCTTTACTTTGCTGTGAAGTGACTGTTGCTTGTGTAAAACAGCAGAATCGGATGTCAGCTATCCCTGGGGCAGAAGGACTTCACTGAATGTTGAAGCAAACTGGTCCCCCAGGGAAGAGGCGCCACTAGCTCTGTTTCTCTCTAGGAATCGTGCCTCAAACCACCTTTCCACTAGGCTGGTGTATTTGTTGATTTTCACAGAGAGCTCTGCCTTTTGTTTTGCAGGGATCCCTAGGCACTTGAGCATTAAACTGCTGTAGTCATGTAATGAGATACTGGTGCTGTAAAACACTAGCCACTACTGTGTGTGGCTCAGTAGGTGTCAGTCTTGGGCAAGTTATCCTTCTACAGAAACCTCATTTACTTAGATCATGCTTTTAAATACCTATCTAACAATATATGTGTACATATATGAATACGTTACTAGAAACACCACCTAAGGGTACAATCCAATAAAATATGTACCTCCAGCAGGGTGTGGACAGAACCGAGGTGTCTATGTCCAAATCATGATCAGTGCAACGCTGCACTCAAGCGCCATCTAAACTCATGCTCTCTGCTGTTTTAAGTTCTCCAGCTGCCAAGAGCTGTGGACGTGCGCAGAAGCAGGACTGGCCTGGCCCGAGCAGCACATCCTCTCTCAGTTCAGCCAGAAGTCCTTTGAAGGGACAGCTTTGGTCACTGCTTATCACCTTTGGTAGGACTAAGCTCCCGACAAAGGACTGTGCGTGTCTCCTAAGGCAGGAGGATGCAACTTTGGTGTCATAGCTTAATGGTGGGACCGCTTGTCAAGCAGGAGAGAAGCCTTTGTATCGTTCTTTCCAGGGTCTGAGAAGGCTGAAAGCTACCTCTCCAGTTCTGCGGAGCATGCTCTGATTACCAGCATTAGGCAAGAGAAATACAAAACGTTTGCAGCTTGGTTTTTAGTCTGTACGTCCCTGGGGAGGTTTTCATGGGCATGTCAGTCAACTCATGTTTGCCACAGACTCCTCCAGGCCGTGGGCGTTTGCTGTGGAGTAGCTGGTAAGGTATAGCTCCAACTCTGCTTTACTTCACAGCAAGTTTTGTTTGCTCATACCTTAAAGCAGATTTCAAAGCAAATAGCTGAAGGAGGCACACAGAATGACAGGGAAGGAAGATGCCTAACCTGATAGATCATCCAAGCATATACAAATAAGGTCTGGCAGGAATATCTGTGCCTGCCAGGAACCACTGTGCCAGTGTTCAGTTTTCTGTGAAACTCCTCAGTTCTGCAAACGCCTGTGAAAGAGCTTCCCCTAGCCCGGAGCCATCTGGATGCTGCCACGACCAAGGGTAATTCCAGTAAGACTCTTCCTGTCACACCTTGGGATGAAATTCCCACAGTGGCTGATACTACTTCCTCAGTTACACCACGGGGACAATCTGATGCAGTTTCAATATTCAGATTCAGTAATGTTACGTCAACTCCTCTAAAAGCAGTGAAGCATCACCTTCAGGGAGAACCCAGCTGTGAGGTAAATTGTTAATTGGTGTAGGCATCTTTACACAGTCAGTCTTACCCTGACTATGTTTTTTTCCATTGCATCCAAACCCAGTCCATGCCTGTTTCCCCAGAAAAGCAAACACAGCAAGCCCTCTGGTAAAAGAAAACTAGTTTACCAAGTCTGACTTTCCCCGTGTTAGAGTAGGCCAAAATTAAGGGGTCTTTGAAAACTCATTTCAGGCCTTCAGCTCATGCCCTCTGTTAATTTCATGATCGCCTTAGTCTTCACCATTTCTTAATTGCACAGTCAATACTGGCAAAGACCTGAGCAACTGGCCCTCAAACCAGATAACAGTAAACTGATGCTATGAAAATTAAGTATTGCTAAAGGCTATGCTTATTAAAAAAAAGGCAGCACATACTGCTTGGTGCTTAGAGTATTTCCAAAACCGTTCAGCCTTTCTACACACTAGTGTTTTCCACCTGCCTTGGACAGGAATATTCCTTCACAGTTGTCTGGTTGGGGTTGATGCCTTGTTAGCCACTGTGAATGCTCACACAGAATGAGCTACATTTGGACTTGTATCAAAGTTAAGTTTTTTCACTTAGGAGAGCCTCTGGAGCAAGGCATGCATTAACATCTTCCAATAAATCACTACAGAGACCATGCGCTCAGATAAACTGGGGCAGCCAGGAACGTTTTGTAGTGTTCTCAGACATTAAAGGTAAATCATCTGAGATTACATATTTAGTTTTAATACATAAGGTATCTGTATCCCTCTCAAAACAATATCCTTCCACTGGATCACAAAGCTTTTCTGCAAACAGGAAAATGTTCTGAGATGCACAGAGGGCAGCTGTGAAACTGAAAAAACTCCACCAACCAAACCCAAAGTGTTCAGCATTCAGGAAAAAAAAACTATTTATGCCAATTAAACATGACAGGGCTTCCACAAGGCAACTGTGTATATCTATCCATATTAAAAGATAAAGTAGTAGGGACCACTAGAATGGAGGCACAACAGCTGAATCCATACTGCATCATGGGACAGCCTTGTCTTCCCCAAAGTCTTTGGAATTGCCTCCCTGGGATCCCCAGAGAGAGAAGCAGAAACAGGGACAAGAGGGTTGGCAGAGGGGAGCAGAGATTAGGCAAGAAAGCATGGAACAAAGACACGCAGTGCTCTCCTTGCAGACACCCACATGCAAAGTACAATTAAGCTCCTTGGAGTCTGAAGCATCCCACCCTGTGATGGGTTTATCTCACTAGATTAGAAGAGAATATGTTCCCAGCACGCCGGTTTGGGGCTGACACTTCAAGCACCTTTTGCTATCCATCACAAGAAGAAGCAGGCTTATAAAACAGACATTTATTGCTTTATTACAGTCTTGAAACATGACTCTTCATTTCGGGAATACTCAAAACTAACCCTTGTACATTGAGTGTGTATGGCAACATCAGCACAACTTAATATTCTGCAAGAGCTTAAACGCACAATGACATTAATCTCATCATGTTTAATATGTGATTTCTCAATTGCACACTTCAGGGACAAACTGTAACCTGTCTACAGCACATTAGCAATAAAAGGAAAATTTATCTCTATTTTTGTTTAATGGGATAAAGGCCCATAAGGATGTAAAATATCTACCCCTGTGCATCTGCAAGGATGTCAGGCTGCACATTGGAACAGCTTTGAATGAAGTGAGCAATGGACGACTTCTTAGCTATCAATATGAGTATGAATATGGAAAGACACCTTTTACTGATGCAGCCACTGAAATGTTAAAATGGGTTGAATTACTAAGTATACCTTTCCAAGAAGCCATTGCCAGCTGAGAGTTAATAATCATACAATGACATCATTAATTCATAAATACTCCACTTAGCTATGGGAAATCAAATCACATATATGTGTTCCGAGTTCTGGCCCCCACATCAAGACAGACGGTGTCAGCAGAGGGATCAGGTGGAGTCCAAATACCTTCACATCATGCCAATAGGACAAAGGGATCAAACAGAGACTTTCTTTAGGAGTAAGATTCCTTTCTTTAGGATTTTTACACCACTGTAAGTCTTTGAGCAGATCATCCCTGAACAGATGGTACATCCACTTTGCTACCAAGGTTCCCCTTTCTCACACTGAAGGCAGATATCCCTACACTCCTCAGCATCAGGAGGCTGAGCTATTTGTATCTCTTATTGCCAGAGATTTTTCTGAGATTGTTCACAGGTTGGAAATAAAAATAATTTCAGAATGTTTGGGTTTTACTTTCCAATGACAAGTTTGTTTTGTTTTTTTCAGTACAAGACTTTTTCCACAGAATAAGACACTCAAGATCTGACTAGAAATGACAATCAAACAACACATCTCCATTTCATTGTATGATATACAAACTTGAATCATTCTGGATTTGCAGGTGGGGAAATGAGACTTAAGGAAGAACAAAGAACACATTATTTTAAAGAAATTCAGAGCTGTTTTTTCCAGGGCTCAGCTCCCTCAAACTAGAGCTCGATAATTCTTTCAGATTTCATGTACAGACTGTCAGAGGAATCCAGCATTTAGCCTGGCTGGTTTGGAAAGGACAACAACTCACTGATCTGGAAAGCTGACAAAAAGAGCTGTTTAATAAAACTGAACTCTTGCAACTGAATTCAAGAAAGATCTCAGCATCTAGAGTGGGACTCGGCTGGAAACTAGAGCCCAGTTTCAGTCCGTAACTGATTCTGCAACCAGCTGCTGCTGCCTGGCCCTGAAGTACCTAAACTGTAGAGGCGATATCTTATTCATCTTAAAACTCACCACTTGCCATGCACTGAGTCCCTGTCCCAGATGTAGCATCCCCCATTTGGTTCCCTCCTCTGCCTGAGGGGATTCAAACCCAAATCCCCAACATCCAAAGAAGAGCATATTGTGAGGCTGGGGCTCCCTCCTATATAGAAAAAGACACAAGAAAAGGGAAGAGAGTAAGGAAATACAGAAAACAAAGCCTGGCTGTGCTGCCTAGTAGATCTGGGACTCTTATTGGGAGTTTCAAACACACTTCTACTTTACAGGAAGGAGCTACTCTCTTCTCACCACCAGCATATAAAGTTAGGATCTTTCTTTACTATTTCTGCTTTAATAAATCTTGAATTCCCAGCAATTAAGTCCTGAGTTTTCAAGATGCTCCACATAGAGCCAGTGGGGTACAAGGTGCAATGATGTGGTGTATGGCTTTGTGTTCTCAACAGAAGAATACCTTGCAAAGCAGTACTTTGTTTACAGGATAATCTGTTATCTTCCAATTAACAAACTCATCAGAACAAGTATCATAAACCACTGATAAAGTCATTGCAATCGTCCCTATGTATGGAAGATAGTGCAGGGAGATTATGGCAAGCTGTCACTCTTCGTCTAGCAGTCTTTCCAAGTGAACGGAAGAAAGTAGCAGCTATAGTTTGTGACATCAGTCTGCACATGAATTAAGATATACCAAATAATGCAATTTTCCTTCCAATGCAATGAAGAGAAGTATTGCATTGCTTAGAAACATCTGTCTTGCACTACTCATTAAAACTCAAGATGGAGAGAGGTTATCAGTATGTATCTCATATGGAGCACTAGTCTCATCACAGTAAATGAAGAACCTGCTGAAGGTCGAAACACTGACACCATTCTTATCCCACCCTGCTGTAACCAGGATAAAGTGCTGCCACTACTGGAAAACTGCAACAAAGCACATTTCAGCTTTGTTTTCCTGAACAGCAAACAGGAGGCAATCGTGCAGTATCTAAATCATGGCCTGAGCAGAGATCATCAAGTGAGAAAAAGAAAAAGCTGCAGGAACTGTGTGAGAGAAGGACAAGGAATGGAGGAGACAGCAGGGTACAACAAATGAGGCAAACAAGGGAGTGCTTTTAGACTCAGACCTGGAATGGGGAAGAGGAGCTGTTATCTGCCCGTTTACATTCGTGTGCCATTTTGCTGTCAGCACAAGGCAAGGGCTCCACACAGGAGGCGAGGCCAAGCTCTCAGAAGCCATTTATTTCCATGGTTTGCTTTCCTCTTCGCTTTCATTTCCGCAAATGGGCTTTGTCAAACTGCTGCAGCAATTACATGTGAAACAACCGAGGCCTGTTCGGCCTGCGAGCCTCCATGACCCATGGAGGCTTTTCCAATACCCCAACCCAGGGTCTACTGAGCAACTTCTGAAAATCAGCCTAGTTGCAATTTTCCCTGCTAGCTTTCACCCGGAGTCCCTGGCTAATGGAGAACCTCCTCCACCACTGTCTCACCTATACTACCAAAGAAAATATGTCAGGCATTGTTGTCTGGCTCCAAGGCCAAAACTCTCTTTCCCCTCCCCAACCGAAGATGCTGTGCCCACGCTGCCTACTGAGAGCAGTGTCCTCCAGCTGCCTCCCCCAGCCGTGCCCAGCCGTGCTCTGAGCAGAGGGCTAATGCTGGGCTGTGCCGAAGAATATGCCGACCTGCAGACATTGTAGAGAGTTACGGACCAGAGCCTCAGCCAACATGCTGAGCATGGTTTAGTTACCGTACATCGACAGCTAATCGGTCACACTTGTTCAGACAAGTATTTCTGGGCTTGCTATATTAGGGGGTGCTAGGAAAGCACAGGTGCCTGTGTCAGGGCTCATAGGGTGGTGGGCATTTGCTGTCCCCGCTCTCCTAGCACAGATGCTGTTTTAGATGACAAAGGAAATGACAATTTGAAGTTCAGCTGCACGTGTCAACCCAAAACAGGGACAGTGAAATCTCTGTTCTCGTATGTGCCAAGAGCTGCCAAGGGGGTCTTCTCTGCAACTCCCCTCTCTTCCCTGCCACAGCTGAGCAGGCCATTCATTCTCAGCTTCAAACCCCTGGGAGAATACCATTTGCTCATGAATGGTAATTTATAGTGCCTTTGTTACGTAGCCTCTTTTTGAACATGACAACATGAGCTTAAATGGATTATCTGTGTCACAGCCAGAGACAAAATAAATAACAACAGCAACCAATGGCGCAATCTAAAGAGAATTTCTACAAATCTTAGTTCACTGATGGCTACCTGTGCAAGCCAGGGTTTTATGCCAGTTGAAGGAATAAACGCTAAGCTCAAAATTATAACAGAAGTCCGGAGTAGAAGTTTTAACTTCCCATCCTCAGCTCTGTCCCTTCATCGCAGGGTCATTCTTCTTAAAAACTGTCCTGGTGATGTGGCAGTAAATCATATAATATGATTAATATAATAGTATTAATGCAGTGCCAAGGGACCTCAAACAAGATCAAAACCTCATTGTTCAGAGCTCTACAGAGGCAGCCTCTGCTCTGAGGAGCCGGCGATTTAATTACAGGGGGCACCAGGAGTGCAGAGCGCTGCGGTGACTTACTGGGTGTCACCCTGCAAACCCCTGGAAGAATTGGACCTTCAGGCTTGCAAACCAGGGCTCTGCTCCCCACGACACACTGCCTCTTCTATTTGCTTTGCCAAGTAGCATTTTTTATTAGATTGCATTTGTTAGAAGAAAGAGTAACCATGGACGTTTGTATATGTACGTGTGCAGAGTCTGTCTGCACCACTGCAAACAAGCATGGCACGAGGGGATTGCTGTTTCTTGCACCACTTATTTTTAGCAGCTGCCAGTACTCACTGACCCAGAGCAGTAAGTGAACCACGCTATCAGCAACAGAAAGAGAAAAGAGATGTGGTCAAACCTTTGTATCTTGAAAAGGATGGAGCTCCTGTGCTGTTTAAATTGCAGCTGTAAAAAGCCCTGCTCCGAGTCCCTGCGGCAATGCTCTGTGCTGTAGCATTTAGTTTGTGGGTCGAGACAGTGACTCCCCGTCTCAGTGGGACCACTTTCACCTCAAATATTTAATGCCTTTTTCCCCCAGCCTTGAAGTGCTGGTCTGGCCCAGCAGCTGCACAGCATTTGTAGATATTCACAGTACCCCTCTGAGGCACAATTCAGCAAAGCCCTGGGGCCCTGCAGAGGGGCAGTGCAATGTCTGCTAATGCCGACAGCAGGATCAAGCCTTTGCCTCTTCCGGACACTTGCTGACCAGGCGTTTGCCACCCAGCCCTGCCTGTGTCACCCACCTTGTACAGCTCTGCACGACCTGTTCCTCTGGACTGTATTGGCTCTGGCTCAGGGTGTGCAGGAAAGAGCAATCTCGCAAGGGCCGTGCTGCCCAGACGGCAAGAGGAGCCCTGGGAGCCCAGAGAGGTGCCGCTTCAAAAGCTGCAAAAGGAAAAATCAATCAATCAAGTCGTTCTCTGATCTACCTTGGCTTATGGTATTTCAGGCCCATTATTGATTCAGTGCTCAAAATATCACCAGTGTCTTTAAGAGGTTATTATCTATAAAAGGTCTTCAGTTCTTCAGAAGACAACAGTCTTCATAAACTATCATGGATAACAAAGTCTGGAAAAAACAGACAAAAAAATCTAACCCACTGTTTACTTCTGCCCCACAGTTCATCAGCAGGGCTTTCAGACCTGGTACATCCACCAAGCAGGCAGTTTTCATCACACATCATGATCAAGCATAATTCTAGAGGCAAATGAATGTGTGCTGAGGCTTTGCAGCCCGGTTTGGGGTTATTACTGTAGATAACCCTGTGCAGTGTTTAGGCACCAACTTTGGTGGCTGGAAGATCTCTCTGAGCCACTCACAAAGGCTTGATCCCTCTCCCCAGTAACTTATCAGCAACTCTTTTTCTCCTTTGTGTTCTATTCCATAAAAGCAACTTCAGAAGTTGGGTGAGCAATGAAGATGTTGCTACACAGCTCTGGAGCGTGCAGGAGGATCTATATTACCCACTTGAAAAGGCAAAAGCATCAAAAGCTTGATTGCTAGCGCTTTAATTTTTCCCTCCCTCCCTCAAACAGTTTTCAGTCTTCATGGTGGAGGTGGAGAGATTTTTCTCTCCACTGCTCTTTATTGTTGTTGGATTTCTGTAGCATCATAAAAAAGGCATTTATACTTGACAAGAACCATTGCTGCTCAAGAAATGGGAAGAGCTGATGGAGGGGAGGCGCTGGGCGGGAAGGGCATCACCACAACCCTCGGCAAGGATTACCTGCTATAATAGCAGCACACGAGAATTTCATAAAACCAAATCTCATTAAAGAACTGCAGCTGATGAATAGTTTTCATCCTCAGATACAACTCAGTGCAAGACAGGCTGGTTTTCTTTTCTCCATCTCAACTGCAAACAACATTTGGCTGTCAGTTACCCTTTTGTAAATGCGGAATGAGAAGATTGAGGACTGAATTTTCTCAAGAAAGACAAGACATTATTTGTTTCAGTTACCTACACTCTGTAAAGGGCTGAGCTTGGTGAATATGCTTCTAGTCTGTACTTGCTTTTGACAGCCTTTTTGCTTTGGGTTGCAACTGTGGGCACTGTCAGCAGGATATTTTTGTGAGCACATCTTTAACTGCCCCAGGTAAAGACTGCTGGGCTACCATCAGCCAAGCAAGTCAGTGTTTTGAATTCACCTACCTGAATACCTACCTGCTGTCTTATCTCAGCTTTAGTAGGGCTTTTACTACTGTCTTCTGTAACATCCTTATTGACAAATTGATGAAGTATGGACTAGATAAGTGGGTGTGAGGTAGACTGGAAGGTGGCTGAACTGTCAGGCTAAAAGGGTTGTGATTAGCAGCACAAAGTCCAGCTGGAGGGCAGTGACTAGTGGTGTACCCGAAGGTTGATACTGGGGCCAGTACTGTTTAACATCTTCATTAATGATCTGAATGATGGGACAGAGTGCACCTCAGCAGGTTTGCACTGGCAGGAGTGGCTGATACACCAGAGGGTTGTGCCACCATTCAGACAGTCCTCAGCGGGCTGGAGAAATGGGCTGACGGGAACCCCAGGCAGCTCAACAAAGGGAAATGCAAAGTCCTGCAGCTGGGGGCGGATAACCCCCAGCACCAGTACAGGCTGGGGGCTGACCGACTGGGAAGCAGCTTTGCAGAGAAGCACCTGGGGATCCTGGTGGACAAGTGGAACATGAGCCAGCAATGTGCCCTTGCAGCAAAGGCCAACAGCATCCTAGGCTCCATTAGGCAGAGCACTGCTAGCAGATCAAGGGAGGTGATCCTTCCCCTCTGCTTAGCCTGGTGAGACACATCCGGAGTGCTGCGTCCAGTGCTGGGCTCCCCAGTAGAAGAGACACGAACATACTGGAGAGAGTCCCTTGAAGGGCCACAAAGATGATGAAGGAATTCTATTAGGGAGAAATCACGCTTCAGATGTGATGGAAATAGAATCAGCAGCAGGTGGCTAGAAGAGTCGAGCTGGAGACTGAAAAGGATATTGTAAAAGGATACACACAGAGACGTTTGTCAGAAAAAAACCCTGCACTGTTGCCAGAACAGTTTTCAAATTGGGAACTTACAGTCACGCAAATCTCATCCAAGGGATACTGAGCTGAACACCTGAAGCTTCCTTCAAAATTATCCAAAGCTTTGCAAAGCTTTTTTGTGAACATGGACTGAATTTCAAGAAAAATTACGTTATAGAGCAATTACAGTTTTGTTTCTCATTTAAAAAATGGGGAAAGGGCAAGCTTTGGCTGATGAAAATCTTATGAATTGCTGTTCAGTTTTATTCAGCTGCCTCTTCAAAGTTGCATGACTTGGTATTTGAGGTAGAAATCATGTTCAACACATCATTTTAGGACTCTCTTCAGATCTCAGAGATAGCAATTTCATATGAATCATGATTTGAAGTTGCATATGTTAATAAATAACAACATCCAGTGCCATATAACATATAGCATATAAAGGCTATTTAACAGTGAACAACAATAATGAATGATAGCACAGCTCATCAGTTACCATGCAGTATTCCTCCAATCTTTATGGGGGGCAAATGCAGGCAGAGAAAGGAAATTAGACAGGACATCGGACTTAACAGCATCATTTCAGAAATGTGTTAAGTGTTATTTCTCAGTAGTTGCTAGGACCGCACACAGGGTCAAACAAATAGACACAGGTCAAGGTTTTGATTGCTTGTCAGCTTTCCACCAAGAACTAGAACTTTGCCAAGACTTTACTTTGAAAGGAAGATGTTAGCTATGGCTATATTTTTTTTTTCCCCATGGAAAAAAAAAAATCACTTTGCCTAATAAGATGTCATTTCTTCTAAAACATGTCATTTTCTAAAATGAATTCTGAGCTTCCCACTGTTGAACAAAATCTCTTCAGTGAAGTCTCTTTTTATCCATTAAAAATCTCCTGACCAGCTCCAGTTCTGAACTGTCTAGAGATTCAGACTCCAGCTGTTATAAGCTAGATACCATTGACATTTGAAATAATATCTGATATTATTTCATATAGAAGGTGGCATTTTACATCATAAAATGGCTAAACAGAGAGTGAGCTCAGATCATCGAAGACAAGCGTTCCCAAAATTGTCAGTTCAGAGGCAAATTATTCCTTGTTCACAAGCTTATACAGTGGTGGCACAAGGGGAAAGTGGCAAGTCCTTTACTAAGACAATGAAATTCCTTCTCTTATGAAAATTGCACACATTTTTACTTCATTTTATCAGTCATTAATAACTACCACTGCTTTGGAATTGTCCGTGAATGTTTTGCCTGACCACAAGCCTATGGCTGCGCTTTTGGGATCCATTCGGAGGGATCACAGCTCAGCACTACACAGGCAAGCAGGTCCAAAGAGCACCTGGATTTGTAACAAGGTAAATTTCACCTGCCTCCTCTCACAAATCTCCCCTCCTTCTTTCTCCCCCAAACTAGCAGTAGCTGGATCTGCTTATAAACAATATACTTTCCCTGCTAACCTGTTACTGAGCTAGACTAGTATCCCTAGATCAAAAGCAGCTCTGTTCCTGGCCTCAGCTATAGAGATCTTGATGATTATTTGCTCAATTAAGGCACTGATAAGGACAGCCAGTTCCCTTGCCAGCCTTCCTTCCTCAATTTGGTTTTACTCTGTAGGAGCTATGGCCAACTAATGGCCCCTGGGGAAAAGCAGGAAGGCTCTGGATTAATACCTGTGTGCACCAACGTGGCAGCCTGGGGTTGGGAGGCACCTTTTCCAACATGAGCCTGGAGCACAGCATCTCCCATTGCACGCTCCCCTGCTGATCAAATCTTCAGGCATATAGAAGTATTGGCTCAGGAAGACTTTAAAAACCAGAATCTCCCACATCATAACCCCCTCAGATGTGCTAAAAGGTTGCTCAGCCTGGGCTCTGCAAGGAGACAGTGCTCCTGCCTGGATCCAGACAAGCTGCAAGCACGCACAACTCCCCGGTGGTCCCTGTTGCTGCTGCCACCCATCAGAAGCAGTAGGTTTTTTGCTGCTGCATCTCAGCGCAGAGTCTACAGAAACAAGGTGTGTAACATCTGGGGACACATCAGTACCATCCTCACTCTATAAAGTTCAGGTGCTTTCATAGCGAGGCTTCATCCAGCTGTAAACACTGGGCCTGCAAGTTCCTGGCAGACAGCTTCAGGGGATGCCCTAGGAACATCTGTAAGTTGAAGCTTTACAGTCAGCGTATCAGCCATTAGCATGAAGAGAAGCCAGATGAAGTTTTTCCTTTGCTGTAATGAATTCCTGGAGTCTCACTGTTCCCATGCGCTGGTCTGCAGCTGGTTGGAACAGCAGCTGCTTAAGTTTTCAAAATTCCTATGATTTCAAATGCATAATTAGAAGTGTCAAAAGGCAACAGAGAAGCATGTCATGCAACAGATCTCCTCTACAGTCTCTTACTTTGCTTTCTTCCCATTTTGGACGTTTAAGATGGCAACCAGCCAGCTGACCCAAAGATGTCTCAATGGTTATGCTAAGAGAAAGCTGAGATGAAAGACATTTCAAAGCTGTTGTTGAGCATGTTTTGAGTGTGCCTTGAGGTTAAAACTTCAGTAAGACAAAGTCTAGGGTTGTGGCTTTTACTAGGTTGGTTTGACAAGAACCAACGTAGTAAAAGTCACAACCCTAACATAGCTTCCCTCCAACAGACAATGAGCTTGGTTGGCCTGGACAAAAGTTATCTGTGAAAAATTTCAGTTTGCCCCACGCAATATTTTGATTGTAGTTTATACAATTTATACAATACTACGTTAAACACCAGCACATTCAGAATTCATCATAAAAATAATATACAAGGGAAACATCAACCAAACACTTTCATTCCTGTAGAGAGATATTCCTGCCATTAAATATCTTTATTTAATGATCTGGAAGAAAACAGAAAATCAGTGCTGAGAGTATTTGCAGATGACACAAAAATTGGCGAGACCGTAAATGAGGGAGATTGGTTAGATAGGGTGAACTGGGTCAGTTGCTAAAGTCAGTGGAATTTAAAGATCTGCTTTCATAAAGGAAGACAAACTAAAAGCAAAGATGAGAGGTCATATATAAGACGGGGAATGTATGCTGAAGTTCATGACATTGGAAAATAGCAGCATGGTAATGGCAAACTACTGAGTTTATGTTTATAACCTAATGCTAGAGCTGTAATAAGTAAAATTTGACCCTGAAAAAGTAACAGAATACCAATGCTGTGTACAGTGACAAGACCAGATTTGCAATACTGTAGCAAGTTTTTGCTACAAGTTTTGCAGCAAGTTTTTTTAACTTTGCACTTCAAAGTTAAATTTTTAAGGGTTCAAAAACAGAACAGAAAAAATTGAAGTCCATGAAATACCCCTTGGAATAACTGAAGAAACTCAGTGTATTTATTTCATTTAAGGGAAGACAGAGAGGTGATTTGACCAAAGTTTGCAAGCACTTCTCTGTGGAATAGATTCCTAATGGAGGCTGCACCTATGCCTGGGACTGAAAGAAAGCGCAGTCCTGAGGTTGGAAGCAGAAGGTATAAAAATTGCAGCTAGCAAAAGGCAAAAAGCTTGAAAATGTGTAGTAACGAAACTTGAGGTTAATTAGGAGTTTCAGTCATCCTAGCAGCCCAACTTATGAGCAAACAAGAAGATGTCTTGATTTCACTGGAACACAACCGCCGCATAGCTCAAATTAAGAACATACTTTTCCTTTGATCGGAACAAGTCCTCTTACTAGCAACCTTAATTCACTAACCTAGGGCTAAATATTTACAGTCATTCACCAAATGTAAAGGAAGCCAATAAATAAAGATGATGAAAGAGGAGAAAGAAACTCGTTGCCCACGTAGCTCTCATCTAGAGTGGATTTTGTGCGCCATATACGGCATATTTTCATCTCAGCACACAACTCCCATCCGAGAGGGAGAGGTGGCACGGGCTATTGCAGAGGATACGCAATGTTCTTTCCTCAGAGACTCATTTTATTGTTTCCTCTATAAAAGGTCTTCAGGCTCAAGCACATGACAGCCCTGTGTGAGCAGAAACAATGGGAGTCAATCAGACATACCCTATAAATCTGTTTGGGGACTTCTGGTAATTGGTTACTGGGCCAATTCAGCATCAACTTGCCTTGGCCGTGGGCTAGTAAAACACACCTGGTGAAACCAACAACTTTCAGCTTTGTGCTCAGCAGATTTCCTGTATAAAACCAACACAATGTGTCTCGCCACCAGAAAATAACTAGCTTTTCTGAGTAACTGTTTCTTCCTCAGCTGACTGATTATTTACTAAAAAAAAAAGATCATCTAGGGTCAAGATGAAACTGAGGTGTTTCCCTGTGCGCTGGAGAGGGGACTGCTCCTTCCTTTCAGCTGACAGCCCTAAATTATACGGTTTGTGCTGCCATAATTGTCACTATATAGTGGAAAACTCTGTCAGGAGGAAAGACTGGAAAGGGACCACTCCAGCATCCTGCACAAACCTGCACTTATGGCACTCACACCAAGTTGCACCTCGGTACCTGATCCAAATGCGAACTCCAAGCAAGTGGCAGCTGATGGACGAACCACCCAATAGAGGTTCTGTCCTGTGAACAGCACCCACCTACATTGCCCAACAGAAACATTTCATTTCAGAAATATCAAAATTATCAGTTTTGACATCATTCATGATTTCTCATGGAACCTGACTTTATGTGCCAAAGGTTTCAAACACTCTAATACTCCACTTTTCAGCAACTAAACTTTCTAGCATAGTTTGTCCCTGTTGCTGCTTAACAAAAACTTCACATTTACACAGACAAATTCATTCTGCACCTAGGGCAAGGGTGACTGGCTGTAGTGGATGGAAAATTTCAACTCCAGTCTTGATTACCTTTCTGCAGTTTCAGACCCAATAAGGGTCATGGCCATGGCAGTCACAGCAGCAGGATAAAAGCTCCCTGGACAAAGCTTCCTTTGTAGTAGTGGACGCTTTTTGCCTCTTCACATGCTTGTAACAACAGCAGTCAATGAACCCAGAGACATGGGTTGCTCAAAGGATTTGTTGAGCTCGGCAGAGAATGTTTTTGTGTTCCCCATCTCACCACTCTTTTGGATACCATGAGTCCAACAAAGGGTGAAAGACACATTTCCCATTCGGAGGGTGAATGCAGGTCAAGCAGACTGAAGCTGAGCCTGAGTGGGCGTTGAAGAGGCAAAGGAGCAGCAGATCAAAAGCCCCAGCATCCTTGCACAGGTTTTACGCCAGCATTACCTGCTCCCAGCAGGGTCCCCATATAAATGAGGGTACCCTTGTCAATCAGACCATGTGTTCTTTGTGGGAGGGGAGCAGGAGCCAGCAGGAAGCTTCAGCCAAAATCAAGTTAGCTGAACGTGTAACTACAATAATGGCCAAGATCAATTTCTGCTCCCATTAACTCCAGCAGAGTCTTGCTGCTGCAACATCCCCTCTGCCTCCTTGCCTAAACACACACTTGGAAGGCAGGCATGAATAGAAATGAAGTGACCTGGGAGCAACAGGGAACTGTCAGCTTCCAGGTCACATGCAGGGAGGACTTGCTAACAAGGGGGATATCTGCTGTAAGCAAACTCCTGCTTCATGCTGGAGCCTGAGGATGCTCATGGCCTCCCCTCAGCTCAGATGCAGTAATTTTAATTTTACATGGCTGTGAAGCCAAGACCAGCTGGGCTCAACATCTCACTAGATGGGCAGGAGGAGTAAAGTCAGTTACGTTTCATCTAGGTCCATGGCTGCTGGGTGCAGGGTCTGGTGCAGCCTGCTTTTAGCTGGGGGCAGAATCTCACTGATCTTTCAGTGCGTTAGTCATTCCAGTGACTTGCTTTGACTACCAGGGCCAGGGCTGTGTCCCGTGAAGGCTAGGACTAGAGACAGGGACACATAGAAAAGAATTTGCAGTTTTCCTCTGGAGAAAAATGGCATTCAATTAGTTTTCAGATAGTAGGCGTTGCAACAAAGGACAGTAATTTTATAAGCCAGCACTGTTTGTTATGAGTCTGATTCAGGCTCCCATATATTATAACATGACACTATATTTTTACTTCCAGAGCCAGACAACCAAATAATATACTTCCAAGCAAACACAGTGGATAAGAAGTAATTTAGTCTCAAGCTTCATTAGGTCAGCTATTGTATGAAACAGATAACAAATGCAGGAGAACAGACAGAAAACATAGTCTCTCCGTGCCTGCCATCTGCGTAAATAAGCATGTGGGGAGCTTGAAAATAGACTCCACTCCCGTTCACAGAGCGTCCTCATGGGTTTGTAATAAAGCATTCCCTCTCTGCTAGTTCATTAATCAGCTTCACTCACACTGGAGCTTTTCTTATGGCTGCTTCCCATTAATGCCACATTTGCCATCACTCCAGCATGCCAGTGTTCCCAGTGGGAATTTTCCGAACATCAGCACTACAGTAAACAGCAGTGCCCTCTGCCCAGGCAGTCTGGCAAGCAGGACCATAGATGTGGCATTATGAGAGGGCAGCACTGGGTGCCTGTTCACATCCCAAGGATTACTGCGGCAGTAAAGCCACGTGCTGCCTTGAAATCGTCGGATGTACAGTGACCCTCACCTGCCTGGGACTCCCCCTCTCATTTGCAAGAAACTGGCTTGACCCCACATGCAGCCTTTTCTTGCTTCTAGCCTCCCCCAGCCTCTACACACGAAGCACGTTCTCTTTTTGCTAGCAGACAGTATTTACTCAAATCTAAGAAAATCCTTAAGGGTTTAAAATCCAAAGTTCACCCCTTCTTTCATGTATTGAGACTTCAGGCTAAACAAGAGGGAATTCAGGGTTTCTGTTCTGCCTTTACAGCATAGTAAGAGCTGACTCATAAACCGTGTCCTTTGCTCAGTGCCTTGGGCACTATATTGGCCTATTAATTAGGAAGCTGGGCTCAACCCCTTCCCTTTCAAATCTGGAGGGAAGTCACACTGCAGCTTCTCACAGACCAGGCTTTGGGGCAAGCCTCTTTGACTGATTAGTCTTCATGAGCCCCAAAAGTACTGCTCTCCACAGTCAATATAAGGAGAAGAGATACATCATGTCTTAGCCCCCAGCCAAAGCCACTGAATCACTGAATCCAGCGGAGAACAGACAGCTGCTGAGGACCACCTTCTCACCTGCTTGTAACATGACAGAGATAGAGGTAACTCCAGAGGTCTAGCAAGACTGCCTCCCCAAAACACCCAGTCCCTCCAAGTAACTATTTTCCTCTGTGCCAAATATTCAACTTTGATTTAGTAAAAGCTACACCTAATGACTCATAATGGTAACAGTGAATTAGCAGAAGCCCTCAAGAACCTTGATAAATTTTCTTTTTGATTTGATTGTGCCTTCAAGTAGGCATCCGATGGCAGCCCAGATATTTAACAACTTCCTGGTTTTCACATATTCACCACAGATTCCTCCAAAACCCAGGCACCTCCGCTTACAGAAGATGGTTGGCCACTCTGACGGTACTGTAGTTATTGTTCATCCTCCTGGCCCTTATGCTGCCACCACCATGTCTGTAGGAGAGACTTGTACTCCTTGGCTAACATATCCCAGGTTTTGTTCCTGTGGGTGTGCTGGAGATATCTGCATTTGTTCATTAGGAGAAAGGAGGCGGTTGGGATCAATCAGTCACAGAAATAAGCAATATCCTTGTGTGAGCTCCCCATATTCTACCACCTGCAGGCATAAGAGCTGGGGAGGCTGCAGTGCTGGGCAACAGCAATGAACCATGATTCTTATCAATCACCATTCTGTAGCAGAATGAGTCCCTGTAAACAGAGTCAGATCAGTCAGTCCAATGAAGAGAGAGGTGTCTGGTACCAAGTCCTGTTCTCCATGGGAACATAATAATACACTGAAAACAAGGACATCTAGGACATTCACTTCAAGAGGGCTGAAATTTCTCCCTCTTAAGTCTCCAATGTACTGTGTTTCTGTATGCACAAAATTAATCTATCAGTGCTGCTGGATTAAGTGCCTCCATCTGGAACACCACACCTCAAATCCCTACTTCTCTCTCGCCTCATCCCATCATCATGCAAGGGTGCTCCTGCTGGCAGAGAAGCCTGCACATCTAGAAATCTCCGGCTGAAAACGTCTAGTTCTGATTGTGCTTTGATACCACAAAATAGCTATTTTCACATTTAGGTACTAATGAGACTCACACCTATATACACCTCACTGCCTAGCCCGCTAGGATTGCAGAGCATGAGGTCAGACCCCATGTGAAACCCAACTGAAAAAATAAGTTATTCCAGGTTGATGTTGAGGACGGTCATCTGGCTTTTGGCTTACCCAGAGCTGGTTCACAGCAGGGCTGCTGTCACTAGGTGCCACAAACCATACTCACCCTTGCAGCCAGCAGCCTTAGAAAGGCTTAGAGAAGGAAGACGCCCAACATCGCTGTCCGTGAGTTGCAAGACGGTACTTGACAGTTTGAGGCACACGCAATGCAGAGTTTGCTGTCACTATGTGTTACATTTAGGGTCTTCCTGAGCAGTGTCTTGGATCTCAAATTGCCCTAAAACAACTTGTAGAATGGACAGATGGAAGTTGCATATATAACAATTAGCAGACAATCAGTTAGTGATACTTATGAAATGTAGTAGATAACTTCTCCCTGTAGCTATCCCTGGATGCCTACATCTACATTATATACACTTAATTCTGTTTAAGCATGGGTAGTATCAAGCACTTCTCATGTATTTCCATAAAACTGGTACAGCCACTGACTAACACTTTTCTACAGAAGTCGTGGGGGAAAATGGACAACCGATTGCTCAAATCCACCCACACTCCAGGGACCCTATTTCTACTAAAAGCATGGAGGGAATCACTAGAGCCACAAACACAATGTTTCCCCTGCATGCTGATTTCATTTTGAGCTGATGCTAGGCAGCCAAAAGGCAGTTCTTTTGGTGGGTGCTGCATGCTTGGCCAGGCCAAAGAAGTGCAGGGAGCCTTGCCACACAGTGCACCAGACAGGAGAAACTGCTCGTCAGGCTGTGTTGTGCAGCAGGTCATCCAGTGAATACCTAATGAGCCTTTGCAAAGTGGAGGGAGATTCAACTCATTTCTCAATTCAATTCATTCCTCTTCCTTAGAGCACCTGTGCAGGATGCTGCCCCTGTGGGCTGGAGATCCACTTGTGAAGTAAGGAGGAGCAACTTCCTGCAACATCCATAGGGTATTATGAGGCTCAACCCATGGATGGATGCATGGGTGGAGTTTGGTAACAGTGCAAACTGATGGTGCTCTCTACCCAAGCATATATGCCTAACTGCGATGCCTGTGCTCCTGGGCTGCATGTCAAGGAACAGCGTTAGTGTGATTAAATTTCTGGACTACAGCATCAGCAGTACTTGCAAAACTTGAGTATTGAAAAGATTCTGGGGGGGTGGTGGGGGTGGTGGGGAGTGGACATGATCATATTGTATACAACTCTTCAGGAAAACAAATACATACCACAATAGACACAACAGACATGCACGCATCTGCTGCCAAGGAGCTAAGGCATGTCTGCTTGGACTAGAAGTGCTAAGATGTCATCTATTTCATAGGAAATAACTAGGCCTGTTAATGTATATTTTTACTTAGCAACATGCTTTATTCTGCTTCTTTTTCCCTCACCCTTTTTAATGATCTCTTTTATGTTGAAATATCAAGCATCAAAATACCTCAATGATGAGGATTCCCCTGGAATAGAAAAGTTACTTTCTAAGCTTTTTTTTCCTTGGAATTCCATCTTATGACTCTTCTTGCACTGGAAACATAAAATACCAGAGACATCAGACATAAGGAATGCCATTTATTGAAGCTTGAAACAAATATGTCATCATAGTTTGCTTTTTAAACCTTGAAATGTTAGAACAAGCAGTGAATGTGCCAAATACACACTTTTTCCTGAGCAACCTGTTGAAGCTGACGTGTCTCAGGCTAACATGATAATATAGTATTACACCTCTGCACTTAATACTCTATTCAGTTTTGAGAATAGTGACCATCTGGGTTAGGATCATAAATCCACCTTTACTTAAAAATAGTTAAGTCATAAGAAAGGAATCTTGCTAAATAGATGGGAAAGATGACTGCACATATTATTAGCATAGAGGAGATATTAGGCTGATGAGTGCGATGTAAGAACCTATGTAAAACACAGCAGTGGCACTGCTCTATTAAAACAGTTCATGTTGTTGTCACAGTCTTTTCCCTAAAGTTTTAAGCTGAGCAACAGTGATGACTGTGCTTCCCTGGGTAGAAAGATTATTGTGATTAATGTCCATAATATAATTTATTCACTTTTATCCATTTCAAATGAAATTACAGCTCCCTGAAGAAAACAATGAAGCCAGAAATGGCTTTATTCCACACTAGCCATAAGGAGCACTGGAAGGGACAACCCTCCCAGGCACCTTTCCTCCCACCTGCACTATATCCACTCAGTCAGCTCCTTTCTCATCAGCCCACATACTTGATGGCCCACTTCTGCTGACCTCTGTGGATAAAATGTTGCAGGTACCTCTGAGCACAGAAGAGTCTGACTCTGAAGTGAATCTAACTTACTCCTGCCCAAATCCTAGAAGATGCTTCTGGGAACATCAGAAGCATCTGCACTGTCCACCAGCCTAGGTTGTTTGACCATCAGAGAACTGCCTTGGACACAGCAGTACAGGCCCTGCTCTACACAATGCAGCCGGAGGCCAAGCCCTGCCCAAATGCTTCCTGCATCAGATGGGACACCTCCACTCCTTTACATGATTCAGTATTTCTGTGTCCAGTGGAATAAGAACTGCCCAGATTTCTATTGCTCAAAGGGACAGTAGCCATTCAGGACCTCAGAAGGACATAAGCACACTGTGAAACTTAAAAAGCATTATGTCTGGCATTGGCCAGCAACACCATAGACGTGTTATTTTAAGAGTATGTGCATGTATGCTACGTACACACATGCATGCACATGCACCATTGTAAGTCATCCCCCTCATCTGTTATACTAGCACCATATTTTTAACAGTGGATTTTAAGTTTTACTAGCACCTATAACCAGGGTTATATTGCCATCACAGAGGTTAATAAATCTAACCTTACCATGCTGCATATCCTGAACTCCCAGAGACTTCCACTGAAGAAATGAGCCCTTAGCCAAAGGTCACAAACCTATGAAAAAGGACAATTAGACTTGTGGCCATCATTAGGTTAGCATATTATAGCCAGGCCCAAATATTTCTAATAACTTTCATAAAGATCTGTCTAGAAATAGGGCTATTACTAGTCATAGCTCTGTAACCACAGTGACACTTGGATTCATGGCTATGTGTCTCACTCTACACTGCACAGAATGTGACGTTTCCCTGTATTACAATCTCAAATTGTCAGGTAGCTAGGGAGTAAATCTGAGATTTTCAAAAGAGCATGAAGAACCAAGGTGTCCAAATCCTACTGAATTTCAAAGGAATCTAAATGTTAGACTCTGTCCAGCTCTTTTGAAAAGGCCCAGCTTTGCTTCAAAGGGCCCAGTCTAGTCTCTCTAAAGTTTGTTGTGCCATTTTCTTCAATAGCAAAACAGATACGCTATTTGGCTAGTGCTCTCCTAATGCCTGAGGCCCAGAACTACGGAGATACTCTGGGTCTCAGGCTCCTGTCCCAGGTGCCCTCACCCTCACTATGATCAAGGATTTACACTGGAGAAAAGTTTGCTGTGAGTGAGGTGACAGAGCACTCTTGTGGATGTGGGCTTACGCTCTACTAGGAGCTACCAGATTAAATGATAGCTCTATCACTGAATATTGGTGTGAATTACAATCTGTCTATTAAGGTGGTAGATGCAAACAGCTTTGCTTTCATGGTACCAAGAAACGTTGGTTAAAACGTATTTGGGAACTTAACATCCCATATTTGGTGGGGTTTTCAGGTTACAGCAAGACATTTGTAGCAGAAGAAAACTGGCCAGGACAGGCTATTACTGAGGTATCCTTTAGAGGTTCTGTCAAGTACTAAATGAACATTTTTGCTTTTGAAAAACCCAATGTTTCAATTCGGCCTGCATATCATAATCAGTTATTATAAAACTCTGCTTTGAAATTTATGAAGTGAGTGAACAATTTAGAGAAACACTGCCACTTCACCTTGATTCCTAAAAACAGAAAAGTGAGTGAGCATAGAGGGATCTGGCCCAGAGCACAGGTCTATGTCTGCTGCCCTGTTGGCCACCTTCACTCAGCACTCTTGAGAAAGCGGTGCTGTTGTTTCAAGTGGTTTTGGAAAAGGGATGGAAGAAAGAACAATTAAAATATTCATTTAAAAAAATAAAAAAAATTTTGCAAGCTTCTTTCTAGCCTCTATGCATGCCTAAGAAGTACTAGCTGCTGGTACATTGCAAATTATGTTACAAATTTTGGACTATTACAGAGAAAAATTTGAAGCAGTTAATTAGGACTGACAACCCTAAGGGATGTGTTTTCCCAGTTTTGATCACAGATTTCCATTTGTGTTGGATGGTTCAGAAAAAAAAGAAGGAACATAAAACCTGTAAACAAAAGCCCTATTCAAAGCAACGAGATAAAAAACAGCTAGTGCTGAGCAGCTTGGTTGTTGTTTTCTTGGTTTTGAGGTGATTTTCTTCTAGATGTAGTGTAATTTTGTTGTTTGAGGCCTCGCTGATCCCAATATCTTGCTTTGTTACGAATTCGGGGCTGACTACACGTGAAGCAGCACTGAGTCTGTATTGATGGCAGCAAGCACTTGCCAATGCCTTTCAGCCTCTGGCAGAAGTGAACCGACAGTTGGTCTTTGCTGCAGGGTAGCCCTATGATGGAGAAGATGAGAAGAATTAGCTATATTTTGCTGACAAATTATCTGTATTTCTAGAATTTTAAGCTGCGTTATGCCATACAGTCATGCCTGTTAAGGCTCTTATTTATGATGGCTTTCTCTTCCTTTGTATTATGGGTCAGCTTGATCCCCCTGAAATTTTAGGACTTTTAAGTGAAGAGGTCCTATTAAACTTCACACAACCTTCTATCTTGGAAAATACAGCACTCTTAATACTGTTCTCAGCTGCGAGAAGAGATGGCTAGGCGCAGAGTCAAGGTTCGCAAAAGCAGGAATATGGTGGATTAGCTGAATGCAAGGCTGTTGTTCAGCAAATCCGTCAACACTAGAACTAGGGAAACTCAATGAAACTAGTATAAAGGTAATTTAAAACAGATAAAAGCATTTCTTTTCACAGCAGGCTGTGAACCTCTGGAACTTGCTGCCACAGGAGAGGGTGGAAGCAGACAACATCACAGGGTCAAAAAGGGATGCAAGATATTAATGGAAAAAGTTCCAAAAATTTAAACTAAAAGGCACTAAAAGGGGTGCCTTTAATAGCCCTAATATATCAGTTGGGAATGCTGGAGGAATACCATGGAAATGAATCACAGGAAAGGACTAAACTCCTGTATTCTCTCTAAGTAATATCTTCTAATGCCATTGCTGGAGACACAACATTGGGCTGCATGAACCACTGGTCTACCCAGTAGGGCATTTCTTATGTTTCACTGGCCTCTTGGGCTTTTATTCACAGAAATAACTATTACTAATCTGTATAGGTAGTATTTATCTGAGTCTGTCTTTCTGAACATGAGAGGGATGGGAGATAAGCAGACCAATTCAACCCTAGGGCAAAACATGTACTAAAGATCTTTGAACAGCAGGAGTGATGCATCACTCTCAAGTGTATGCCAGATCTGCACTGCCCTCAGGAGTCAACCTCTTGTCTCATTGCCCGATTGGACCCTTACTGCTGACTTCTAAGAGGGAAGAATCCTCCTCCAAAAGGCCTTTGAAGGCTCTTCCAGGTCTCTGAGCTGTTGCTGTTCTTACCTGAGGGGACCTGCTGGATACTGCAGTACACAGACTGTAGATAAAGATACCCTTCTGTAAGCTTCCTCCCTCCCCTGCCATTTCTTTTCTAGGCTATTAACCATCTACACAACTGGGCTCCTGGGCCCTTGAAGGAGAGAGGTACAGGACACCCTGAGCAACAAGAGGACTTCTCTCCACCTCTTCATTTTGGAGACAGTCTCACCCTGTGAGACACTGAACTCATAGTGCCAAGACTGTATCTGGGTTCACTGCCAGTCAGATTTTTCTTACAGTGTCTGTCTCATTTTGCTTGCTTCCACTCCCAGACCAGAATTTGCAGTTCCCATAGGGGTATCTGTCTTAAGTAATGGCATCTGTTTGAACTCACAGCATGTCTCTCCACAGCCCTCAAAGCAGCCTGTGAGTTACCTAAAACAGGTCAATACAAGCAGACCTATTCATTTAGTTGTGGCATCATAAATTAGGGATGCATGCTCAGAGAACTGCATTCCCCATCATGGCAACACAAGGCCAGCATGGCTGGAGAACAGGACAACGTGATTCTGCCAACAGTGCAGCTGAGCAGCAGCAAGTTAGGCTGACCTATAGTTACTGAGCCTGTAGTATTCACAATAAGCTGATAAATTGGGTCAGCTCCCAGTTTTTGCAGAATCTGAGCACAAATGGAGAGCTTTTTGGAAACTGTCTGATGGAGGTGTATTATCATACCTGTACTTTTTCTGCACTCTTGCAGATTGCATTTCTGATACTCTATGGGCTTGGGTTTATCCACACACATACTGTCATCTTCAGTTTCATTAGTTTCTATATTCATGCACTTCACAGTTCTTTGCTGAATGCCCCCTCCACAAGAAACGGTGCACTGAAAGAGAGTAATTTTAACATATATAAAAGTCTTTACATGGAAATTGTGTAATATGCCAATATTTGAGCTGTAATGTGATGGGAAACTAAAAATGCCATATGATCCAGAACCAATGACACTAAAGTACTTTGCATACTGTATTCTCCATCCAGACACCTCCATGGTGCATTGTGGCCAGATATGGCAGGATACAGTGGAGGGGTAAATAGTATAAATACAGCATCTTGGAATGTGTAACCAGGGTGAGAGGACTGTTTTCTACAGAGGAGGATGAAGATAATCTGAAATGCCAGTCCTACAAAGTAAGAGAGTAGTAATCCAAATTAGTACTGCACACTGACATTTTTAGTTTCCTGTGTTTTCTCACCATCTAAATTAAACATGAATAATCAATTGCAATGTTAGATTTAGAAATGACCGAGCTGAAGATTTAAAAAAAGCTCAGTGAGATGTTTTTTCTTTGGTGACATTTACACTGTGGTTATCCTTTCTTTGTGACGAGAAAAAACTGCCAGCTGCTTGTGCTGGCTGCACACAGATGGCCATAAAAAAAGAACATTTTCAATATATGTTCCTGTTCTGTTCTGAAAATGTACTTAATTCTTCCGACATCCCAGAGCATCTGAGAATTCCAGTTAACGTTAAAATTCTTTTTCTCTTCAGATAAATAGTGGCCAGCAAGATCAATACTTCAACAGATAGAGAATGCCAGCTAATGAAGCGCAAGAGATGAAGACAGGACTGGTACGTCTTTAATTTTTCTGCAAATTATCCTCTCTCTAATGTATATGTCTGTGCATAAGACACAATATTACTGGTGTGAAGCACATTAAAAGATCTTAGGTACTCTTGTGGCAACTTTAGATTAATGTTTAAAATAGATTTTTTATAAAGTAAAATAAATGGGATTAATAAATCAGTAAAATAGTTGCTATACATTTTGGTATTCAGTTGCTTATTTTATGCATGTCCCAACATTTTCACTTCCATATTTAAGTGTTAGAGTTACACTAACTCTACGTTACATTATACTTATATCCCATCTAATGGCTTTGTGTCAAAAACAACTCATTAAATTTTCTGTATTAAATGACTCTCCGCTGTTTCCTTATTTGTGGCTCCTGGCTTTTGGTGTTCTTTCAATGTTCTTTTCTGCTGTGAAGAGCATTTGTAATGTATGAATAGGTTTATTAAGGAAACTGGAGGGAAAGGTTTATTAGATATACCAATTTCTTAATATCTAAACATGTATTGCAGATACTGGAAGGTTCCCCAAAGATACACCTCATATTTGTCAATTAGATTTCCAGGTGCCAAAGTAGAAGGCTATTGGTCAAAATTCAGAATTTCTGTTTGTGTGGGCAAGTCCAATATTCCACAAGGTTGCTTTAAAGGTCACACCACCCCCCCCCCCAACAGTCTCGAACAGTGGAAAATTTCAAATAAGTAATGGAAGAATGGTATCTCCTTTTTTATTAGAAAAGGAAAAAAAACCCCAGCTCTCCAACAACATCTAATGCAGCAACAAAAAGTAAAAGCTACAACGTCTACCACCTGAAGGAACTGAGACAGGCTGGCTCTGAAATGTTTAGTAATATTTTCAAAAGATCTCCCATTGTAGCTCCAGCTGTGCACAAGAAACTGTACTTGCCACAGGCACTGAGGTTCACAGACAAGTGGATAATATGACCACATATAGCCAACCCATGACAACAAGTAAAACAAAAAAGAACTGAATCCTACCGAGCCCCATGCCTGGTTAATCCACTGGGTACAAGGCTGCCTGTTACATGATGCAATGGCATTAGGTCTTTTTGTCCAGTCACAGTAGCCTTCTTCTGGGCAGTAGATACGTCGCTTTTGCTGGCCACCACCACATGTTCTCGAACACTAGCAAGAGAGGTGCACAAACCCATGAGAAGAGAGGTGGGGATGGATGAGAACCCAGAAACAGACCATAAAGACAGTACGAAATGTTATTCATTTAGAAATGTGGAGCCACAGGTAACAAGAAGCATGTCACTGACCCATGTGATTTAGAAAGATGTACAGGCTAGCCTGCATATCAAGTCTTACAGTCCAGATATGAAGAAAAGCTCTCCACTGAGACGTTTATTTCATCATATGCTTGGAAATAGACAGGGAAGAAGCCATTATTGGTCCAGAATACTTGCGGGAAAGCTGTTCCTGATACATATTAATGCAAGGAATGTAGGACAGCATGGAAGTGGCAACATAGAACCGGCAACACAGAACTGCTCATGCAGCACCACCAGCAACTGTAACTTCTCTAACAAGAATGAGATTGGAAGTCACGTGTCTGCAGGATTAATCTGTAATATTTACTGAAGACAGTCCAAGTTCATGAGATGCAGCATCTCATTTTTATGAGGTGGTTGGGGACATTAAAATTCACCCAATCCATACAATAAATTAACTATTTGGTAATAAAAGTGTCACACAAAGACAGTGACCCAGTTTATTTTTTAAACATTCTTTAGTTCACATTCTAGTATTACTTACCAACTGATTTTTTACTATTATTCACTAGGTCTGCAGTAGAGCCTGCTTGAAATACACAAAAGATTTCTTACTCTGACATGAAATAAGGCACCAGATATACTTTGAATAATGCATTGTTCCTGTCCTACAAGGAATTGCATCCCTATGGACAGAGGACCAGAGCTGACATCTGATAAATGAACCTTTTCAATCCAATTCTATCCAGTATCCTTAGCATGAGGACAACTGCCAGGGGTGGACAAGTGTTTTTATAAAATATTTTTAGTGGCAAACAGGTGCAATCATTTGGCTACTCTTAGTTTTTTCAACCCTTGCTGACTGCTCTGACAGGAAACCCACATCCTGGTCACCTTATTGCAGGTGTGATTTGTCAGTGGCCTGTAAGGAAGCAATGGGATCACCTCCCTTGAAATCCAAAAGTATCAGGTCCACAGTGCTGCAAACATTGTGGCACTTTCTCCAAAGCTGCTTTTAGTGGGAGTAAACACTAAAATGTAATCAGACCACATGCTTTAGCTGACATAAGTATGTGCCTGGCTCCCTATGAGTTTGTTGGTACAGATTTAGATTATAAAGTGACCCAAAAGTCAGGTTTATCTTATGTCTGACCTCAGTCTCTGGCTCCATAAAATTCCAGCCCAAAAGTGTAAAGGAAAATTCTAAATTAATCATAATGAGAAAGCAACATTAAAATGGCAGCAAAAGGGATCAGTCTGAATGAATCACATTTACTGATCCAGTCGGATAGCTAAAACAAATCTTCCAGTCCATCTGCTTCTCTCTTTTAAGGCATGGTAATATACAGCTCTAGCTGTGTATCACATGCAATCCTAAGACTGATTCTGGGAAGTCTTACGAACATCTATGATAACTTTTGCTGTAACCATACACAAGGACTGCAGAGCCTCTGAGTGGTACTAGCTGTGTGTCTTCCTTTGAGCGAAAGTTTACCTAACAGCCTGGGATCTAACAGTCACTGTTAATTGACAGCTAATTGCTCATTCCCAAAGCTTCTTTTAAAGAACAATACCTCATTCCAGGGCTCCACTTGCCACTGCAAGCAAGGCTCCATGTTACAACTAGTGCTGAGTTGTGGTTTATATCCGAGTAATTGGCAATGAAAAGGCCTGAGAAGTCGCTTTTCACGAACATCAATGCAGTGAACATCTCGGGTCTTGAAACCGCCGTTGCAGTTAGCAGAGCACTGTACACAAAACAGAAAGGGGCACATCTCCAAATGATGCTCCGCTGAGGGGCTGTTCCTTCCCCAGTCACAGAGGAGGAGGACAGCCTGAGCTTTGCGCATCCTGACTCACAGAGGGAATTTCCAGTTTACCATAACAACAATCTGTTGTTAGGCTTAAACACTGTGGTTTTCATCAAAGCAAATCAGAACACGCCATATAAAGACTTCCTTTTCTCCACTGGAATATCCATTAATATTATGGATGTATATTTAATTAGGAAATCTTGCCAGCTATTTAAAAAAATGTCGTAGTGAAAGAGTCATAATGCAATAAATACAAAAAATGAATCCTGTAAACAGGAAAATTGTCGGTTCTTTAGTTGTTTCGGAGGGAGGGAGGGAGGGAGGAAAGAGGCACAGTTGCCCGAGTTGATTTCTTGTTCAGCCATGGAAAAGGTAGGTGTCTATGGCAGCAGATTGCTCGGGCTGGCAAAACCACTCCTTGTCTTAGCCCATAGACTTGAGTTGCTGCTGATACCACTGGGAGATAGTGGACTCATCCCACAGCAGCAGTTCCCACCCTCACCTTCCTTGCTCCTCCATGGCACCAGGAGGATCCATACCCCAAGAGCAGCCTGGGCATGAGAGAATGGGAGAGAAGAGAGAGACAGTCTGAGCCTCACTCACAGCCTGTGAAATCGCTTCTCAGCTTGGAGCACTACTGGCGAGCCAAGCGAGCCCTTCCAGTCTCCTGTTTCTCCCCAGAGTTTGCTCCCAGGCCTCACGCAGCAGCACCAGGTTCTGTCCCCAAATACCAAAGCCCAGGACCTCTCCTGCTGCTGAGGAAGAACAGAATTTGCTACCCCAAGGATAAAGACAAATACACATTTAATTATTTTGTCTTCATCCAGAATTAAAGCCAATTCTGCCTACACCACTGAATAACATCAGATCAGCTTTCGTCTTTACTGCCATGATGCAATATAACAACTGATGCTGTTCTCGCAATATAACAACTGATGCTGTTCTCCTTTGCATAAATAAGCATTCTTCAGTTGAACAAGGAACCCAAATATAGTACTTCCCCTGGGAGCTGAAGGATGGATGCAAGGGGAGTGCATACTCTTGTTCACAGAAGTTTCTGTCCCTCTGGATAGTAACAATGGATGGAAGCGACTGTGCAAGAAACTGAGTACACAGAGCCCCAAAATACGTGCAAATGATATTTGGTATTAAACTCAGACTGTAAGATCTAGTCTGAAGCACCTTTCTTTTAGTGGAGGGGAATAATTAGACGAGAGTAAAGGAACAGAGAAAGCTCTACCACACTAGCAGGGGAATATAGCCATCTTGCTGTCATAAGGTGCCTTAAAAAAAAAGTCTGAAGTAACAAGAAAAACAATTGCCAGTTGCAAAAGCAAACAAAAAATAGCCATTTTTATATATGAAACTGTAATTAGATTTGTATAGTTCAATTGCTGGAAAATAAGGGTGGCTAACACAACAGAAATGTGCTAGGAAAAGCCTTTTTTCTCAAACTGGCCTCACAATTGGCCTGACATTTTAAAACATTTGTTTCCTGTAATATTTCATCATTAAACCTGATTTCTAGCTACTTTCTGTGACATAACTATCATCCACTTGTTGCAAGATCAGTAACATTTATGAAGAAAAAGTGGAGGTGAAACATGCCCTACTGCAACTGGGACTGCAGAATGTCTATGTATCATTTAAAATTAATTTCGAAGGCTTAAATGTGGTTATGTAATGCCTTGGCCTTTCCTGGACTTTCTAAACAGGCATATATTTCACGTACAAATCAATTCTATGTCAAAGAGTTCAATAATATAACACAGGTTTTGTAACTGTAACCTTTTATTTGTATGTATCTGCCCTCTAGTCCAATGGCAACAACATTGTCTGCAAAAACGACAAGTATTGAGAAAGTTTGAGAGATCTATCTTTTTCTTTATTAAATCAGCATTATTTCAAATAGAATTTTGTAGTTTTTCTCTTTTGAGTCTTGAAAAACAACCCACTGTTTGAAGCCCCAATTTTAGACAGCGTGAAGACAAAATGTAACAAGCTTCAAGAAGTCACTGAAATCCTTCCAGGTGTTCATCACACATCTTACAATACCAAAAAAGAACTCAAACAGAATTCCTTGGGTTCCACTTACCACCTTGGACACTATTCTGTCTCTTGACCAGGCCTGTGTACATAACTAGGACCAAATAAGACCCTAGCCATAGCAGGCATTCTCCCCACTACATTCTTCTTTAGCTTTTGTAATGTAAAAGTTAGAGGTTACATGAATGGGTAACAGACCATGTCACATAAGAGATAATACACGGTGGCAAGGGTGAATAGGAACATGCCAACTCCCTCTCCCAAATTCCCACTTGCTTTGTAGAATTAGGATATGCCTTTGGAGGCAGAGATCAAAAAGATGCCACATGCAAATACGTACAGCTTTGCCCTAGGATCTCCACAGAACATGGATGGTGAGCCCTGCTTTAGCTCTAGATGCAAGAGTTAATGAGCACGACCCCCACACAGGAAGAACAGAATTCACAGCAGATGCGTTTCCACAGATAACTTAGTCAGGAAATTAGTAAATTAGTGCTGAATGGTCAACCGGGAATCATGTATGCATTCACTGAGTAAATAATTATTTTAAAAATGAAGTATTTAGAACTCCCTACTCTTTGAAATTAGCAAGCTTACTGTTCACACACGGCTCTGAACGAAGTTACCTTGCTCCAATTTCCTGTTTTCCAGCTAGCGCATGGGCGGAGATAACATTTTCTTGCAGGATCAGGCTTTTTTGTGTGCTGACAGTGAGATGTGTTCCTGCTGCTGCACTCCACGTGTCTCCAGAAAGTCCCCATTCCACAGGTGGTAGAGCACTGCACAAAGGTGAGAGGAAAGCCCAGGGGAAAACTCAACATTAGTAAATCATTCTGGAAACAATCCAGGAACCTAAATGTAAATATCTAGAGCCATTTTAGATGACCTAGGTTATCTGAGATACTCAAAAGAAGATTTCAAATTCACCTAAGTCTTACCTAAGGTTCTGAAGGAGGGCTTTTTGTTGCTTGGTTCAAAGTTGGTTTTGAAAATACCAATTCTGATTTATACCATGCACTGCTCTTTTTTGGCAAACTCCTGCTTACTGAGACATTCTAAATCTGTATCAGCTGTTCCACTGTTTCCTTCTGTTATCTTTGGGGATCCAATGTAAAATGTCATTGCATCCAATCTTCAGCACTGTTCCCTCTCTATCCCTAATACTGCTGATGAGATATTCAGCAAATTGAGTGCATGATGCTGAAAATCTGAAATAAATTGTGTGAGACTATTGGGAAAACTGGGCAGGAAAAGGATTTTTGAAATGATGAATTCAGAGAGTGGCTAAGTGTTTCCAACATTTGGGAGGGTTTTAGTGTCTGAGGTAAGAGAATATTGACCGTGCCAGTCCAGATCCCAAGAGTGCACACTCTTCACCAAAAAAGTCACTATCATTGTATTCTGAAGCAGGAAGGGGTGAAAAGTGGCTGGAGACACCCATTTACCTTTTTCTCCCTTAAAAAGGGAGGGACAGTGAACACAGAGTCAAATCCAACACACGCCAAGCAGCCTGTAGCTGGCATGAGAAACAGCATAAATCATCTGGGATTAAGTCAGCAAAATGATGAAGAGAGCAACTGCTATTGTGTGGTTTGAACTCCCTACACGGAAGTGGGAGAGTTAAATAGGGAAAGCTGAGTTAGTGTCCTTGGAAAGATAAGGAAAGCTCAGCTGAAGCTAAGGCAGAGAGAAAAAAACATTGAAGACATGGAGCTGTTACCAGATTCAATCAGAGAAATGGAAAAATGGTTAATGGTCACAACAAAGAATTTTGGAAAAATTGCACATTATGAAGAGTGTGAATCTGCAAGGCCTCTGCAGCATGCCATCTCCAGCTTCCGTGATTCCTGGGACATCTGTCCAAGAGGCCACAAAGATCCTGTTAAAGTGGACTGTGTACCACTGTCCAGTTTTGCATAGTCACATATCTATCCAAGACAACTTGTCTGTTCAAGAGGATGGACTGTCCTTGTCTTGGTTGCCGACTGTCTGATGGCTCCCCCCAGCCCTGCTGTACCAGCCTGACAACACCAAGACCTTACTGAAGGGCTGCTTAGTCTTTGACCAAAGCCCCATTCTGAGCATTCATGAGAAGACCAAAGATAGCTCCAGGGATGACGCTGGACAGATCATACTTACAAAGTTTTATGTTCTTGTCTGAGGGAGGTGAAACACAGCAGGATTCTTTCAAAAATAGTTGTGTGCAGGTACAGAGCCAAGAGAGAAAGGCATGATGCTGCAAATAGTACTGGGAGAAAGCTTTAGCTTTCTTGACCATTGTTTCATGTTACATAAAGGAGACTGATTGCTCTGAAGTTCAGGAAGACTTATTGCTTCTCCCTTTTGTCATTCAGAAACCAAGACTTCCCTCTCGTCACAGTAGATGTCTATTAGGGAGGAAGTGCAAGTGACTTTTCATGATCAATAACAGAGGTGCAGAATAAGCAGATCTGGTGGTAATGGGGTATCTTTGGTACCCAGAAAGCTCTTAGAACGGGAAAAGTGACAGCCCACAACGACCTGGGATAGCAGTAGGAAAGAAGTTAAAAGTTACAGACAGAAGCACCAGTGTCATTGGGCACTGTTTTGCCCTACTCTAATTAGCGCTCTCCCTTGGGAGGTAAATGCCAACACTGTTATGGGACATGTTACACCATTCCATCTCAGTGACTATCACTATTCTTGGGCACTATTTATTTACTAGTATAGACATATCCTAAGGAGCAAGGAAACGTCAGAATATTGGCAGTTACTAGAAGAGAAAGATAGAGAGCACAGCAAGAGATTCATCTAGGTAGATGCAGTGGTCTTGAAATATCAATGCCTCAGAGAGTTGTCATCTAAAAACAGGCACAAAATTTTACTAAGGACAGGTAAACAGCAAGAGCAAGAATAAAGTCAGAAAACTGTAGACCAAAACCGAATTAAAAGTAATGAACAATAAGAAAAGGTTCTGTGAATGTTAGAATCAAGGTGTGTGGGGGAAATACAAAACTTTTATTTCATGAGAAAGATAATAGCTGACTTATTTACAGAATCACAGAATGGTTGAGGTTGGAGAGGACCTTTGGATGTCACCTTGTCCAACCTCCCTGTTCAAGCAGGGCCACCTAGAGCCAGATGCCCAGGACCATGTCCAGATTGCTTCAGAATATCTCCAAGGATGGAGATTCCACAAATTCTCTTTTTCACCACCTTTTCTTCTTCAAACTTGGGGGGAAAAAAAAGTTAACTGTGCCAGGCTTCACATAAAGTTAATTTTAACAAGAAACAATAGCTTGAACGAGAATAGCAAAAGATTACTAAAACATTAAAGAATAGTAAATGATAGCAATTATTCCATTTTATTTGCCAGGTCTCAGCTGGGGCCATAATGAACACCACTGATGAAGAAATATATGATGCAACTGAAGCAAGTCCAGAGGAGAACAACAAAGTGACCAGATATTTAGAAAACACAAGGAAAATCTGAAACGAACCAGATTGTTTTGTTTAGAAGTCAGACCCCAGAACAGTTATTAAGAAGACAATTATCTTCCATAGTCTGCATATAAAAAATAGAATCTTCATTTTCAATACAGAAGATGTTGGTTATGTATAAGGAAAATATTTCTAATGGGGGTAATGAATGACTAGGACAGACTGTAGCATCTCTGTATTATAGACTTCTGTTTGGTATATGCTGGGCTTGGGAGCACAACCTTTGCCTGGACTTTCTCTTCTAGGCTCTTTCACCCAAGCAGATCTAAATGCAGGTCTTTGGGCATGCGCAGGAGGAAATGCTTCACTTGTCCCACTTGAACATGGGAAGCTAAAGCCATTCTCACCTGGCCATGGGAAGGCACAAGATGAAACTTCAGATTGCCACCAGGAGTGCATGTCCTGAACAATCGCTGATGTGGTGGTGACAGAGCAGGATCTTACCCACTGGCTGCATGCAGACAGAGGGCACCAGCATGATCTCGGTGGTCTAGCTGTGTCTCCACTGCCATGGGATACACTAAGTCATCTCTTGCTGTCCTTTTTAGCCCTGCATTTCTGCATTTCCATTAATTTACATCATTCCAGGCAGACCCAAGAGCAAACAAGTACAGAGAAACAGACTTTTGATAGCCTTCTCCATCAATACTGACAGACAGAGGCAGATCAGCGCAAGGAGGTCTCCAGATCTGGACCCCTGACTGTACTGATTAGCTTGGTTAAAAAAGACCATCAAAAAATGAGGTAACTTGTTCATATACCAAAGTCTCTCAGTTTAGGTATCATGATTTGACGAATATAAAATCCATAAGCATAAGAACAACTCTGTTTACATAAAAATAAAATTTCACAGTGAGAAGGACATTAAATAGAAGTTTGTAAAATGTGAGTAGGCTCCCTGATGACTATATTCTCTTATTATAGTTGCAGAATTGGGTGGCTGCCCCCTCACCAGCCCTGACCCTACAGTCACTACTGTCTCAGGACACAGCAAGGTAAGAGCACAGAAACCTAACTGCCAAAAAGCCTGGTGCTGGGTATTGGTAAAGGAAAGTCAATAGCAACACACAAAAAACAGTAAGCACTCCTCTGAGGCCATAAAAAACTTTGCAACCTATATTGCTCCTGCACAGAAAGTAGAAGTTACCCAAGTATTATAACCATTCAGTAACGACCAGGGATCAGGAGAAACTGGGACAAGTCATCACCTTTCCGACCAAGTATCTTCCAAACTTCCATGCTTTACACTTCAAAAGAGTTTTCAAACTCCCTGTAAGCTGTACCTGTTTCATTTACTCAAGTAGAAAGACAGCGCTTCTGAAAGTTAGTATTACAGGATGTTAACACCTGTTCTGATTGAATTTCATTACCTTTAGAAACTAAAAAGTTCATTTTGGGACAGCCATTAATGCAGATAAAATAACTGTTCATTTCTACATTGAAACAAGACATAGTATCACACTGTAATTATCAGCTGCTGTATCCAAAGAATACTGTACAACCACAACCACTGGCCTGATGATTTTAATTTCTACGCCAACCAGACAAAATGCTTTTACTTTAGCACTGCTACAACCCAGTTCCAATATACAATATCCTAAACTTGAAACAAAGGTGCAGAACTCCGTATTACAATGTCTCCCCATGGGCATGTGCTGGACAAATTACAAACCCCGGATATACCAGTTTAACTTTGGACTAATATTCTTATCTTTGCTTTGCAGATTCAAACTGGTTTTACCAGTCTGAATACTGCTCTGAGTTCAGAGGCATTTGCTTAATGGTGGATACAAATGCTGGTGGTGGGATGAGATAGAAATGCACCACAAAAATCTGTTATGTTAATAGGCAACTAAAAATATGTTTAAGTATCCACGGTATTAATGTGCTTCCTACAGCAATAAAGCTAGCTTATCTAGATGACCTTGGTCACGTACTAAGTTAGAAAACACACATAATTTAGAGAGAAATGATATGCAAGTAAAGGTCAGAACATAACAGCACATCTACAGCTAACTTGCGTTATGTACTTATTTGGACATACAAGTATATTCATTTGGTGTCTCCAGGATTCATCTAATAGCTTAACTTTTTGCTGTGCTCTAAAACAAAACTCTTGAGGTATTTCTGGTTATAGTCAAACCTGAATGTCGTGTCCCTGGAAGAGTTATAGAATAGAATAGAACAGAACAGAATATTTTCAGTTGGAAGGGACCTACAATGATCATCTAGTCCAACTGCCTGACCACTTCAGGGCTGACCAAAAGTTAAAGCAAATTATTAAGGGCATTATCCAAATGCCTCTGAAACACTGACAGGCTTGGGGCATCAACCACCTCTCTCAGAAAGCCTGTTCCAGTGTTTGACCACCCTCTCCATAAAGAAATGCTTCCTCATGTCCAGTCTAAACCTCCCCTGGTGCAGCTTTGAGCTGTTCCCATGCGTCCTGTCACTGGATCCCAGGGAGAAGAGACCAGCACCTCCCTCTCCACTTCCCCTCCTCAGGAAGCTGTAGAGAGCAATGAGGTCGCCCCTCAGCCTCCTGTTCTCCAAACTAGACAAGCCCAGAGTCCTCAGCCGCTCCTCACAGGACATTCCTTCCAGCCCCTTCACCAGCTTTGTTGCCCTCCTCTGGACGCATTCAAGGACCTTCACGTCCTTCTTAAATTGTGGGGCCCAGAACTGCACACAGCCCTCAAGGTGAGGCCACTCCAGCGCTGAATACAGCAGGACAATCACCTCTTTTGACGGGCTGGTCATGCTGTGTTTGATGCACCCCGGGATGCGGTTTGCCCTCTTGGCTGCCAGGGCACGCTGCTGACTCAATACTGAGCCTGCTGGCGACCAGCACCCCCAGATCCCTTTCTGCAGGGCTGCTCTCCAGCCACTCCTCTCCCAGTTTATCCTTGTGCCTGGCATTAGTCTGTCCCAGGTGCAGAATCCGGCATTTGGACTTGTTAAATTTCATCCCATTAATGATTGCCCAACGCTCCAATCTATCTAGGTCCCTCTGCAAGGCCTCTTGTCCCTCAAGAGAGTCAACAGCACCTCCCAGTTTGGTATCATCAGCAAACTTGCTAATGGTGCATTCAACTCGTTGGTTGAATCATGCATCCAGATAGTTGATAAATATATTGAACAGAACTGGCTCTACAATTGAGCCCTGAGGAACACCGCTGGTCACTGGTCAGATGTAGCCTCATTCACTACAGCCCTTTGAGCCTTGCTGTCCAGCCAGTTCTTCTCCCAGCACACCGAGAACCCGCTCATCCCACAGCTGGACAACCTGTCCGGAAGCATGCTGTGAGGGACAGTATCAAAAGCCTTACTAAAATCCAGAACTACATCCACTGCCTTCCCTTCATCCACTAGGCAGGTGACCTTATGATAAAAGGATATCAAATTAGTTAAACAAGACTTTCCCTTTGTGAACCCACGTTGACTGTGCCTGATGATTGCCTTGTTCCTTAAATGCCTTTCAACAGTACCCAGTATGATCTTCTCCAGAATTTTTCCATGAACTGAGGTTAGACTAACAGGTCTGTACTTCCCTGGGTCTTCCCTCATACCCTTTTTGTACATTGGAGTAACATTGGCTAGCTTCCAGTCAGCAGGGACCTCCTCAGACTCCCAAGACCTTTGGTAGATGATCGAGAGGGGTCCTGCCATAACATCCGCTAGCTCCTTCAGCACTCTGGGATGAATCCCATCAGGCCCCATGGACTTATGAACATTGAGTTGATACAGCTGGTCCCTTACAATTTCAGTGTCCAGTTATGCACAGTTCTGCAGAATCCATAAATACAGACACATTCTATCTAAGCAATCTAATATTAGATATTCCAAGTTACCAATTTTTTTGTGTATTTCATTTGAATGTATGATACTTATTTCAGATAATCATGACAAACTACGAAGCTTTATTTCCTCAGCAGTGGTTCAGACAGCTGTTCACACTCTCCACTTATGAGTTAAAAATAACTTACCTCACTCCAGTTGCCGACTATCCAGTAGGCATCACTAGGCAAATTGTTGGATGTTATTAGGTGGCTGTTGTCTGTGACGTTTGTTAAAACACCCTCAGATGTTGCACTTTGGTTCCTGAGAGCATGGTCGAGAGCTGACGACTGTGTGCTGGTGGTTACGGTGTCAGGTAGCTTCATTTCTCTTCTGTTGTCAGTCTGGTCTCTTGGTACATGACCAAACACTGTGGGCACTACTGTAACCAATGCTTGTGGGGTAGTTACTTCTACAACAGGCACATCAACTTGCAGACTGATATGGTTTGCTGTTGTTGGAAATGCCAACCCTTGTGCTTCTCTGCTAACAGGAAGGAGCGTAGAAGTGTCTCGGTGATGAGATGCTGGGGGGTGCTGAGAAGTCACACTGTCATTTTGAAGGACAGGAGAGCCAGTATCTAGGGTTGTGCTCCTGGTTCTGATTTCAGGACTGAGTTCTGTGCTGTAAAGAAGATCAGTGGGTTTCTCACTGCCTCCAAGTGACCCATCAATGTCGTCAGATTCTTCAGTTAAGTAATCATAGCTGGAAGTTATTTCTGGATTACTGGTAAAAGATGAGACAGGAGGGTCCTCACTTCTTTGCACCTCACTCTCTACACTAGAAACTGGCTCACTTTCAGAAATATTTTCAGCATGCCTTATAATTTCAGTACTTAAGCTATTACGAAAAGGCCATGAAGTAGTATTTTGGTGCGAACTATTTTCAGTAGAAACAATCGGAAAATTGTAAACATCACTTGGTCCAGGAAAATTATTTTGTAATGTTCTGTTGGCTGTTCCTTCTTTTTCTGAGACATTACCCAAACCAGAGGACGTAGGCAAACAGGGAGTTACACTTTCAGGCTTGGGTATTTTTGTTGTTGTATAGGACCTCGGGCTTGGTATGGGTATTCTGCGAGGAGGACTCCTTTTGGGATTAGTAGTTGTTTTTCTAATTATGATCTTTCCTCTTCTGGGTGCCAGTGGGGGTATCAGAAATCTTCCAGCAGAAGGACATTGCTGGAGACTACACAGGGCCTTAGAGTTTGGTCTCTTGGAAGTATCACATGGCTCATCATTATTTTTGGCACAAGTGACATTACGAGTCCTTATTCCACCACCACAAGTAACCGTGCACTGTAAATGAAACAGAATTAATACATCTCCCTTCTTCATTCTGCTGAATGAAGAGACATATCAATAAAAATAAGTATCAAATAGCATCTGTTTATAATAAAGAAGCATCATTATAAATAATCAATAATAAAGCTTTTCCTGAGGAACAAGCCCTTCATTCTAGTGATGTTCTGCTATCATGGAGCTCCTTCCAAATTTTTAGAACAAGCCCTTCATTCTAGTGATATTCTACTATCATGGGGCTCCTTCCAAATTTTTAGAACAGTGAATGTCACCATGGGGAAAGAGCAGTGAAAAAACACTACATGATAAAGAAAAAATATGAAAGTAATATGCTAGAATTTGATTTCTTTAGTGAATCACAGAAGTTGTTTAGCCAATACCTTTTCCACCAGGGTTATAAAAAAAGAGACTAAAAACCTGCCATCAAAAATATACCTAACTGGCTCAGTGCTGGCTACTCGCAGTACCACAAACCCGCTGTGATGATCCATGCAGCTCACAGATCCTTGCTGACTTAATGAAATGGATTTTTCATGCAGTCTTAGTGCAACCACCACAGGCTGCCAGGGCTGCTAGCATGCCTCTCCTAAATTACAGACTACTGAAAGTAATTAAACCTATCTGGCTTCTATTTAAATGGGAGCACTGTTGTGTATAAAGAGTGCTGGAAGCTAAGGAGACCCAGTTTTTCTGTGATGTTTTTCATCCTCAGCCCCACAGGCGCAGCCATGCCTTCAGCAGCTGTCGCTCCACTGAGGTCCTTCTGAAATTTCAACACACTTCTCTGGTTTGAGGTACTAAGGCTGGATGACTGGTTGAGTATGAATGGAGATGTTACATACAACCTACCAGAGGAAGCCTTCCTAGGATGCGAGGAAGCCTGACCAGCTAATTCAGCTGGCTTAACCCAGGTGCTCAACATGAAGTGATGAACACTCCTATTGCCAGCACTTTCAAGCCCCTGGGACACCTAACCTTTTTTAGAGCTAGTCTAGGTCATGGGGCAGTAGAAACACCAGTGACCTTGTGTTACTGGGGCGCTCTCTGTTGTTAACACCTGTAAAATAACATCAGCTCTGCAGCAACAGGAGCAGGGAAGAAAGCAGAGTAACCTCAGAGTAGATAAGTTCATTACCTATTCTGTCTGTCCTCCTTGCACTTCCAGCTGTATAGCACATTTAAAGTACTCAGAGCTATGCAAGTTTACATCAGCTGCAATTTGACCTCAAGTTATTCAGTAAAGGATTTTGCTTATTGAGGAAGACAGCAACTACTAACGCTATGTTGCTGCTTACACAGAAATACAACACACTTATTTTGTCAGACTTTGCCACTTGGATGATTTAGATTAGCATTCGTGTGAGTTAAAAGGAACATCCAATCTCATTAACTTTTCGGGGGCTCTCAGAATTAGCTTTGAAAATCTCTGCTTTAGATTACAGCCACGTACTAAAGAGATTTCAGAATGGCTACAACACTGTACCTCATTATCTGCCTAATTAAGTACATTCAGTTTATAAGATACAGAATGATTTTCTAACAGCCAGATAAGTTCACAGCAAAAGGAAGTTTTGCCTGTGTAAAATCTCTCCCTTACATTCACCAATAAAGAACATTCTGCAGTTACGAGTCTCCTGACAATCCTGTCATTTGTGCAAGTGAAATAGTCTGTCCTACGCTCCCTCCCCAATTTCTACAGGTGTAGAAATTTATTTTTGTCAGTAACTTGCAAATACAATCCAACAACACGAGCACCGGCTGTATTCTGTAATAGCATGCCATTTCTATATAATCATACTGCTAGCCATGTAATCCCAGTCTATTTTTTCACAGGCAGTTAAAACATGGTTGCTACTCAATTCACAAAACAATCAACATTCAGTGATGATGGTTTGTGAGCAGCATAAACTGAATTAATACTGTCAAAAATTCTATTAGTTCATTACCTGAATCTGCTCTCAAACACAACAGTGAGTTCTGTAAAAAAAAGTTAGGAGAAACAAGGGAGAGCAGTTTTCAAAAAGGAAACAGAACAGAAAAGAATAGAATAGAACAGAACAGAATAGAATAGAACAGAACAGAATATTTTCAGTTGGAAGGGACCTACAATGATCATCTAGTCCAACTGCCTGACCACTTCAGGGCTGACCAAAAGTTAAAGCAAATTATTAAGGGCATTATCCAAATGCCTCTGAAACACTGACAGGCTTGGGGCATCAACCACCTCTCTCAGAAAGCCTGTTCCAGTGTTTGACCACCCTCTCCATAAAGAAATGCTTCCTCATGTCCAGTCTAAACCTCCCCTGGTGCAGCTTTGAGCTGTTCCCATGCGTCCTGTCACTGGATCCCAGGGAGAAGAGACCAGCACCTCCCTCTCCACTTCCCCTCCTCAGGAAGCTGTAGAGAGCAATGAGGTCGCCCCTCAGCCTCCTGTTCTCCAAACTAGACAAGCCCAGAGTCCTCAGCCGCTCCTCACAGGACATTCCTTCCAGCCCCTTCACCAGCTTTGTTGCCCTCCTCTGGACGCATTCAAGGACCTTCACGTCCTTCTTAAATTGTGGGGCCCAGAACTGCACACAGCCCTCAAGGTGAGGCCACTCCAGCGCTGAATACAGCAGGACAATCACCTCTTTTGACGGGCTGGTCATGCTGTGTTTGATGCACCCCGGGATGCGGTTTGCCCTCTTGGCTGCCAGGGCACGCTGCTGACTCATACTGAGCCTGCTGGCGACCAGCACCCCCAGATCCCTTTCTGCAGGGCTGCTCTCCAGCCACTCCTCTCCCAGTCTACACTTGTGCCTGGCATTAGTCTGTCCCAGGTGCAGAATCCGGCATTTGGACTTGTTAAATTTCATCCCATTAATGATTGCCCAATGCTCCAATCTATCTAGGTCCCTCTGCAAGGCATCTTGTCCCCCAGGAGAGTCAACAGCACCTCCCAGTTTGGTATCATCAGCAAACTTGCTAATGGTGCATTCAACTCCTGCATCCAGGTCATTGGTCTTGCAAGTTTTGAAAAACTTAGTAAACTTCATTTTTATTGACACCTGAAATGGAAAATATTTGTTGTGCATTTGTTGTCATGATTGTCAGCTACACTGATAGTTAAACTGCCTATTTGTGAGATGAACCATGAGCAAGTCGTACAACAGAATCAGAATAATTCTAAAATTTCACGTGACTTAAAACCCACTTCTCCCCACTCCAGAAGAAATATCTTAGTGCATTTTTAGTTTTCATGGGGAAGCAGACTGCTCCACATGTTGGGGACCCTGAACTATCCTTGCCTTCAATGGAAAGTGAAGTTGTGAAACACCTGTAGATACCAGCATCCTAATCTAAAGAAAGCTAAGAAGCATGAGGTCCTTCCACAGATTAAAACTTATGACAAAGCACATCGAATGAGTGCTCCCTACTAATACAAACAAACATTGTTGAATATGTTGCAGTATATTTACACAAATTTAGTATATTGCAGTCGTCATTTTGATGACCTCACATTCTGCATTTCATCAGCCGCCAGTGAAATAACTGCACAATATTTAATTAACTCTTGAAGGATACACAGGTATTCTAGTGTTTGTTAGGGCTTCAGATTAATACTAGAAGTAAAAACCTTGCATGCTATGGCAAAAACAGCAGTTATGAATGCGAGAGACAGGAATGTAAAGAATGTAAAAATGCTTCTTTGTACGCCTACAGACATGACACAGAGCCTCCCCCCATCTGGTCCACAGCAGTAATGAGTATTACACAGACTTTTTAGCACGCAAGCATGCTCTGTTCTACAGTCCCAAAAGCTCAGCAAGCCAAACCCCTAGAAACAGTTAACACGTAACACTTGCTGAGGTCTTTAGCAAGCAGGGCAGCTTTTTTTCCCCTTGCCAAAGTATTTGTGGAGACACGTTAACAAAAAAAAAAAAAATTAATAAAAGGCAAAAAAGCAGGTCATTGGTCCTCTCTGCTGACTGTAATAGGTCATTTTGAAAAACATGTTCAGTATTACAGTTGTCATGAATTTACCTCAGTCCAGTTGCTCACTGTCCAGTCAGATGGGCACAAGACATCTCTGTTGCATGACAAATGGGTCTTTGGTTTAAGCAGGTGCTGGCACTCTGTGACAGCCAGCACCTGCTCATCAGATCCCACCGTCTGGATGCAAAGTACAGTTCGCTTCTTCTGGCCTGTTGGGCCACATGTGGCCGAACATTTCTGCCATTCTCCTGACCACCATCTGTAAACCAGGGGGGTAAGAAACATCAGAAAACAATCCATCACAAGCACATTTAGGAAAAGGTCAGAGACTACAGGAAAAAGAACCAGTAATTTAAATTCTGGGTTCAGATATATGCTTTTCATATTAAGTCCAGATCACTCAAGCTTTCCCATCTGCCCTGTGCTCCAGTACCAGCCAGTCACTGAAAGATGCTGATTCCCAGACAGCAGTAGGCACCGACTATGATGTTTCTACAATGCATAAGAATCCACCGAGTAGATGGTCTTTCAAATCCAAATTTGAGGAACTGCTAGCAAGTTTAGTATTCTATTTACTGTATCCTATTGTTTACCTGTTTATTGCTACCTCAGTACAGAAAGAGTTAAATGGGGATCACTGGAGGGTCTGCAATGACAGCACAGAGGTGGAGAAGGTCCCCTCACACATGTCTATGCAGCCAGTACTGCACAAGTGCTCAAACTGGCCCTGTGTTACCTCCAGAAGGGAAAGCAGCAAGGCACACAACCCCAAAAACCAGGCTGGTCAGAGCTATGCTGTGTGCACTCACGTGGGATCAGTGCCCTGCAGTGCTGTACCTCTGGGCCTAGTCTCTGGGTCTGCTCTAGGCTGGACCTTTCTGTACTTTGTTCCTTCATGAAGCAAAAACGAGCCCCTTATGTGTCTCTCTCCTGATTAAAGACAGTCTTCCGTAGCGTGCTATGCAACGTTCCACTGAATGAAAGATAAATGTTTCCTCTAGTGCAGGATTTTCCAATGCGAAACACCTTACTGACAAGAGCCATCCCCTTCATATTCGGTTTACCTAGCCTTTCTCCAGCTTCATCCACCTATTTCTTCTCATGCTGACCCAGAGTGGATCAAATCTCTGCATACTTGCCTTCCATGATAAGAAAGGAGGGCAAAAATTTCTGGGTTTCTACTATTTGAGAAGCATTGGCATCAACTGTGACATTTGCCTTAAGATTACCTTTATACTTTTTTCAAAAAAAACCCCAAGAAAAGTCCTTTTCCTTCCAGTTTAGAGTGCCCTAGGCAAGAACATAGCTCCAAGCTGCTGTAGAAAAAATCTGGTCCAGCTGTGAACTCTAAGCCACAAAAGCTCCTAGACAATACTACTTGTTCCTGAGTTTTGAAGCAGGCCATGACAAAGCCTTATGCTGAAAAAAACCCAGGGATTTATTTAGGAAACACCTTTCTAGACAGAAAGGCAGAAAAAATTGGTTTTGGCTTACAACCAACACCATTCTATTGTATTTTTTTCCTTTTAAGGTCAATGAACTTAGAGCAAAATAATCCCATTCTGATAAATACATCAAAGTTCAACATCCAGTTTTATAACAGTTTTTGCTCCTTGCTTTGTCTCCCATCTTACTGCATTTCTGGCTTCTTCAGTTTCCTGACAATCTCTCTCCCCTTTCCTTTGTAGTTTCCATGTTCCTTCTCTGTTTTCTGATTAATTAATTCTTCAGTTGCAAATGAGCTGTCACTGATGTGGAAGGCACTGATATCTATTCCTAATCATTTAAAAAAAAAAAAAAAAGACTCAGAGCAATCAAGCTATGCATACAGCTCATTTGTGCAACCATCTGGTCTTCTCTGGGGTACCTATACCTACCTTTCTTCTCTTTAGTTATGTATACATACTGCAGTTCCTTTTAAATTACCCTAGAAGCCCTTTGAGGCACAGACTGTTTTGCTACTTGCTCTAGAATGTAGCCCATTGCCACCACAACCCTGTGCAAGGCCTCTGGACATTGCTGTAATAAAAGAGCAAATTATTTTTCTCCTTCTCCTGCCTTTCTTTGGATTGTTCCTTGCTCTTCCAGGCTTCTGCAAATGACAAAGGAAAACTAACAAGTGGTTAAATAGAAAAAGCAAGCGCACCTCAGCAGAACACAGCAATAAAAAAGAGAAAAATATATTATCGCAACCTGAATCAAGCCATTTCAGGGTGGTTTTCATCTCTTGCATCTTCTTTCCAATTTTGTCATCTCTAGTATCTTGTAAATTGCTGACACTTTGGCACAAATGCAACGTGACGTATGTGAATTGTCCTATTAATTTTAATGGAACCAGATCATACATTTCAAGCTACAGACATGCTAAGCTGACACCCCCTCCCTCACCATTTTCATATGGCTCTGAGTGAGCGTTCAGCAGTTTGCAGGTTTACATACTGAACTCCTAGCTATAAATTACCAGAGCTTACTATAGAACCTATCTTGATCAGCTGTAATGGTGTGTGATTAACTATGGCATGTAAAACATTTTTAAAAAGTCTTGGAAGAAAGTAAGGTGCTGCAAAGTTAGGAAATACCAGAATTAAGATTTTATCCTATTGCACCTTCATGGTCAATCTTAAACTACATTTAGTCATGTAACTTTTTCTATAGAGTTCTTCCTCATTCAGTGCAGGTAACAGACGGTACTGGTGAGCCAATTAGTTAATTGCCCAACACCACGTTCACCACACACACTTCACAAAACTTGTTCTGACTTCTTATCAGTAACTGGAGTTTTTGATGGTGCATTTTCCTATTTCCATTCTAGGGTACACGCATGTGCCTTAAACACTCAAGCATGAGAAACTTAACATGGAAGCACATGCACTTCTGTCTCTTCATGGTCTCCACTGAGAACTTCTGAACTGTGGCATCCCAGCTGAAGGGGAAGAAAGGCAAAGCAAGGACGGCAGAACATCTACCATCCATTTGTCTGTTCTGGTACAGGATGCCTCAAAGCAGGTCCTGGACCACACAGAAGGGAGTAGCACCTGAGTGACTGCTTTGCCAAACTCCATTTATCTTCGAGCTTCTGCTGTCTCCTCCCACTGCAGAAGCATAACTAAAACTGGAGGTGACTGCTGAGCACACATCCAGAATTGACACAGCAATCTGAGATCCAAACATGCAACTTCTAACTTGAAATGACCAAGCTGTCAGACCTCCCAGCTGTAAGCTAAAGAGTGGAGGGCACTGCCAGACAGACTTAGTTTTGGGCAGGTTATAAACAAGGTTTCTTTAGATGACACATACAGAGAGATACTTGGCAAAGAAAAGGATATGGGGAAGAAAACTGGTAGGTAGCTGTGCTGCTTGTCGTGAGAGACTGGGACAAGTTGGTGGAAACTGAAGCCTGATGGGAGTTGCCATCCAATACTTGCTCCTACCTCTGGTTTCTGACAGCATTTACCGCTACAGCAACCGAGTGGTTCTTAAATATTAATGCATCACCTGGTCCCTGCAAAGTGACAGGACTGTCTTATCTCCATAGGCAGGCATGGCATGGAAAGATTGTGGTAACAAACAAACAAACAAGCAAAATGCATGATGTGGGTAACTAATTTGTGTGACCGCTAATTTTGCTGTGGCTGTCGAACTAGAGAGTAGTCTGCCTGGTGAAAGCATAACCTCAGTTAGTTTTCAGCTGCAGCTGTGAGCACTCAGCTGTTCTGCAATCCAGCTTGGGACATAGGTAGGGAGAAAAGCTGATTCTCTCAGGCGGCATTCAGCTGCCTTAAATGAGACCTATCTCTTTTCCTCCCACGCTGAGTTTCCAAGGTCTGTAACAATTAAGGCGGGGCCCAACAGCCTTGTCCTTTATACAATCCTCATGTATACCTAGATGATGTGTGCTGAATGAGGTGTGGATTCTGTTGAAAAAGTAGTAGCATGGGATTTTGGAACCAAAGTTTGCTATGTTCATGCCTATGGGGCTGAATGTTCCCTCCCTCCCCTCATATTGTGTCACACCTAAAGAAAAACTGTCTTCTTTTGCTATGATTTGTATAGCATCAGGCACAGCAGATACCAACAGGGCACTAGTGTTCACTCTGTGTATTATAATAGAAACAAGATTTCCTATTCTTATTATGCTGTTGGAGTCTACTAAACAGTCTGGAAGCAGGACAATACAGTAACAGCAGATAAAAAGCAGGAGATCCTAAGTACTTGTAAAATAATCTATTTATGGTTACTCTGTTCAAGTGGGTAGTCAGGTTAAAAAGGCTCCAGGCAATTTTCTTTACAGAGGAGAGCAAAATTTTTATTCACAACACTATAAGTAGTTAAAATCTCACTCCTTTTCTTCACGTGTTATCTATTGATTTTTATCATTAACATCTATGGAGCGAAAAACCTGCCTGCCAAAGAAACATATAACTGGAAACCATATTCCATAGCCTAATGTGGAAAAAAGCATCCATTTATGCTACAGTCCCGTTGCAATCCTCCTAAGCAATATGACTCAAGTTTTATATGAGCGGTTGTATGACATTTTAACTCTCAACTGTTCAGCCATCTTTATTTTGTTCTGAGTCAACATGTGGCACACATGTATTGTGACATTTTAAATATTTTATTTGTTTTGCTCCAGATTCTTTTAGTAGAAAGTGGGGGAAAAATAAACATAGACCAAATCAGCTAACAAATGAGAATGTTATGACTTGGACTTCTCAGAAGCCTGTCATTTAAACAGTTTATAATTAACTTCCTGAAATGGATTAATGAGATAAGATCTGGTTTGTGAGAGTCACAAATATTATACTAATGTTATTCTTTGCCTGTAGCTACAGTTTGATAAATTATCTAGTTCTGATTTAGTGGTCTAGTAGCTAGTTTCATGATAGCATGTTTTCCATCAGTACGATTTAGCAGATCACAGGAGGGAGGGTTATGCAAAAGAACATCCTTCTTGTTTTAGATAAGATGTTCCCACAAATAAACTGGTTTGCTGTTGGGAAGCGTGAGATCATCTAACAATTTCAGTCCTGTGGCTACAGCACTAACCAAAGGTCCTCTGCAGTGTTGTGTTTAACAACACTGTCCTCAACTCTAGCACAGAATTTAGCCACCTCTCTCTAGAGAACACTTGTTCTTCAGCAGCTTCACGTGAACTCTTAGTTATGCTGCATCATGCTGTATGGGACAGTCATACCTTCCTTCAACATTCAGATTTTCTTTAGAACCAACAAACAACCAAACCGCACTAAGTACTGTCTTGCATTTCAGATGGAGATGTGCAACTATCTATCTGGATTAGAGGTGACACATATACTATGGAAAGTAAATACCAACTAAATCCCATGCTGGGATGCTGGGACTACAGCATGGAACAGAGACCAGATCTACAAAACTAAGGGCTTGGGAAGGGTGGATAGGAATCCGTTCTTCACTGCCATCTCTCCCAACAGAAGAACTCAGGGCCACCAACAGAAGCTAGTGAGAACCAGGTTCAAAATAACTAAAATGAGGTGGTGCTTCACACAGTACGCATTAAAGCTGTGGAACTTCTTGCAGAGGAAGTTGTATATGACTGAAGTTCTACAAGGTTGCAGAGGGAGGCTGGACAAGTACTTGGAAGAGAGGTCCACTGGATGTTACTGATTAGACAAGCCATAAAAGACTCTGGAAATGCCTTGAATTAAAAACAGTTGGAAGCTGGAAGAGTATTAGAGAGAGAAATAATTCGTGCTTGCCTTGTCTTTACTCTTCCTTAGTCATGTAGGCCCTCTGGGAGCCAGAACAGTGACTCAGGTAGACCCTTGGTCAAACTACTACAGTCACTCTTCTGACAGGAAGAGAAAAATAAATACACAATGTGACTCTAGAACTAAATATGTATGGGTTTCCCACACTGTATTTTGTCATTACTTTGCTGTCCTCAGAAGGATAACTAGTCCTTTCCTCTGCAGTGCAGAATGAGCTTGAGAAGTATCACTCAGGCTGGCAGCATATGAGAGCTTTTCTGCCTGGCCTGCAGAAGAGCTTGGTTCACATGTCACGTAATTCTATAATCTGCCCAACAAGGGACAAATTCTGCTCCCTCACTTTCACTAGCAGAACTGAATAATGCAGGCACTTAGAACAAATAGGATAAGTTCAGCTCATTTGGAACTCTGGAATAAATAGCACAGTTTATACGTGCTATAAATAAAAAACACCCCCACGCATGTGGGTAGCCTCAGCTCTTAACTAGTCAACTAGTTAATAAGTTTGATCTACTATCAATTGATTTCCTAGCAATCTAAAAAGAATTATGAAATGCTGGTGGTTTATGCTTTTAACAGTCATTTATAAAGGCTGCAAGCGCAAAGATGTAATTCCCAGAGGAGGCATCGTATACTATTGTGAAGATACTTGGAAACAACTAATAAAATCAACAGCCATGCAGAATTTTTTACATTAAAGCTTCATGAAATTCACTGTTGGCAAATGTAATGCGATCCACTTTAAGGGAATCACTGTAACGACTTTGATTTGATTCTGATTTAACTAGAATTACTAGGGAAAGACTGGTATACCATTGCAAACAGCATGATAAACAATTTCCAAAGACAACGAAAGGCAAAAGCAAGATGTTCCAGTACCTAAAGCATGACTAAACCTGATATTGATCCCTTCCAGCAAATCTGTGCCTATTTTACAAGCCCACAGTTCTGCTGTCACCTGGAATGTTTGCTATGGTTAGTCTTCCTTACCTTACTTGCTAAAATGGTAGAACAAAAAACACAGAGATGAAGACGAATTAAAATAATGTTATGGGAATGGAAAAAATGATTCCCATGTGATCACAGAACAAAGAAAGCTGCACTTCGCTGAAAGGAAAAAATAAGAAGGGACATGATAAAAAGATGCCAAATAGTAAGCGTTATAAAGAAGGTACAATAATTAGAGTTATGGAAGTGGGCATTTCCACTCATCCTCCCTCACAAAAAGGACAAAGGAGTATCAAAAAATACTGAAAAACAGCATCAAAAGGCTGAAAAAAACCTCTCTGCAAGTTAGTTTTTCGCACACACAGTAATACATTATCACTTGAGCTAAGACAGGAATATGATTTTTAAAATAAGTAAGAATTTATATGGTTTTCAGGCCTACACTGAACAAAAAGAGCATCTATACAGATGAGAGAGCAATCGCTGCCATTCCCAGCACAGACTGCTCAGTAACTTGCATTGGAAACCTCTCAGGGCAGCTTACTCTTAATTTGTCCATTACTGGGTTTCTGCCACCTTGCTCTGAAATGCTTGGGAGCTCTCACCGTGGCAGGCCATAGATGCCACACTAATCTGGTATTAGAACCAACATTTTCCTTTGAATAAGGCTGCTATTTAGCATTACCAGAGCCCTCCCAGTATCTGTTACCTGGGCGGACAGTCCTTTTCATAGCATTTCTTTTGTCGCCCATTTGGCTGTGTTGCAGGGTCGCAGAAGGAGTTTTTGATCGCTCCACTTCCCTTCCGCATGCAGTGGGCAATCTGGCGCTGCACCCCTGCGAGAGAAAGACAAAAAAAAGGAAGAGTAATCCCTGTAGGCTGGGGATGAGCTGCAGAAATCCTCTAGGATGGGGAGGACACACTGGTCATACTCCACATTCCAGAATACAGCAACAGCTGTGAAAGTCAGTTCTGCTGAATGTCTGAGCTAAGTCAGGTAAGAGCATCCTTTAATCAAGCTGAAAAGGTGTTAAGCAGAGCTCTTTTGGATCAGATAGCTCAAGCAACACATTAGAAAGCACTTTTCTTAATCTCAATTTAGTTGTCAGCCTCAGAAAGCTGAGCTTTCTGCAGGCTCTGAAGCAGGTTTAAAGGGCTACGAATGGTTCTTGGATTACTCACAGATAAGAAGCAACACAGCAGCATCAGGCTATTCACAGCAAGGGTATGTTTGCTGATCTTTTCTTTGTACTTCTGGGAAGGCTGTTTAAGCAGAATACAAACTGGAGTGTAGGAGCAAAACTATAACTCTGTGACTCTTAATGCTGAATTCCACTTTTAAGAAGTTTTGGTACAAGTCTTGACTGAAAACGATGATGCCATAATATGAGAGAGAAAATCTTTTGTTTTCTAAATAACTAATACACAACACTCATCACAAGAGGCAAACCACAGTGATGAAGAGACACACAGAGACATCCCATACATACAATATGGGTTATTTCCTAACAGTTCCACTTATAAAAACTCCCACTCATTTAACAGAAAGGAACATGAACCAAAATACTGCATTATCCTAGTGTGAATCTAAAGAAAGCCAGTTTCCAGGGGCCTGCTTTCCACAGAGTTCTGCAATAATTTGAGGTAGGTGCCGTGCTGCAAACCCAGTTTAAAAAAAGTACTGCATTATTACAGTTTGAAAGGTTGTAGCTAGACTGATACAGAGGCCTTAAAATAGTGGCATGAGGCCCAAACAAATCCCAAGGGCTAAAAAGACTGAAGAAACATGTTTATTAACTATAGTTAAATTAACTGTGCTATTAATTCACAGTAATTAATATGCAGATGGTAGGTCACTGTATCTCTGTGACATTTATCCTTCTCTTGGGAAGCAAAGGGCCTAATAGCACAGTTACTATGGTGTCGTGGATAAGTGTTAGGCTATTTTGCAGTATGTTTAGGAATCAAGCTTTTCCTTGCCTCAAACCTCCTAATAACTAGTGCAGGAAACTATCTGGAAGATAAGAACAGTAATCCATAGATAATAATACTTGGGAAATATGAAAATATTCCTCTGTACAACATATACTTACGTTCCTCTATACAGCAATGTTGCCATATATGGCAATTAAAACGTATTTCCTAAAATTTCGTGCTAGCATTATGGCTAACTTGCTTTAAGTAATTTTACAGCATTCAATTTTTCTTTCCTCGCCAAAATGTAACAATCTACTTATAAAAATAAATACAGAAAAAACAGAATACCAACTCTAATACTAGGAAATCAAAGCTAGCAACAGCGGTAACTTTTGGTGGGAGAACTGAGCATGGACTGCACGTGTGAAGGGGAGGTTGTAGTCAGATATTACTGAAAAAGGCCTCCACAACACAAGGAAATTAATAATTTCTATGCATATTTGGGTCATTCCATAGAAGCAGATGGAAAACCTGTATCTCATTTTTATAGCACCTTAAGACATCAGGTCTGTGACACTGTGAGGAAATGCTATAGCTTTTAGAGTACTTTCAAACTTGCACCTGAGACATGTAAGACAATTACTGGCAACAGCACAGGATTTGATGACTGAGTCTTCTCCAGTCATACATGAAGGTTGATTTGCTAGAACAAGGATTAGTTTCACCTAGAAGTGAGGATTCAGAGACTGCAGCCCTGTGCTCCCATTAATACTCTTCGCTGAGGCATTCAGGCTCCAGGATACATGATGTGGAAGCAGCTGCATGACTCTGCAGCATGGCTGGATGTGGCTCTCTCCTGCCCCTAGGGGACTTCAAGCAGCAGAAAGCTTTTTGGTTCAGTGCGGGACTCCCAGTGAGCAGTGCTGTTTTATGCTATGAAAAATATAACTGGAATAGTTAGCAACCTTCCTGCTAGTTGTAAACAAAGCAGTTCACAGAAATATGTTTCTGTCCCTTTCAAAATCATGATATGTTGCTGTTACAAATGCAAATAAGAGAAGAACTCTTTTGCTTTCATAAATTTTTTAGTGTCATTTCAGCTCCTGTAATTCACTTTAAAACCGCTATAAGTCTTTGCAAAAGTTTTGTTTCGAGGCTGTACATTCTCATAAAACATTTGCTGATTTCTGGCATCAATAAACTAATTTATTCACACAAACAATTTTTATTATGGAAGTTATGTGAACTCCCACTGTAGTTTCAAAATCTGGAAAGTTCTGGGATGGATGTATATATTTAAAGAAGCCATAAATGCACAGTTTTTTCATCATGACTGTGTATATTTTAGTTCCAAAGTTGGAAGGAATCATATATGCATGTATTGATGCACACATATATATGTAGGTATACAAATAATGACATAATGAAACAGTTCTTTTTTTCAGCTTGAGCAAGTTGAACTAGAAAACATTGCAAAAGGAGAAAACTAGTCACCTCATACTGACCCTGCCCTACCAAATATTTACACAGTTACATAACTTAAATGTGTAAAATCCTATTTACGGATTAAAAATTCTAAATATACTTAAAAACTCAGTAAAATTGGAAACCTAAACACTATTTCTATACAGGCTCTGAGACGATAGCTGTTTCCCTCCCTTCACCTCTTTTACTCCTCTCTGACCTCAGTGCTAACTAGTCCACGCTGACAACTGTTTTGCATGCACAAAGATGCTGGCTGTATTCATGAGGACATTGTCTCTGTGGTCATAATCCCACTGCAAAGATCTTGCTTTTTCCTCTGGAGTGGGAACACTCCATTCCTTTCTGTTCACGTCAGCACTCACTGCACCGTAGCCCTTCCCAAACCCATGTTTCTTTACACAGAAGTGTACCATCTCAGCTCTGTGAAAAAAACCCTACAAATATTTCTGGAAAAAAAAGAGAAACCAAGAATGACAACAGTAAGATCAAAGAATGGTCTTGATTTCTCTAAATCTGCTCAGAGATTGCTTCTACCTCTCTGTGCCACTTCATCCCTAACGCAGGACTTTTCAGATGGGAGGTTGACCCACTCAGCTCCTGATTTCTCACTCAGTTTGCAAAAAAATGTGCCAGTTTAAAATTATTTGGGTGTGGAAAGTTTTTGAAACAGAGGTTAGAAATCTGTTGGCTGCATAGCCCTCAGTTTGGGCAAAATTAAGGCTGAGAAAAACAGAAACAAAGGACCAGAAGCAAACATACAAAATGTGTATGCAAAAGAGCATATTTGGTTGTAAAACTAATTTGAACATGTAATTGTCACAGTTGTGCATCAAATCAGATACTCTGCAAGGAGTTCACTTTGGTATTTGAATGAACAAATTATATTCAGTGCATGCACAAGTTATGTACACAATACAAGAGCCAACCTTTACATTCTTGGTGTTATAAAACTTAGACCCATAATAGCAGCAGTCACCTTTGTTTCCTAAAATCAATGCTACAAGGTTAGTACTACGTTTCAGTTCAGAAACACCTGGAGGTAATTTTGCAAAGTAGCCCTGATAACAGTTGTGAAGGATTTAGAGGGCACATAACAATTAACCCCCAAACAAATCTTACAGTTAAGTCCTTTTGCAAAGCTTTGAAAATTTGCCAATTACTGATGTTATCTATGGAGAAGTAAATTGTTCAGGTTGCCTAATATTCTCCCTTAGTTGCAGCTGTGCTGTGCTTTGCTTCTTGTTATGTTCAATGCCACTCAAAGCTAGTTCTAAGAAACATGATCAAAGCCTTCAGACAAGGATGAAGGACTTATACTTGTAATTTCTAATTGACCATTATTTAAAGAAAGAATAATGGGTAGTTGGTCTAGAAAAAAACTCAGTGAGGCATTTAAATTAATCTTCCTATAAAAAAAGCTTAAGGGCTTTACATGGTGTCTTGACAGTAGGCTCTGGAGGGACAGGCTCTTGGCCAGAGGGTGCAGCAGTTTGCAGGACACTGTCCAGTGTGCACATTCTGACTGCAAAGCAATTCCTTTCTGCATAAAGCAAATGGCAGGCAGATAGTCAAACTGCCCGGCAGTGAGGACAGAGGAAGGCTTATGATTTTTACTATAAATTATCCCCTTCAGTGTTTGTTTGCCATGAAATGGACTGCAATGTAATTACTGAACTATTTTCTACATTGTAAATGGATATCAGGTATTCCAATGTGTTGTCCTTTTCCCTGCATGCAGTATTACATGTTTGCTACAGAAAACATTAATTTTTCAGACAATATTTTTTCCCTGTTAAATGGTGTTATTGTAGACTGGCTAGATCTACTCTTTGAGACTACAAAAGACAGGGGCACATGAAGGAAATGAAGGAAAACATGAGGACATTTGCATCTGCTCTTTCTCAGTTGCAATGGAGCTGGGGAAGTATATGGGTCAGGGCATGGCATGGTGCTACCTTGAGTCCAAGAATCTTTTGGAAAATATCTTTAGGGAGCTGCCCTGAGTTAATTCTGAGAAGAGACAGCTTCACTCTACAAAGACATTATTCATCATTGGGACTTTTTCCAGGTACGTCTCCCTTGGATAAGGAGCTGTATCACAGGGCTAAAACAATATTTTTTCTCTTAGGACAGATGAGGCTTTCCTGCATCAGCCCATTCCCATGCCTGTAGCCCCATTTGTCACTCCCTAACTCAGCTTCACTCTCTTGGCTCCAGAAAGCATTTGTTTGCATTGTCCTGATCACTGTGGCTACAAAACACCAAAGTGTCCTCGGATTTACAGCTACCATATTGACTGGTTGTGATGACAGGCCCTATGCCAAATCTTTAGGCAGGTCCAGGTTTGCCAAGAGAACAAATTTCTAGGTAAGGATCAATTTCTGCTGCTGGCTGTGGCTGTCAAAGTTAGTTCAATAGCTCACCTTTCTTGGCCCTCCCTTTTATCCTGAAAAACTATTGGTTTATTATTTACCAAATGATAACTGCAAAATTCCTTGAAGGTTATTTTACTAATATCTTTAGTCTAAATAAATGCAACTTATCTTCTTGACCCCCACTGTAGGCTTGTCTTCAGTAAGACTTGTCATGCAGCACACCGATAGCAGAAGATGATTCTGCCTACTTGAATGCACTTTATCTTAAACCCTTCGAAACTCTTCAAATGCCTGCGATTTGACACAACAGGTCTGTTACTGCCAATGGCAATAAATTCTGAATCTAAACAGAGTGTACATGCAGATAAAATCAAGCTCATCATTCAAAGCCAGAAGGAAGTTCTGTGGAAGTCAGAGAAGGGTGTTGTTTAATCCAGCAACATTGGGAACATTCAGTTCTGCCTTTATTCTGCCTCCTGGTCCCGAACTGAACTCAAGGGGATCAAACCACAACAATGCGTAACTGTGTGAGACTACCTGGTTCTAGGTCAACAATCACTACCATGTCCATATTCCCTGCTAAACATAGCAAGACTTAAGAGTTTCCAAATTTCCATAATGATGGAGAGCTAACATTTTCCAAATACACCTTCCCTGCTGCTATGCCCATTTTTTTATGCAGCAAAGCTCCAGGTATTTTTGCTGATGTGTTTGTGCTCTGATCATCCGGGCATAAACCTGCTATATTACTGTGCCAGTGTGGTGCTTAAGAGGGCCAGCTAGCTCAGATTCAGTGCCAAGCTAATATGACAACAACACAGCTGGTCCACATTCAGACAGCCCAGAGCACAACCAGATTAAGCATCGGGTACCTGCAGAAAACTGCAGACAGACTGTAATATCGGAGCTCCCCTGGTTCAAGTGATGCACTGAAGCTCTGTGCCAGGGTTTCCCTTTTTTCTGGGCAGGAAGTAAGCAACAATACCCTGACTGCATCATATATTCACAGATTACATCCTCCTTTAGACCTGTTCAGTTACTTTTATAATTGTATGTACCTAGAGGGAAAGAGAGCAAAGGGTCTAGTAATTTCTTTTCTCTTGTCCATGAAGCAATGTAGACAACTGAGAAGGTTTCTGTGCCCTTTTTGAACTGTGATGCACCTCTTGGTTCCCCTGGAAACTCACGTCACTAAGTCCACAATCTTGCCTGAAACATACCATTTCTACTTATGCAAAGAAAAAGACAGTGAGCTCAAGAAATATTAAGAGCCCAAAGACAGTAAGCAGGGGAAGCCACTTATTAAATAAAAACTGAAAAAAACCCTGTATCCTGCAGTCCTCTATTTAAGTAATCCATGTGGCAGTTAGAAATCAAAGCCAAGTCACACAGTTCTTTAGCCAGAAAGTAGTACACAGGGTTATAATTTACTTAGTGAGAAACAGGTCTGGGAAAAGTGCAGCTGATGTAAAAAAAAACAAAACAACATAATGAACAGTCTAATAACACTTTTTTTCCTACTCTTTTTGTTATAATGCCAATTGTTACATTAAACACTATTCACCACTAGGTATCAGAACTAAAACATACAGCATGCAATTAAGCAAAACACTTGTTTTGGGTACCTATTTAAAGAAAATGTTTGCGTTTTTTTTCTGCTAACCAGAAAGCACATGGTGTTTTGTGCTGAGAGACTTTCTCAAACCACCCCCCCCCCAAACAAACTACACAAATATTTGCACAAACATATCTATATGGATGTATAAATATGTCCATTATATAGATAAAATATTTTTTTTTATAACATAGGAATGTTGTTGGGATTAGGTAATTTACACTCTTCTTCTAAAATTCTACTTTTAATCTTCTAAAATTAAGGCCATACAATGTCCTTTGTTCAAACCACTGAAAAGGCATTGGTTTTGTGTCTTCCCTGACAGGAAAGATTAAAAAATTGTTACTCCTGTAATCATCACTGCTTCTAGACTCCTAACTGGATTTGTTACAACATTTGTTTATCTTTTTCTTTCCTTCTGGAAAGTAGTTAAAGAAAGCAATAATCATCAAAAAACTTCGACAATACCCTAGCATTAGGAAGAGAAAAGGCTAATTTCATGTTGTTTGTCCAATGGCTCTAACATTGATCTTCTACTGTTCTGTACAGTTTTCACACAGACGGTCAAAGAACAAGGTTCTCATCCTATCTCCAGGACTCTTGTTCTGTCCAGTGAAACTCAGGAACTAATTCAGACGGAAGGCTGCAATCTCTTCCCCCCAAGCGAAAACTTCCTTTCACACACAACATTTTTCTCATCTTTTAAAAATTATTCCCACAAAGGATGGATATAAACCTTTACTTTTGTAAAGAAACCTTCAGCCATTTTACCATTATTGTTGGTTTACTGCAAGTATTAACTTCGTCTCATTGATCTGTTAACTACTTTAAAGAAAGTTTTCCTACTAGCATTTTCTGTGTGTTACCAAAGGCAAACTTGTAGACCTGTTGTTAGATCCTACTTCATGGCTGTCATTCTGCTTGTCTGGTTTAACATGCTGCACGGAACTACAATATAACTGCAGCTGTTACCAAGCCATTGTACTGAGAGTGGGAAAGACTTCTAAGTTCTCAAGACTGATTCAAATAATTATTGAGAAATGCACAAAAAGCATTGTTGCTTATCAAGGCAGGACAGAAATGAAGAATATTTTTCGTAGTTAACATAGTAGAAAGACTCAGTAGGGAAACAAGAGTAGGTCATAAATTAGTATTGCTGCGAAGTAGGGTTATTGTGAACAATATTGACAATAAATTATGAGGAAAAGAAAACTTTAGCTTTTCATCTTGGTTCACAGAGGTTGAGAATTTCAGGGCAGGTGTTACAGAAACCTATTTGCCTTAAATGATTTAATAACATTTTATTTTAAAGCCAAAATACATTATTGTAACCATGTGATCTGATTTCCTACCAAATGCAGATTAAAGAACTTTACCTCTTTGAGGACACTGTCTGGATAACTTACAGTAAAGATGAGATTTGCCAGTAAGGAAGACAAACAGTAATAGAAAAAGGAAGTAAGGAATTACCTCTTCCACAGGTAACACTGCAGGCTGTCCAGTCTCCATACTGCCAAAAATACTCTGGCTCTCCAATCTCATTCTCATGACTTTCTTCTTTACGTACAGTATATTCGTATTTGATTCCAGGGTTAGTTTCTTGAAAAAGTAGCTGGAAAAAGAGTATGGCTTATTTAATAACTTATGATTTTAATAATCTACTGGCCCAAAGCTTTCAAAGCGTGAAAACAGAAGAATCAGCAAGGTTTAAAGCAGCCCATTCTGGAGTCTACTACCAGTTCATAAAGGCGGACTGGCAAAACTTCCATTTGTGCACTGACAGTGGCGTACATGTACCTGTCTAAGACACAGTTGTTTGCCACACACTTTTGCAAGCACAGGTGGGAGTGAGTGGGTCAGCATAATTGGTATGCTATTGACTGTAAGAAAAGATAATGCAAAGTCCATCCAAGGCACTGCCAAATGTGCTGCTGATTAAGAGCTATTGCCTATCACCATTATAAATTATAATTTCCCTACCCTTCTGAAATAGGTGTTACAAAACAACTAGTAGGTCAGAAAATTACAGACTTTATTCACACACTGCTTTCAGACACTGCTTTAATATTCTTTTTCAGTGTTCCTGGATTAAGAAGGAAAATTCCAATTGAGAAGAGCCACTCAAGAAATTTACTGTTTGGTTGATGAGAGGGAGAAAAGAAAAACATCATCAAGGGATAAAAGACTTCAGCAATGAACTTCTACTCTTCCTCCTAATTGTTTCCTTGACCTTGTTACTGACAGTGAAGACTGAGCACCCATTAGATGTGCCTTCTCACCAGACATTCAAAGTCTGAAAGTGGCTCCCATCACAGCCCTAATACTTCTTTTAATTGCATGGTGGATACCCAGGCAAACAAGCCAGGAAAGATACATTCAGAGAACAAAGGGGCAATTTAAAACTATTTTTTCAGAATTAACAGAAGCTGGTTACATTTAAGTTAGAATCTATAAAAGCAACATAAAAGAAACAAAAGGGAGCAACCTCAGTCGATGATAAATGGATCCATTTCACTTACCATAAGCTATTAATCCATCTACCTAATGCTGTATTTTCTTGCTCAGTGTAAGCTGTCACTACTGTCAGCCTTCCCTAGCTCTCACTGTTCACAGGCTGACATAAGCTCCCTTTTTGTGATAAATAGTTACTTTCCACCTGGATCTGGTTCACATCACAGCCATGTGTTGGTCTAAGCTGGCACAAAAGACAAGGAAGTTTGGGCAAAGGACTGACCAACTACAGGTGGCAGGATCCCTATCCTAGTGGCAGCACTGGATTATACCAGCCTTCAATAATCATCAGACTATGATACTGGCTATCTATTTTCAGGCAGGATGAATAACCCTCTCAAGCAAGGTGTTTATTTCTCTCCAAAATAGCTCAACTGATTTTTGCAAGACAGCATGCTAATAGAGTGGTTTACATACAAATATGTGTATTTTTCCAGCCTCCATTTCAGAGCCCCAGCACATTCTGCTGCCATCCAAACCCAGCAGGTTCTGCTAGTGATCTCCTATTTACCTGAATCCATATTGTTTCATTGGTGGGTCCTGGAGCAGTCAGATTTTCTAGATCTCCTGTTCTGTCATACTGAAATATTGTGCCTGCCACTTTGTATTCACCATTCCACTGGATGATAAAGCCTCCATTCAGATAATATTTTTCTGGGTCTTTGCTTCGCACAGCAAGGAAATTTCCCGCTTCTGCAACTTCCATGACTTTGATTCCCCTCGCACCTTTCGGAATTAGCCCAATATCAACGTATCCTAACAGACATGAAAGGTTCATGGAGGTGAACAACACAAAACGTCACTGCATTTTACTTACGTATAAGATTATCAAAATATTAGTTTTGCTTGAAAATATATACAAATGTGCTATCACAGAGCTTGTATTTCAGTTAGTTAATAGTGTGACTTTCCAAGCCAGGTTTTCCAGTATCAGCTGGGGAATACGAATACGCATTGTGTTTAAGCAATGACAGTGGCATTTAGAAGGGACATGGAGGTGAATGATTTTCTGAGCTGCACCAGGGGAAATCTGCTCCACAAATGAGCATTAACATCTCCATAACCATACCCAAGGGCTCTGGCATACTGCAATGTGAGTAATCTGGAGAAATGCCAGGGAGTCCCAGCAACTTAACAGTCTGTTGTGGGAAAGGTCTTTTCAATTTGCAAGGAATGCTTTCATCTGTCACCAACATACAGGTATGTACATAATTCCATGTACCTTCTCTTAAGTCATTTAACTTCTCTATGACTGTTTCCCATACATAGCCTTGCTACCAAAATCTGAACGTTATTCAAATACCTCAAATTACTATGATCAGTTGAACACATTTTTATAAATTACTGATTTTCATAAGGAAGTTCAACAGCTCTTCATGTATAAGGTTATCTGTAAAAAGAGATTTTTGGTATGTGTGTTAAGAATGAACCCAGAGCATCTATTACAGAATTTTGTTTGCACCACAGGCAATATACAACAGCAGGCTCTGTGCTTCTCACCTTACAGGGAACTGCTATTGCTATTGATACTGAACTGTAAAAATAGGAAGTTCACATAGAAATTTGAACACAAACTCAGATAGCTTTCTTGCTGTTGCTCCTGGCTGGGCTTTAGAAATCGGATGGATGACAGCTCTACAAGCAGGTGCACTGTGAGTGTGAGCTGCAGTTTGTGCTGGCTTACTTCAAGACTGCAATATATTTGGTTCCCCAGTTCTCATCACACACTGCTGAGGTCATGAATTAAATTCTGAGACTCATATCCTGTTCACCTTTCTTGTGAAATAAGCTTATCACTTTTGATCACTCACTCACATGAGTGAGACAAACCACACTGGGCATACTAAGCGATCTTCAGTATCAACGCTCTCCACCTACCAGAAGTACTTATATGCTGTACAACAACCTGCTGTCGTAAATAAGTGCTCCAAAGCCTTTAACATCTGAATTTTGTTTGCAGCTCTTTTGTGGGGTGATAAGTATTGGTTCTAATGTCATATGTTGCTTATGGTACAAAGAAGGATCTGTCTACTTCAGGCCCTTCCTAATTGCATTAATAATATATAATTATATATTTTTTTTTCCAGTGATTAATGTTCAAGAGGGAGAGTTTTCTGGATGTCACCTTTTGCAAGTTTCCTAGACTGACTGTGAAAATCCAAACTTTTCATTCTTTCATAAATGAAGGGAATAACAAAATCTGGAGGATTACTGAATAACTTCTATCACAGGAAACCAGCGGTCTAGGTCTATTTTAAGTAACCAAGGTCTAATGATTCTCCCAAATGTTCTATTCATTCAGTGCAGAGGAGACGTGTTATGAACACAGTGTATGACTGTGTAACTAAAGACCTGATTAGAAGGCATACTCTCAAGCAGGCCAAATTAACACAGCATGGAAAATCTTAATTGTGTCACGTCCTGACAGCTTGGCTTTGCAACGTTGGTGTCCTTTTCCAGTAGGTTTTTTTTGGATGTAATTAGAATAACATTTGTTCAAAACACAAAGTATAAAAACAATAAACCATAATTTTCTTTCTGTTGTAATATAAAAATCTGTATCCTCTCAAGTGTTTGCATATTTATTTTTGTCTGAATCACCTGCTGTTGCTCATAAAACTGATTTTAAATGTATTGCAACTGTCTGGTGATAGATGTTACCATTTGGTCAATGTATCACACTCCCTTCTCCCTGGCCCTCCCTTTTTTGGCTAGCTAAATTATCTCCTGATTTCCCAGAACCTCACACTAATTCCCAATGAATGTTATCTGCTTTTGAAAGCAAAGCTAATCAGCAGCAAGCTTTTGAGTTTGTCACTCAACATAATAAATTTTTGTTTAAGAACGATGTGGACTGTGTTTACATAATTGTTCCTGGTTATATGGTTTCATCTGATAAAGATCTAGAGATCTGAGATTCAATAACAGTCAAAAGGTCAGCTGTCTAACCTACATGCTGTGCTCATTAAATCCTGGAGCATCCATATTGTGGGTGCTACCACGCACTTGTGAAATGGCAACTCTCAGATGCTATTAATCTTTCCCTTTTTAATTAAAATTAAATCTATATGCTCCTAACACAGACGAGAGTACAACATGAATAAATTCATGCAACCCTTGTTGTAGGCACAGCTCTACTAGGACTGAAGAGCTTGCTCTCTTTTCCCATTGCTGAGAGAGAGGAGTAATGTCATTCAGGTGGTTAGCACAGTATTGCAGATCAGATGATAATCAGATCTGGCTATTTCTCCTTATCACAACAGCTCCCATCCTGCTCTCAAGTTTGTTGTATCTGCAAGCTTCTCTCTCTTAAAAACACACGTTCCTGAGGCACAATTTTCCTTTAAGCCAGACTCTAGGCACTACCACAAGAATATTACATGGAAAACAGCACAGGCTCGCAGTGGCATATCGGGTTTGCCAGTTAAGGTATGGTTGCATACAGCCTTCCCATGGAACAGAGGGAGCACTGCAGTGTGTGATGGTAATAGGAAAAAAATTATAGTCTAGATACAGTCTCCTAAGTGACGATCCAGGAGACCTTCCAGTCTCTCAGATCAGTATTTGCATCATGGCTATGTCCAGACTCCATCTCTGGGCTAGGTTCAGGCACATACCAGATCTCCGTCTGCACTTTGGTTAGATGAAAAGGAAACAGGTAGCAAGGAGACCATGGCACACATTGATTCAGTCCCGGCTAAGCTGGTCAGGAGATAATGGGACCAGGATAAACCTCCAGGTTAGGGTGAGTATAGCCACAGTTTCCTTGTTTGCCCATCCCTTTGCTGAAATTCAGCCCTTCACAGGAGTGACATGCACCTGATCTTGCCTTCTGACTGGCAAAGTAAGACACCTCCACCCCTATTGTACAATCCCTCATTTCCTAATTTTCATAAATTTGCTACTGGAAGTTGGAAAATTCATTTCCCCCTACACACACAAAAGGGTGAAGACAGGACAATTACCCATCCTTCTGACCACCACTTGTTTCCTAGCCACTCCTCCTTCCCAGCCAGATATCTTGTCTGATCCTCACCTCATTCCCCCTTTTGGCTATCCGTTTAGTCCACACTCCCTGCGCTTGCCACAGTCCTAAACCCCGGTCCCTTGTGCCTCATTCTCCTACCCTAATGCTTCTTCTCATCCAGCAGCACAATTTAATCTCCTTCCAAAAGAGTTTGCACACCGTGCAAACATTTTGCTGTACACAGTAATACTCCTTTGCATTCATCACAACAACATGAGTAAGAACAGGGATTTCGACTTTTAAATACTCCACCTCAAAATAAAAGCAGATTTCTTCTACCTTAACAACAAGAGAGCTTGTGACTTCTTTGCCCAGGCCTAGACCTTGCTTTTCAATGCCCTGCTCATGTTGCAACCTTTCTGCCATAAGAGTTCAGCTGAAGCAACTTAAATGATTTTCAAACAAACCTCCTGAAAACGAGGTGCAGACGAGGTACTTGCTAATATTAGTGTCAACAGCTGAGACCATTTGTGCACATCAGACCTCTGATTTGTTTTCCATCATGAAACTCTAATGGAATCCATTATACAGATGATGCTGCCATTCCTGTGGCTGTGCGGGGAGCCCCTGGACTGCTATTCCCATTTTGCATCCACAGGAAAGACAAAGAATTTTAAAGAAAATCCAAGTAATAATACAGATTTTAAAACTTCTCTTTCTGAACATGAGGTGGTAAGACTTCAGATAAAACTGATCACCCTGCCCTGCAGTGAAAGGCTGAATTATTAAAACTCTTTCCTAGCATTTCATTAGTCTGACCTGGCAACTTAGTCAACTTGCAGACAGACTACACATTGCTACAGCACCAGACCCAAGAAAGGCCCTGCTGGACTTAGGTTCTGAATAAAGCTTTAAATCAAAACATATTAGCTTTGATTTCGTATTTCTCTGTGCCATTAAACATAGAAAAAAACTCTTCAAATCTTCCGTGCCAGTGACTGGCAGCAAGCTTTGGTCCAGTTTTGTTACCTATATTGAATTTATGAGCCTGAAGTCTTTATGTTTACATAAACTGTTCAGTAGCCACTCTGCCATAAATCTGTACCGCAAGACAGAACACCACAGTACCTGTCAGAGACAAAAAGAAGCCAGACAGATACTGTGAACAAAACCATTTTCCTATTCTATTTAACACCTGTAAACATCTGCAAGATCCACACATTGTCTTAAAAGCTGAAGAGCCCACCAACCCATGCCTTTCCTGACACTTTTCCTTATTTTGTCTGCAATGGAGTCAACATCTGTAGAAGGGAAAGAATCTGCAGAATCAATCCATTTTTTACTGAATCTAAAGAAAGTGATGAAATAATTTTACTTAACACTCAGTATTCCGCAGCAGTATCTGTCAGTGAGGCTTACTGAATCTTGGGGCAAGGAAAAACTAAGTGAGGATTAAACACAAAATGAATTTAAATAAAATAAGAGGCACTTATCCTCCCACGTATTACAGTACTGGACCTTTTTAGTAAAACTGTTATATGAAAATAAACTTCACATCATCTGCAGCCTTGGAGAACCCACGCACAGTCAAAGGAAGAGAGAATTTTAAAGTAGCAGAAGCAAAAGATCAGAGGCTGGAGGATTACTGTAGTATTGGAGGAGAGGGAGCTCTAGATTTTCCTTTGTAAATCTCACACACATATACAGCCTGCACTCCTGCATGGTTGCAGGCATCTTCACAGTTCACCTGTGGGATACGGAGAGGAGGAAAGCAAAGCCAAGTACACAGTACAGAAAAAAACCTGAAATACTAAAAGTGCTTTTCCCCCAAACTTTGGAAAATTTTCTCAAACCAGCTCTAAATTATTAGCACAAATCATATTTGTGCAAATTAGAATTATTTTATTAAAAAAACCCACAAACCTAAAAGCCAGCCAAAGCCACACCCTCACCACAGTTTCTCCCTCCTCACTAGCACAGTACCAATTATTGCTCACATACTTCAAATATTGCTCAGAGACTTCACATCTCTGCACCATCCTCTTTCTTCAGCCACAGACCTTGCTCTAAGCACACTCTCCAGTGCCCCATCTTCTCACCTCTCCCCCTCCTGTGCTGGTTTCCCATTCAAAGCTGTTCATCCTGGCTGTCTCTTCCATCTCCAGCTCACCACCATGGTTCTCACTCAGTTTTAGTCTCCCACTGCCTCTTCTAGACTCTCTGGCTCCCGTTCATCCCACACAAGGCAACTTAAAGCCTGAACGTCTCACTGCTGTCAGTGAAGAAAGGCTCAGTCCTCTGAGTGCTGATTCAGACCACCTTAACTCTGCAGGGAGTTACTTTTCTTCCCTTTCAAGCCAGAGGCATCCCAGAGAAAATTTTAGAGCAACCAGAAGTGCAAAATTCTGCATGGGGAAGAGGTGGCACATGGCCACCAGAGCCAATGGCTATCAGATTTATGACACTTAGAAATGAATCCCCAAACCACTCACTCCCGCATTTTCTTGGTGCTCTACACTGTTCAGAGATTTGGTCCAGATTTTCCAGGGCGATAAATTACATTCATTTTGCAAATGCACTTGCTATTTTGGCTTTTATTATCATCTGCGTAACTTGCATAGGGCCTGTTGGTCTCTGACATGATTTTTATTAGACAAGGTGAACTTAAAAAGCACAGACCACAGATCTTTTCTGGCAGAAGCATGACTCACTATGAAACACCCATTTACAATTTCCTACGTGGATCAATCACTCAGTTAGCAATGAGAATTGCTTAATCCTTTTTATGTAGAGAAATGATTTCACCAACTGAAGAGTTTAAAAGAATAACCCATTTTACCAAATCCTTCACTTTGATTAAACATCATCTTCACTGTACGACAAGCAGAGCCATCTCCCAGGCAAACTCCACACTGGTCTTCGGTTGCGTTGGAATTTATCTCATAATCACAGCCAATAGCCTAGAAGGAAAAAGTTTCAGAATAAATGTGGCATCCACAATGAAATACTCAGACCTCATGTATTGCTGCCTTCAGTGTACTCTGCTCTTCTAAGAAGGGGGAGAATCAATTTTGTGGAAGAGTATATATCCTATATAAACAAACTAATAGTAGAGATAGTTCTATCTAGGTCAAACTCATGTGTATGATATGAAGGTGAAAAACAAACAAACAAACAAGCAACAACCACCACCATGTCATGAAACATACAGTAGTGACCAGTTACTTGAGATGGAAACGTGCCACCCAAATGGCCTCAACATCTAGGATTGGCCAATACATATAAGATTGGTGTCTGCTTTCTTATGTTGTAGAAGCATCCGTACCTTCCCAGGAATACAATGCAGTAACAGAACTGAAATCTCTGTGTCAGCTTTTTGTGGCTGTGAGACAGTGCAGAACCTCTACTGCAGTCAAACCCCCTGGCAAAGAGAAACTCTTCAGCAGGCATGAAGTTTTATACCCATGACAGCTGCTTCTCCAGCTTGCCAGCATGGGGGAATGGGTCAAGAACAAGTTCTGGTAAAGACCGATTTTCTAGTTCATGCTTGCTACAGGGAGAAAGTGAGAGAAAAATTTATTCATACTGAGTCAGGACAAAACTTCTTCCTTGCCCAAACCAAAAATTCTGTGCACTAATACCTTTAAACTTCAACAAAACCTTCATTTGGTTTTGGGGTGGTTTTTGCCTCTCTTCAAAAACTAGCTAGGTTGCAGAACACAACCTTATGTCCAACACTTAATGGTTGTTAATAGTATCTAAGATATCTGGAGGCCTGTGATTTAGATGAATAACAATAAGTCTGGTGGTATGTAAAGTTTTTCTCAGCTGATTTTTCTCAAAATAAGCTTTCAGGTGTGATACCTGACAACTTCTATAACACTCTCTTGATGTATGAAAATCTGGGTATCCCCTCATTTGATTTTGATCTTATTTTACCTCCAGTACATCAGCTACTGCAATCTTCTGTAAGCTTCTGACAGGAAAATCCATCTATTAGACTAATCTAGATATAAAGGCTCCTGCATTCTCTAATTTTTTTCCATCATTTTCAGCTCAGGAAACACCTGAACTTTTCCTCTATGCACCAGTGATTTAATGAACAGCTAGAGAAGCTGCAAAAATGGAAGCAAGGAAAGGCCTCAAGTTACAAATGGTGTTAAACCATGTCACTTGCGTTTTTACAGAGGATTCAAAAAAGACTCAGCCATCACTTAATGCCAACACTTAGCCAGCACCTTTGATACCTGCTCTGAAAAACAATGGCCATGCCAAAAGGTTCTGCAGCAGCCTCACCTTCTCTCTCCTTTCAGCGAAGGCTACTTTCAAAAAAGGGAAAGTTTGGTAATAGTCTGTCTTTCACACAGACACATCTCGGCACCAAGGACCATGCTTATGAGCAGTACAGAACATTACAGAGATAAGCACATGTTAAGAAGGTGACTACATTTTTGCCTCCAAGCATGTAGCTATTTGACCAAGGATGGATTTAATGAAGTATTCAAAGTACACAGATGCCACTGTGATAAGTACAGGATGTTTCTTTATCTTGCCAAGAGTTCAGATCTGACTCTTCACCTGCTATCTACAGATGCACTGCAGTTTACATTTAACAATTCCTAGGAATTTAAAGAGGTAGGTGTGTAGCTATTTTCTTAAAGAGATGCATTCGGAAGTATATTTACCATACTATCAGTACATTTTTTAATTATCGACACACAGTTAGTAAAGTCATTGCTATTAGGTTTATTACTAGACCAGAGGAGTAATCACCCTCTCTGGGAGTCCTGAAAGTTGAAGTTTATTTTCTATTCTAGGCATATATTCACTATTAAACACGAAGCTGGGGAAAATCTGAAAATGGAACCCTTGCACTTCATGTTCTGCTATTATAACATATTACTAACAAGTGTTTTGGAGCGTCTTAAAAAAAATTACTTGTCTTCAAATTGTATCTTTTTTGCCAAATTGAAGAGGTTTCTGTTCATCTTTATTTACTGTTCATGCTTGTTTGAGTGGTTGCACCTAGAAATAATTTATCTAGTTCAGGCTGTCCATCAGACATTTTGAAATGAACATCACTGAGTCTACCTCCCTTGGGATTACTGTGTAGTATAAAAATTCCCAAATGCTGAACAAATTAGTCCTGAACTACTGCACTGGCACTAGCAAATGAGTCCAGTAGCAGCACCACAGTATCATCAGTTTCCTGCCTTTGGGGTGCCAATTAGTGTCTCTGCGTGGGCCGTACTCTGTATCAGCTCAGTCAGAATCAGCTCAGATCTTTCCCTCTTGGCCATACATTTGCTTTAGCAACACATCCATGGCATCAAAATACGACATCGCTATGACATGAAGGGAATCCCTTTGTCCCTTCCAGTTATAACCACAGAAGCTTGTATTTTGTTTTTCCTCTGATATTTGAAACATAGTTTGTATCTGATCAGACATCACAGACTTACCTATACATGCAGCAGGGTGAGGTGCAGGGATCCCCAAGAATGAGGCACTGCAGACAACTGTGGCAGGGCAGGCAATTTACTGTGTCACAGTAAATAAAGCCTTCATTTTATTCCCTAGCTCTGGGGTGCTGCTGGTGGTGCAATGACCTTCATTCTAGCAACAGGGCCTCATCTTACAAGGCCATTAATGACCATCACAAAGTGTATATTCTCATGTGTCAGAATAAACAGCTCCAGTAGTCATTCATTCTAAGTACATTTACATGAACTTTAATTTCCAGGCCATGTTTTACTTTCCTGCTCCAGTGAGTATCACATTATTTTTGTCATCCATTAGATTAATTTCTAGATGCTTCCTCCTCCCCTATAGTTACTTTCCTCATTCTTCTGATTCTTCTAGATGCACAGTAGGCATATTTTCTAAAACTGCCTTAAATAATGTGCCTTAAATTTCTGCCAAATTGCCTGTTAAAAGGGATCTGGCGACTAAATGCAGGTTATAAAACAAGAAAAAAATCAGCAGCAATTAGGCTCTGATTCTTTTGCACACGTATGTGCTTGTGCACCCTCTGCCAGTGAAACATGCTGTGCTACAGCAACCACTGTGTGCCATAGCACGTGCAGTGCAAATTAGCATCCCTCCATGCAGCCCTTTGCCATTGCCCCATTCACCAAGAGCCTTTTTGACACACCTGAGACTAGCTTTATTTCTGGTCCCAGCACACAGTGCGGAGGGAGAGATAATGACCTGAATTTCCTGGCTACATTACAGGAAGGAGAAACAATTTCTTTTCTGCTGCTCAGTTACTAAAGGGAAAACAGCCAGAGATATTACCCTTTTGCCACTTCCACAGGGAGAGACTTTTGTGTCAGATTGGCAGCGGGGGGCAGATACAAAAAGTCCTTGCTGTCGCTGAAGGGTACGGGCTGGATGTACTGCCTGAATATCAAAGTTACGTGGATGATATATTGCACTTTTAAGCTCTTCCTTCCGTTTGTCTCCCCCACTGGTCTCCAAATAAAGAAATCATGTTCATGTCATGTTGGCCATGACATTGCCTTGAATGGGGAGAAATGTGTCCTGATGTGCCTGTTTCTCTTATAATTTGTCTAGGTGGGTCTGAATCAATGTCCTGTCGGGCTAGCACTGGGAGGAGGAGAATGAACCATAGTGAGAGGTAGTAAAGCTACTACAAAAAATCAGAGATGTGTAATTTGCTTTTCAGCAAGAGAAAAAAACCACTTTCCTCCCTAGTACTACACAGCTGTGTAATTGTCCAATACAGTGTTAGTCTCTCAACATAACAATCGTGAATTACCACAGAGAACAGATCACAGATTTGCATGACTGAAGGTCATTTAAGCCTATTAAAATTCTGTGCGGGAGAAGAATGCCTGTTAGAAACAGCAGAGAAGCCAGGTCCTCCACCCTCAGTGTCTGCACGCTCTCAGTGTGTACACCATGTAAGCCTTCACTTTTAGACAATGCTATGGCTTGTATTTGACCAAACTCCTCAGTCATGTACGTATCACTGCTCAACAAACATACTCTGATGGCAGTATCTTTGCTTACTAACACTGGGGGAGCAACTGACTGCTCTAGTAAGAATTAAGAGTGCACTGGTGATGTATAATTTAAAACACAGGAAGACAGGATATGTGCTTTAAAGATCTTCCAAATAAAGGGAAAAAAGTGACACTCAAAGGATGAGCATGGAGGAATATGGTTAAATAGCAAACTAGTCATGGTATATCTTGATGATTTTAGATTAAATTACTGACAGATCTTGTTGACTCCCTCCACTCAAAGCTGTTTATGAGTCAGCTATCATGACAGCAGAGGCTCTAAGAAGGTACCTGAAGGAAGGCCAGGCTAGGTGCAAATACAATAAAAGGATTAAGGGGACCGCATCTCTCATCTCCTTATTAGCACCACCTGGAACAAAACATGGTTGCAACTGCAGGCACATAGCTTTGAGATCCCCCTTTGCAGCCACTGGTTCCAGCACTGAGTGATTTAACAGCATTACATGCGTTTAGGGAACTCCTCTTCTGTGTAGGGACAAAGCTGAGAGAAGACCCAGCTATTTTATACGCCAGGCCCTCAAATGAGTTAACAGTTCTACCCTGTCTTTGAATCGATGAGGCAAGTTCTAAAGGAATACCATACCAACATCTCACTGGTAAGGCTTACTTCTGCACTGACGCATAGGTGGCACTTCTAAAAAATTAGGACCCATATATTGGACAAATTGCAAGGGCCAAGTCAATCAACACTTGTGTGTGTTTGCACTTACTTCCCACTTGAAGATGCACATTATGGCTTTGCCAAGGTGGCTAGGAAAGTATCCAGTATACCCCAGGTAGCTAAAACAAGGCATCTCAATCCACATTTAGCCCTCATGATAAGACCAATTTCTCTGATTGCTCTGACCAAAACCATGGTAAACTGCAAAATCAGATTGAAATCAGCTGAATTTAGGAGATTAAATTCTTGATTGAATCTGATTCTATTTATCTTGTTTTGACAAATCCACTAGGAAAACTCTGAACTAGGTTTTTAAAAAATACCTACTCTGCGCACTAACACGTGAGCAATATAGACAGTGGATCTAATGTACGGCATCTCACCATTTTAATTTTTTGCTCCATTTCAGACCTAAGTGAAGTGTTATTTTAGTACTCAGAACAAACGTGAAATGCTTTTGTGAGATATAGTACTGAAAACCAGAACAGGGCTTTAATAGACATCGCCACTAACGTTTGTGAACTCCTTTTTCACATCATTAGCAACATGTTGCTATCGGCACACAAGAATGATGTACCAGACTAATTATATTAAATGCATTTCCAGATTTATTCACCGTGACCTGTAATGTATGTATTGTGTTTAACTATCTGGACTAAAAACTAGTGAATTATACGGAAATACTTGAAAAAGCTTCTCCTCAAGTGTTATGTTGGGTACCTATTTCAGATAAAAGCACGCTATTTTTCAGAAATGTGTGCTATTTGGTCTCATTTGTGGCAGCTGCATGATTATATTGTTCACTTCGTGATTCTGACTCCAGTCAAATCTGTCTGTCAGAAGATGTGAAGCAGTAGTCAACATGTGAAATGTTGACAAAACTGTATTTATGACAGCACCAGTACCTTGGAGGAAATTCTTCAGAAAGGCTTTGAGTCCCCAGAACTATTGATGCTAAAGTGTATCTAGTATCTACAAACTGTAATGAGAATTAGCTTTCCTTTCACCTCTGATCTATCGCTTCTGATGAATTAAGTTTTTCTATTTCTAAAATAGGTATAAATTTGAACTGTCACGGGCAAGGTTCAATACAGAAAGCATACGGAAACTAAAATTAACCATAGTGATCCCAGTCCACCTGGGCTGGAAATCAGAAAATGAAAGTGTAACATCATAAAGACAGCCTTCTGAGTTTAGCCCTTGGCCTCTTCCAAGTGAAGGTCAAAAGCACTGATATGGCACGCAACATTTACTACGTGTTTCAATATGCTAAAGATGTGTTTCCATCTGGCTTGAACTGCTCAAGGCCAGGTCAGGTCTTTCACCATCATAGTTACAAGGCCCATCCTGGCTCTCAGCAAAGTCAAGCAGAATCTCTTCACTGTGAATTTGAGCAGGGTCTCAGTAACTGCCTTTCACAAATGCATGTCCTGCAAGGAAAGCTTAAAACAAATATTTTATTGCTGCTCTCTGAGGCACTGGCATTCTATTAAAATAGAAAGTCTTCAAAGAGGGTATACCAATGACCTACTAAAAATGTGGAGTTTCCATCACTAGAAGTCTTTAAGAAAAGAACGTGAAAAATGTCGAAAAAGGAACATGATCCTGTAAAGGGATGAAACAGATGACTTCTTGAAGTCCCTTCTAGTTGCATTTTTGTATGATTCAATGACTTAGGATATACAATCCCAAGCTCCCTACAGTAAGCTAATATAGTTTCCACAACACACCAAGTCCTGCTTTTGTTTCCAAAGATGTTAAAAGCAAAAAAACTATCAAGCTTCAAGGGATTACAGGACACAAATCCCCAGTTTGAAGAAATAAACCGTAGTTGTAAATACATCCCCTACAAGTAAAGTACTCATTTTATTTATGAGAAATTCACTAAAACCAATGCTAAGACTGTGGGTGTTCCAGCATTTACAGAACACACCTTCAAATGCCACAAACACACACATCATCCTGGAAACCTACTACCAACATGCAGAATATACAGAGAACTTTATACTTATTCTTCAATAAACAGAACACTATTGACCATATACTCTGTGCTGGCCCATTATCTCATTGTACAGCATTATTCAATTTACTGTTGTAAACTAAAATAATTTTTTCTGCCCTCAAGTGCAAATGTCTAATCCTATTACAAGTCAGTTCAGAGCTGCTACATAATGTGTAATGTTAAACTGCATTTTCATTAAAAAACCACAGAGAGTGGTGACACCAATTACAACCCTAAAGCTACAATCCTTTGTGAAAACATCTCATCAGAAACAAACAGATTTTTTAAACTGATGTTTTAAAACAACAGAAGAAGAAGAGAGGAGTTAAAAGGTACCAAAAGTAATTAGTACTCAGTCTAATGGATTCATTAAAAAGGATGGAAATGACTCTTATGTCTATTTAGAAAAGCTGTTTCTATAAACTTGTTTCAATGATCATTAAAAATGTGATAAAATGGAGTACTTGGCCTCGATCCTCCAAAATAATTTGTTAAACATTTTTTCGTAACTTTCTAAAATAGAATTGTAGAGAAGGAAACATGCAAACATACCCAATACCTTACACATGCCATTAATACAGATATCTCGGCTGTGCCTTCCTTCAAAGCAAGGAGTACCATCAATGACTGCATCAAGCATCTTCTCTGAAAAATGGCCGTCTATTGGGCGACAGTGGAGCTCACAGGGGTTTGCTGAAAGGCAAACAAAGATACTTTCTCAGAAAATACTTCAGCAGGACATTGAACTGCAATGCACAGCGAATGACAGTACGTCTCTACTGCACCTTCCACTCATTTTCCCTGCCATTTGACAGAAATGGCCTAATTAGAAGCAGTTAGCAGAGCCAGGGTCGTATTGCTGACAGAGTGACACAGGCCTGATAAATGCCACTTGTGGACTTCTAGGAAGCAGTTGGAGGCTGGTGCCCTCATGCCTCCATGCTCTCCATTACTGGTACGCTAACAGCCAGCTGGCTGAGTCGAGCAGTAATGAGGCTGTCAGCTGTGATGGAGAAAGGGACCAGAAACCAGCAAAACCAACTGTCATTAGTGAGGGGAAAGGAGGAATTTGGGGGTGAGATTGCTAAGGGCACTGACAAGCAACAGTTTTCCACCAGCTGATGACTGAGTGATTTCAGAGATAATTTATAACTGCTCATCACTGCTGCTAGCGTCTCTCAGAGAGCAGTCAAACGGTTGCTTCTTATCTTCTGCATGTCGGCAGAGTGTCACATCACTGCCTATTTTCAACTATCTGCTGGCACTTAATAAACTATTTCAAACACCGGACTTTTTTCCTGCTTGGCAACTTACGAAATGGGGATAATATTGGCAGGTCTGACAGACCCAGGCTGTTCTTGGATAGATGTGCACAGAAGTAACAGGAAAAAGCTGTAGCAAAAGCAATCTGTGGGTCTCTGAAACAATATTTTCTGCAATGGACCAGCCTTAGTCTATCCCATCCATGGAGTAAGAGCAGCCAAACACACACTGCCCTGCCTCACAGACACTGGCCCTTGGGAATGGGAGATTTTGAAACTCAGGCCTTGGAGAGTCAAAGGACACAAGTTTCATAAATAAGTTGTGTACGTGGAAGGTGAGTTAGAACTGAAACCAGGGTCAAAGCAAAGACAGATATAATCCCCGCTCTTGTATCACTCCCTGGAAACCCTCCAGCAGAGCCAGGGCTATCTGACCAAAAAAAAAAATTATCCGCTGTCATATAGATGAGGGACAGCAACAGAGGACCTGTCTTCTGGTTTTGGTCTATTCCAAGACCCCAGTCTAGCCAAGTGCTAAAGCAATTTGTTCATGCTCAGCAAGGTGAAATGCTTTGCTGAGCAAAGTAGTGGGCCTTAAAACAGCCAGTCAGGAGGGACTTCAAGGCACCATTATTGAGCCATTTTAGTACAATCTCCCTGTGTGCTGCAGAGGTGCCTCTGCTGAGGGACAGTTTCATCCTGTGCCTGACAGAGCTGACAAAAGCCACTCCCTTGGTCTCAGAGGGATGCGGGGTAACTATAAATCTTCTACATCCTGGCTAATGAATTTCTTTCTCCCTCTTCCTCCTCTTCCTCCTTTCTTGACCTGGCAAAGAACTGTGTTTAAAATTAGAGGAATTTCTAGTAATGAGAGAAATTCAAACTTCTGGTAATGCAAAGAAACCAAATAATTTCCTATAAAAGGGTTTATTCTTTTGAAGGGGGAAATTTGCTCTCACTGCTCTAGTTTGTACAGCACCAACACATACACACCACCATGCAGTGCGCAAAAGTGACAGCAGCTCCTGCCCCCAAAGTGCTTGAAGCTTAAGGACTGAATCCTACACAGCCTGAGCTTTAAAACCATGAATCTCATCCACATAAACAGCATCTCTGCAGAACTGGGATCCAAAAAATAAAAAAGGGGACACTAAAGGAAATCCAAAATCTTAATGAGGAGTTTTGTGTTTTCCCTCTTGTCGGTAGAGCTAAAATGGCACCTTAGGACTGACAACAATGTTGTGCTTGTGGCTTCTCAAACAAAGATGCCTTCGTAAAGGCCAATAGAGTGATTAGAGGCAGAGGACACACATGAACCAAGGTTATAAAACTGGTGGAATTCAAGGTGATGTGAGTCATGTTCAAGAATATCGACAGAGATGGAGCTACAAAAGAGTCTCAGCCAAGAACATAAGGTTTGTAATCCTTACCAGCCCTCAGTCCCTCTGTGAAAACTGCCGGCCATAACATCCATCAGTACTGATAAGAACTGTCATGATAAGTGATACCAGTAATTTTACTTCTATCTGCAGAAATCTCTTTCTGGCCATGTGGCTAATTTGATTACTGCTCTAAGTTTTGTTTCACCTTGCTTACCTTCTCAATGCACCATGTTTTAAACACAAAGCACAATACCCTTATGGAAAGGAGAATTCCAGAATTCCAGCTAGTCTGTTACCCGCTCAGAATCAGTCCTGACAGACACAGACTTTGCAGAAAGCCATTTGAGCTTTTACATTGTTTGTAATGAAATATGTAGAGCAGCAGCTTGATATCTGTACCTCCTCCCTAGCTGTTGATATAACAAGCAAGATGGTATCCAATTTAATTTCAGAAATCACTGAGCAAGAAAAAGCAGGCAGTGCTGACTGCTGACATATTCCTGTCATAACTATGATGCTCTAGGTATGTAACTCAGAAAAATGTTGTAGAGAATGATAATGCCCTTACTAAGACAAAATAAAAAGTAAAAATAAATAACAAGCAAACTTTCAGACTTGCAAAGGTTCATGATTCAAAGAAGGGCTTTCTAGGCATGAAAGCTCTCCTGGTTTTCCTAATTGTAGTAACTGATCTAAAATTAGATCCTACCTGTACCCACAAATTTTGTATTGCTTTTCTTCCTATCAGTTTTCTACTGAGCCCCACTGGAAATGAGAAGATATTGCTCCCTCCCCACAAACTCAATCCTATCCAATATTTATACTCCTGTCATTCTTCAAGTTATTTTGATATTTTGTCTGCATAGAAGGTTGCTTAGGGCACCACTGAGGAAATCATGCTTGCACTGTATCAGCCATTCGTTTTCTAAAATTATTTACTTATCTATCGTTACTATTTTTTTACTGCTGAGCTCAGGGACCTGACAAAAGATCAGGGCTCCCTCATTCTAGGACCGTAAAGAAACTGTACCAGAATCAGCCACTGTCCTCAAAAAGTCTAACATTTTAAACACAAAACAGATACAGATGTAGAAATCACTTTCATCTCCTATTTTCAGATAGCGAACTGACACACAAGCAAAATAAATACACTTCCTGAAATGATGGAGGAACTTGAAAGCAAAGACTCACACTGAATTCAGATTTTCTAAATCTTATTTCAGTCCTGAAAATCTAAAAAGACTAAACTGAGATCAATATGAGCACTAGGGTTGCTCAGAAGTAACTCATTAAAGCAGCTGGTTTAGTTTCCGTTACTTCAGTAAATTTGATTAATTCATGACGAGACTTTAACAAAAAGGTTGTCATCTTAGTAACTTTTAGGCCAAAATATACAGAAATTCTTGCAATCCAGCATATGCATGAAATACTAGATCCAATCTGTGAATACTCAGTAATGACCACGTTCACACAATCCTTATTCACAAAAAGCACACTGAATTCCCATTTAAACAGAGCTGATTTCTGCCTGCATAAAGCCTACAGGATTTTACCCATCCTTCCACACCAAAGCAGAATCAAAAGCCACTTAAGACTGCTCCTGCTTAGACTGTATTTATATCAACAATGATAATACTCATTCCTCAAACCCTCTAACCTGCTCTAAAGTTTAAGCACCTATACGGCAACGAAGATTTCTTCATGTGTAACCTAAAGTTCCCTCGTGCTGTTTTGGCTGTTACTGCTTGTCCCACCTTTCATGGACATGAAAAACTGCTGGATCCGTCTCTCTCTGGGGATACCTGTACTGCTTGAGTGGAGGGGATGGGAAGTTGCAGTATGAAGTACAGTGAAAGAAAACTTGATGCCAAATCCAAGTTTGAAAGCAGAAGAGCTACATTCAAACTCAGCTGATAAGACCACGGGGTCCTGCTTTTCAAAGTCAGTTAACAAGGGCACAGAACTGCTTGGATCTTGACAGCTTCTTCCAGACCCGAGCACAACACTGCACAGAGCCATGCAGTCTTGCTAGCCTGTATCTCTACTAGCTCAGGGATATGCATGCTAAATACCCTTAGAAAGTGTCTTCAAGTAGTTGGCATTTAACTCACTCCATCTTCTCTTTTCTAGAGTAAAACTTGTTCTTGTCAAGCTTTCCCATAAACTACGTTTTTGAAATCATTTGACTTCCTTGTTGCTCTCTTGTAAACCTCCTCCAGTTTGGCTGCAACTTTCTGGCAGTGCGTTGGTCCTAGCTGGACATAAGATTTTAGTTGAGGTGCCACCAACACTCAGCAGCCTAGAAAAATTACATCCTTTTTTTCATCTGTAGTGCCCATATCCTGCATCAAGATTATGCTGCTAATTTGAATAGCAACAAGATCAATCCTCTAAAACATAGAAGAAACCCAGATGTAATGGAACCCCAAGCCACAGAGCTCCCATAAGTGCCTAGTAACTTATTTGTAATCAGAACGGGACTGAGGAAGCAAGCCAGCAAAGCTGAGTAAAAATCTTAAAATTCAGGCATGTGATTGTTTTCCCCTCTGTATATTATAATGGAGTTCAGATTCACCAAGTGTAAACGGAACAACATGAAGATAACTAGAAAGGAACATATCCCCTTCTCAATTTACATTTGTTTCCCTCGCAGCTGACTCCCATGAGTTCACAGGAACGATCCAGCTTAACGTGACTGAGAAGGATGTGATTAATGTGTCTGCCAGCAGAAGGCAAGGGTTCAATACTTTTTCCTGCTTCACAAGGAAGAAAAGAGGTGGGCATCTTCTCACCTCTGTGAGAACTCAGAATGGTTGCGGAAATCCAAAACAAAGAGAATTAGAAAAGACAATTACCAAACACAGACAAAACGGGGGAAAAAAGCTGAGGTGAAGCTACTTTATCACTTTAACCAAGCTTGGAACTCCAAAAGAAAGTTTAATTTCAAACCAGTGACAGCAGAAACATTATCTCATGTTGTTAGCAATGTAGGTAGATAAATAGCTATATCCATGTACTGTAGTTCTACATTGACGTTCATTGTAACTTTACTGATCATGCATTGTTGAGGTGGTCTGAATGTTCTGACATAGGTTTTCCATGAAAACATTTTTATTGTGTTTTTAATTTATTTATTAAGATGGATTATCAGATATTTATATTCAGCCCCTGCAACTGTATCACTACAGATCTTACTTGATACACAGACATATTTTGGAAGAAATATGAAATTTAAAACACTGTAGCAACATAACAGCTATTTGCCAGTACATAAGATGATCCTGACACTGACTGAGAAAAGAAATGTATTTATATAATTCAATGTAGGACTCATACATACTACATGGAACTTAAGCCCTGAGAAGCTATCAGATTCAAATAAATGTAATTTGTCAAATGGTATGAAATAAATAAACGTGGGGTCAGCCTGATGGCAAGAGAAGTAGATTAGCACCAAAGTCTGACTAAAGTGTCAAAGTAGGGGCCTGAGTCATGAGAACAATTCAGAAAATATCCTGGTCAGAGCTGCTGGATGCTTTATCCACCCTTGAACTTGGAAGTCCCCTTCATTTTAAGACTCCCAGGAATACTCAGGTGCTCCAGCTTGAGCACATGGGTTTCTGTGCTCTGGAGCAAACCCACAACAGGACTATAAAAGTTCCTCAACAGGCCTAAACTCATTTAAAACAGAAGGGAAAAATCTCAATTGGAACCTTAAATATAGTTAGCCTAGGTAACAGTGAGATGTCATTCACTGCTTTTCTGCCAGGTTGCTTGTTAAAGCTGCTTGTTGCATCTCACCTTATATTAAATCATAAGCTATTCAAAAAAGAGTCTTTGTACTTTTGCGAAGGTACTATTTACACAACAGATAAGGACATTATGACAGTGTTTAATTATGTGACATTCATTAGAACTGGCTTATGTAAGCTATGAAATTAAAGCCAGGAGAGAAAATTCTGACCATCTAGATCATTTACTGTTTTCCAGAAGGATGAAGGAACACAGAATGTCTAAAATGTCACAAAATGTCTAGCTCATGGTTTCATTTCCTCAACTGGATGCTTCCAAACAAAAACTGTTATGTGCACTCAGGGTTTGGTAAAGCTTTGTGATATTTTCTCTTCCCCTTATATCCCATGTGCAGCACGAGAGAATTTAAAATGCCTGATAATAAAACACAAGCTGTACTGGGTTTGCGTGGCAAGCTTTTGGTAGTGAGGGGGGCTACAGGGGTGGCTTCTGTGAGAACCTGCTAGAAGCTTCCCCCATGTCCGATAGAGCCAGTTCCAGCCGGCTCCAAGACGGACCCGCTGCTGGCCAAGGCCGAGCCCATCAGCAACGGTGGTAGCATCTCTGGGATAACAGATTTAAGAAGGGGGGGGAAAAAACCTGCACAACAGCAGCTGGAAAGAGGAGTGAGAAAATGTGAGAGAAACAACTCTCCAGGCGCCGGAGCAGAGATTCCCCTGCAGCCTGTGGTGAAGACCATGGTGAGGCAGGCTGTCCCCCTGCACCCCATGCAGGTGAACGGTGGAGCAGATATCCACCTGCAGCCCGTGGAGGACCCCACACCAGAGCAGGCGGATGCCCGAAGGAGGCTGTGACCCCGTGGGAAGACCGCGCTGGAGCAGGCTCCTGGCAGGACCTGTGGACCCGTGGAAAGAGGAGCCCATGCTGGAGCAGGTTTGCCGGCAGGACTTGTGACCCTGTGGGGGACCCACACTGCAGCAGTCTGTTCCTGAAGGACTGCACTCCGTGGAAGGAACCCATGCTGGAACAGTTCATGAAGAACTGTAGCCTGTGGGAAGGACTCATGCTGGAGAAGTCCGTGGAGGACTTTCTCCTGTGGGAGGGACCCCATGCTGGCGCAGGGGAAGAGTGTGAGGAGTCCTCCCCCTGGGGAGGAAGGAGCGGCAGAAACAACGTCTGACGAACTGACCGAAACCCCCATTCCCCATCCCCCTGCACCACTGGGGGGGAGGAGGTAGAAAATTTGGGAGTAAAGTTAAGCCTGGGAAGAAGGGAGGGGTGGGGAGAAGGTGTTTTTAAGATTTGGTTTTATTTCTCACTATCCTACTCTGATTTGATTGGTAATAAATTAAATGAATTTTCCCCAAGTCGAGTCTGTTTTGCCCATGATGGTAATTGGTGAATGATCTCTCCCTGTCCTTATCTGACTCATAAGCCTTTCGTTGTATTTTCTCTCCCTCGTCCTACTGAGCAGGGGAGTGACAGAGTGGCTTTGGTGGGCATCTGGTGTCCAGCCAGGGTCAACCCAGCACACAAGCCAAAACCTTCTTGGCGGCAAGCTAAAGTAGTAACAGAGTGCTGTGAGAAGTCTTTGCAATTGTTAAATTGCACCACTTAAGGGGAAAAGTAAGAGAAGCTGGTGTACACTGACAAAGGTTGGAGTACACATGGTGGACATGGTGATTAAGTCTCCAGAACCCTGAAACATCACCTCTTTTTTGTGTAGGGCTTACAAGAGGCTGTTGGTTTGCTTTTGTTTAAAGTCTTGGTTTGTTTAGGACAAACCCAAGAAAGGCTCAAACTGCCCCATCTCACAGAGAGAGCACTGTTTCATGACCCTGTTTGAAGTTATTTTGCCCAGGACACCTTTAGCAACCGATGGAAGGTGAAAGAATATTTGAAACTGAGGTGGGAGGAAAACTCTCAGATGTATTTCAGTGCAGTAGGTAACGCTGGCTGGACAAAACTGGAAGCAGCGTGCCCATGACAGTCACCCACCCTGTCATACAATGATGATGTCAGATGAAGGAGCAGCACAGGATTTGGCCAACTCCCTGCTTAGATGAGTGTTCCCGGGAGAGCCTGCCTATCTGAGGAAGCCAGGATTTTTCTAAGTTAGAGTTTAGCAGCAAGAAAACACTTCAAATGCTGTTAATGGAATGTAAGAATGAAGTTGCAAACATTAAGGACCTCACAGATCACGGGGGAGACACGTAACTCTAGACTGAAGTTCTGGCTGCTGAGAAGACAGGTGAAAACAGTCAAAAAGCTTTTCAAGCCACAGAAAAAATATTTCCTTGCTATTTGAAGGATTTTGCAAAAGGTCACTGAAACCCAGGATGTTCCAGATGAAATACATCAGGCTCAACAATGCAGCATTTTAAAATTGTCTGTAAAGCTCCAAGCAGCTCTATTTGAAATATGGCATGGACACACCATAGGCCTGCCTTCCAGCACGCAGGAAGCATTTGATTCGTGATTCGTAATGCCCTTTAAAAGCAGACCTTCTGCAACAAATACACATGCAGAACTACCAGTTCCGTAGCACTGCCCTAGACAGGACATGAACAGAACCAAGGCTGTACCCTGCAGTGGTACACGTGAGTAACAGAGAGGACTAGAATCCCCATTTCAGTGACAGATGACTGCAGAAAATGGTTTATGAGTCTGGCTTTGGACTAAGCCTTAGGCTGTTAGCATTTACCTTGGTTTGTTTTACTGGGAGTCCTTCTGAAAAAGTCTTTTTCTATCAACCGTATTTTCTTTCATCAGAAATTTTCCTGCAAGTCTGTCTGCTCCAGGTTCATCTTCAATGGTGTATTTGTTAGATGAAATTGAATCAGTAGCTGAAATTTAGGGAACCTACTCAGAACTGTCAATAACTGTGACAATGCAATGAACATGCTGAAAAATACTACTGGCAGACGAAATTGAAAGTTGAATCCTGAGCTTCACTTCCCTAACTGATTTATTTTTTCATAAAAAAATTATATTGCTAGCTTCTACTGGGTAATCTACACCTTACATTTATGCATACACCAAGAATCAAACTGCATGGTAATAACTATTACCCCTGTATTTAGTAACTAGCTGTTACAAAGCAAGTTATAAGGCAGAGGCATCGATTCTGTCTCTACGATACAGGGCAGTACGATACTGAACCTGTTGAGGTATTACTTCCTCGGTGTGGTGCCAGGTCACTTACCATGCAGATCTGAGTTTGGAAGTAGTAAAGCCACATTTGTGCAGCGGAACAGCTCTGCTTATTGGGTGCAGTGACGCCTGCAGGCCCAAACATGCAGCTCCATACTATGTTACTGTACTTCTTGTTCTGCCGTTGACATCGGAAAAGATGGTTTAGGTCTATCCCAAACAATTAGCATAGACGTGACTTCAACAGCTTTTCTTAGTGCCACATCTTTCCAGGAACTGGGCTAGTTACACTCACAGCCGTTATCACCAAAGCTTTGCAAACACATCTATACGTAGAGGAGAACCGCTGCCTTTGTGTATACACAAAAGGCACGCCTGCGTATGGAGGCACACCAGATTTTTCTCTCTAATTAATTAAAAGACTTATAATTCAGTGACTTCCTGTCCTCATAGAGGTTTCTCATAGGTCTTTAAATTTGACTTTTTATACAAGATATAATTTGTAGCTTCATACCTGTGTTATAAACAGGAACCCAGTGGTAGAATTCGTTCTGGTATGGAACTGTATCAAATTCACTGCACTGCATCTGACGAAAGGTTGGCAAGCCTTTGCGACAGGGGCTAACGTTACACATGCGATAGCGTTTCCTTTCTCCAGTGCAATAGTCTCCTCCAAACTGTGGTCTAGAAAGGGAACATTGAGATTGGGACATGAGATTCTGGGTAAAAGATAGTTTTAAAAGTGCAATGTCTTTCAGGTTGCAATGGGATAACAAGGTGAATCTGAATCCTTGACAGGGTAGAGATACCGTTCACATGTTCAAGTACCCAAACATGTCAGTATGGAGCACAGAGATCTAGACAAACCCTGTATCCCAAAGAAGTGCTTGGTACATTGCACAGCTGAGCTCACAACAAATTACCTTATCAGATTAACTCCCCCAAAATACCATATTTTTCTTCCAGAAAAGCCAAGTGATTTCTGCTGTTAGGCACCCTCTTAGTGATTTCTGAAAATGAGATGTAAGGTCTTCATGAACTCAGATACGTATTAGAAAATTCTGCCTTTCATGTTCTGTACCTGTCAACTCGTGTCTGAAGCTCAAACAAAGCTGATGACTAGAACAAAACATGAAAGGTGAGTCCTTGATTTCCCTCAGGAACAGATTGCTAGCTACTGTTCTCAGCCGGTGTTTGAGGACAAGTATTTATTCATGGCAGTATTATTAAAGCAACATTTTTATTATTTCTGCAAATCCTGAATGCTAAAGGCTTTTTTTCATTTTGTGTAGAAATAAGCTCCATGGAGGGTAAGGATTAAAGAACGAGATGATGATTGTAAAAGGTGAGCCAACTGAATTTCACACAGGTATGCTTAACTGGGAAGGAGAGGTGTTCAGTGTCTTGCTGTGGCACTTGCTGATAACAGTCTCATACAAAAGAGGTTCCAATGTCATAAGTACCTCAAAGATCTTGCATACGAGGTAAGAAAAGATTGTGCACTCAGCTTACTCTGGGCTATCGCATGGTCTCTCTGCGCTCTGAACTCCTGCCCCACATGTCCTTGTGCAATGGGACCAGGACGACCAAACGCCCCATCCGCCATGGACTGCTTCGGGAGTCTTGCCTACTGTAATGCACTCACCAGAGAAGCACCACTGAAGAGAGAAGAGAAAGGACAAACAGCTTAAGATCATTATTGGAGGAAAATGTTATTGTGAATTGTTATTTCAGTCCCAGAAGGTCGAAAACTTAAGCGGAAATGTAAATGGAGATGTCACAGGATGCCCCTCTTCCACACTGAACAGCGGCAGAGCTACTCATGGTGCCTCTGCTGCCCTTTTGCAGGCAGCACAGCTTGCAGGCAGCACAGCTCACGGTCACCTTGTTTTCTCCGCACCGAGTTCCATCTGCAGCTGCATCCAGTTTGGAGCGGCAGGAGCCTTTCACTGAGCACCAGAGTGTTTGGCAAAGGTTCTGGAAAAGAAAGAAAACTGCAGCAGTCTGAAGCAGAGCTGAACTCCTATGGCCAAGATTTTCAAAAGTCTCCCACAGTTTTGTACATTCATTTACAAAGCCTTATAAGGGCTGTGTTTCCAGAGACAGATGTTCAGGGTTTTCCATGAGTTAGGACCCACCGAGGGTCCAAATTTAGATACTCCTCATTAGTGTACAAGGAGGGACTATTTGACAAATACAAAATGGTGAATACTTTCTATCAAGTGAATTACCTGAACTATGTGAGTTCAAATATTCTCCTCATTGGCTGCTCAGCTCCCAGCTACACACAGGTAAAATGGCTTTACAAAGTTTGGGCACTACTGTTTATAGCGAAGATGAACAGAGTTTGTATTATTTTCATTTGATGAGTACTAATGAATACAATGTTCAGTTTTGCATTGCTGTCTGCCTGAAAACATACAGTGAAATCAAAGAAGGTTAGAGAAGCCAGCCAGGTAAGTAAAAACAACATCATGTCTCCCAGTACAACAGACAGGTTAATACTCATAGAGGTTCCAAAACTGGATGAGGAAAAAGAGATCAAAACACAGGTCTCCTAAAACATCAGCCAAGCAGATGGCAAGGGAATGATCTGAAAGAAGCAGTCCAGGCTAGCTGGCAGAGAAAAAAGCCTAGTGGGCTGGGCAGAGTAAAGGCTCTCATTAGCGAATGCTTGCATATTAAGTTACTCAGAAACCGGTGCCAGTTTAATGCAGTACATTGCCAGTAAAGGACAGTATTTCAGCTGTTGCTCCATGTGCAGTGGTCAGCTCCACAGAAGGGATAGAAACTCCTGAGAGTCAACAAAGCTAGCAGGGCAAGAAACATTACAGCTACCTTATAACAAGTCTTCTTCACTCAATCAGAACTATTCTCTAGAGAGTGAGGACAGACATCGGGGGCTATTCCCCCCTCCTCAGTTCACATGCATCCAGCTTCTCTTTTGGTTGACACACAGGAGCCCTGCATGCTTGGGAACTCCTGAATGAGCAGGGCTTTGTGTGGAAGACCACTTCCGAGTTGGAGAAACCAGGGGTGTCAGAGAGACCGTGCACTCCCAAGTGGAACAGCAGAAGCAAAAGCCCAGGGGCTCTGGGCCAGGTCTTGGCGGAGGCTGTTTGAACTGCAAAGTTCAGCATTGGGAGAGGGAACAGAGCTGGCAGCACCTGTGAAGCAGGGACAGCTCTAAGTGTCATCAGAGAAAGGAGTTGATAAGAAGGATCCCACTAGCAGCACCCACGGGGATTCTCAGAGCAAGCAATGTGCCAGGTTTGGGAGCCAACACAGAAACTGAGCACTTGCAAAAATCCAGCTCTAATGAGCTAGCACCAACATTTGGCCGAGTATGAAATGCAAAACTTGGCTGCTGGTTTCTGGCCTGCTTCTATTTAAAATAGCTAAGCTTGTGCACAGTCTGTTTTGAGAGAGTTGCCTTTTATTTACTTTCTGCATTGTGTGTTCACCTTGGTTTTCATCTAGAACACCGGAAAGAAAGTTGATAGTACAGAACATCTCAAAGGACTCCAAATCTCCAGTTGGAATACAACGTCTGGGGCATTCCACCTCGGCTCATTTAGCTGCTTTTGGGCAATATATACAAGTCAAAGGTTATTTTGCAGTTCCCTATTTATAGTTCAAGAGTAGCATTACTTAGCAACTCTTTGTGAAGCCATCTTTGTCAGGTTCTTAAGGCAGAGCTACCCAAGTGTTCTGGTTGATGAATTTTCTTTCATTATGAAATTCATCCTTTATTTTAACTCTTGTATATAGAATATGTTTTGTGCTTTTTAGTGTATAAAGTGCACTCCTGCATTGTGCTTCAGATACCAGAGAAAGGCACAGAAACCGAACACAGCTTTCCACTGCCAGTTACATTTTTATGAGGTGCACTCATAGATTTCAAAGTTGAGTTCATGGAGGAAATTCTTCAGTTTTGCAAGAATTTTTCCATATTGATCTCCATGTAACACAGCTTTTTTCCATCTTCAAGAATACTGGATTAACAACAGTACAAGAAAAAGCCATGTTTACTGTGTGCTTTTGGAGGTAACAGCCAGAAATTCATGTACCATGGACTCACTGCAAGGCAAGTGATCTTTATCATCAGCAATACGGTATACACTTTCCACCCAATCTATGAGATCAGGGTCTGTGCCTTAAAGAAAGTTGAGTCCAAAAAAACCCAGTTTCACTGAAGTCAGTGGAAGTTTTGGAGATAAAGAGAGGGCAATAAGATAAGGATTCTGAGCTCCTACAGCCTGTCCTACCGGAAGCTATGGATCTACCTACCACTTGGAAAATTCCTCCCCCTAATCTGTATTTTGCTTTTCTTTTCCTTATTAGAGGGACAATACTTATGTACTTCACAAGATGCTTAGTGGACTTACTACCTAAATAGTTCATGGAAATCACTATCTGAATTATAAACCTCAGCCTTTGCTAAGTGTAATCGCTGAACCCTGGGGCATCTTCAGCTGAATGCAGATTCTTCTCTCAAAAACAATCTGTGGATCAAATTCAGTGAGACATTAAAAGTTACAGAACAAATATAGCCTGGTCAGTAAGCGAGCGTTAAGTAAATAGTGGAAAGGCAAAGAACAGTCAGACCTCTTAGACAAAATTACTATACTGATCATTCAACATGCCAGGCAGACTATATTATTCACAATTCCTTTCCTTGCCAGTGCAGCTACCTGCAAAACACAGGCCTTCCAGTAAAATGCAAAATGAGATGATACCAATTAATTTTCTGACATATGTCTAGCTGTAAAATTGGTTAATCAGGAGATGTTGAATGTAAAGGCCTACTAGGTTCAAACCCAAGGAGAGATAGAATGAACCAATACTGCAAAATTACACTTTAATTTTCTATCTGTACCAACAGACAAATTACAGTAACTGAGGAAACTGGAACAGCAGGTAATGAAAGCAATCTTTCAATACCTGCTTCAGATTCAGTAGTTGCAGTTCAACATTGGTAATCATGTTATCTATTAAGGCTGAGAAGATTAATCAGAAATAACCTCCCTAACAGAAGCGTAGATGAGGATACACATAATTATCTGAACGGAATAAACAGTCAACATCAGCAGTCCCCAGTCCACAGCTGTGCACAACACCTTGCCTAAAGAACACTCCAGCACTGCTGATAGCCATAATGCCTCTTCTGCCACAGCCCTGTTTAACAGGGGGAGCAAGCTGGATGCTGTCTGCAATGTTTGCTGCATATAGCTGCCTAAAACACAGCAAAAATTGGTGATCACTTAGCTAGACTAGCACTTGAAACCACTGTTTCTGAACTGTTCTACGTAGAAAAATGCTGCACAGAGCCAAATAGCTCTGAACATGCTATGTACAGTTAAAATACCATACCACTGCACCTTAGCTAATATAACCTGTTACTCTGTAGTGGCTCCCAGCTCTTGCAGAGAGTTGTGCTGCTGTGACCGTACTGCTCCCTTACATCTCCACACAACACTGTTTTGCTGTGCTGTGAGACAAACCCCACGGTACTTTGTAAATAACATATTTCCACATAAAAATCTCATGTTTGATGGGAAAATAAAGATTCTTCAAGGTACATGGACTGAAATTTCCTTTAATTAGTTAGACCATCAAGAGTGTGAAAAATCAGGACATGGGAAGAGAGCACAACCTTGATTTCTTCGGAAAACTCTTCCTGGAACGGAAGACTTGTTCCCAGAATGATTTGGTCAGTTGAAAGCTTGAAGTATCCTGATTTTTAAAATGGGATTTCAGCTGCATTGATAATTTACCTAAGATCAGTATTATAAGTTTAAAACCAAAATGACTCCACTGCTGAAGGACAGGCATTTAAAAATAGGTATGGGGCCAGATCTAGTAAAGGCCTCGCAAAATACAAGGCAAACAATGCAACAACTCACTTCTAGAATCTGCAAAGTGGAATTAAAACAGTGTTAGGCAATGCCTGCACTGCACATCTAGCCTATGAGACTCTGAACACGCTGCGTTTGTAGTTAGCAACTGAGGTTCACTGACTGCGCTTCCGCATCATTCAAGAAGCTGAAGTTCTTAATAGGAGAATGAAGAAAAACATACAGCACTTACGTCCACATCTTCACAGAAAGTAGCATTAGAACCATACTGAAGCTGGCACTGGTGATGTACATCATAAATCACTCCAGGAGCAATGATTGGGGACTTCAAAACTTCTTTTTGGGGGATATCATCCAGACAGAATCCCCACCCGCGGCTAAAAGACAAAAATTGCATATTAAAAAAACCCACCTACAACCACACTTTTTTAACACTTCTATACAGATTTTCAATATCTAATTCTTAATGGTAATTTTTTAGATGGCCTTTGGAAATAGTACTCCCAGATTCCAGCTAAGATATGCTGAAGTGCTGCTAACAAACAGCACTCCATCTAGTAAGGACAGGGTTACAAAGGCAAAACATAGCTTATCAAAGTGGAAATACTATGAGGTCATTATGGTTTGCAGAGTGGCTTCAGAGCACACCACAGCCTCTGCTTGAAGTTATACCATATTGCTGCTCTTAAGAAGAACATAATAAATTTGAACAAGTCACTGAAGTCAAGCACATCACTGTGGCCAAAGGTAAGGTTTATGATGTTCCATTAGAGTCCTTGATGGAAAGGCTTCTTTCTTCCTGATAACGGCAAGAAGCTGCAGGCTGCACCAAACCTGAGCCGATATGACAAGATCTGAGTTCACCTCCAGAAAGCAAGAATATAATGGAGCTTTTCCCAAATACTAAGTAAGCAATAAGCTTGGGGTATACCCTCCATGAGAATTAACTCAAGCGCACTACAAAAACCTACATCTAGTAATGTAATAATACAGGATTTACTTTAAACTCCACATAAACATCTCATACACATTTATTCATTCCAGGGAAATGCTATAACCTGATCACTCACTCTAGGAAACGTGTGATGTATTCCTTGCTGCACTGCGACCAGGTGAGTGGAGTAGGATCATACTGCAACTGTCGGGACATAATATATGGGCGCTTTCCAACAGGCTCACAGTCATTCTCTTTTCCATCGTGCTGGATACCAAAACTGGAGATAAAAAACAATATCTAGTAATTCCAGCTGCTTGGTTGTACCACAACACCTATCTATGAGTTCCACACTGTGCTTAAAAAGACACTAAAGTTGCTTCTTCTCCTGGTGGGCTGTACATACCTTTTGCTAAAAAAACCATATAGAAGATCTGACCCAAAGCCTACCAAAAAAATCTCCACTCCAACAAACATGTCTGTTATGTACAGCAGTACTGTCCAGCACAAAATAAAGAAGAGACTGCCAGAGACTATATTCAGGCATATTTTTAAGGGAGTCAAAACACTATTGCACAGTTGGGCTGGGAGTCACAGTTTAAACCTCAGTTATGTTAAAGCTGCTAAAGCTAAGAGCTTCCTAGCTCTTGGATCCCAGTTATTTCAGATTTGTACCACTTTAACTAAGATCAGGCTTTGTTACACTCTGTCTTACACTGTCTTATAATCACATCTCTATTGCTTGTTTCTTTTTAAATCTCTTTTGAGACAGAGATACCTTTTTCCAAATTACTGAATGGTCAGTGAACTAGCTTCCAACCTCCAGTCCTTCTTCCTATTTAGCTTTCTCAAACTGTGCCTTACAAACAGACCTCCACGGCAGGTCCTCCCAACATGGTTCTCTCCAGCTTCTCTGACTTATTAAGGGATTTCTTTATTCAACAACTTGGAAAAGTCATAAACTTTAAAAACTTTGGGTGGGATTCAGCTGATTAAACATGCATGCCTCCACGTCACCTCATTGTGAAGGAGATTATCTGAAATAATAATATACAAAGATATCGATCTATGAAGATGTTGACACCTACACTGTTAACATCTGAAGGTGTGGAGGCCCTTGTGTGAAAGAGCAGTGAAAACTGACTCAGGTCCTGATTCAGTCACACATCAGACAAAGTGAGCTCAAACCACTTAAGACTTTGTTTCTGAAAAATGTAATTGTACTATGACTCAAATGTTCCAAAAGTAGGGCATGATTTCAGTCTGAATCAACTTCAGTAGTGGGTCTGAGGTATAAAAGCAAGTGTGTCCCCTTAGTGACAGGCTCTTTTCCATGAACAGGGTCTGTTGACACAGGAGATGGCAAACATCTAGAGGGACAGTATGGGAGAGAGTTGACTTCTGGCATCTATCGAAGGAATGGGTGCACAGCTTTCTTCTCATTTTTTGTTCACCTGTTTTTAGAGACTTTTATTGTCCATATTTGAACTTTTTAACATATGTACTCTAACCTGGCTTGAGGGAAGGACAGTTTCATGTTAACAACAAACCCTACAGTATTCAGTTTTCTTTGTGGAGACAATTCTTACAGGCAAGGCCCTGTACCACTCCTGCAAAGGCAACTATAGCAGTACTCTGTCTCACAGCATCCAAAGGACAGTGAGTTACCAGCCATCCAGGCTAGACCAGGAGAAGGTTACACACAGCTCTATGGGGAAGAAGTGTCTTCTGATAACTAGTGTTAATGAAAAAAGCTCCCTGTCAGTCAGCAAGAGGTTGTGGGAACTAAGTAACTAAACCGAAAGCACCCAGATCCAATTGTAATGATTTCAGTATTATTTACTTATACGATTTCCTTTCTGGCAACTGAGGGGTTAAAGAAAGAAACGCCAATTAATGAGTGAGAGCATCAATACTTGAGTAATCTTTGTATCCGATTATTATTATTATTATTATTATATCCCATCAGGAAAGACAGACTTCATCCTTACTGGTGGTTGGGTGCATAATGAAAGTAATGTGATTGTAGATACAGCAGTGAACATGTCACCTAGTCAAGCAACATGGTCCACCTGAAAAGTGCAGGCATTACAGACAAACTGGAGTATCCATGAGATAGGCCTCTACCCTGGGGAAAACAGCTCAGTGTCAAAACAGATTCAAAAATCAGAATTTTTTCAGGTAAGTTTAATAAACCAACTAACCAGCCAAAACACCCTTAGAAATTGGAAATAATAAGAAATCTAGTTTCAAGCAAAAATACCCTATCATAAAAAAGCTGTGTCCAAAACTAAAATCCCAGGAACTCTAGTTGACTTGAACCTACGTGTAGCCACAATAGCAATATCAACATACAGAAGATACCAGTTATTAAGAAATGCCCAAATGTGACTTTATTTGTTTGTCAGAAAGGAGAACAAAGACTTGATATTTCTGTGAAGTTTGACTGCTTGAATTAAAAATGGTTTCTAGTTAATCTACAGTATTGAAATAGCTTGATATAATGAAACAGGTATGTTTTATGTAAATGATTTGGAGTGATTTGGAGATCACCTAAAGTAATTGCATAGTATTCAGTATATGTTTGGAAAAATTAGCACGATTAAGTGATGCTTCTTTGTAGCTTAATTATTTCAGCCTGAGGTACTGCCCTAGCAGACCGTGTTAAAAAGGGGCAGAATGAACAGTTGTAAATATAAACAAAGGTCAAAGGCTTAAGAATCTCTTTCTTATTCCTTTGCTTAGAAAAAACAAACACAGTTTTGATTTTAATAATAGAGACATTAACTCACTCCTTGTTTTGTTTCTGTCTGGCAATTTGAGTATTAACATACAAATAACAAATTAAACTCAGCTAGGTCCCCTCTTCACTTTCAACTATACCTGTGTCCAAGTTCATGAGCAATAGTGAAAGCCAACGGAAGGCCAGAATCTTCATTGATGTTACAGCTTCTGTGAGGTTGACACATGCCTGACAGATGAGACAAACCTAAGGTTTCACATGGACGATTCATGCCAGCACAAATGTCCTTTCTAGAATCACAAAAGAGATGTGCCATTAAAAGAGCTTAAAAACAACTGTAGAGTGTCACTTACATTGGGTGATAAGTCTCCATCTTATAATGTATCAGTGCTAATCTGCATTTTAAGCAAAGCATAGTGTTAACATTTTTACAAACATATATGCAACAACAACATGCACTTGTTCTGCTACTATCATATTATACTGCTATAATTTGTAGCCAATATTTATGTTGCTGTAGTGCCTAAATACATATGTTTATTGTCAACTCACATAAGAAAAAGTTTTAAAACCGCCACCTCTGACAGCGTTTTGAGGAATGGTTTATTAAACTCACCATAATTCAGCTGCATTCAGGTGAACTGTTTGAAGTCTGTTTATTTGGAGAGGTAAACCACACATCATTGTGAGACTTCTTTTTCTCATTCTTATTTTAAGATTTGTTGACTCTCTTCTTTAGTGCACCACTTGAGGGTTTTTTTTTGTGTTGGATTTTTTTTGCCTGACAGACTTTAACTTAGGACCTTTTTTTGCAGACCTTAGACCCAATCTTTTCTCTCAGTTGTGTGCAGACTGGATCCATTTTTACGGACCTGTAGAAGTTCTGTTTCAGGCTCTGCCACAAACTCCCTGTGCAACCTCAGACATCACCTTTAAGTTTTCTGTACCTCCCTTGCTCACACGTAAAAAAATATTTTGCGTCTCCTTAAATACAGAGATAATACTTAAAAATCATACACTTTAAAGCTTAAAAATAAATGGCACTGTGTTCGCAAAATACTCTTCCATTCTGAGCTGCACCTGTATATTACTTTAGGATTTGTCATTATGGAATTGTTCATCTATATGCTACATTGTTTTGGTATATTGTCTCAAAGAAGAATAGAGAAGTGATTGAGCACAAAATGAGACAGGATCAAGTGGGGAAAATGACCTGAGCTCTGCAAATTGTTAATCTATCGAGACACAGAGATCTCAATTTCCTGACTAAGATGCATCTCTAATAAAACACCCACATGCATACATAAAGTGTTATATGTACTTTGAAAACAAATGAAAAACAATCTCTTTAAAAGGTACAGCAGGTCTAACTTTAACCACTTGTTTTTATAATATAGCTCATATTCTCTGCCTGTATGAGTGTCAGACACGCTCACACTAGGTTATTTTTGCATTAACACTGTGTTTCAGAAACAGCATGTCTTCATCAGACCACTTTACTGGCTTCTATGCAGGACGAACTAAATGACGGCATGAGACTATAAAAAAAATACCATCAGCAAAAACCCGCAACTAAACAATAGTCAGCCACAGCTGCTGAACTGCTGCACACCTGGTTAGAAGGACAGCCACGTCGTGGTGTGTAGGGTTGACATCACTCTTGGGATTGACGCTCTTTTGCCATTTGCAGAAGCTGGCTAGTGTCTTATCAGCATGGTGAACTATCTTCAAGCCTTGCTAATGGGAAATGAAGGAAAATATTATTGTAAAGATCACACTGCACTGCAATAACATGTCAGTTAATTTAGCTGTGAAGCTGCGTAATCTTTGAAATGCAATTGATGATGCTTTTGCCTAAAGCTAAAGCCATCATTAGAAGCAATGACATCTATTTATCTAATATATTGAATATTAAGTTAAAATGTTGACATTTTTGTAATTGGTGCAGCTAAAGGAAAAATTAAATGCAGAAATTTACATAGTTTTTGGTGAGCTTCATAAGATCCAACAATGAATTGAAACTTTGAAACAAACATTTTATATTCTCTTGAAAGCAAGTTTTCCTCTAAAGAGAAGGTAAAGAATAATTAGTGTGGGACTTCATGCTCAAGTTTGTCACTCAATGTTATGTGAACAATGTCATGCTCAGGGAACTACTACATTTCTAAGGGCATATTTCTTTCACAATATTTTTCAATTCCAAAGAGAAACAATGCAGTCATAGATGTTTCTTCCTCATCTTATTACTACATAGTATACATGCAAGTTACTGAAATTTCTTCTGAAATACAAAGTATGGAAAATAAATTCATTCAAAAACATATTTTCTCATTTCTGGTCTTGGGCATTCACTGTATCTTGCCTCAGTTTACTCTATTTAAGTAAAGTAAACTTTTTACAAAGCATCTAAATAACTGTTACCAGATAGTAATTTCTGGGTAACTTAAAACCAAATTTTGAAAGATATCCAACACTGCCACTTCCAACATTGCCATGCTCAACTGAACAGGAATCCATGGTTTATTATCAAAACAGCCACAGAAATTTAGCAAGTAAACTTAATTGGAGGTCACCATGGACTTCAGGTCCTAATTGTCCTGTTAAGATGCGAACTACAGTTTTTGGGCTGCCTATTCTTACACTGAGGGCTATAAGGATAGACTCTATCCTAATAATTATTTCTGAAGACATAGCCTGGCCCCAAGGCTTGGTTCACTGCCTTCAATAGCATTGGGACCATCCAGCTTGTGGCTATAAATCATAAGCCACTCAGAAAATCCCCTTAATGTGTTCCTACAGTCAGAGCAAGCTATGTCATGCACAGTGTTTTAAAAATAACTATAAAATGATGGCAATCAGCATGTATTTAAGCACATAGCAACATATTTGTGAACGAGAGACATTGGAAACTACCAATATATAGCTAGTTTACAGCAATTAGCATCTGCTTAGTCCTCATTTTTTTGTTTTGAAAGAGATCTAAAAAGAAAAATGTGTGTTTGAGCTGCACAGTAACAGATTTACTTATTCAGAGACCTGCAAATACTATAGCATTACACTTTATAATACATTTCAGGTAATGCTAGGTAATTAGATTCTGAGTGATGATGCATAATTTCTGTTTCTCATCTAATCTTCCTTGGCATCCCATGTTCTTTTGACACTGGGGAGATTCCACTTCCCCGTTCCTAATTTGCCTGTTTTAATTACATTTTCCTTGGCGATTTTATGCAGAAATGCCTGAAGTCATCAGCTAAATACTTTGCTATCGAGGGTAGCCTTTATTCTAAAAAAAGACGCGCCAAAAATTAATAGAAGAGTAAAATGAACACATTATTTTAAGCAAATAAACCCTCCTCTCCATAATTATAGCTCAATGCATTGAACTCCCAAGTTTTACAAGTGACATTTTGAGGAAAATAAAAACCTTACCTCCTCCTCCTCAAAGAGAATGAGCCGGACCAGCACAATGTGAATTGCATTGCCAATGCTTGGATCGTGGAACAACCCTGTGACCTGTGCCAGAGCCAGGAGGTATGAGATTAACTGATTCCTCTATAGCAGAACAGGACTTTAGAGAGAAAATACGACATTTACTTCAAGCACACTGTTCATCTTGGGGTAAGGGTGTTGTTTTGTTTTTTGAATCCTCAAGGCACTTCATTGAAAGTTTACTGAAATGCAATAAACGTTAGAACTACTGCAAAGGGAAGCTCTGCCAAATGAGTGATGATACAGGATTTGGCAAAAGTTACTAAGCTAAAGAGCAAAGGCACACACAAGACCATTTTATGTCCATTTCTCTTTCAAGAACTTCAGAGTTCTTAAAAAACACTAGCAGAAAGAACGTGACATCTAGAGTCACATAACACTGATGGAGAGGTCCACTCAGGGTGCAAAAAAACTAGCATATCAAATCGTTCTGTTTTGATTTGACAGGAATCAGCTTCTGCCACAACAAAGTAAAAATTAGTCAGTACTAGGCAAAGAGAAAACAGTTAAATGATGGATACTCTTGTGTTTTCACAGCACAGAAGAGGATGATGAGAACAAAAGCAAAGATAATGAATCCATTAAAAAAAGAATCCACATAAAAAAAAGAGCACAAACTCAACTCAGCAAAAATTTGACCCAAATGTCATAAGCATCATCACAACACTGAATTAGGCAGGAGGAAAGGGAATCAGAACAGAAGATAGTCATAACCTGTCTATATGTGAGCTATGCCATATATCACAAGAAATACGAATGGACAAAATGGATTGTATTTGGGTCAAAACTGTTTTGGAGAAGACCATTAAAGGAGATATTACCAAAATGAAGTGGAAATTGTGTTTACAAAGGTCTGATTTGGATATGGGTCTTTTTCAAGGTACTAGACTGAAAACTGAATCATTGTGAGTAACCCTAATATCTCAGGTACAGACCGCAGAGAAAATGTTAAGACTTGTTTGCTCCTGAATCTGATCATGACAGGGTTTTATTCCACATGTTTTCCCTGTGTGGACAAAACCTCACGTGCTCAAACCAACTTTGTGTCTGTTTAATCAGGCTCACTGCCTCAGTAGCTAGCCAGACTGCTCAGGGCACAGTTGGGAACATACTGTACAAACATAAGGGGCAAATTGGTTACCATGGCTAGAATTACACTGTGATTAATTTCACATATATTACACACGTACCATGATAACGACATAGAAGACATCCTCAATAGACTCTCCAAGGTCAATATCTACTATGATACAGATAATAACAGAAGACATATCTGTAGGCAGTCTCATGAAACACTATTGCTTTTCCCAGATCAACTTACATTTTGAAACTTGCCACACAGGAAAACATTGAAAGTTAAACTTTTCTTTTTTTTGCAATGTGGACTTTGTATTATAGGCAGGATACTTATCTGGAAAAACAGTTGTACTGGTTTTAACTGGGACAGAGTTAACTTTCTTCATAATAGCTCATATGGTGCTGTTTGGATTTGTGACCAAAACAGTAACATACTGATATTTTAGCTCTTGCTAAGTTACTACGATTTCCACTGGGCTCCTGCGTGCCTTTCTCACGCACAGACATGGGAAAGAATCCATATGCTTAAAACTGTATAATTTCTCTCTGTTGCTGTAGCTACCAACCTGAAATCACCAGTGAGCAACAGGTTCCAGGGGAGACAGGGAATTTCAGTGGAAAGAAAATTAGTGCTAGCATTTATAGCTATGAAACTTCTCTCACTTAAAATCCAGAGAAAAATTATACCTATGCACCTATGCAAAATATAAGGTAAAAAATACTTTAAAATACAGAGTTTCAATGAACATATATGAATGATATTACATTTCTTTCAGTGAACAATGTTACAGACTTGTTTCAAGGAGATCAGTAACATAATCAAGTTAAAATTTGCTTCATTCATCTATCTAAAAAAAGGAAATATTTTACATACCATATTCATTATAGTGAGGATATATGATTCCACATGGTCACTTCCATGATATTCAACCATCTTACTGTCTGCAACCACAAGCGTCTCCACCCATCGCTCCTTGCTGACAGAGCGCCGAGAAACCTTTCTGACAGCCATATGATTTTGTTCCCATCTCTCCCTCTGATTCTGCTGCTGTTTGAAAAAGCTGAGGGTATCTGGAAGAGTAAGAAGCAATGCTGACTTGAAAATATTTTTAAGCTTGATTTGAAGTGTATGGCTGTAACGCTTGCAGACAGAATGGCAGCATTGCAGAATCACAGGATGATATAGGTTGGAAGGGACTTCTGGCTGCCACCTACCTGACCCACAGCAGGGCCAACTCCAAAGTGACACCAGCCTGCTAAGGGCCCTGTCCAGTAAAGTTCTGAATACCCCCCTAGATGGATTAAACGTGCATCCAGAAATTCCCCCTACTCAAACACCAGGGATTAAGGTGCGAGACAGAGCCAAGCTAAAAAAATTGAATTGGGGATGCTACTTTCAAGGAATTTCTCTTCTGTGGTTTGCTCTAAACTCGCTAACGACACCAGTTCATATTTAAAATAAGGAATATGCTTTCTCCACAGGTAGCTCTTATTCTTAGCAGGACGGCACGTCAAGCCCAGTGCTGTGGCACATCCAGGAATGGTTTGTTCTGTGCATGGAAAATATCCCTGAAGAGTGGGGACACTTCACCAGTAGGTGTCATCTAAATACCAGCCAGGCAGACGGCCGTGGGCTCCTCAGCTGCTGTCATGTCTGACTGACAGGCGAGACACCTTTTCCACTATAATTTTGGGATCTGTGCATCTAAAGCCTTTTGGGAAGAAGTCTTTGCTCTGCAGAGTTGCTAGCAACTTTGCACAGCACTCAGTGGGGCTAATTACTCTCCACTGATTCTAGCTTTGCACACCAGCTGACTGTGTTACCAGGGGAATACCGGGGATGTAAATACCCCTAGGCCTGAAAAAGAAGTGAGAGATGCCAGTTTGACAGCAACTGGTGGCATTTTTCCAAGCCAGAAGCCAGAGAAACACTTCTACAGTGCTGGGATTGCCCGAGTCCTAGGAAGGATCAGGAGCGCTTGTTGCTATTACAGATACTGCAGCAGTCCTTTGGCATCTCACTCATGGAAGAGGATGTCCTTATTCCAGATGGGGCACATCTGCAGGCCAGAAAGACAGCTCCTGCCTCAAAGTGCTTACAGCCTGTGCGGCATTACCCCACTCCTGTGTGGCAGGGGACAGTCATCCAGCATTACCTTCACCTCCCAGCACTACTAAGTGTTGAGGGACAGTTACCCAGACCACTTCTCCCTTGAAGAATGGATGACCTGGCAGCTAGGTACCAAATTTTGTGTTCACACCAGCAGAAGATCTGTTACACCTTTGTCATGAACGTGTTGCTTGCCGTTTAGAAGACTTAAGTGCAGCCAGAATGTATTGTGGCATCTCGCGTGTCTACAAAATGTGGCACCACTGGACTATTAATGATGTGTATAATACATCTGTCAGCGTAAAAGGTGCTTGATATCTTGGTTTACTGTATATGTGCAAAAGAAGATTCACAGGTTTTTAGAAATTCTCTGAGGTCAGTCTGAAAGATGCCTAGAGAAAGAAATGCTGGTACTGATAACACATTATATGTAAAATTGAAAAATGCCACATTAATAACCAAAACTACAGCAGCCACATCACATTTAGAACTGAGCCGCAGTGCACAAGTTTGCAGTACACAGCAGCTCCATTAGTTGACACATGCTGTGACGAGTTAGCACTGCGTCGCAGAACCAGTTCAGGATTTCAGCCAGCACCAGGCACATACCACCACAACGCACACAAACCTACAAACCTACTGCAGTCAGGTTCATTCTACTAGATGGAAACCTGTACGTCCCTGGACCACCTTTTAAAGGATACTGTATGAAGCTGAATTAATATACTATGCAGAATGTCATGTATTCTATATTGTAGATTTATACTATAATAAATAAATAAATAAATAAAAATAGTTGCAAGTAGATTTCTTTTTGCATGAACTGGCATTTGCATTTTAAAAGATGCTGAAAGTACTACTTGTGAAGGACAGAGAACCATAACATTTTTGACCTGCTTGGCAAGGCAAACAGCATAAAAAAATAATTGAATGTAAGAGAAGTTTGAATAAATGTAAATAAATTCCAATAAACATGTAAGCTTGTAATTTTTACTATCTGTACACTGTCACAATAAAGAGCCCAAGTATATCAATTTCCTTTGTGATTACCAACCCAAATCACTTGTCAGTGTCATCCTGTGCACCCACACAAAGAGACTTTGTCCTGTAGATATGTCAACTAGTAAAAAAAGTTAGTCAATAAAGAAAGTTGCCTTCCCACCAAGCTAAGGGACTCAAAGAAAGGCATACATTTTTGTATCTTAATCTTGAAGAATGAGCTGCATGGAAAAATAGCTTCTTGTCTATATGGAAGAATATAATTCGTGAGTAAAGACAAAGAAAAGAAAGTGGGTGGTTTATTTGGTTTTGTTTGTTTGGGAGTTGGGGGGTTTTCTTTCAAGAGATGGGAAATGGACTATCCTTGGATAGTCTATAGGACTAGTCCCTGTAGCAACTATCACTGCTATAACCTCTACCCTAACCCCACTAACCCAGGCTGCAGCATCACTCCTGCTGTCTCCCTCAATCTTTCTTCAGTTACTGCAATAGTCATCTCTATGAGGGGCTATTTATGAGCTGCATTCATTAGTCTCCCTTGTACATTTGCATGGTTTTCAGCATTCTTTTTTCTATGAAGCACAGTTCTCAGTATCTACATTTTATGGGTTTTGTGCTGAGAAAAACCTTCCCCACAGCTATCTGAACAAAAAATTCTGTTCAGATTGCTGGTTAAGTGATTTGTTTATGGCCAAATAAAACATCATGCTAGCTGTCAGGCTTTGTATTCACATCTAGCAAAGAGTTTTGTCTGGACAGATGATAGCACTGGAGGTAAAAATGTTTAAAGCCATACAGACTGCAACAGTGAACAATCCTCAGGGAAAACTCTGGAGTCCTGGTTAAACATGAGGCTATGTACCACAGGAAAATCTCAGAAGAGATTGGAGTTGTGAGAATTAATGCCAGGTAGCAAGAGGATTCTGCAGACAAAACTCTCTCCTCAATGACCGATCCTCTCTGGTCCAGGGATCTAACCTGGAACAGTGTCATCTAAGGACTGGATCCCCCGCTATATTAAGTCTCCTGGCAGCTTTTTTAGTTAGATGAAGCAGAGAGGGAGAACCTCTGGGAGCTACACTAACATACAGGCAGCTATAAAGTATGGTTCTACTTCTGGTTTTATGTCTCTCCAAATGACGATTGTCTCTGTTAAGCTTTTCATTCTGAAGTAAGTAATTTCACCTTGCTTTTACCTTAAATTAGCAAAGTGTTGCAAGTGATTTCAGATTTGCTGAGAAATCCCAGGCACCCTGTTCTCCAGGAATGGAAATCTTGGCTAGGAGCCCACCAGTTCAGGAATACCCAAGAAGTGCTGGATGGTCTGAGACCTAGTAACATAGAGTACTGTCTGAGAAAAGTCTGCCTCCCCATACTCTTCCATCATAACTGCTGACCACAGCACACTCCACAAGCAGCAGAAGAGAGAAAGGACGTACTTGAACCCTGAAAGTTTCCATGTATTTTTGAGAAAGAGATAGAACACAGGTAGATATAGTGCTGGAGTCCTTAGGAATAGAAATGAAGGTACTGCTGAAAGTATACCCAGGACAGTTTAAGACTAAATAAAAAGAAGGTTGGTAAGAGATTCGGCTAACAAACTGCATGAAATTCAAGCAGCAATACTCAGAAGTTTCTATCTGTTGTGGGAGATAATTTTGCAGATGTGAGGCTTTTATTAGAAGACCTGATTCAGCCAAACAAGTCACACAGAATGTTCCATAAGCCATATGTGAGATCCAGCCATATCACTGTATAACCAGGAGAAATGGTGTAGATGACAACATTTCATCAACTTCTAGTTAGAAATGGCTGATGAATTTCAGCAAAAGGGTTGGTTTTTTAAATCAAAATCCAAATTGTTTTTAGTGAAAAATAAAAATGTCTCCTGAAACTAGCCATACAAATCCTACTTGACTAATTCAACAACATACAGGACCCACAACCCTCGGCTACAAGGAAAGATTTTAAGTTAACTGTAAGTCTCAACTATATATGAAAAAACAGTACTGTACAAACTTCTCCATTACAGGTTAAAGCTACATGGCTTCTGTGTAGGAAAGAAAAGTTATATTCTCTCTTTTAGCAAATAAATTCAACTTTTCATTAGATGACAACAGAACTATATCATAATTTGCCAATCCCTATTAAGAAAGAGCTTTCTAACCTTTAAGAAGTAATGTCAATAGACTCACTATAAAAAACATTTAAATTGTTCTTCACTTTGAACAACTCATCCACTCAAAATGTTGCTTGATTAGGGTTTTTTGTTAATTTCTGCCTTTTTCCCCTCAAAATCCCTTAAAGAACAGATATGACTCACCTCACTTAGAGGCATTATGTGAGATTTCCATATCAAAGGGGGTTTTTTCCACTTTTGTTTCCTGCAGGTGTTGCTCAAGCAAGAGCGGAGCATACAGTGCAACACAAGGGGACCTCAGGGTGCTAACTGCACACAGCCACCTTTCATCATCTTTGCAGATACACAGGGCTTTGAAGAAGCAAGGTGAAAATGTCTGGAAATTCCCAGAAGAGGAGAATGCAGCCTACGATTGAAGGCTGTCAGACAAAATATAGTAGTACTGATTTATGTCTTCACTTTCTCTCCTCACCTCCTTTCTCTTTGTGCAAGAGCTCTTTCATTTTTACCACTCTATATTATTCACAGTCAAAACGCTACATCTCCAGACATCAGGTATGAACGATGCTAGGGATGCTAGACTAATAAATCCCACACCGTTCAGAACTTGCTACATTATGATTTTTCCTATAACCTTCACTTTGTCTTTGTTCTAAGACGTGCCTTTAGTTTAAGTATTAACAAAAGACTATAGTTTTCAAGTGAGTTCTTCAAGAGGTCAATAAACTCTGTTGAAACAGAGCCATTGTACAAGGGAAGATGAATAAACATATGAAATCATCATTAATAACATTAACCTAGCACTAAAAAGTACACACAAGTCGAACCACAGACTAAATACAGGAAAGGCTGAGGAGTGACTCAGTTAGTAAGAGTTAAAAGCATAGTAAGGCAAAAGTTTTCAGAAAAGTGATTATTATCCGATCAGCTTTGGGCTAGATCTAATAAAGTACTTGGGATTTCCCAGGACAGTGCTCTAGCCACCACACTTCTGGATAAAGACGGTGGCACCTTCTCCTCTTTCACTTATGAAGGAAGAGAGCAACTCTAATAGCTGATTTACTGCAAGAACTTACTAATTATTCATAAAACTCAAATACAGTAAGTGAACTCCTTCCCCTATTCTAACTATCCCTGTGGAAATAAATAAGGCAAATATCTAGGAAAGCTCAGTGAAACCAAATACACTAGAAATTTTGTACACATAGTGTCTTCTTATACATACAATCGTGGTTACAAACACCCATAACAAAACTAAGCCTGGATGCTGACAACGTGAGAGTAAGGGCTCACATGCTATATGGAAAAACTGTTGTAAAACAAGGAAGAAAGGATGTGACTTTAAAACAGAACAGGTAACCAAAGCAGCTCTTTTTATAAGCATTTCTGAAACAGGCTAAGCTAAATCACACAAATGCTTTCTGAGTGTGAAGCAGTGTTCACACAGCAAACTATTACAGCTATTTAATCACATACTTCCCCATGTTGACAACCCTCAAGTCCCAACAAAAATAAGCACAGAGAAGGAAAGCTTACAACTTTGCAAACTTTGTTTAACATTCCTGCTGTCAAAAACATGAAGTATCAAACAGTGGAGTCACATCACTCTAATGCAGAATGAAGCTAAAATTGGACCTGTGTTGACTGATGCACTTAATCCGATACTACTGCTGAGTGTGTCTGCCACTCTTTACCACTTACGCTGGAAGGATGGAATGATAAATGTTTTGGGCCACTGGCATCAGGAGGTACATAGAGAACAAAGCCGTGGGAAACAGCTATGCCTGGAGCTGCCTACATTTTGCAACCATGATTTTCCTTCTGCCTGAATGTTCTTATTTTTTTCCCCAGGGATTAAACCCAAGTCAATAAGGGACAATAAAAAATTATAGCTGCATAAGATGCTTTTCTAGGAGTACAGTACTCAATGTCATTTGAACTTTCCATGCTCATTCACTTGGTAACTTCAGTGGCTGGTTCCTCTTATTTTGGTGAAAACATGGATGTGATGGATTAGAATAACAAGGTGACTTTTCTATGAATTTATCTAGCACTTGCTAAAAAGGCATCCGAAAACAATTTAACTTGCAGAACAATTCTATTTTCATTTGATGAAAAACAAGTATCTTCCAAAACAGAATACATCTCACTGTAAGACAAATCTGCAGATTAAAAATTCCCAATAAATTATGTCTATGTCTCAATGTCTCTTACCAAATAATTTAAGAACTGTTGACCTAAGAATGACAGAGAAAGGCAGTTTTCAGGACCCATTATGATGCAAATGAGAATTTAAACACATGGGCTTTATTAATAATTTTTCTTCTTTTTACATATCTATATGAAAATTCATTTGCACAAAATTAATGCAAATAACTGAAAGTGACATCTTGAAGTAGTTGTCTGTGCATTGTCAGGGTTGATCTGCTTTCCAGCAAGGTTAAGCGAATAGCATCCAGAAGCTCTTGAATCAGACTCAAAAAATTTCTATTAATGTTCCATAAATTTCATTCACATCATAATGAAGAAAAACCAAACTGGTTATATGCTGGTGATCAGAGGTCACCAACCTGGTTAAGTCAGGAATAAGAATAAGGCTAAAAGACTATAAGGATCTCATTCACTACAAGAAAGACACTGAGGTGCTGGAGCGTGTCCAAAGAAGAGCAACTAAGCTGGTGAAGGGTCTGGAGAACAAGTCTTATGAGGAGCAGCTGAGGGAACTGGGGTTGTTTAGTCTGGAGAAAAGGAGGCTGAGGGGAGACCTTATTGCTCTCTACAACTACCTGAAAGGAGGATGTAGCGAGGTGGGTGTCGGTCTCTTCTCCCAAGTAACAAGTGACAAGTTGCGCCAGGGGAGGTCTAGATTGGATTTAGGAAGAATTTCTTCACTGAAACGATTATCAAGCATTGGAACAGTCTGCCCAGGGAAGTGGTTGAGTCACCATCCCTGGAGGTATTTAAAAGGTGTGTAGATGTGGCGCTTAGGGACATGGTTTAGTGGTGGACTTGGCAGTTTTAGGTTAGTGGTCGGACTCAATGATCTTAAAGGTCTTTTCCAACCTAAATGATTCTATGAATCTATTCCCTAAGCTTGCATGCTGCAGGCAAGTTTCTGCAGGCACTACAGAATTCAGCAGTGAAAGAAAGTGTTGAAACTCTGGAAGGACACATGTTTTGTGGAGCTTCTTGGACATACGGACAAGAAGACAGTTATGAACCAGCAGGACCCAGAAACTGGCAGCACAGATCTCTGGAGTGCCCATTAGTTCTTCGAAGTTACGTGTGATTTCCACGACAGGCACTCATTGCAGGCTGCCCTAATGCCAAGCTTCAAGAGATGGTGAGAACCTAGGAATGGTGGACAGAGAGTATCAACACAAGGAAAGGTGCCAGAAAAAAGCAAAACTATGCTGGAAGAGGCAAAGGACAGGAAAGGACTACTAAGGGTTGTAATTCCAAGGATTTGGGCAGTGTGAGCTATTTAGATGGAAGGTTTGCTCTTTGCATGTGGTTGGGACAAGAGAGGAACATAGTTTTCAAGCTGTGGAGATTGCAACCAGACACTATAGGGACTTGAGAGTCAGCTGAAAGGGGCCTCCACCTCCTGGGCTTTAATAAGTTGTGTACCCAGCGGCAGGCTGGGTGCTGTACCACAGGGACTGGGGAGGGCCATTCCTCTTGGGCAAAAGCCATTAAGGCAGCTTATGTACCCACACTTACATATTTGAATTCACAATACTAACCGAATCTAAAACTGGTGAACATTTGCAGTCCTCTCGTCAAGAAAAAATGACTCAGAATAATCACATTCGATTCAGGGATTATAAGTAAACTGGTGCATTTCCTTGTGCAAACATTTTACTTCAGAAATGTTGTGCAGCTCCTCTTTTATCAGACACCAAATTCTACATGGTAGAGCTACCTATCAAAGTCCTAAAATGAAGAAACATTTTCTTTTGTTCCCCAACAGAACCACAAGCTGAAGTACTGCAAAGGAGGCAGGTATGTCAGCATAATGCTCTCCTCTGGTCCATAAAGTGCTTCCTTCCACACCGGTCCATCCTCCAGCCAGGGTATAAGTTTCGTGTGGTTTGACCAGGGATAAACAGCTGCAGAGCAGAAGGGGAGGGTTTGGGATTCCCCTTGAGGGAAAACAAGAGGCCTCTCTTCCCACTTGCAGTCTTGCTCAGCTCTCTGCAAATACTTTGAGATTTCCCTGCACCTCCCTGGAGAGGACAGACTGCTGCTCCGTACACCCAACATGCCCATATTAGCTTTTTCAGCCTTGCAACAACTGAGAAAGGACTCCCTCCACACAGACACACTTCACAAAATCCTCTCTGTACTATCACCATCACCACAAAACCAATATGCCCAGCACTATTTTGCCTGTTTATGCTCCCCCATGCAGAACCAGAAATGTCGGGTGGGTTTAAGAGCCTCTTCTAGGTCTCCAAGAGCCGACCTGTGCACCACAGGAACTCCTCTCTGTTAATGCAAAACCAGCCACTTACGTCTCTCTGTGTTTGCATATGATCAGTACAGAACCAGCTGGGACCAGCTGCTCCTGCCTCCTCTCATGGAGGGATAGGAAGTCAGAGGCAAACACACAGAGGCAGCACAGAGTAGCTGCAAGATGCCACCACTCCTGTGTTTACCCAGCCTGTTGGGTGGTCCCAAAACAGGATGCAGCCTCCCTGCGGGATGCAACCCTGCTCCAGCTCATAGCTTCACCCTCACAAAGAAAATTCCAAGTTAACAAGAACTGAATCTCAGCATTTTGGTTTGCAACTGTCTGTGAAAAGCATGGCTGCTGAACTAAAGCTATTTCACGTCACCCACCTCTGTTCTCGTGCTCGTCCCGATCTCTTTGCATTCTTCTGCGCCTCTTGCCCTAACTGCACCTCTTCTCTTCCCAAAACACCAAACAACTCCCCTCGCTGAAGGTTCCAGCTCAGCTGTGACTCCCATGAGCAAGCCCAGGCATCCTGAAGCCCTCATACCATTTTTAGGGCCAACTCTCTCTCTCTCAGATGTCAGCACACTCTGCTCCGTCGCCTCCACTCTGCTTGGACTTGTTCTGCGTCAAAGACAGCTTGGAAAGTGCTGCTCAGCTCATCCCCCAGGAAGCTCCAGACAGCTCTAACAGTCAAAACCAGCAAGCAGACAGTTGTTCCTGTCAGATCTTCTTCGACCTTGTGAATTAATAATCCATATTCTCCTGGCTAAAAAGTTGAATCATGGAGAGATTTTTCAGCTGAGGGAAGCATTAACTTTGCTTTGCAAGTGGCAGATTTTGTCAGTTGTATTTGTGACATAAGTGTTACAAAAATACAGGAATTCAGCATATGACTCCAGGTCAAAAGCTTAAGCTGAAATCTGCCACGTCCTAGGTGAACTGTGGAATGAATCACATCAAATTACATATTGGGAGAGGGCGCACTTACCTATACATGGACTGGCTGAGGACAGAACAGACTCCAAAAACATTTAGGGACCAAAACAGGTCCTCCAAGTCTGTCAAAACTACTTAGGTCACCGACAGGTATGAGCTCTTTATTTTCCAAACTGTCCCCAAGCGCAGAGCATGTATCCTCCCCTCCAGACATCCTACCGAGTACCATGAATGAACAGTATCTACATATATTGAGTCTCCATAGAAAACCTAACAGTTATTGAGTAGCTGCTCTGGGGCAGTCTCTTGTAGTTAACCAAGGCATTTCATGTTTTCTGTATAAAGCTTTCTGTCATGAGGACAGCTCACAGCCTGACTAGCCTCTGTAAAGAAACAGAAACTTAACAATATTCCATGATAATTGACTGTCTCTAGCTTCCAAATCACATTGTACGTTAAAAACACTGATTCGCTCTTCATTATCTCCACTGACTTCTGGAAGTCAATGGCAGTTCTTTCCATCTCAGCTATTACTACCAGAAATAGTAATTCTGCAGAGTTTTTTGCACTTGGGCAATATTACCAGTATACTGGGCCTCTACCTTACAGATACTCATCTCACTGTTTTCTACACATAGAGATTATTTTTGATAGCATCTTAAAAGGCATTACATTTCACCTCTCTTTATAATTCTAGTATTTGCTTCATTCACTTCCCAGCAAAAAGAGAACAAAAACTGATGGTATTTCTGTGGTAACAGATTGGGAAAAATGTGGCAAGAGGTTAAACCTAGCAGTGGCATCCAGTATAGCTCATATTTGTTATTTAACTAGTCTTAACTATTAAAGTTGACCCCCTTAAGTTACAGACTGTCTGAAGTGTTCTGTAGCAGTGTTTCCTGATCACTGATGATCCACAGATAATGTACAAGACAGTTAAAAAAACCTAACATCTCTACACATATGAGCAAGCCAACAAAAGAAGAGCCACAAATGATCACTCAAAGTTTAGCCAATTTTTAGCTGGACATAAATGAAAACTGTACAAAATACTCATTTGTTTTCTCACCTAAACCAATTGATGCTGCAACTAAAAAAAGGCTCAGAAACACTATTCTGTAACAACAGTTACTAATGACCAGTATTCTTGACTTGCTATGAGTTAGCATAGGGAGTATTCATCAAAATACTATTACAGCATTGATTTCTGACATTACTACAATGTTTAACTGGTTGTCTCTACAGCTGTACATTCAAGTGACTGAGAAAGTGCTGTTCTGACATATGAACACGGTCCAGAGCTGCAGGAAAATTTTCAATCCGCTACTTTTGTCACCAAAAATGTAGATTCAGGTCAGCTGAAACTATTCACAAATTCATGTTGATACTTTAAAATTAATTGTCAAAGAAACATTGTAAAAGTCAAATGCTTCACTTCAATACTTTCAAAATTAGACTTTTTTAAAAATTATGCAACCATTTTCAACCTGAATAGTTCTGTTTACTTAAAACAGGCTGAAGAACATGAAAGCTAAAAATGTTTCATTTCACCCTAGAAATTAAAAATGCTTTATTTGTGCCTGAGCAAAACGGTTTTAAACCTGAAATAACTTTCTATTTTTCCTTTTGCTTTTCATCACAACAAAATCACGTTTCAAAGTGCACCCTAACATATGTGTCATTTTTCTCTTACACTCAAATCCCTCTTATTTTCCAGCTTGACCAATGAACCGAAACTTTTTGTACAAAAACCAACCCCCTGGTCATACCTCAGCAGCTGCAACCAGAAATCGCTCCTGAAAACTTGCTTCCATATTTCCATATGGAGAAGCAATCCTCAAACTTCTATTTGACTCTTCTATTTCAAAGTGACGAGAAACTCCAGTACTCTAATATAACTGGCTTATTCCTGCTTGACCTTCAGCTATAAAACACTGACACCTTTGGCTTTCTGTGAATGGCATCCTTACATTTCTAAGCCATCCTTGCCAGAAGAGCTCAGCAGCCTCGCTGTCCCAAGAGAGACGTTCTGCCAGGGCACAAAGCACCCACCACTAACTTGGTTCCTCTCCAGGTGATGCGCTCTTTGTGTACCACGGATATATAATGCCACTCCTGAAGCTTCATGGAGCAAAATAGCACTCCATCCTCTCAAGTCCTCTCCTTCTTACCAAAAAAAATACAAGAACTTGCCCCATCAGGCTTTGCCTACTCCAGTAAGTTAAATATAGTCAGGGAACAAACACACACAGACACTAGAACTTGTTTGCCTACTCTACTGAAGTGGATGGTTCCCGGTATGGCCTCAGTAAGGGCCAGCGAGCACACTCTCAATCAACTCCTGAGCATGGCACAGGAGTGGACACAGGCCAGGAATCCCTCTCAGTAGTCAGGATCTGGCCACTCTGTTCAAGAAGCTGAGAAAATTTAATGTATGCACACAGACTGTTCTGTGCTACTTGGCAGCAATGCCAAAGACTACTGGAGTATTTCATTCATTAGCACAAACATGGTCTCATTGTGTAGGAACAGTGGTTGCCATGAATATCTACAGTGTTACAGTATGAGAGTAAATGCCAGCTCAGCACTCACAGATAAAAAGTAATACTGTAAAACAGAATATATACAGGAATACCACTGGCATCTTTTAAACAAATTTTTTCAAGCAAAGTTGTTACAGAGGATGTCTATTTACATTCATCATATAAACTGCCTGCCTTTGCAGCTGTTCTATACGTTTACAATGTCAGGCTTTTCCTACACATTCTGGCATTGGATTAGTATTTCCCGGGTATTTTTCTCATTCAGTTACTCAAATATGTTCACATTTCTAAGAAATAATAGTTTCTAGTTCAGCTTTCAAAATGTACAGCTTAAACTGTGACATTTCAAATAATCTCTTTCAAGACGTCAACAGAGAGGATACGCATGGGAACTGGGGAACTTAGTTGAAACCACCCCAGCCGGCATCCCCTTATTCTTTGGCACTGCCACCACAAAAACCTTGGGTAGATTTCAAGAAGACAGATTTACCTACTTTAACTTTTCCAGATGTGAAAATAAGTCAAGAATTCAGCTAAAAATATCTTTTCAAGACTGGATTTGAGAGAGTTCTCCAGCTGTAACATGACAGTCCAATTATAAAGCACTAGACAGAAATAGATGAGTTCATGTCCAAACATAAAACACGTAAAATTTAAAAAAAAAAAAAAAAAAATTGTTCTAGACAGATCTTTGTCTTAGTATTTGCAGAATTGACTGGTTAAGAAATAATTTCACCCCAGGTCCTAAATATCTAAGTAAAAATGTATGAGGATGCATTTACTTATATAAACCAATGAAGCATCCATTAAAATATACAAAGGATTTTTTCACTGAGCACTGACAATGAGAATTTCTTGATCTTATAACCAGTAGTTTAAAAATTGTCTCTTAGCTGCCTTGAAATCCTGACTTATAATAACAAAAGGACAGGAAAATACTAAAAAATTATCTAGATTACACTTTCCTTTTTTCTACATTTAGCTTAGGTCTATTAACGTAGAAGACAGAACCCCATTTTTTTCAAAACTTACCAGAAGGTACCCTCTATGTCAGCCATAGAACTACCTACTGTACATCGTAGCCACATCAAAGAAAATGTATCATACAATTTTTAGCAAAACACACAGAGGGAGACGGAGGTGGAAGAAAAATACTCTAAAACCCAATATAAAGTATTTGGAGTACCTCTTGTAACTTTTAAATAAAACTTTTTCAACCATCCAAGGAGCTGAAAAGAAGGTCCACTAGTGTTCCTTATATAAATTGCCAGGCTTTGTTTTAGCACTGTGTTTCAATATTTTATTTTGTTCATGGATATAAACACATTCCTTTTCACCTTTTTTTTCCCCAAAATAGTTTCTCACAGTTAATAGGTAGTGTGCACTAACAAGACTGGAAAGGGGTTTTAAAAGCTAAAAAGTAAGACAGTAATCAGTGCTTTCCAAATACTCCAAAGTATTTGGAGTTGAAAAACTAGTGTCCTTGGCTGTCAGCAAAGCAAAGATGAAATCCCAATTTGGTATTTGTATTAGCTATTTTATGTGTTATTGGCATTCTCAGGAATTCTCCAGTGCTCTCATTCTACAAACTCTACCTGCTTATTAATTCAGCTGAAGGTAAGGTTACTCAGGACAAACCAGAAATTATTGCAGCACACTGGATGTGGCACAGCAGACAGGCTGAGACACCACAGAATTCAAGTCATGGTGCCAGACCTGCCTGAGAATCGAGAAAAATTAGTCTATGCTGAGAGCCTGTATTGGCACAGCCAGCTTAGCAGTGCTCCCTGTGCACCTCACCCACAGCAGCTTTTGCACCCCCATGCAACCACTTCTACACCCAAGATGCTCAGCTCTGCCCTCCATTTTCTGATGCCAAGCAGCAAGCTAGTAACTAATTGTAAGCTCAGGAAGTTCTGCAGATCTAGAAGGAACAACTGCCTCTGCGAGGGCGTATCAAACATACTGTGCTGGATCACATAGCGTGATTAGAGAGCAAATACAGCTGGCCTGTGCTTCCAAAACGAAGTGTAATCCAACAGCCCCTGGCAAACACGTCTTAGCTCACAGTTCTGCTTCACCCCTTCCAGGCTGCCACTGCCACTGCGCACTCTCATCTTGGGATCTCCAGATCTCCTGGAAATATGGCAGTACCAAAGCGGTTTCCACAGCAAAACCCAAGCCTACAAGAAAATCCAGAAGCATCTCTAACCATTTCACCTGCTACCATTGAGTTTTACTATGTAAAAGCCTAAAAATGACAAATCAGTCTGAAGACACCAACAGATAGTAATATTCAGAAAGCATTTATCTGAACTAACAGAGCAAACAAATAGGTAATGCCATTAATTTTATAACAGAACTAATTAGCTATTGTAATGGACTGCACAAGCCCCGATGTTTGCCTTCTAACATTACATTTACAGGATTTAAATTTCAACTGCTCTTTTTCCCTTCCTTCCTTCCTCTAGAATTATGGAGAATATCGTACTTTTTCCAGACATCACTCAAAGCTATCACGACTTATTTTCATTATGAAGGGACTGTGAGGAGCAGGATGAGCATGAGCCATTATGGGGGAGCAACGGTGAAAGCTGGACATAATGGCTGGATCCTATTCCTTTGCTCATCAGCCATCCTTAGAAACAGCCAAAATAAACAGATACTTCCCTAAAATACTGTAGGCCATTCAATCTTTTTGGCACCATCACATGAAACGGAATTTGAAAGCAAGATGAGGGAGTGGACAGCGCTGGGTGACAGGTGTCAAGTCAGTGAAATTCTGTGCCTCATCTTCCCCATCTCCCAGTCTTCCCGCAGCTGTCTAAAGACCTTCATGCTGGAGGCATGCCGCAGACACAGAGGCCAAGTTCTCATGAATGCACCATCCATCAGTAAGCGAGCATTCCTTGCATAGCAGTTTGTTGTACATGGAAAATAGCCATTACAGTTCACCCATAATTCCAGAAACTTGAATTGTTTAAAAAAAAAAAAATCTCAGTTTTAAATGTTCAAAAGACAGTTTAAGAAATGTAAAGTACCCCAACTAAATTAATGTATAATGTCTGTGTTGTAAAAGAGAAATGGCTACTCACAGAATAGGTCTTTGAAGTGGTAGTTAAACCATGCCTTTTAATTAGTATGGTTTAAATTCAGATTACTAAGGGAAAGAAGGGAAAGACAGTCTGGAATTAATCTTGAAATGAAATGCTATTCTTTCAAGGTTTGATATGATATCTTTAAGAAATGCTGCATATGCTATAACCTTCTTATCTCTGGGCTTATACAGCACAGTTTATTTGGCCTTTCTCTGGACAAGCTTTGTTTTTTCCATTCCATTTCTCCACTGTATTTAAAATCCCCCAATCCCACTAGTGTGCTCAAAGGAAAAAACACATGCTAACACTTTGAGGGGCCTCCTTGTCCTTGGCTGAGGCCACATGTCCTGTATTTCAGATGACGTTACTAAGCAATACAGCCTTCAAAGCCTCAGCCCCAACCCTGCTGTGCTTCTGCAGCAAACACCAGCAGTGCAAGAGCAGCTCTTACAGGTGAGGACTCCCCCCTGAGCCTGGGCCTGAGAAGGGGTTGGTCAGTCTGGGAGTTACTGAAATGAATTATGCTAATACAACATCTTGAAAACCTCAGATTTTCACTGCTTTTAATGCAGTGAATGCAGAAAATCACTGCTTTTAATGTTTTCTATTCTTAGAAGCAGGTCCTGATAACAACATTTTCCAGCTTCTTGACATTTTGAAAGATGACCATGGAGGTTCTCCCGCTCCAACTCAGCACACAAGATTTCATTTTGCCTGATTAAGCCCCTGAAGAGACACCCATGCACGGACAACAGCCATTGAAACAGCAGAGCAGGGACAGCCCATCACCCAGCTACTCCATCCTGCAACTGCGGAGAGCTGACAAAGGCGTCTGTAAACTGCTAGAAGGAGCAAGGGGAGGAACAGTGCAAATGACATCAAGACGTCCTAGGGGAGGCAGTCGACAGCGTCTTTGCAGGTGAGAGGTTAAGGACTCCTGCCACCAGGCACCTCGCATGAGCAAGTCCTGTTAGGATAACACCGTCTTGGGGTGACTGGCGCCATTCTCAGCTCTTCATGAGTACTACTGCACTGGCTAAAGTATGTTTCCAGTTTTAGCCAGAGTTTTGAGAGTGGCTTTTTCCTTTGATTCCAGTTTCATATCAGAGACTGGTTGTCAGGGGCATTATAACCTGTTGGATGTCACGATCCCATTAATTCACTTCCATTTTTGTCATGCATAGGGTGGAGGTTCACCAGGAACATCAGCTATAATTAACTGGATTCCCTGTAGTTCGCTGCCTACAGAAAACTATGCCAGAATCCTTCACATTGGATTGGGATTGGGAGCTATGGGAGCTCCCACACCAAAATGCCAAGAAGTTTGAAAGTGTTTGCTTAGAACTGGGTTTGAGCTTTGAAATTTGCACTCCCGTGGAAAGAGAATCAAGCAACGCCCTGTCAACAGACTCAGCCTCTGTTATTTTCTAAATGGCAATCTCAGTTTTCATTTGCAGAAAGTCTCTGGCTCCTCTTCTCTCCAGGTAGCCTTGAAATTATAAAGGTATGTAAACGGATGGGACCAGAGAGAAAAATGCAGACAGGTTTGTCTCAAAGAAACATTCAGTTCACACACATCATAAACCAGCATGATTAATTATAGCTTAAGGAGAAAAAAAAATCCCCAAAATGGCTAATGATGGATAAAACCAGGTTACATCCATCAGCTGGGGAAGGGGCTGTTTAGTAATCCATTCCCCAATGTTAAGGCTATCTCTGCTTGGACAACTTTCAGCTGCCTGCCAATGTTACCAGTCCAGGCTTTGCAGGAAACTCCTTTCTTTTACTGCCATTCTTCCCCATTACCTCCCCAGCAGATGAAATTTCATCCCTTTCATCTCCCTCCATCTCCTCTGAGGAAGACTTGACTGACAGAAGTACCTCACGATGGGCAATGGATGCAACTGGGACACTGAAAAGAAAATACCATAAAGCAGAGTGGTTCAGGGAGTATTTTACCTGGAGAATGTCATGCAAATAATACAGAAAATGACAGGAATGATCACTTGTTAAAACTGCAGCACCTGAAAGAAGACTTTGATCCAAATCCAAATCTCCACAGAGCTGAGGGGAATCCAGACTGGGGGCTCAGCTGACAACAGTGCAGATCAGAGAGGAAGGAACTTGATTCAGCTTGTTTTAGAGCTCAGGCAGGCAAGAAACTTGCTACTAATTCTAACTTTGGCAGAATGGAAGACTCAGACTGAGGCTGTGTTTTAATCGTGTTTAAAAAGTATTTAAAATACAAAAATCTATCTCTGCAGCTTCAACTCAAACACTGTTTTGCAGCTGAGCAAAATAATAGACAAGACCTTTTTTAAAATGAGTACAAATCAGAGACAGCATGGAATTAGAGCTTTTTTTTTTTTTTTTTTAAGAAATGAATAAAGGACATCAAGGCTTTGGACCTTCTATTTTGCACAAACATTAATTTTTGGGCAGTGTTTCTTGAGACTGATTAGAACGGTTCAGAAGAGACTTCCTCTCCTTTAGCAGTCTAATTTATGTACACAAAAACTTCATCATTAGTTGTTCAAAAAGGACAGGAATACGTAGTTTTTTCAGCTAAGCCACCTGATTACATGTTGTCTGCTGAAGTAAGTTTAAGTCAAATATTTGCAAGAGAAGAAAAGATGGAAGTGTATAAGAGATCATGACAAAAAATCAATATTCTCTTTTATGCTTTTTCATACAGAAACCTGGACATGCAACAAATGGTTCCACAAAGTCTTCAAACAAGTGCAGTATTTAAGGGCATCAACTAAAAACATTTGCTATACTTTTTAGCATAGCAATCTTTTGGCCACTTTTTTTTGCATAAAGGTGGATGCCTACTTCTGTTGGACAATTCCTTTTTCTAGAAAAAAAATTGTGTGTAATTCTGTATGATCTTTAAGTGAACAGTGCCCCTCCAGTCTGTTATTTACATACAGTTTTTTCAGGACAGTTCAGAAATACCACACAATAAAGAGGTATTCTTTGCAAAGATACCCTGCAACAGGTATTCTTTACATAAGCACTGTGAAACTGAGGAATAAACCTCACGCTACTAGAAGTCTTTCACAACAAATCAAATCCAGCTACCAAGTCCAGTAGGTCCCTAAATCTGTGTTGAGGCAGATCTTTGTTTTCAGCCACCGAACGCAAAAACAGTTCAGACATAAACACCTGTGTCAGAAATGACATCCTGGACTCCAAAAGATGCCCTCTGCAGCCTGCTGTCCAGTGAAACTGCGTCTGCTAAACACAACATCCCAAGCTACTCAATATTGCCAGAAATTCACTATGAGAATGGTCCCCACAAGCACCCATCACTGGAGTTGAGAACTCCATCCTACACTCAGCAGATAATCAGGAGAGCACAATAGGATTTGCGCACTGCAGAACATGCTACCAAGTAATTGTGTGTGGTGTGGGATAAGTCCAGATATGGCCCCACTTCTCCCTAAAAAGGAGAGAGCTTACAGTTCTCTACAAGATGACTGAAGTAGTGGTGGACAGAAAAAAATCTTATAACTTCCTAAGTTATGCAGTTCCCCTCGTTCTCAACTAATCACAAAGCTAAAATCTATGCTGAGAGGAGTATTACGATCTCCTTTTAAGTACAATTCATCCAGAGGAGTCTCTCCAAGTACACAAAACGCATCCAAGTTCAAGCAGATGCTGGGACATGAAGAGTGAAGAACACCAGCCCCAAGCAAGGAGTGGACAAACTGCAAGGCCACTGTGTTTCATACCGAAAAACTGTGCTCAGACACCTGTTTAAAGTGGGTCACGTATGACAGGAGGCTGCCAGAGGCTCATCAGGGATCTGCAGACTGAGCCCATATCAGTGCATTAGCCCCACAGCACAAATCCAGCACTTCTCAGAAGAATTAGAAATCTGTGATCTGCCCAGAAATAATAAGGTAATTGTAGTTTCTTTTTAGAAAGTTCACAGAGAGTTCAGAATGACCGAGAAATCCGTCACTAACCAGACTGAAGGCTGAACAGCTTTGCCAATACTACTCCATTAATGGGTCAAGTGTTCTGAGGAAATTTTCAGACTCCTGCAACAAAAACGTTTCCTAAATGTAGCTTAGCTTTCTGGGTTTTCTATCTCAACTGTGGAAATAAGGCTTACAATTGTTCAAGGCTAGCATTATCCTACAAAAGAGAAAGGGGTGGCATGTGACATGTAATGGTTTAATTTTAAAGCTTGCTATTGCTCTCTGAATCAGTAGTGCAGCAATTTAACATATACATTACCAAACCACTTGTTTACCCAATCAATGGCAACACTCAAAAGTGCAATAGCATCACCACAGTTTGACAAGGAAAGCTGTAGGCACAGAGCAAGAGCAGAATATATTCCTCTATGACAGTACATGGTTAGAAATGCTGAACTAAGTTCAGTGTGGATCCAGACTGAGGCTCCTCCATCTGACGAATGGTTAAGCAAACTGTTTGAATGAAGACATGGAAGAGACCACAATCTACCCTTTAAACTACAGGAAAGCAAGTGCAGTAAGCAAGCATGGTGTAGCAAACACTATTTCTTTCCGGTGGCACAGGGACCGAACAGAAAGACTCCACAGAAACACAGTGAAGCAGATTTTTCTCTCCTTATAGTTTTGACTCATATTATTTGGAAAATGGCCTGTCACAGAACTTTAAAACTTATTCAGTCATTGAGTGAGGAATTGTATCACGTTTCTGATGCCTTTTGGTGGCAACAAGTGACTATTATCACATTATAACAACAACCTCGTGTTTTCACATTTTTCTCCCTTACCTTCTGGACAACACACGCACTTATGGAAAGCACCTTGTTTCAGTTAGTAGGAGCTAGTGAAATACTGACGGTTAAATTCCAGCAGAAAAGAGAAGAAGATGAGAAAACAATCAGGGACTGGGAAAGCAGGTGCCAGCACTCTGCCAGCATCGAGCTTTCTCTGGCCCCTGTTCAGCACAGACTTTGGATCCACTTGGAGAATGTGCTAGTTTTGACTCTGCACTCATTTAACTGGAGAGGAAGAATTACACAAAATACATTATTTTATTCCTTTCTCCTCTACCAATATTTCTACTGCCTGTAACTACAGCCTAGGCAACTCCCAAGGACAACTCATCCCAAAAGTCAAAGATGACATCTTAGGATAGGATGAATCAGCCTTTGACAATGACTGTTCTACTCCACTAACTATAAAAGGAGCCAGCTTGTAACACAACTAGCTTAAACTCAAGTATTTAACTGCTAGGCTACTCAAGTTGAGAGATAAGAACCTTATCCTGTGTCCTTAAAACCTGAAGTTCAACTAATAGTAAACATATCTATTAAATATCTGTATGCTAATGAAACCTAGAATCCTTTTTTATTGCTTAGCAAGGCTACACATTTGTGCCTGCTCGTTTGTTAGAAGTAGCAGGATTTTTGACAGCAAAGTGAAATGAACACAGAAGTCTTCTTAAATTCATGTCAGATGTTAGAAACTCAAAGTTGAAGGATTCTTATCTCCCCGGCACAGAATCCAGAGGTTTTAGAAACAGAAGAGGACTCTTCCTTTTCCTGGAGAAGGAAAGCACAAGACAATGAAAAGAAGTCCATCTTATCTCTGATTAGCTTTTAATAAACTCCAGAGAGCAGCTAGGGGAAAAAAAAAAAGTCTTCCTGAACCGTGAAAGTTAGAATCTTCTGCTTTCATTTCATGAGCTTGTCAGGGGGGGAATCCCTTGATATCAGTTAGCAGCAATTGTTTCATCCACTGCTAGAACAAAGCCGCAATCATGTCTTTTTTTCCCAGGTACCCCACCCCTGAAATGCTAAATCTCCTGCTGTCTGCACAAGCAGGCACTCACTGTTTTCAGTTCAATGTAAACTGTTCCAGAGATGAGAGATACTCCATGTACTCCTGCAAGCTGTTTGTTTTGTTGTTCCTGCTTTAAAACAGAAGTCATTCTGACTGAATGTATCTATTCGCTCTTTTTTCATGGCAAGCATCTTTTAAACAGGTTAGTAGAGCCTGTTCATCAAAAGCAGAAGGATGCAGGCAGAAAGATGTTCTTCCCTCTACATTGAATTAATCTCAGTTACTACAATTCAATGTGTGAACTTACCATCCTAAGAATAATAGTCTCTGTGTTTTGGAGAAACTAAGCAAATTAAGCTGAATAGTAATTGATGTGGTTAAATACAGGATAAACAAATACTGGAAAAATGTCAGCATCATTCTTTAAAAGATATGGAAGCCACACAGCATGTACCAGGGGTTCTGCCAGCAAGCAAGGCTGCTTACATTGGCCACATTGTTCTTCCAAAAAAAGATCGGCAATCCTTTGAGAATAAAATAGTGTCCTGGGCTTTTTTTCCCCTCCCTCTTCCAAGTGGTTAAACAAAGGATTTCACTGTCAAAAGCCAAGACTAACAGTTTATGCTGTACACTTGCAGACAGAAAAATTGAAGAGAATCCTCTGGCAGTATCAAGTTAATCATCAAAAAGCAAGACCATGATTGAATAAAATCCTGCACTCAGACATAACCCTTAGGAAGAACAAGTAACTATTGTCTGAAACAGCTTAATGGCATTCTAGTCACCTGTTATATGAACTAAGCCACCAAGCCATCGTTCAAAAGACTTAAAAACCAGTTTTGCACAGATGATGTTGCTCTGCTCCTTCAGCTCTCCTCACCACTCTACTCATTTTACACAGCACCCGGCCTCTGTCTCCTCCCTCCCACCCCAGCCTTATCCTATCACAGCTCCAATGCAAAACAGCTCCAAATGCAAAATTTTCAGTTATAAGATTTATAACTCCTCTGCAGACAAGGAGTTGGAGGTCCATGTGCAGCCCAAACTAATCCTAACTAGTGATCTGTGTAGAACTCATCTACCAAATCTTTCAATGCCAAAATGAGGGTAAAGCATCTGACAACTTCTATACACCTAAAGCTCCAATGAAGTATTCTCAGAGATCTATTTTAATACCCTAAACCTTTCTTTCCTTAGTTATATATTACAGCCTACTACAGCAATCACTGGGTTGCAGTCTGAATAAACTCAATTACCCTCCTTCTAAATGACAGCAACCTGACCACCTCACCAGTCCAAGAAAAAGAAGTCCATCTATTCGTACCGTATCTGTCCCCTCTGTAGCACTTAGTCAGGAAGGGCTCCATTACATCACAGCATTTTCATTCACAAACTTTACAAAACTTCTCCTTTTTGCAGCTCACAAACAAACCAATACCTTGTGGCAGACTGCATGAAACCAAAGAGAAAGAAATGGGAGGAGATCTTTTCTTATTCCATAGAAGGGAGGATAATTCCTTCTCTCTTGCATTATATCTTGGAGCACAGTCAGGTTTTTAAGATAACCTATTTAGAAAAACAAAACAAATCCCCAGATCCTTAGTTTCCTCTCCTACAGACACAAATGATTAGAGAAGTTATTTATAAAGCTCAGGGCCACTTTTCATTTATCATTTTTGCTACTTCTCACACAGATTTCAAATGATACAGTAAGACAGCAGCTTGCAATGTACAGTATCATAATGCTGCTTTCAAGATCAGAACTCAGTTTTGCATGCAGCTAACGACTGAGTCATCTGGCAGTTGCCTAAGCAGCAGTGGAAGTGTACAGCACAAACCTAAGTTTTAATTTACATCATTTATCACAATGATTTTTCTCCAAATATCTGAAACTGTTAAAGAGACTGCAAATTATAAACTAATTAATATAATCATTGTAAAAGCACAGGAATGTAACTGATGCTGAAGCATTACTGTATGTAGCTGAGACAGATGACAAGCAGGTCGGAGCCTGGAGATTCACGTGGTTGTTGCCACAGCAAAAGTCATGAGCATGCTGCACAGGGCTTCTTCCAAGAGGTGATATGGTCCTTGCATTAAAAAAAAAGCTTGAAAAAGACTCCACAGGAGGTCAGCATCTTCTACCTATTCCCTCCCACATGAATTCCTCTATTTTGATTTTGCCTATACAACTAGTCTTTATATTCCTTGCCTGACAGACAGGTTAATTCTGACTAGAAGACTACTATTATCACCTCCCAACTTTGTGTGCTGACTTGAAAGCATCTGGGTGGTTCAACTTTTCCAAGCAAAAGTCACCAATACATTTTAGCCTGGGCACACAAAGGGTTTCCCAAGCGTAAGTTTTAGAAATGACCCAATTGTCTTAGCTTAAGTTTAAAAAACAAACAGAATCAGAGCTGAAATAAACAAAAGCAGACACTCTGCATGATGAATCTCAGCCCATAAGGTTAAAATATTTGATTCTGAAAACCAGTTCCTACAAGAGATATGGCACGCAACTCTTCATCAGTTAAGCCCCAGCCCAGTGGGGACAAAGCTAGGGCTGAGAATACAAAACGGTCACAATGTTTAATGTGTAAAATAGAGTTAGTTTCTACAATTAAATGTGAACTGTAAATTGAAATTGTTTTGTTTTAAAGTGATCCCAAAAGGCATTTTGGGGCCACTGGGCCATCTGTGATATCATGTGGGTGTACCAGACTTCTGGCACCAAACTTAACAGCATGAAGTGCTTGAGGTCTTGAAAAGGGGGAAGAGTCAACTTACCACCTTTAAAATTTATTTATGAACCAAGTATTCCCCAAAGCCTGTTTAATGAATATATTTAGCACAGAAAGCAAGAATTGACCCACTTTCCTTTTTTGTTCTGTATTTCACTTCTAATAAGAGCAATTGCTATGACAATGCATAGTGTAAACAGGACATGACACTGCCTTCTTTCTTTTTTCTACCCTTGTTGAAGAGCTGGCTACAATAGAAGCGAGATAACAAAACACACAAATTAAAAGTAAAGGCCTTTAGAGGAACCAACGATTGTTATATCCTGTCACACAAAGGGCAAAAAGGTAATGAAGGAAATGCTATTTTTCCCCTCATGCACTTTTTCACATCAATTATTTAACTTTTATCATAGTCAAGCAGATTACTGCTTGACCAAAAGCAGACATTACCTCTAAAGGCTGATTGAGTCAGGTAAACATAGAAACATAAATGACAGTATATTACTTTGTTAGTTCATAAGACACTGCCTTTGTTAGCCTGGAATATCATGAACATATTATTACCACCAGAAATAGTTCTGTCACATTAGAATGAATAACATCAGACAGGCAGTTTAAATTCAAAAGCCTATTAGAGTCAACTTAGCTAGTCTAAGTGATGAAATCTCAGGGAAGCTCTGCTCAATTTTTCCTGGCTTCCAGGTACAGCCAGTCTTTTTCTGTCTCATTCTGCAGGACTTTGAAGGAAGATATAAGAGGTAAAAAGTGAGAGGTAGAAAGAAAACAAGCAGGCTACACAAAGCAAATATACAGCATGATCCCTGGTATCTCCTATCTCCTCTCCATACTTAAAATCATTGCTTACAGATGTTATTTCATCCATAAAAGAAACCTGGAAGACAGTAGGCAAGAACAATTTCCTCATTCTTCACAGGCAAATCTAAACTAATTCCTCTCGTTTATCCCAGCAGTCATCAGAAGAAATGGAAAATCACAGAACTATTTTAGACTTAAGCCAAAATAGACATCAACTTCAGATGTCCACGGCTTTTCAACTTCAGGCTTCTTTGTCTAACAAGCAGATATATTTTTATTTGATGAAAAATAATAAGGAACAGCATTCATATTAATTCTTACAGCTTCCCCTTATTCTCACCTTCCCAATATCACAGAAGATTGAATAGCTCCGCCCAAGGCATCAGCTTTCTAGTCTCCCCCAGCTATCATTTCACACTGCTCTTCGCCAGCAAGCAGGAAGTGCAAATCAGGTCTATGACCAGAAACATAGTGGGGCTGAGTTGTTGTTTGCTTCTTTAATTTATCAATTCATATTACACAGCAGTAAAACTTCAGCAGCAGCCTTGACTGCAGATTAAAAATTCCTACATTCCTCCTTTTTTTCCACCCCTGGAAAAGAACCAACTACTCTTTAACCATTAACCTGTGAAAGACAGAAACACACCCCTGTGTATTCTGCAGCTCTATTTGTACATAACTTGGGCCTTACATCATTTAGGTTATTATCCATTCTCCCTACCAATACTGTACCTTTTCTAAAGTTTGGTGCAGACTCAGCTTGAAGGCCTCAAACATCAGAGAACCAGTGCAAGATCTGTAAATTTTTGGTATGAAGTCAATCAAGTAAATTACTTCACTAAATAAAGGAACACATTTTGGAATTATGAGATGCCAACTACCTTCTAGATACCCTCTTCCTTGCCAGGACAGTGTATTAGTTTTTTTTCCAAGAAGACACAATGCTGAGTAATACTGCACCAATATTTAAGTTATTTTTACTTATACTTCTACAAAAAACACCTTACTGTTAATGCCCTGCACTCCACTTTCAGAAAAACCAAATAAAAGTTTTTAAATATTCTGGTAACTATCACAGAGAATCTAGAAATCCTAAGTTTAAACCATGGATTAGAGGGGGGACATTTTATGTTGAGGACAGCATTTGCACGGAGTGAGAATATTTTATTAAAAAGAATAATAACTGCAATTCTCATCATCCCAGAACTACTCAAGAATTCAAGTCAAACTCACTGAACAGTTCTGGCTGGAGAAAAAACTGAAGGGGTAGAAAGGATCAATGGTGTGAAAATGATATCCCAGCAGTCATAAGGGGGATTTAAGTTTTCAGAAAGGAGCCCAAATGGGTGGCTCCCGAGGTGTTTTGACTAAGACGCTCTCCTTTTGCATAATCTCTTTTTACAGAATTTAAAAAAGCCTGGCAGAAGGAAAGGCACACACCACTGGAAAACAAAAGTTGCTCAAAAAGATGCAGACAGCAAATAGGCAGAAATCCAGCAATATTTGTACCATTCAATCCACATGCTTGTTCTTTTTCCATCGGGATCGCCCGTCTTCTCCTTAAAGCATTTTGAAGGATATTTGCCCCATAGATAATATGGGGATGGGGTGTTCCCTCCTCCTGTGGATGCTTTTTAATGGGCTCAATGAAGTAATCCCCACGGGGCAGATGGAAATATCCAGTCTGAAAATAAGCATAAAAGAGTTAATCTCTACTGTCCAGTACTGGAAGTCAAAAACTAAATAGACTCTTTTTGTATCACCATCCCTGAGCTTTTCTCATAAGCCAGTCATTACACTGCAGAAATATGAAAACAATAGGTTTTCAGCATTTATTTTGCTGCATACATCAAGGTTGCTCTGTACCTCACAAAGGCGTAACAGTCCAAAGGGGAACAGAAAAAATATCTTCTTCCTAATAACCTGAAATCTTGTATACTGAGGCAGAGGCTCCCATATTTGTACAAAGCCACTGAAAGGCCAAAAGTTAATTTGTCAAACATGATGCACTAGAAGGAGTTGTGTCATGTTCTTCTGGTGTTTTGCATCCATTCCCCAGAGAACAAGCCCTGAAGAGAAGCTGTTTCATAAGTGCAAAGCGTAATCCTGCTCCTAGCTGCGATTCCACAGTCAGATTACGCAACCCATCAGATGGGCTGGACTGTGTGGTCCACTCTCGACTCAAACCCCCCTGGCCCCCAGGCTTCCAGTGAAAGAAATAAGTAGCTTTTCATGAATTACAGCAAGCTATTGTGATCATACAATAGAGCTGCCTAACAAAGGCTGTAACATTTCTCATGCTATAACTTCTGCATCAACCTCCCAGCTTTGACTGAGCTACAGGGCCTTTGATATCCACATGGACTACACAGGATTGGTTTACACCGCCCTCTGCCATGATCCAAGAGACACATGCAACTGGACATGGCCTTGGTCCCTTGTGTCTCAGCATTTTTGCAGGGATTGCTAACATTGCAAAACCATTGTATAGCCCTTTCACTTCAACATATACAGAGCAGTACTAAATCTAAAGCAAAGGATCTACTGACATCCCAGCCCACATGGGCGATGTGACAGAACATTGAGGTATCCCACTCTTATGGCTTCGTTTCCTCTTCACCTTCTTGCTGTGGTCAGTGCAGCCTTCTTAACTTGTTCTGGAGCTGGAAAAAATGCAGTAACACTGTGTTCCTGCAGCTGCTGTATTCAAACTTACAAGGACAGACAAATGTAAAAACCCTTTTGAAACACTCCAAGGTCTTACAGTTTCCCTGGACAGCTGGGAAAGCCAGTATCAGGGTAAGGACAAGAGGAAAATCATATGAATGGAGGAAAAGCATTCTTAAAAATTAAGCAACCATGGGCTCTATGTACTAGGAGCTCAAAGGCAGCTCAGTGAGATCTCCACACAATGTGCTTTGAAGTCCTCTCTACCAGATACCTTCTGCCTCCACTCCGATTGCCACAGGCCCAATACATCCCACAGCAAACTTGTGCAAATAAATAACTGTGACTGTCTGTGCTGGTTTTGGCTGGGATAGAGTTAATTTTCTTCATAGTAGCTAGTATGGGGCTATGTTTTGGATTTGTGCTGGAAACAGTGCTGATAAATACAGGGATGTTTTCGTTATTGCTGAGCAGTGCTTGCACAGAGTCAAGGCCTTTTCTGCTGCTCACACCACCCCACCAGCGAGGAGGCTGGGGGTGCACAAGAAGCTGGGAGGGGACACAGCCAGGACAGCTGACCCCAGCTGACCAAAGGGACATTCCATACCATATGATGTCATGCTCAGCATATACAGCTGGGGGAAGAAGAAGGAAGGGGGGGATGTTCAGAGTGATGGCGTTTGTCTTCCCAAGTGACCGTTAGCGTGATGGAGCCCTGCGCTCCTGGAGATGGCTGAACACCTGCCTGCCGATGGGAAGCAGTGAATGAATTCCTTGTTTTGCTTTGCTTGTGTGCGTGGCATCAGCTTTACCTATTAAACTGTCAAGTTTTCTCAGTTTTACCCTTCTGATTCTCTCCCCCATCCCACCAGAGGGGAGTGAGCGAGCGGCTGTGTGGTGCTTAGTTTCCAGCTGGGGTTACACCTTGACACTGTCATTTCACAGAGTTGCCAGCTGGGGTTAAACCTTGACGCTGTCATTTCACAGAGTTTGCCCAACAGTTCTTAAGAGCAGAAACGCTTTCCTTCCAGTTTTCCAGTGCAAGTCAAAGTTTAAAAGCCAGAGGTTGGCCTTGGTTTGAAGCCTTGGTTACACCCACAAAGTTTCGCAGGTTCAGGACTCAAAGTCACATATGTTTGCTCACCGGGATTACAGTTACTGCCTGTATGGTTTTTGTTTCATTTTTAGAAAAAAGAAATCAAGACTTCTGATTCTTAAACAAGAAATCCAAGAACGCTCAGGTTTCTTTTTAAATTATAAATCAAGGCTACTTTTGACATAGGAACTCAGACACACTACAAAAGCAATAAATCCCATGTTCAGATTGGATAAAGATGTCAGGCAAGCATGAATCTACAGAGCAGGAATGCCTACACAGAGGCTAGACCAGGAAATCAGTAGATGTGGCTTTCTTCCTGCTGCTCAAGGAGTCAAAGCACCACCACAAATCTTTGCCCATTCCTTTTCGTTCCACAGGATTCAATCTTCCCTGGATATTCTGAAAGTCTGGGTTCTTTGACCTTCTTTTCCTGTTGTGTTTTTTAACCCAGCTGGAACCAGGAAGAACTCACCATCTTCATTGCAGACCCTGATTTTATAGGGCAGGCTGATTAGTCACTGGACTATTGTGTCAAAGTTGCATCTGTAAGAAGACAGGCCAGGCAATCATATAAAAAATGAAGTATATTAGTAGTGACCTCATTTCCCAAGCTCCCCCAGCAATGCTTGCATGTTAAAATTCAGCTCTCCATCCAAGCTGTATGGAGCAGGAGAAAAAACAAAAAATTCATCATATTTCATACTGCACATGCATACACACAGATGGCAGTAAAGGTTGTTCAATGAGCCAGCAAACGTTGGCTACTACAGAACATGGCTTCAGACATTCCCCTTTTTTTTTTTTTTTAATTATTGTTTTCTTAACTTTATCATTTTTCAGTATGGAATACCTATTTTCACAGTCTTACAGCTTTTTGCTATAACAACTCTATTCCAAGCCATCCCTGTTCCAATACAGCCACAACACCCCCAACCAGGTGCATTCTGTGGACAACATTTGTTAAGTTCAGCAGTGTGACTGTACTGTCCCACCCACCTGCGGCAGAAATCCTGCCAGTCTTCCTCTAGATCTGGGATGAAACTAGTTGTCCCTCCTGTCCTCTGCAGTAACCGCTTGTATACTATACATATACTTGTATATACGCTTGTATACTATAGTATACTAGTTCGTATACTGTTTGTCACCGTCATTTGTAGCACTTTCCGGAAGTATGTGTGGCTACTTGACTCACATCTACTGCATGTGCTTTCTTCTTTATGTTGATAGACAACTGAATATGCACAGAAACACAGTTAGCAGCACTGTCCTTCTCTGTGTTGCAATTACTACCTTCCTGCTTGTCTCCTCTTTGTTACTTGAGGCAAGGTCGACAAGAAGCCTCCTGCACTTCACGAAGAAAAAAATGGAAATTTTTAATGTCCCTTAATTTCTGGAAGAGGCCATGTCTGTGTGTCAGATCTCGCCTGAAGAAAGCTACCTCAGGCATGTGTAACTTCTACAAGACAGCTTTAACATTTGTTCTTTAAAAGAGGTTGGTAACAGCCAGAACTTTCATATTTGTTGGCTACAGATTGCTGAATCTTGGGAAGATAAAGGCTGCTCCCACACTCAACATCCAGACTGAAGTCACTGTAGAGCACGAAGAAGTCTGAGGGCCTATTTTACCAAGGAGATGCTCCAGACTTTGTAGAATGTCGTCAACTCGCAGTTCAACTTGCCACAACAGCTCCTGACACCTTGGCACTATCGGAAAATCTCTTATTGAAAAGCAGCTAAGCCCGTAGAGTAGCAAAATTAAGCTAGAGCTAGAACTGCTACTAGCTCAGAATAAAACAAGAACCCTAGGTATATTTTCAGGTTATACACAACTCTTCATGGTTGGCTTGGCAATACCGCTGGGCACACTCACACAGCCATTTCAGGCATTAATGCAATGGTGCGTCCCCACAAACAACTGATGGGATGGCACTGAAATATATAAACCAGCTTTGTCACCAGAGAGAGTGCAACCGTACCCGTCAGCCCCCTGACCAAGCATTTCTGAACCACAGACACAGCTTGTTGCAGTTTCTCTGGTTTTAGCTCTGACCTCACAATGACCAATGAAAAACACTTTTAACCTCAGTCTAAAAAGTGGTTCTTGAGATAGGAGTATATTTCCTTCACTCCCGTTGCTTCTTGCAGGGTTGAAAAGTATCAATATAATGAATTCAAGGCTGCAAGTCAGTAGGCCAGTGCTCTGCCTCAAATTCTTGGTTTAACCCAACAAAGCATTTGGGAACAAGGTATCCTTGTCTCTTTCCCATCCCCACCTACTTGTTCCTGCCATCAAACTATGGCCATGAGTCCCTCCACAGTGCAGTCTGAGGAGGGAGGAAGGAGGAGCAAGGACACATTGAGCCTGTATTGCCTCTAAACTCATTGTAACATGGTAACATGAACCTTGCACCTTGATTTAATTTATGGAACAGATCTGATGTTCTCCATGAGACTGAACGAACATTCAGCACTTGGGAATCCTCATTGAAAAACTAAGTTATAAATCATCGCTGTTGTGCGAAACTTTCTCCTGTTTTCTGTCAGTCTACAGACTAAAGCCCAGCTCTACTTGCAGTATCTAAAACCTTTGCAAAGAAAAGGCTGGGGTGACACCGTGTTACTGTTCTTACACAAAAGATCCAGCAGAACATGACAGTTTTCCAAGTACAACACTTCTACATAAGGTGACAGATTGCAAGTTGTAACGAAAAAATAATTTGCTCCAAAAGTTCTCATGGATCCTAAATTCCAGTAGCAATAGAATTTATTTAAACAAAACTGCCTGCTCTGTCTGTAACAAATTCCCCAATAAAGCAAGATATTTATAAGCAATCTTTCCTTTCACTTGAACTTTGTGCTCTGGGAGTTTCTGAAAGAGTTTGAAATCTGGATGAAACCATCATCACTACAATACAAAATAAGAGAAACACCATTACATCCTACATGGCATTTTAGTGCTATCTGCACTCTCCCCAGCAAAGAGAGCTGCCTCAATGTGTTCCCTGCTACAGAACAGAGACAGGATATTGTAACCAGGCCAGATCATCTCTCTCCGAAGGTGCCAGTCAGTGTGTTACCAAACATCCCTGAGTACTCCCTCTTCCCTGACAGTTTCAACACATGGGTATTCTCTATCCATGTTGCTAGCCTGGAATTAGTGCATGCATTGCCCTAAATTATCTTGCAACTGCAGTTCTCATGGTGCTACAGCATGTGGAGAAAGTAAGCTGGAAGAGAAGAGGAAAACAGAAAAAGTAAAATAATCTGAATAGATTCTCTGGTCTGTATTACTACTCCCAGCCACCAGGCCAAGAGGAGATAAGGGTTCTTGAGACCAGTGCCTTAAATAAAGCTCTGTAAACGTGGCACAGAAATGTTTTATGTCCTGTGTTATCTGAAGTACCATAAGCCAAAGCAAATTTAGGGAGGCTCAGGAACTGTAGACCTTTCTGCACAGCCGTATTACGCTCATAACTGCAAAAGAAACTGGAGAGTGATACCAAAAATGTGCATTACTCCATATCCTCTAAAAATCTGTAAAACATTATGACATGCATTTTATTATCTGCAAATGGCTGCACTGGGTGCCTAAACTTCCCAGAGATGAGAAGAAGACACAATGTTCAGCTCATGTAACAGATCAGACCTGGAACCTGCCTCAAAACTCTCCCCTAATTCTAGTACCATGTAATTTTCTGAATGTCTAAAAACATCTGCCAGTTCCACTTCTGCACTACAACAAGAAGAGGAGCTGATACCCTCCAGGAGAAAATTCCTCTCATGGCTATTCCCAGAAGTAACTGGAAGATAAGTTAGGCATTTGTGTATCTTCTAAATCAAAATCTTTTATCCTTGTTTTGTTTATCCTGAAACTATTTTATTTTGACTGATTGGATGTCAGGTAGAAACCATCATTTTCATTCCTGTCCAGAATCACAAAAAAGAGCACACACAAGTTGTACTCTAAGTTATAAATCAAAAAAATCCATCAATTACACGATCTATCAGTTGGAAGTATAGACCCTATACATTAGCACTAGTGAATAAAATTATCATGGTTTTAACCCTGAGAAATGTGGTTTCTCAGAAATAGTCCATTACTGTAAAAAAATTAAATACTTGATATTTCAAATGTTTTTTAAAATGTTCTTCTCCCAATACTGGGAGAAATAATATTTTTTATGAATTCAAGTTCCTGCTCTGTCTTATAGAGAAATATGTTATAGAGATACCTGTGTAAATTTATGGGTAAAGCCAATTAAGGAAATCAGAGTGGGAAATGCACCATGCCCACCAGTGCTGCTTGGGATGAAGTGATTGTAAAAGTCCGCTTCCAGCACGCAGATGTGCTTTCCAACAGCTTCCAGAGACTTCCAGCACTTACTGAACTCGCGCTTTGCACTTGCACTTTCATCCTGCACAGGCTATACACAGAGAAATGAAATGCTGAGACCAACTGGAAGAAAACACCACCAATCTTCACATTAAACTTACTTCAAAGCACTCAGAACTGGCAAAATTCCCGTTGCTGATTAAGTACTTCTTTAGTTTTGCTCTTTATATCTGTTCTTTTCTGACTCACAACTATAATAGCAAGAATTTTTCATTTAAAGTCCATCAGATTTCAAGCTATGTATACATACAATATATGGGGGGGTTTTAGCAGTTTGTAGCATCATCCACTTTTGAGAGCATTCACACAGCCTCAGAATACACAAAGGAGCGCCATTACGGAAGCCTCATTGGAAATAAGCCAGCCTTATTTATGCTTATTACAGAGCTTAGTTTTCACCACAGAAAAAATTACTTCAGCCAAGTTTCCCTCATTTAAACTTCTTTATGAAAAGCTATAACGGCCAGAAAATAGGGACTGGGTGTGGGGTGGCTGGCTGGGGGTTGGGTGGGTGTCTGTGTGCTGGGTGGGTGGGGTGGGGGGCTGTTTGGTTTTTTTCCTTCAATGCCTTTAGGGGAAAATCTAAAAATCTACCACAGAATTTTTTTCTAAATTGTTGTTCTCCCCTCCTTCAAATCTCCCCCTTCATCCCCAAATTCTGACACATTTTGGCCAAAAATGTTTCCCAGACTGTATTGGGAAGTGCTGCTACATTGCTTAATGGGATTTTCAGTTCAAGTGCCTCATTATTTTGACACAAACAGCTCCCTAGACACGTCACATCTCCCACACTGCATGTTGCTCGCCAGGAGGACATGGTGATCCCGGGACACTTCTGACTCAACGTTTTCAACCAACTTTTTTGATTTTCAGTAGAAATCTACATTTTCCAGTGGAAAGCAGATATTTTTCACATATTTCTTTTGGTCAAAAGTTCAGAGGTTTTGTCAAAATATATTTTCTGGCAGAATTTTTTCAATTAATTCCACGTGGGAAGATGAAGCCGACTCCTGTGGGAAGGGAAAAGAGCAGCTTTAGCCTTGGCTAAGGTTTTGCAATTGCAATGTTACCCCAGACAGGAGAGGCTGGAATTAGTGGGTGTATGTCAGGAGAAGAAGGGAGGGAAAAAAAATGACAATGTGCAGTCTAAAGCTATGTAACTGACTATGTTGACAATAATGCCAAAAAGTAACATCTGTAGTGAGAACAGTGTATAACTCACTGAAAGCAGACGGCAGTATTTCTGACAATACTGATAATACACGGCAGTGATGGACTCTGAAAACACGGCAAGTTCTTAGAAGCAATGTGAAACAAAAATAAGACAAGATGCTGTTTTTACCTTTAAGTACTTTGCTCCAGCTGCTTATTACAACTGTAGTGCATGGTAAGAGAAATTCAGTTTGAATAAAAGAATTTTCTATTTAGACTAGGGAAAATGTGGGCCCTCTCCGGAAGGAAACGGGAGACCTGGTTACCCAGGACATGGAGAAGGCTGAGGTACTCAACAACTTTTTTGCCTCAGTCTTCACCAGCAAGTGCTCCAGCCACACTGCCCAAGTCGCAGAAGGCAAAGGCAGGGACTGGGAGAATGAAGAATCGCCCACTGTAGGAGAAGATCAGGTTCGAGACCATCTACGGAACCTGAAGGTACACAAGTCCATGGGACCTGATGAGATGCATCTGCAGGTCCTGAGGGAACTGGCGGAGGAAGTGGCTAAGCCACTATCCATCATATTTCAGAAGTTGTGGCAGTCCAGGGAAGTTCCCACTGACTGGAAAAGGGAAAACGTAACCCCCATTTTTAAAAAGGGAAAAAAGGAAGGCCAGGTGAACTACAGGCCAGTCAGTCTCACCTCTGTGCCTGGCAAGATCATGGAGCAGATCCTCCTGGAAACTATGCTAAGGCACATGGAAAATAAGGAGGTGACTGGTGACAGCCAACATGGCTTCACTAAGGGCAAATTGTGCCTGACAAATTTGGTGGCCTTCTATGATGGGGTTACAGCATTGGTGGATAAGGGAAGAGCGACTGATGTCATCTACCTGGACTCATCCAAGGCATTTGACACTGTCCTGCACAACATCTTTGTCTCTAAATTGGAGAGACATGGCTTTGACAGATGGACCACTCAGTGGATAAGGAATAGGCTGGATGGTCACACTCAAAGAGTTGTGGTCAACAGCTCGATGTCCAAGTGGAGACCGGTGACGAGTGCGGCTCCTCAGGGGTCGCTATTGGGACCGGCACTGTTTAACATCTTTGTCAGTGACATGGACAGTGGGATTGAGTGCACCCTCAGCAAGTATGCCAACGACACCAAGCTGTGTGGTGCAGTCGACATGCTGGAGGGAAGGGTTGCCATCCAGAGGGACCCTGACAGGCTTTAGAGGTGGGCCCATGTGAACCTCATGAAGTTCAACAAGGCCAAGTGTAAGGTCCTGCACATGGGTCGGGGCAATCCCAAGCACAAATATAGGCTGGGCAGAGAATGGATTGAGAGCAGCCCTGAGGAGAAGGATTTGGGGGTATTGGTTGACAAGAAGCTCAACATGACCCAGCAATGTGTGTTTGTAGCCCAGAAAGCCAACCATATCCTGGGCTGCATCAAGAGAAGCACAACCAGCAGGTCGAGGGAGGTGATTCTCCCCCTCTACTCCGCTCTGGTGAGACCTCACCTGCAGTACTGCGTTAAGCTCTGGGGCCCCCACCATAAGAAGGACATGGGCCTCTTGGAGCAAGTCCAGAGGAGGGCCACGAAGATGATCAGAAGGCTGGAGCACCTCTCCAATGAAGACCAGCTGAGAGAGTTGGGGTTGTTCAGCCTGGAGAAGAGAAGGCTCCAGGGAGACCTTCTAGCAGCCTTCCAGTACCTAAAGGGGGCCTACAAGAAAGCTGGAGAGGGACTTTTTACGAGGGCACGTAGTGATAGGACAAGGGGTAATGGCTTTAAACTGAAAAAAAGTAGATTTAGATTAGATGTAAGGAAATTGTTCTTCACTGTGAGGGTGGTGAGGCACTGGAACAGGTTGCCCAGAGAGGTTGTGGATGCCCCGTCTCTGGAAACATTCAAGGCCAGGTTGGATGGGGCTTTGAGCAACCTGGTCTAGTGGAAGGTGTCCCTGCCCATGGCAGGGGGGTTGGAACTAGATGATCTTTAAGGTCCCTTCCAACCCAAACCATTCTATGATTCTATGATTCTAATTAAAGAAAAAATTGTGCCGTAGGAAACATGCATTACCAGAGAACTTCACCTGCAAATAATCAAAACTGAACTGGTGAAGTAAATTATCTGTAAACTCTACACATGCTAAGTTTATTTTCTTTTTTCAGCTTATGACTTAATTGCTTTCTGTACGTCATTTTTTTCCCAAGGATCTTTCTCTTTGAGTCGTCATCTGTTCCTATCTCAGTCAGAACACAAACCCAGTGTTTTTTTCAGCTCATGTCAGATGAGATTTTCACCTACGTCCTCAGCTAGAGCTACAAAAAATGGACCTGCCATGCCATTGCTCAGGCAGAAAGAGAAGGTTGATTATTTATTAGGTACTGAGAAATTTGACAAAAGACTTTTATGAACATCACCCACAGAAAAGGACAACACTCTAGCTCTTACAGAGTTCTATAGAAAAGAATGATGCTTTCAGCAGGATTCGGTGCAAAAGGTGCTACAACACTGGAACACAGCCTTATAGTTTAACATAGCTTCGGTCCAAAATTAAAATAGCTTATTTTTAAGATGACAAGATAAGTAAAAGAACAGGATACTACCATATCACAAGATTTTTATATTCTTTTGTCACACTTGCTACCTCATATATTTTAGAAGCTGCCAGAAAACTGGCCAGAGGTGTCAAAAATGTGCAGAGTTAGGCCCTGCACTCTGTGGGCTCAGAAAGTTCAGACACAGATGAAAAAAAAAAAAATCAATGCAAAGCCAAATTTACAGCAAGGTGGACTTTTGTGGAAGAAAATAAGGTATCAGAGGAGGAAAAAGTGTCTGATATCCTCCAGTTCTCAGGTTCTTAACAGTCAGACATCAGTCCTGGATACTTCAGAAGTAAGAGTCTTTCTGGCTGGGGACATACCCTCAGCAAAGGACAAAAGTCAAGTTTCTATGGTCATGTCGATCAGCTACCATACAACTACTTACAATACACGATCACTCAGCTGAGAGGCTTGGCAGAGAATCATTACTCCAGGCTACGGCATCAGCTTGCTGGTGACCACACTCAACTTCTTCTTTTCACTGCACTTGAGCAGGACAGATTCATTCCTCTTCCCACAGTTTAGTGGAGATGGGGACTTGGATGAAGGTTATCTATGTTTTGAGAAGCTAAGGCATTAAAAATCCACCCTTTATAAAAATGGATAAGAGAAGCAAACAGTCCAAATTCTGTGTTCCTTTGCTCCTCTGCTGTGCCACAGAAAGAGTTCATTAACTAATACTGATAGCCAGGACTAATTTCTATGGACCTCCAACTCACTGCAAGCTTTGCACCTCTTACAGAATCTGAAGTACCCTGGCTACGTTCATTTATACTCGAGGAAATTCTCTGTGAAATTAATCTTCTGTGGGGATTTGAGCATGCTCACATGAAAAAAATACAACTTGGAACATGTAATTTTAAAAGACATCTTTGTTCATACTTCAGGTCATGGCATCCTCCACTATCAATCTTTATTGTCCATCCTAAAAACATTTATTACTTCTTCCAACTATTTTCTGATTATCCTTAGAAGAAACAGTCCAGGTGTCTTATTCATACATTCACTTGTGGGTGCCCTGTTGGCCGTGGCTGTATTTGCATCATAGAAATATCCCATCTTACTTCTTTTCTCATCATAGAACATCCACAAATGAAAAGTGATAACTGTGTGGCTATGAAGCTGCTTAGAGCCTCATTAGGCTCTGTACAGGCTTCTGCTTTGAAATCTCCAGCAGTTCATGACGAACAGGAAGCTGTGTTTCCACAGGTTCTACATTTCTAACTGTATCACAGTGCCCAGTAGCAGTCACTTCATGTTGTCCAGTTCCCAGAGAGCCTTTCAGCTTCCTTCCACATTCTCATTTTCTACTTTTTGAAATTGTCCCATTTGATCTGCTTAAGCCAGAACTGTCCTCCTTTGCTGCATCTAAAGATCAGACACACCACTGAATTCCAACAGGGTAAAAATTTATCGTCCATTGTAGGAGATTTAGTAACTAGCCATTTTTACAGTCTTAAAATACAGCAAAGATGGCATTTAATAAATCTTACACAACTTCCAGTGCTGGTTATATTAAGCCGAAACACACCTGTGCTCACCACAGGCTGAGCATCCAGCAGGGAGACTGCATGGCACAGCTGACTCTTAATTCATTAACTCAAACACAGTTTGAACCCTCACTCTATTTACCTGTGTGATTTCGACATTGCAGCTGAGAGACAGATTACCAAGGGTTCTCCGAAGCCCAGAGCACTCCTGAGATCTGGGGCTCCTTTTGTCAACATTTCCTTGTCGCTCAATTGCTGACGAGTCCGTTGTGTCTTTGGAAAAGACAACGTTGCAGTCCTTTGGGCTGCCTGGTCTGCCCAAAGCCAGTAGAGGTGACACCCCACCGGGACAGGCTGAGTGGATGGTGCCTAGTCCATGCTCTGAGCCTATCCACACAGCAAGTTACATCACTCCTGAGGATAAAGCACACCCAGAAGATTTTCCTCCTGCAAAAAATCAGCTAGGTCACACGGGGCACTCCATCAAGCAAGGAGTATGAAAAAATAGTTAATATAGCCTCAAGCTCTACCTCAGGGTGAATCTAATAGCAAGTTAAATCTAAACTAAAAATCAATAAGCTTTGCTATCCAGCCTGAAGGACGCTCTTTGGTGAACAATAACACAATATTTTTCTGAGTCTTTGACTGTTCCTCTTATCCATGGTTTCTCCCTCCCCCTCCTCCTCTGCTTCTGTACTGGAGGTTCTAATGGCAACTAGTGCTGCAAAAAAAAAAAAAAAAAAAAAAAGAAAAGAAAAAAGAGAGAGCTGTTTCTCCAGGTGCAAGAGGCTTATTTTGACTATAGTCACCAGAGGGTGAGACTAGCAAGTTGTGACTTCATTTGGGATCCAAAAACAACTTGGCAAGTGTCACTGTTCTGAGACAAAACAAAAAGTTTGCCCAATTCCTCCAAAAATGACCTTTAGTTGGAAGAGTAGGTAAGAGCAACAGCTGTTTTATTCCTGGAAAATACTCTTGGAACATCTAATTCATATCTTTCTAATTAAACTTGTTCAGAAAGCACTGTATCCAGGGGGCTCACATTGTACAAATAGGGTTTTTTTAATCTCGTTAATATCAGAACAGCCTCTCATGAAAATGAAAATAAACACTATAAAAATGGTTTGTACTACTCAGCATTTGAAATCCACTCTGAGACTTTCGATAGCAGGATGAGAAGTTCTGAAGCTTTGATTTGGAAGCCTGTAAACTTTAACAGTTTGCAAAGCAGATCAAGTTTGATGATTTAAAGCCTATGTTACACTGAAGAGGAAAAATTTAAACACCAGATTGGTAAGAGGTTCCTTGCCTAAACTGTGCTTTCTATTAACAATAAAAACACAAGCAAGAGGATCCACAGAGCAGACATGATCTCTAATCCTGGAGACAGAAAGCACCATGGCTGTTTTGGCTTCCTGTTCACTTATATTCTAAAACTAATTTCAAGCTAGTGAGCATGACAGTGTTAATACTGCAGAGCTCAGACTTTATTAGAGAATAACTAAATGCAAGTATCTGATCAAACGACAAGTGGGTTGTTTCTATTGACAAGTATTGTTTGTATTACTGTGACCCATAGGAACCCTAGTCAACAGCCAGAAAAGCAGAGATTCAAATGATGACAGCTGCCACAACATGTGCAGATACATGGAAGAAAGCACAATTATCCCATTTTCCAGTGGATGAAAGCCTGGCAGGAGCTTTACTCTCCTTAAGAGCAGAGCAATGGAAGGTTACAGCCCAACTTCTTCCACTCCACAGAAATTATTTTGCTTGAAGAAACAGAAGTCTGTGGGGAAAAGCAACATCAGACTGGACTACACTGACCCATCTGCTGACGCTTTTCTCCTAGCTTCGTTCTGTCCAGCCCAAAAGCAAGCAGAGATGTCGAGAGCAGATGGCATATTTCAGGTCTGCAGTTGTGATCATAGGTGTGTTGGCGAAGAAGGCTTCTGCCTCTCTTTCCTCCAAACTCATGAAGCCTCTGGCTGTGTACCACAGATGGGACTTACAAATGAAATGATGAAATTCAGCATGCCTAGGAAGGCTCATGCCACCACTTATCATGAAAGTGTCACATCAAGGTGACCTAAAAGGCAGCCCGTACAAGATGCCCTCAGTCTCTTCTTCACTTACCATTTATGCTTCCAAATGCTCTTCTAAAAAGTGACTTCCCCACACTGAAGGATAACCTCAGAGCAGCACTGTGACAGGGAGTTTCAGCTCAGTGCCTACAGGAGGAATCATGGCTTCTGCTCAACAACTGCAGCTTGAAACACACTTCCCTTTTTTCCGTGGGTGGTATGAGAAAACAGCTGCTCCGTTTGCCCTGCACAGCCTTGCAACAGGCTGTGAGCCATGCTCAAGCTGCAGCTTGCACCACTGTCACTGGGGAGGAATAAAGGGGGAGGGAGATTATCAAAACCAAATACCTTACAAAACAGGAAAATTCAGTCCCCAGTTGAGGGCAGGTGTGGCACATGAAGATATCAGTGTCAAGTGAGTGACACACTACACCAAAAAGGTTATTTTGCATCACAACAGTGGCTGTGTTGAAAAAGGATTGAGAGTAAGAAATGGGATGTGGAAGGAGAGGGGAGAAGAAGTGAAATGAAACCACAAGAACAAGGTTCAAACCGAGCCCCAGAACTTGGAGGACAAAGTGCAGTCTTTAGTACACAGCTGATGCTTAGCACATGGCAGTCTGGGAACCAGCACGATGATAACTGGCAATCACAACAGAATTGCTAACCTTCTGCTGGCCTGAGGCAAATCACATGCCACTCATTTGACTTTCCCTGTTATTTCTGTCCGCCTGAGAAAGGAGAACGAAGCGATTTTATGACTGCATCTGGCACACCACCATAAATGTTTTTACAAATCTAGTACAAGTTCCAGCTCCCATGCATACCAAAGTTGAAGGCTGATCAGATTCAGCACTGGGTTCAGGTCAGTTTAAAAGCATAAAGCACTTAAGTTAGCTCTGAACTTGATTTAAATCCTCCTTTGAAGCTTGAATTCCGACTGAAACCCATTTCCATTGATATGAGAGGTACAGTGCACACACTGATACATCATTAAAACCACCTGCACGTGCAAGACGCTACAGCTTGCAGGCAGAAAACTAACAACTCTCTCAGAGGTGCAGAGAGATATCTATACTTTGAAATTCAAGTTGTGCAAAAAAAAATCCCCCAATAAGAACAAAAGCCTACAAGACAAACAAATACTCCTCAATCTACTCACAGTCAAGTTTCAGCTCAAAACTTGGCAGGATGTATACTCGATAAGAACCAAATCAAATTTGGTATAAAACCAGTAACTGAGTAAACTACTTACACTAAGACCAGCATAAAATCTCTGCTAATTCCAAGGCGCCCCCTGCTAGGAGCTTGATCTGATGAAATGCCAACTACCTTCTCTAAGGTGCTGAATACTTTAAGGTGCTCCTGAAGCCCATGGGAAATCAGCACGTTCAACGCTCTCCAGAGCAAAGCCCTGTATAATAAGCACCTGAAAAGGCTGGAAAAGAGACAACATGGGGAAGCAGCAAAAAGCACAGAGAAACCAGAGGGTTTCTGCCTGTTTGCTACCTGCCCTAGCACAAGAGGTAGGGAGCTTCAAAAGAAGCTGGCAGGCAACGAAAGATTTTTTTTCAACCAAGACACACTTAAGCTGAAGGAGCATTTGCCACAGAAAATTGCAAATCGGAAATGTTTTAGAGGTACCAGAAGTGGGTGGATAAATCTTTGTAGGGAAGATTAGTTCTGCATTTTTAAATAGAAAAATACCACCTACAGCTCAGAAACAGACAGCATGTCAAGGAGATGTCCCTATTTTCCAGCCCTGTTCTTACACCTCTCCCCAGGCGTCTGCTGTTGACCATTATTTCCTCCTGAAAATCAGCAGCATACTCAACAAAGTCAAGGGTCTGGCAAATTAACACCCTCCACCAACACAGAAATCACAACCTGCTGCTCAGGTGCTGCCTTTGTAGGACGTTTCTATTTTCTTTTAGCCATAACATCAGGCCAAGATGCCCTTCTGGGACTTCCTTTCTATCTCTTTAGACTAGCCCTTCTTGTCCCAGACTGACTATGGGGCAGGCTGGACTTTTGGGCTGACCTTGTACTGCCGTAGGTCTTAACTCCTCATGCAAGCAGCAACCACTTCCTTTAAAAAGTGCCCCTTTTCCAAATCATTCTTGGGCATACACTTTTGTCTGCTTGCAAAAAGAAAATGTCTTAGTTGTGCAGCTCACCCATGGAGATCAAAGGGATAGATTTCAGTCTAAAAACGATTAATTTAGGACTTTGATTTTTAAGAGTTTTGATACGCATGTATTTGTTTCTTTTGTAGAATATTTATGTAAAAAAATAGGTTTTGTCTGTTGAAAAAGCTATTGTTTTTATTTGAATTAGACTTTCCATCAAAATAATTCTTTGACTGCAAAGAGATAGCTTTTGCTATTTTGGAAATACAACACTGTTTGGAACAAAAGCATTTGATTTTGTCTTGCTTAAAAGCAGCAGTCAGCCTTTTAGGTTTGAACGTGGTATCCCGTCGAACAAAAAAAGACAATATAGAGAAGAATTGGGCTATTTATCTGAAAAAAATTTTTTTCAGTAAAACATTCTTTGGAACCAGGCAGGTAAGGAAAATTATTTTCCTATAGTAAAAGGACTCATTTTCTTTCTGTTAAAGCTCTGCTGTCACATCTTTTGCTCATGGGATGTTAAAGTTCTGTCTTTAAAACTGGCATGTTTTGAAATCCTCATAATGTACCTTTCAGGAATTCAGAAATGATGAAAATCCCTTTTAAAAAAGCCAGAAATGTTCAGAATTTCTAAGAATTCAGCACTTTGTTTCTTTAGGATGTATAATACTTTTTATGCGAAACCAATACAGTGATATGTGGGAGAATATGCAAAAGAATAAGAAAATACCTTTTGTACAGATCAGACAGATGTTGTCTGCAGATGAAACACCTTCCTGAAGACATGCTCGTAGTTCTGTTGAATAAAATGTCTTACTGAAAAAGTAAAAGTTTACTCAAACCTAAAAGATACTAAGTATCTTCAGCTCCTACTCAGCATGATTCTTGATAGTCTAAGAATACTGAAAATTCAAAAACTTGGTAACAATGGAAAGAAACAGAAGATAATAGAGACTAGATCATATACAGTCCTGACAGAACTCCAATGGACTTAAGAGTTCTCTAAAAGAGAGGTATATTTGACCCACAAACCTCTAATAAGCTTTTGTGTCGTCAGAGGGCTGTTTAGAAACAAATTTAGGAAGGAATTCAGGACTGAATCATCGATAATTCACAATTCACCCCTCACAAAGGTGAACTTACAAAACTAGTACATACAATAAGCAATTCATTCTGCTCTCACTATTAGCCAGAGTTGCACAGCTAAATACCAGAATTTTACTGCAGAAATCTTTACAACTGAGAGATGAGACTGTGGCTTTTCAAGAGAGACATTTTCAAAACCAGGCTTTTTGTACAGGATGATGCCAGATCATGACAGAGGCACTGAAGCATCAGTAATGGAATGCTACCATTGAAAAACAATGTTTTTGCACTAGCCAAGCAAAAGCTATTTTTGTTCCTCCCCAAAACAATTTAGGCAAGATTTCCTCGAGTTAATGTGTTTCATTGTCAGTGCTACATCTTTTTTCCTTCTTCCCTCTGACAATAAAAATCAGAAAACAAACACTGAACCAAATACATCTCTGGCTCAAACTCCTTGATTTATTTGCAGCAGGAATGGATCTGACAGCCTACATCAGAACAAACTATGTGCGGATTCCAAAGGCAGTGAATAAATCCCCTCTAGGCTCAGATGCAAAACACATGCATTGTTCCCATCCCTTCTTTTGCCACTTTAAAATGTGTTTGACCTTACTCTATGCTCAGTACTCAACACATGGCAGCACTTACAGACCCCCAACATGCATTTCGTAAGAGAAGACTTTCAAGACAGGTTCTGCCAGAGCTGAGGTGGGAACACAGAGGTGGTTTAGTCGAACGGGCTGTTAAAAATCACTTTCAGTAGGCTTCTTTCCCCAGCGCTGCTGGCTGTTTTCCAAGAGCTATGCCATCTACTCCTAGCCCAGGATGCACGTTCTTTCCTTCCACAGCCTGACTCATCCCCCCAAAAACGGTTGTTGTCTGGCAGCACATCTCTGGATTCTGCTCTACTTTCTTCGAAACATCAAGGCTCGCATGTGCCTTGTTACAGCTTCAACAGGTCTGCCCAGTGCTGCTGAGATGACAACAGCTGCCCTTCCACTGTGACTGCCCATCCAGTGTCCAGCTACCCTCCTCCTTAGGCTCTAGACTGCCCTATGAAGTTACTGTCCAAACTGTCCAAAACCCTGTATTTAGTTTCCCCACATAATCTGATTTGATTGATTTGGCACAGCCTTTGATTACCTTTCACTGAGAAGCACTGAGAATATTTAAAGGTAAGAGCCATGTGCAGTTACTGAACAAGCTCTGTTTTCATCTTCAGTCTCCTTAGTTTTCAGACAGCCTTTTCAGACAGTTTTTTTTTCCATAGCTCAAGTCTCAGCAATTATTTTGTGAGGCTCTGGGGAAGCTGTTGGGATTTGCTTGTCTGTTGTCCCTAAACAATAATTCTGCTAATTCAGGAAGACTGTAACATAGCTACAGAAATGAAAGATTAGCTCTAGCTCCAGCATTTGAAACCATGTCCAGCTCTCAGCCACAGCAGTGTAAAGTGGAGAAAGCAAGCAAATGAAGGATAAGCAAAGGATGCAGTTACACACACACAGAGTAAAATCAAGCACACATGAATTACAACAAAGACCTCAGTTGGATTCCTGCAATTACAGAGAAGGTTTGAGCAATTGTGCACTACAGCTAGACTAGAACTGAGAAGAGAACTCTTAGCACAGGAATTTTTAATTAATCCTTGACTTGCAACAAACCAGTTGAACTTCGTCTCATTTTATTGGCAATGCATAAACAAAAATAAGTCAGTTTAAATTTGCAGTCCTCTAGATGGGACATTTGTTAAAAAAAAATATATATATGTGTGTGTGTGTTAGCCTTTTTCAAACTGTAGATAAACAATTTTCCTCTACAGCCATAAATCCTTTAGAAATACATACTCCAGCTTGCTGCAAGCATGTGTGCCTGTACATGAGAAAGAGACACAGAGAGAGAGAAGTTCAGCGCACATGAGCCCATTTTATTGATCACCTGCCATGGATCCTTCACACATAAGGGATCCACAAGGATTTTTTGACAATACAGCACAAGCCACAACTCTGAATTATCTGTAGGACTAACAGCCAACAAACTGCAGATTCTGGCCTGCTGACACTAATATCCAGCAGCAAACACTGCCTCGCTGGGGCCATAGACCATCTGCACGTTTTAGGACTACTCACAGAATTGCTGGGATTTGCCAGGTGGGTTTCAGAACTAAAAGGCTGAAAAAACCCTCAGAATCAAACAGAAAACTCCATTCTCTTTGTTGAAAGGAAAAGGTAGAACACCAAAATGTATGTCAAACATACCACTTCCCAAGGGAAAAAGTCCCTTTCCAGCCTGCACTCATCCTGCTGCCTTTTGTTCTACACTGACAGTCTCACAGCAATGAATAAATTTTTGGTGATGTTTATGCAGAACCTAGCACAATGCCTGTGACTCAGACACACAGCACTACTGCCATGTGATTTAGTACTCTTGATAATAACAACAATAAAAATGAGTAATACCCAACAGGGGTAAAATTTATTTTACTGCTTGGGCTCCCTATAGAGATATGGCTTGAAAAAACATCTGACAAACAATACCATGTACACCCACTTGCCACAATGAGGTGCATGTGTGTGTTTACAGACCTCCCTCTGAGTCTCAGCAACACAAAACATCCATGTTACAGCCAAAGCTGCAAGATGTCATGAGCCCTGCTTTATCTCTTGAGGTACCCAGCAAACCCTTTGTGTGGTGGCCAAGACACTGTTCATCACAAAACCATGCTTCCTACGAATCTCTATGACTAGCCACCAATTAAGTGATTTTTTTTTTTTTTTTTAAATGCCTGACAGACTCCAGAATCTGTTAAAAGTTCACTAAATACAGAGGAATCAGAAGCATATCAGAAAGCCAATCTATAACGGAGACAATTGTCTGAAGTTTGTGTACTGAAGTTTGTCTGTTTGTACTTCTACAGACAGTTTGTACTTCTACAGACACACTGACCCAGGCCACTTCTGGTCATCCAAGAATAGCAATGTATTAGTCTTCTTTCAAACTGTAACAAGCTCTGGAGTAAACTTTTTCATTTATACTCTTTTATTTTGCAACATGTACTACTTTTCAAACTCAGTATTTTCAAATTCCCAGAAAAGCTTCATAATCCCTATGCTGCAAGTTAAATACAGTCTTTTCCTGGGTAATTAACATCAGGCCTCTCTGCAAAGAGTGAAAGAATAAGGATTTCATCACAGTCCTCTGCTGCCATGGACTGATTTCTAATAGGAAAGCCCAAACAGAAATAGAAATCTGCAAGCAGAAGAGCGAAATGCACGTGAGATATGCATTTGGATTAATTTCCATCAGATCTTTATCCAAATTCAGATCTGTCCATTTAGATGACGGCACACTCCTGCCAACATCTGGAATTTGGAAAACATATTCATTTAGTAAATGAATGGCACATTATGTAATTCGCCATTAAAGAAGAACATTGTGTGTTTTACAACATTTGGAGGAGCCCATGAAAAACTTCATGATGTTCAAAGATCTTGTTGCAAAAAACCCCCACAGTATTTTCATTCCGCTATTCAGGTGAGGCCTGCTTTCACTGCTTCTTGATAAAAACTGGATTCCTCAAGGTGCAATTACCCTCCTGCCAGCCCTTCCACCTGGACTGGCTGTCTCAGTTGTCCATTTGGACATGACCAAACAAGTGAAAAGGTGTGGGCAAAGTCAATGCTATTGCCATCATGTATTGTTTTTCCATAGGATATCGGCAGGAATTAAGTAACAAAGTTTGTGATTCTGCTCAACTAGCTTTGAAGGTTGCTGTAGCAGAATTCTACCTCTGAGTTTGCCACCCAAGAATCAACCTTAAAACATCTGCTGAGCTAATTCTCAGTCAAGGGAAAAATATTTTGCAAGGACAAGGACTGATGCTGAGGGCTGACAGCCTGATGCGGTGGAGCTGTGAAAGCCTTCACAGAAGAAGGGGTGTAGGCATCAGGGTGATCTCAGATGTTGTTCAGGCAGGTCACCTCATGACAACAAATATCTGATGGGGGAGGATCTGGACTCTTTGGTGGGACAGACTTCACCACAAAGGCTCTACTGTGCTGTTCAGGTAGATGTTCTGGACATCCTTACATCTCAGGTGAACTCCCCAAATGCTTCTGGAGTCAGTGCTGTGTGTGGGATCCCAGACTGAATTGCTGTGGGGTGGAAAAAGTTAAGCAGAGCTGGACAGGAGCCAGAAGTTTTCTGAAAGGCCAATGCTTAAGCCATGTTAGTGCAAGAAATATCCTTAAGCTCTTCTTTCCTTTCTTAATGTTTACCTTGCTCCTTCTAAAACTGAACTTCGCTTAATGATACAGCTGCTTTAGCAGAACTCAGCCCTTTCCCCATTGAGACACTGTCATGTTTTAACCCCAGCCAGCAACTAAGCACCATGCAGCCGCTTGCTCACTCCCCCCACCCAGTGGGATGGGGGAGAGAATCAGAAGGCGGGGGGGAACCAAACAAAAACTTGTGGGTAGAGATAAAGACAGTTTAATAGGACAGAAAGGAAGAAAAATAATGATGATAATAATAACAATAAAATGACAATAATAATACTAAAAGAATTACAAGATACAAAGCAAGTGATGCACAATGCAATTGCTCACCACTTGCCGACCAATGCCCAGTTAGTTCCCGAGCAGCGATCTGCCCCTCCTGGCCAACTCCCCCCAGTTTATATACCAGGCATGACGTCATATGGTATGGAATATTCCTTTGGCCAGTTTGGGTCAGCTGTCCTGGCTGTGTCCTCCCCCAGCTTCTTGTGCCCCTCCAGTCTTCTTGCTGGCTGGGCATGAGAAGCTGAAAAACCCTTGACTTAGTATAAACACTACTTAGCAACAACTGAAAACATCAGTGTGTTATCAACCTATTCTCATACTAAATCCAAAACACAGCACTATACCAGCTACTAGGAAGAAAATTAACTCTATCCCAGCTGTAACCAGGACAGACACCAAACCATCTTTGAAGATTCGGAGATTTGAAGGGATAGGAATGGTCAAGCCCACACAGAGGGCTGGGGAGCAGAAAGGGCTACTACACAGAGTCCTCAAGCTCATGTGAAGTTCTGCGGCTTGTTCCCAGAAGCAAACCTTCTGGGTGTTGCAAGCTGCGATGAATAGACAAGCCCATGGTTCACATATCATTGTGTAGCACTGGAGAGCAGCAAGATGTTTTGCCAGGAAGGTCTTTTGCTTGCCACAGGCTACAATCTCCTGGCTTAGTGTCACAGCACAGCAGTGACTATTAACTCGCATTAATACCACCACTTTGACAACGCCACCAGAGTCTTTGATCTCATATTTAAACCATCACACAAACAACTCTGAATTGTGCTGTGCTTTTTGTCTGTGGAAAGAGACAGGCATCTCCAGAGGATGACTGAAACCATGGACCACAGAAAGACCACAGATTAAGGAGGTGTCTAATTTAAAATCTCAGGTAACTAGGTGAGAAGACTCAAGAGCAAGGTACTCAGGGTAATGTTGGGTGGTAAAAGGAACAGGAATTAGCAGAGGTAGGCAGCAGAAATCAAAACCGACACTGAACTGTTAGCATTGCCTAATTTATTCTGTATTTGTAACTAGCCTGAGCGGAGGTCTTTCAGCAAGGCCAATGGGATAAAATAACCAAGTCCCATGTAGCATTGCTGTCCTGCAGTCCTCTGTGAATATGGAGGGACACAACTGGTAACATAAGCAGGGGATTTAAGCAGGCAGGATTTGATAGTAAAGATCAAAGATTTTTCTCTCATCTTTTGAGAAACTACTGAGCCTCAAAAGTGTAACTTTCTGAAGCCTTCTGAGTTCGAGAGCATGATTTAAGAGATACTTGACATATTGAGATCCAATGATGACTCAAGACAGAAAAACAATTTAGCTTGCTAGAAAAAGTTCCCTGAAAATGATTTTTTTTTTTAATTTTAATTTTTTTAAAGATACTGGATTCAGTCAATAGCCAGGAGGAAAAATAGTTTAAAACCCTTTCATGGTAGCTCGATGCACTGGTACCCAGTCACTTGCACCTACGTGGAGTACTAAATCATGAAAGTTCGAGAAAATTACTGTCTTTGTCTGCTTGAACTAGAAAGGAGCAGCTTTCCTCCCCAGACAATGACAGCTAGGCCCATCTGCCTGTGGGTGGTTTAATTAAAGATCTGTAATCTCCTGGCATTGACTAGCCATGTTTCCCCATCCCTATTCTTCATTGATAAATCATTTGTTACAATCACGATCAGAAGCATCTGCTCTCTGTCTGAAGGAAAAACACTATTCTCTTTTAATTGGCAACATACAGAATACAATACTGGAAGTGCCTTTTTTTATTCTGACTTATGCAAGTCAGGTTGACTTGCATTTTGATGCAATACAAGCAGTAATGAGTAACAGTACAGAGTTAAAATCGATTACTCATATGCTGCATTACCAAGCTTCTAGCAATGACCTGAAACAGAAGGGAATTCAAAAAACAAGAACAGTATGAAGAGTCACTATGTGTAGCACTACAGCAGGAGAAACAAGTGTATTTCCCAGTTCCAGCTGGCCACCAGTTCAAATCCTGACCAAACACACTTATGCAGTTACTGCACAATAATGATCTTGTTTATGCTCTGATTCTCGTCTAAACTATGCTTCCTGGGAGTTTAATGCAAATCTAGTCAAGTACAAAAATTCACGTCAGTGGGAACTGGACCGTGGTGAATGGAACAGTGACTGAGAAGACTCCTGACAAGACTCAGAGGGTCAGTGATCCCAAGCTGAAACACAAGTCACAAGCACAAGTTTAAAAAGCAAGAGAGAAACCAGATTACTGCTTGTGAAAGGAAAGGAACTCATGCTGCCACCAGCCCACATTATTGCAGTGAGATGACTGCAGGGTCTTCAGAAGCATCTCTGAAGTAACTCAGAAGATCCTATTCAGCAGAGCCAATGAGCATCTATGGATTTTGTGGCTACATATTAATTGCTTACAGAACAGCTACCAATGAAACTGTTACTTTGATCATATAAACCAATGTTTACTTCAGTCCTACGTTAGGGGACAGGCCACGTATTGACTTACTTTTTAGGGAGACTTTCCATTGTTGCTTTTATCCCTTTAGATTCTCTCCCTGCCCCCTGGTGTCTTGTTTCTAGCATCATGTGATACTAGAAAAGCTGGTAAAAATGAATTGCAGATGTTAAAACTTATTCTTACAAGCTGAAACAAACAAACAAACAAAAAATTACCCTCCCAGTGCTGGACAGATTGGACCCAATGAGATCCACCCATAATTTAGTATTTTTCAAGGCCAAAATCAAACTCCAGATGTGGCATTCATCTGACCAAATGCAAACATATACTTCTAAGTTTGTGCCCTCAGGATCTCTTTCATAATCAGTGAGGAACAGGCAAGTTCATCTGATATGAACCAGCAATCTTGGGATGAGTTAAACTGCACCCAAGAAAGTGTCCTAGAAGGGTCATCTTCATTGGCCCTGTAGAAGGTCTGGACAAGCTGAGAAGTGGACACCTATACATGAGACATTCATGTTTAGTCAGATACATCTTATTTACAGTGACCTGGGATACCATCAGACTATTCTGTGTTCCACTTCACGGTTCTCTCCCTGCCACACTGGGGAACACCAAATAGCTATACCCAGTTGTAAAAAACTAACTGCTGCTAAGTCTGTATTGCTGTGTGAAGTTCAGGTACCTGGGCATAACATCTTCATCTAACTCATGTAAAATTCAGTATGTGTACATAACATTGCAGCCCAACAAGCAGTACTGAGGATATTCTCCATTGCACGGAGATATTTCTAATCACCACATAAAGAAAGGATAGAGATACTGGAATATTTTTGATTTCTGAATTATGATCATTTGCAGTAAGTCCTCACCTGTCCAACTAATAAAACATTTAAAACCATAAAGCACTGGAAGCAAAATATAACAAGTGTTTCACTGAGAAGCACATGCCTGAATATTCTCATTAATTTACATAACTGAATCTTTCTCAGCTGTGGAAAATTTTTTTTTGCAGCTTTCTGATCTTTTTTTTTTTTTTTTTAATCTAGGCTTTTACGATTTTATTCTTTTCAGTTATTTCTCTTTGATAATCATTTCATAATATTGATGTTACAGTGGCAATACCAGTAAATAAAATACTGGACCAGTCAGTTGATCCACTGTGTGGTTCTTATGCTTCTGTGTAAATTTTTGCTGCTATGAAGGCCATTACTCAGAAAATACTACTTCCCTCTGCTGTCTTTGTTCCTACACCTCACAAAGCAGACCTGCAAGAGATTCAATTCTTCCATCCCATTCCAATCCAGCTGAATTACAGTGTTCGTTATCATTAGCAAATTGTAGCAATAATGAAATTAAAAAATAACAAAGCAGTTTGTAAAAATGACACTCCATAAACACCAAAAGATGTTACCCTTGAAACAATGTCATTGAATCAGTCTTACTTTTACTAATTCATATAGATGATGCTTATTATACATTCCCTCTTGGATCTCTATATTGCACAGTGATGGGAAAGCTAGTTTAGAGCACAGAGTGCTACATATACTACATCAGTTCCCAAAGCATAAGGAACAGGACCCCATAAAGCAAATAAAGTCAGGAAACACTACCGCTTCAGACCATTCCGTTTCTTAAAGCTAGTTTCTTGCCGTTACAGATGTGAAAGACTTGTGAAAACACAGCCAGAGTCTACATATGAACCTTTATATCTGCTTGAGATTGCAGGAAGCCTGAAACAAGAGCTCTGAAATATGTCCTATTTTGTTTTCAAATAGTGTTATCTCGGATACCAAGAAGAATACAATAGCCTAGTGAAGCCTGTCCTTCTTCAAAGTGCACACAGACGAAGAGGAATGCAGTCACGAAGAACTCTGCCAGTGCTTTCCAAAGCAAGTGTAGCCTGTGTTCAGAGCAGGGTTTAAAGAGTATAGTTCTTGTCAATTGGGCCCAGGACAATTGCATTTAAAAAAGGGGCCAGTCCTTAATTTCATGTGGGTGGAAAAGACAAGCACATTCTTCCCTCCAAGTGCCAATAATGCCGTTATACACTGTGTGGCAGATAAAAATCATTCTGCTCTGTTGTAGTCGCTTCTGCAGTGCTATAAAAAGCTATTTTGGAGCTCAGCACCACTTCCCCAAATCCTTGCTTGCAAGTCCTTATCGTCCTGCAGAATCCCTTCCCAGACAGCTGCAGCAGCAGCCAGAACTGCTTCTTTATTTATCCCTTTGGAGCCCTCTCCCTCACCCTTTGCTAATGCTCCATAGCTGGTTTCCAGTAACTGCAAACTAGAGTTAGCAAGCAGCAGCTAAACTGGGATTACCCTAGCGCCTCACATACTGCTGTCTTTACCTTGAATTTCTGGCTGCTCCTGGAGCAGAGGTGCTAATTAGACAAATGGGACCTTTGCTGGCTATTTAGGAATCCTTAACTGGTTTTAAAACAGCAATATGGGTAAAACTGTACACAGACATAATGACAAAGTCTTCACTGCCAGTTACATGCAACAGACTTTTTATGATACTACCTACGTTCTTCCCCTTAATTCCACTAGCTCTATTAGTCAAAATAGTGAGCCTTCACCTGAAAACAGCATTAGTTTTAATCCAAATTATGTCAGCTTTGCTCAGTCAGTGCGACAACTTCACAGGCTGGTGCTGCAAGATACCAGAATGTTAGAAACTCTGTTAAAATGAAGTGTAGTTTGCCCAAACAATTAAATGCTAGCTAAATACCACAATGGCATTTATGTGCTAATAACCATATTCATATTCCAAATTCCAGTCTCCATGTGTAATCATTCCAAAAAAACTGCAACTGATTGCAGCTATACCTAATATGGCATTGAGTTCCAAATTTTGGACCATGGCAATATGCTATGGGCTATTTCTGAATAAAATCTGACTCATCAGCCAAGTTATAAAACCAACAGAAAGCACACTGGCACATTCCACTTCAGTTTATGCAATAACTCTGTTTTACCCCAATACAATCAACAGTTTCTGAAGCCCTGTGGAAGTATTTTACTAATATTTTTTTAAATATCAATATACAATTCATAGGTAACAAATGACGTAGCTGTTAAGGGCTTGGCAAAAGCCAAATTTTTGACTTGGCTCTCCCAAAGCGGACTCTCCTCAATACAAACAACAAGTAACTGCTGTCTGATTCTCCTGCTTATGTCTAGTGGTGCAGCTACAGGACAATGTGCAAAGCCAGATTCTCCTGTCCACTTCTGCTGCTCTACCCTTTGATAGCAACTCATCATATTTTAGAAAGAGGGAAAGAAAAAGGTTGCGTGATTAGACCACCATTTGTTTATATCTGTGACCATATGCCGGAAGAGAATAAAGGACCTATTGCTAAAGCAATCTTCAATAATTTAATTCTACTACTGCATCTGTTGTAGCATTCTTATTTGATGTTGGGCACATCACTAACACAAAACCTCATAAGCGACCCCTGATAAAATATTACTTTTTTTTTTAATAACCACCCTGCAATGAAAGCTGGCAGGAGCTCAACATACAGAAACTTGTGATTTTATGTTCCCAGGGAAAGGATAAATGAACTTTCTCATACTTTATAGTAAATATCTCAAAGCAGTGAGCACATCTGATTTTAATCTCTCTGTACTCAGTTATAATATGTAAAATAGGGTAATACTATCACCTTAGCCACTTTAGCTTTGTGAAGCTAAAATGAAAATACAGGCATTTTTGTGAAAGTCACACTGCTGAGCCCAGAAAAACTCAAGAAGAACTACATAAGTTTGTTCTCAAAATAAAAAACATGTTCTCATTAAACAAAACATGGGTCCGCACAGCAAGCAATGAGAAACAGTTGAAACAGCAACAATTAAGTGTCACTAGGAAAACCTGAAAGGAATCAATCCAAAATACCACATGTACCCTTCATTCCATACTTGAGGTTGTAACAGCAACACTGCAGCAGGCATTTCTCAACCTTAATGCTGTTATAGTAGATTTCTTTAATAAAAACCATGTAACAACTCAATTTGCTGTGGGTTCTTCCCACATATTGCCACCTTTTGCAGGAGTGATGTATTTGACAAGGGCACTATGTTTACTGCTCCAAAGTATCCTCCCACAGCACAGCTATCAATAATAAAGAACATACAGCAGCATGTATTGTACCAGGTGGCACAGAAAGAAAAAAACCGCACACACAATCCACCAACAACAGTGCTTTAATGCAACTGTTTCTAATTCTCAGTAATAGAATTACAGGATTGTAGGGAAGTGAGGTCGTACATATGGCTTCCCAGTATCTGCTATTCACACACACACGAAATCAGCAAAATCTTATTTTTAAAAGCTAAAAAGGATGCAGGAGACTGAGTCTGTTTCGTAGAGACTGAGCCTTCATTTCAATGCACATCCAGACATAACTAGGCATACATGGTCTCCAACAAACTTCCAGATACAATAATCTTTTGGGAGAAAAAATATTTTTATTGCTATTTTGTATCTGTTCTTCCCTTAATTTATTTTGCATGTAATCAGCAATCTATTCCTGGAGCTTGAGGAGAGGTTTTTTCTGAAGTTTTTCTAGGGCAATTAACAGCTTTCAGTAAAACCTCTCCTGGAGAAGAAAAATTAAGCCGTTCTCTTGTACCCTTCAGATTCACCTACAATTCTTTAATTCAGTTTACTTTGAAACAATCAGAACCAGGAGAGTCCTAAATAAGAGTTTCAAGCATAGAAAAGCTGATCTAAAAGAAACAGATTTATCAACTGTTGTACTGTTCCAGATCATGTCATTCCCCACACTTTTTCTTTGCGCGCACCTTTCTAGTGCTCAGACTACATACTGTACCCTCTAACCATACACAGCATGCAAGTCTTGGTCCAAAACAACTTTCTCCTCTCCCAGTGATGCTAATGACTCACTGTGAGGCTTAGGCAAGCCACTTCTGTACAAATTCACTACCTGGAAGAAAGACAGCACTTCTCAACCTCACACCAAAGGAAAATTAAAAGGAATAAACAGCAGAGATGGATAAAGTGTCCTTAGTGAAAGAAACAGACTGAGTATCTTCAGATTTCAGACGCAATTCTAAACTCAAACCAGCTTCCTCTGACTGCTGACATTGGGGATGAGTCAGATGCAAATGAATCCTGGCTTAAGGACTGGAAAAAAGGCTTCTGTTAACATCCTCCAGCAACAGCCTAATCAATTTTTTAGTTGCACATAGTTGTGGAAGAAGCCTAGAGAAACTGCCTTCAATGAAAATTTGTCTTTGGCAAAGAAAAATATAAGCTCAGAAGGACAAAACCCATCTGGGTCACTCTTTTAAACACTGCAGAAGCAGCAGGAATATCTGCACAGAACTGCCACCTTGCACCTACAGCAACAATAACGTGTGCAAAGCCCATAGAAAATAAGTGACGCTACTAATTTTTTAATGGTCTTTCTAAAGAAGAAATGGTTACATTTTGCACCAATGGAGATTCCTTCTCAATCCCAGCCAGGGGAAAGGAAAGAATAAGTTTCAGTCAGCAGCATAGTCATCCAACAGATCATTATAACCAGCTATCACACACACAGAAACCCCACATTTGCCAGGGAAATGACGTATTTTTGGTCTATCCTGTTGTATGGCCAACAGCAGCCAAGGTTTGTTTATAATGTGCGGTGTGCATATATTTGGGATTGTAATCTGAGTAACTATCTAGAAATAACAGAGCTCTGAAGAAAGAAAGAATGCGAATATAATCTGTGCCAGTAAACATTATCTTTAGATGTCTGACTAAAACTGTGAAGATTAAACTAATCCCCAACTGTGGGATTAGGATAGATCTTCCTCACATCAAACTGTCAGGGACCACCAGAAAGGAACCAGCACCACCTTCTGCAACACAGCACAACTTACGTACCAGAATTCTCTGGACATACCAAACGATTTCCTGCCACTTATGGGACTCAGGTATTTAAGGTGCCCTTGGTCTCCCCTCTTCATCGTTAGCAGCACACTGAAGTTTAGCTCCCTAATGTTAAACACTGTCAAAACACGGCTAACTGGGTGAAATTTAAGGTGAGAATTTGATATCTCAATTCAAATAGGTAACAAGTCTTAACGTTGTATTACCTTTTTAGGCCACATGAGTTAATTGGTATCACTTTGAGCCAAAAAACCACCCCTCTCTCCACCACTGCAGTTTCACTATCATTTCAATAAATAACTTCACAGCATGTTGCATGCATGGGTTTAAAAATAATAATTCTGAAATTGCTAAACCTGAAGTAGTAGGTTGGATTCACCTGTTTAGGACCTAAACTCAGTTTGAGCTCTTCAGCTTCATTTTTCGTGCTTAAGCAGGCTGCCCAGAGGCACACTAGGGACTATCCTGTTTTCATGACTATACAAGCTGTATACATGCATGCTCACAAATCCAATGAATTGTAGAGCCATGTATTTAACAAGGTATAATATATTTTCTTGTAAACAGAGGAAGAATTTACTCAAATTAACAAAAGAACTCAGAAAAATAGTCAAGTCCATCTGCTTACCACACCTGAACTTCAGGATTCGTTTACAAGCACTGCTCAGCTGTAACTTGCCTAACAATATAATTCACAAGTCAAACAGAACACAGCTGAAATGTAAATGAAACATGAAGCTAGCATCTATGCTGGTTTGCTTAAAAAGCTTCAAATAGAGGAAAACACACTCACAAATAAGATTTGTTTCAATCATACACGTATATTACTGAGTACAATATCAACACCAATGTTATCTTTACCAAAGTGATACAAAAGTAAGACTTTGACTCAAAGTCGCCATTGACTCAAAACTGGACAGTACAAAAGCACTTTTGTCTATACCAGAAAAGGCAAATATGTAAGTCTATTCTATACCAAACTCAACAGCATGGCATTAAATGACTTTAAGTCCCCAGAACAGCTCAGAGAAATTTTCAGTGACAGAAACACCAGCTAGGATTGTAAAGTGTTTGTTTTCAAATGGGATTTTGATCTCCTGCTGCCATTCATGCATGTCAAAAATCATCCTCAGGTCTAGCACACTAGGTGCTTAATGCATTAAGACAAGAAAAAGCACAAGAAGTTGCACATCATCCATCTTGGTTTTATTACTGTACTGTCTGACACTGCTTTTCCTCAGCATGCACAGCACCAGCTACTTTTGGTCAGGGATTTTTTGCTGTGGGTTTTGGGGTTTTTGGAGGATGGTGGTGGTGTGGTTTTTTTTTTTAAATGGCTATGCCTCCCTCTTCATTTCCACAGAGGGAGTGGGTATCTTCCCTAAAAAAGAGCAGGGACTGAATGCTGTCTTGTCTATAATAAGTGCAGATGAAAGAAGGAGCAAAACCTTCCTGTTCCTCCCACTGCTCTGGTTCCCCAGCCTCTGCATATTTTAAGGGTCAGGCACCACATAGCGCTCAGGAACCTACAGTCTGTACTAGAGAAACAATCTCATTTCCCAATTTCATTACATCTGTACAGCTCTTGATTTCGCAGGTTCAGAAGAAACCTGGAGCTGAAGGCTGAAAGATCAAGTTCTTTAGCTCTGGGATGTTAATAACATGTTTACATTCAGAAAGCTTGCAGATCTTTCTTTGAAAAGCAAATGAAAAAAGCAAATGAAAAAAGCAAACACAGGATTAAGTTTAAGACCCATGTGGTCTATCCTAGGGAAGGGCTGTACAATGAAGTCCTTCTCTCAGCTCAGTGACTTTGAATACTTCAGATGGAATCACACAGCCAATTTAGTCACCTATTTATGCAGATACACCACAGATTTAAGCATTTAATTCTAGATGGTAGAGATCCAAGGCTAAAGTAAGACCTGCATTTCCTGGATGTGCCAGGGAGAAATGAAAACCTCTTGAGTTGAGCCTTGAAATGGGTCGCCTACTTACTGAGCAAAATATTCTCACAAGTAGGCTATAACACAAAAGATGAACATTATTTCCCAAAATCATTGCCACGACCACAATTAACTTTGCATTGCCTTCACTAGAATCTAGGTCTGCAGCCAAGCTGCAGGTGAGATGTTAGTGTGCAGGAGCTTTCAGGGTTAGATAGCTCCAGAAAGTAAGCAGACTGAATCCTTTTGTGGGACTGTGGTAGGATTTTACATACCTGGCTTAACAATTACATAGGATTCAGACAGGATCTTATCTTCAGATATCTGGTCTCCCTTTTCCTTTCAGCACAGCTGAATGGAAATACACATTGTAATAACTTTTGCCAGAACACAATGGGTTTTTAAGCAGTCACTGCTTTGAAAAGTAGATAATGTCTTGAACCCGTGAAACTACTATCCGTTTCACTGTGCATTGTAGACACCTTTGAAATAAAATTCATTACTTCTGTCTGTCACTAATGCGGCACTATCAATGCAGAGAAGTGAGTATTGTCTAAAAACCTGCATTAGTCAGTAGTCTCAAGTACATCATACAACAGCAATAGGTATTGTGCAGAATAAGAGCACATCAAAGACAGGGCAACCATGCACCACCAAACATGTATTTTTCAGATGCTTACTCTCACAGGAGAAAGGAGGAGTGGCTGGGTTTGGAGCTGCCACACCAAAGAAAGGGAAATGCAATCGCTGACAACTGCGGGGACAGTCTGTGCTCCTGCAAGCCAATTCTGCAAGAAGACACTTGAAAAAGTCAGGTCTGACAGGTATTTAAAAAAAAAAAAAAAGCTGTAATGAATTTCAAGCGTGCTTCAGCTGGAAAATACACTCTTCTCATACATACCATCTCCATGCAAGCTAAAGAGCCTTCACCAGTTTTGCTACGCTCAGAACATACAACAAGAGGACTATGACTGGGGAAAAAAACCAAACAACTATGAGATGTAATCTATGAAAATGCTTGAGAGATTAGGGTTTCTCCAGATTAATTTTTACTTTTTCTTTTACCACAAGAAAAATAATAAAAAGGAGCTTCTTTGAAGATGATATGCAGGCAGGCCAGCTGTGTCAGTCACGCACATCCCTCCACTTTCTCTAAAAAGAAGAGTTATGATTTCAAACACATTCCTATGTACCACCAGGTGTGAAAAACCCTATAGCCCAGGGCCACACTGAAAAGGCCATTTCAATTTCATTTATTACGTACGCACACCGGAGCTGTCAAACAGGCAAACAACACAGAGGGAGAGCTCTGGACTTTATTTAAGTTTTTAAACAGAAATAAAAAAAGGCTCATGCAGAACTAAAGGTCCACGCTGCCTTTAAAATTCAGGTAAGTGGTAGCACTTAAGCAATCAGAGTCATCAGATGATAACTCAGCAGTTGTTGGTAACAAGAATAAATCTTGATAGCTGGTTATTTAATATACTTTTACATTTCAATAAGCTCCCGCTCATTTAAGACATGTAATGGGGCCTGTATTTAGTTACAGCACTGCAAGAGACAGCTATGGGGTAAAACACCACAGTCAGTGCTGAATTCACCTTGCCCAGGACAGGAGAGAGCTGTTTGGGCTGCTGTCAGGAGGTGGAGTTTGCTGGAGCTGGACCTTTCCGGTACCTGAGCTAGTCTAATCCTTGCTCACGCATCTTCATGTTCCACCGCATTACAAAGCACAGATGTAAGCAAAGACAGCCAGATACCCAGGCAAGCCTGGAGACAGCCGAGCTGCTATACAGTCTCTTCGCTACTCTCCTCCGATTACCGTATACTTAACAGAAGGCCACTCAGCCCTCTTGTCCATCTGAGTAGCACCTAAACAGTCCTTCTGCCTGCCGTCCCTGTCCAACTCCCCATTCTTGGAATATCGTTACAGAGTCTGTTCCCTTTGCTACAGCTGCATCGCATGAAATAATCCTTGAACAAAGCAGACTTCCACCTGTTATATTGAGAGCAAAAACTGGCCCTCCACGATGAAATCCAGTATCTTCCACTACACATTTAGAGGCAGTTCACTCATTTAAAAAAAAAAAAAAAAAAAAGTAACATTGTAACATAAAAGCAGGAATAAAAATAGTTTCTAAAAAATAAAAGCATTTCTAAACAGAGCAGGGAGTCATATTTCTAGTCATTTGATACCCATTTCTTCAATCTATGGATATCTCCACACCATACATATTAAACTACCTGGTAGGAGACATGGCTGGAAAGATCAAAACCACAAAAGAATACAAAGTGCCTACCTCTAATAATTTAATTTAAGATAATGCACAACAGGTCCATGTAACATTTTATAGGAGAACAGAGGGGAGTAAGAGACAATAGTGTTCCAAAATTAACTCTCATTTTCGCTGTTGGCTATTGATGACTTTGGTTGCCACAGATCATTAACAAGTTCTTAGACCAAATGAAAAGCAGTCAGAAATAAAATGAGAAAAAACCACCCCAGGGTCATACTTGAAATGAGAAAAATGCACATATTTTTAACCAGATGGTTTTCCCTCTGAGTTATAAGCTTTTATAATATGAAATCATTACTCCACCTAATAAGTATTACTACTCTCTTGCTTGCACATGTTTTTAAATTCTAAGAAAACCTAACTGCTGCATCACCTGCAGTGGAGACTTTCAGGAAATGTTAAGAATCAGGATACTAGTCCCTCCAGCATCAACCTGTTTATTGAACAGCAGCCCAGAGCTGAAAACTCAATCAACTGTGCCATGGGCTCACACATACTGAATGAAGTCCAATATTTGTCAAGATAATTTGCTTTAGCTGGGATGGAGAAAAGAAAGGAAAACAGCCAGGATTATGAAAAAGGCAAAAAGCCACCATTTTGTCCAGAGAAGATGTTAAATTATGGAGCCATAGCCTAGACAAAATGTCTCATTAAACCAGTCAATGGGTAAGGATTCTGAGTATCCTTTTAAGAGCCTCTCAGTATGGCATAAACCTGAAGTAAGAGCAGACTAGCAGATGGAAAAATTCTGGCTGTAGTAACTTCATTTCTATCTGAATGTGCAGACTTAATCCCTGCTTAAGTCAGGGATAACACCATAGATTCCCTCCACCCAATTTCAGGCACTTGAAATACCTATTTAAATTATTAATGAAAGATAAACATGACCTGTGCTAGATAAGGCCTTTAGAAAGCTATGAAGCACCAATAACCACAGCTAAGAGCTCAGATGCTGAAGGACCTTTTTAGAGGTCTTCAGAAGAATGACTCTGACCAGGCTGGACCACCATCCCGAACAACCATGCTCCCACCTCAAGATCCTTGGGCAAGTGTCTAAAATAAACCCATATGAATCCAGTTCTAAGAGCACTGGGTTTAAGCATGAACAAAACTAAAATTGGTGCCCATACAACTCTCCGAACGCACCTGTTGTCATTCAGACTCTCTTTAAAATGCTGCCAACCAAATCAGCAATATAAAACCATCAGACAGTTACCCATCCTACTTAAACATGATCACAGGAAAGCAGTTAACATCTGTGACTTGATTTCTTTCAAAATTAAGACAGGACATCAGCCCTCATCAAAATGCCATATGGTGGTGCCAACCTATGTTTCATGTCTTTCTGAGAACCGGTTTCTCAGAAACAGGGGAGCACAAATGTTTGGCCTTCTAATACACAGCAAAGAATTATTTTACAAGACATTTCAGTAAATGAGGGTAGCATATCAAATAACGTTTCTAAAAAGAGCAAGTTGCTATGTATTTTTCAGCAATAATTAACTGACCATCAACTTTGCAAATGCCACTTACTTTCTTTCATATAAGAAATGTTTTATCTCTCGTTCCAATATGCAACAGCCTGACAGAACGTAACTGCAAACAGCTTTCCAGATCATTGTCCTTGGACTCAAATACAAGCTGTATTAATGTTCTTTTCCCCAGTGTTAAATGTTTTTGATAGCTAAGAGAAAGGCTCCATAGTGTAAGAGCTAGTTGCTAGATGAGGGCATCCCACTGTGGGCTGTATTTGGCACTTCTTTCCTGTAATGTGAAAGCATGACACCCATTAGTATAATTGGGATTTACAAGCCTGCACAATGAAGCAAAACTTATAAAAGACCCAAGAGAGTGAACATAAGCTATCATCAACAGGGGTGAATTTGACGCGTAAGCCATAATGCTGCTACTAGAGCATTTCTGGCTTTCATGAAAAACAAAATTCTTAGCATTGTTTGGTATTCATATAGTTCATCTATTTTGTGCTTTTAGTTTTTAAAAACAAAAGTGAAAAGCCAAAACAAACAAAGTCATTCTAAAACATGATACAGCAACACATTAACTAAAAAAAAAAAAAAAAAAAAAAAAATCTTTGAAAGGAAGAAATTGATGGAATAAAACCTGCAGGGAGACAGATGTGCAGGTCTTCATTTCTTCAGCTTTCTTGTTAGCTATTTTAAAGGATCAATCTTATGTGGATGGCACAGTTTGAATAACTGATTTTCTCTGAACTACACTTGTGAAAGGATTTTTTTAAAAGAATCTATTTCTTTTTAATGCTGCTCAAATTCCAGTCAAAAGCTGGTAAATCTAAGCCCTGGTCCTGCATCTGTCCACTAGAACTTGGCTTCTCTCATGTCCAAACTGAGTTCAAAAATAATGGCTTAGATGCCCGAAAAGCTGCCCACATACTGCTGTGTTATTTTAACACACACTGTCCTTGCAATCTCATCCTAATAAACTGTACCTACCATATGTCCGTTCACATTCATGAACAAGTCATCCTACCTGACTCAAAAGCAAGGGCTGGTATTTACAAGTTTCCCCTAGAAGTATCCTCAAGAAAAATGAACAGATGCCCAGGGTCAGCAGAGAGGAAGAATTTAATAATTCAGTTGAGGTAGACAACTACCTTGTCTACATCCTTTCTACCCCTCAGATGGTGATTACTAAGCCAGTGAAACACAAATATAACATACCTACTGGAAACTGAACTACAAATATAACTTCTGGTCTGTTATTAAATGGAGATGATCGAACTGTTGATACACAGAAGACAGCCAGAAAAAAAACACAAACAAAGCCAGAATTGTTTATCAAAGTGTTCTTGTTTTGTATGTGGGAAGACAGTCCTGCAATGTAGTCATACTATTTCTACTTTAAAAATAACTAAGGAAGATGTTAAACAGCAACTCCTAAAGCTTGACACTTTTAGGGCCAGCAAGTTTTGATAACTTGTATCCAAGAGTTGTAAAAGGGGAGGTCAAGAACTGTGCGGGAACTTCACAGTGGTGGTCAATACATTTTGGAACAAGAGAAATTTTCCCAAGAACTTACAAAAGTCAATGCTGGCATAGTATCTACTGAGGGCACACAGCACAACATAGGACATCACAGTCATGGCAGCTTGACATGATGCAGGGTGGGCAGGAAGGGAAAGAAGGAAGGACAGCTGATACTAACCAGACTAGTAAAGAATTAACAGCAGGAAACACGGCCAAAGCCAACTTTATAAACAACAGATCCTACCTAATGAGATTAAAATTTTTACATTTTCTAATCACATTTCCTAATGAGATTGTAAGTTTGACCAGTAAAAGATACAGTATGCTTATGACACATTTAGGCTTTGTAAAGCATTTATTTTGGCACATTTTGATGAACAATGATTTAAAAGAAAATCAATGCTATACACATTCCACTGATTCAAAACCTGGCTGAGAGAGCTTAAGATACAATTATAAATGAGGAGCCATTATCAAGCAGGTACGTTTCTACCAAAACCCTCTGGAGGTATCAATTTTGCCCCTCTAGCACTGAACATTCTTACAAAGATTTGAAAGATGACATGAAAACATTCCTGGTGCCGTCTGTAGATAATACAAAGATTGCGGGAATGCATCTTTATCAGGAGGACAGGTGACAGACACACAACCACCAGAGCCATTTGTAATCTGAGCTCCAGGAAACAGCACAAATTTCTATACGTTCAAACAAAAAGTCACACAACAGAGAAATTTAAGCCTCAGGAAACAAGGCTGTAGTCTGCAAAGCAGCAACTCTGAAACTCCTGCTGTCACCTTAGAGTGGCTGAACACTAGGTTGTAACAGACCTCTGCAGTCAAAAGGTTTAACACAATCCTCGGAGACACGGAACAGGATCTCAGAATCTCTCCTGGCACTGCCATCTATTGCTGCAGAGGCCTGCTTACATCTCTGCCAACTCTGCTTTGCCTGAACGATACATTTACTCTACCTTCACTGATATCCAGGCTTCTCTTGGCACAGAAAAGCTTTGCTAGAAAGCAGGTGCCAGGCTAGTATTGCTTTCTTTTTTCAGAGCTGCCACACCAAATGACAAGAAAAAGTATACATTTCAAAATTACACGTTGCTACCATCATACGGCAAGCAGTATGACACTTCATATTTTTCTCCATGGCCTTTTTGTCTTCAGCTGCCTGTACAGTTAGACCTTTACTTCTGCAAGCTATACTTACTACAACCTCGTTATTCTTCCATCTGCCAGTGCTGATTTGCTCATATCAGCAGGTTAGCTTATGTTTCCTTAGAAACAAAGAAAAATACATCTTTTTCTGTGGCACAGCAACTGCCATTGCTTTACCCTTCTCTCCAATCTTTGTATTTTGGCAAATCCAATGCAGCATTTATCTTTCTTTGCAAAGGCACACACCAGCTCCTGAAAGTCAGTGATCCGAACTGTTTAAACCTGTCCCCATTATCAGCCCTTCAATTACTATTCATTGATGTGTGTTTCTGAAGTGAGATGCATACAGTATTTTTAGGACAGAGTATAGTGGGCAGAGTAAGAGGAAGGCACGTGTGGCAGCTCAGGAGAATATCTTATGAGTTTCAAATCAGGCTCAAGTCAGCCCAGTCCTAAGGACATAAACTGGCTATTTTTCCCAGTAAGCTCAAAGGCATTACCATGCAAGCAGGAACAACGCATTAAAAAACCTGCTTGAAAATTAACTTTGATTAGATTCCCAGGGGATTCTTCCCAGCTGCCTGCTGCCTTTCTTATGGGCTTGTTATTTCAACAAATATCAGCTGTGGCCTGCTATAGTTTTCTGTATGCAAAGAAATTCTGTTTTCCACCTCAAACCGAACAATATATATTAGATTTAAAAAAAAAAAACCAACCAAAAAAACCCAATCAAAAAACCCCCAACCACTCTGGATGCAAACTCCATGTTCTGGGTAGGATGCAGTAATTAAAACAGCAAACTGTCTGTTCTGATAACAGAAGTGGGGAGTGTTCTAGTCTTGCATTCTCATGTCAGACATCCAATTTCCACAGCCGCATACGCCTCATGAACCACAGCAATACAAAACAGTCTGAACTGCAGCAAGCAGACCTCTGGCACTCACAGGTACCATCTTCACTGGTAATCTGCACCTCCCACTACTGCTCACAGCATCAGGATACTATTCCCAAATGTCCCACTTTCTGCTCCATCCCATCCCTGGCTTCTCCTGCCTGTCTATTCTAGTTCCTTACAAAGCTTATCAGGAATGCTTCCTGATTTCCCTCATGGGTTTGAAAACTCTCCTGTACCCTTACTTTTATCACTAGTAGTTACACAGACAAATAGTTCACTTCAAATTTTCTGCTAAGCATCACCTCCAGTTTCAAATAGTACTGAACTATATTTAATAGAGCCAACTAGATACCAACACTACTTCTCCATACAGTTCTTGACAAGACCACACAAGTAACCTGAGCTACATTGAAAATGCTGACGTTATACTCTTCAGTAAAACACTTAGTCAGATTGTAGATCCTGCCCTTGTGTAACAGCTGTGTTGTCTAATAATCCTACAAAAACGGGAAAATTATTTAGAAGCAATACATTCTTGCTTCATTATACACACGGAAATCTGTATCAACATACACCCGAAGATCTAAAGTTGTTCTAAGCATACGAAAACATTCAACATCACACGCTGTTGTTTACCCTTTTCTTGGCTCTGCAACAAGAGCAGAATTTGGCCCTTAGCTGTGACTGACTTTTGCAAATATTCTTACGAGTTTTTATGGCTCAGCAAATGTTGCTTTGCTTATGACAAAAATCCCTGCTCTTCTCATACTCCAAAAACCCCTGGAGATACTATGCCAAACTGCTGCGGTATTACTGCTTAACCAGCCCTTGCACGGAGTAAATTAATGTGCAAAACCAAGTACTTCGCATTTAAACACTGGACTGGGCAGGCAGCGACTGGGCTGACTGGGCAGAGGAGTCAGCTGGCCAGTTTGTGGGAGCCAGGAAACCTGCCAGAGACTGACAAGACTCACCACTGGCTTCTGCCCACAGAGGTAGCCAAGAAAACACCAGCAAGGTCCCCAGCAGCCGTGGGCACCCACTACACCTGCTCACTCTGCTGCCCAGCTGTAACTATCGCTCCTCCATTCCCAGCTCTGACCCCAGCACCTCTTCTTGGCTCTAGTGGGAGCAGTTCTACGCATTTTACAGATTAAAAAAAATCTGGCACGGTTAATGAGTCAAAAACAACGCAGTATATTGTCTGGGACTACTGTCTCTTTTCCTACTGTAACCACAGCATGAAACTGCCCCTCTGGGTAAATCTTTGCTCTAATGACACGTAACACAACATGAAGAACTGTGTTACAAGTCAGCTATTTAAGTTTGCGCTGCTGCAGAAGACAGAGAGCACATTTCATTCTTCAACGTTATAGTAATACAGAAAACCAGAGATGGTCTTTGTCTCAGCCTCTGTACAAGACAGATCTGGAAACACTAACAGAGTATTTTCTGTGATGCTGTCCAACACACAGAGCCAAACAATTGGAATTTCTTGTCATCAGCATCAAGTTCACCTCTCTGTTCTTACCACAGTCCTTGGAGTACAAATTAGCCTTTCAGAGATAAAAAAAGCAGAGACTACAGAGTAAGCACCATGTCTGCTGTCTGACTAAAACCAATGCAAGTCTATACAGAAAAGAATCCAAGCCAGAAAGTAAATAGTTTGCTGCCTCACATACTTCCCCAGTAACTTCTTAAAGTGCAAGTTCAGTGCACTTAAAGTGACCTCAAAAGCCTTTCCAGCCCTGGCAAACTCCTCAGAAAATAATTCTCTAAGGAGTTAATCTTGCTCTTATCGTTGCAGAATTTAGCATGCAAGTACAGGAAGCCCAGGCTTCTCTCTCTGCAACTCCAGTGCACTGCGATCATGTAACAAACCAACGCAGGAGACATTATCTTACTTCAGCAACAGAAAGCAGTGAATTTGAATCCTTCATGAAATCAACACCAAAAAGACACATGATAGTACTAGAAACTGTAGTACTATTAAGCCTTTTGGACAAAGGGTTAGGGAGCTTCAGGGGACTCTGGGCAACACCTATAGTCACTCCCAGGTTACTCTGCTCTTGCTGACAAGCAAGGATATGGCCCTGGGAGACACCAACAAAAGACAGTAGGCAGTAATTGGAGCCTATCTAATTATAAAAGTCAGAGGCTGTATGTAGAGTAACTCATCCCGCCCTGTCATCCCTTCACTCCCTCAATGTACAAGACCTCTGCTCTCAATCAGCCTACTCTTACAACCAAACATTTCTGATACTGCACAAAAGTGCCACAGCACTTTGCTGAAGAGAAAAAAGGATGCCACCAACCACAGGGAGGGAAGGGGGTGCCCAGGCTACCTCCAAACCCATCACCCTCCTCGTTTTTGGACTGGAGAGGTCATGCAAGCAGCCAGCCCCAGCTGCAAGCAGGGGTCAGAGGGAGTAACAAAAGCTGGAGCAAGCAATGAACAGAAGAGGGCTGAGCCGCAGCACGAAGAGCAGTGTATGGCAGATGACAGTCACACCTAAAAGCTGGTATTACACTACACAATTGCACTCACAAAGCAACGCAGCATCAGTACATCATCCAGGAAGGGACAACGGGGGTCTTATGAAAAAGCTATGTGAAGACAAAGATGTTAATTTGCTTTAGACATCATACACACTAAGGTATGGCTAATGGATACAAAATACCATAGCAACTACAGTAAAAAGGTACAGTAAAAAGTACAGTAAAAAGGTACAGCTTTTCCCAAAGCAAAGGGAAAGTTTTAAGAGGACCTTTTTCTTGTTAGGTATTTGTAAAAACAATTATGGTGGACTCATGCTCTTTAGTGCATCCTTCCTTAATGATCCAGCAACCCTCACTGCTAAGTTCAGAAATTGTTCTTTTGAATGAAAATTGGCCAAGAAGATGCGATTGTAAGGACGGGGGAAAAAAACTTCTGAAGCTTGCGCCATTCAGCATGTCCAGAATGTTGACGCTCACAGACATTGCTTTTATCAGGCTATGCTTGGCCAAGCATGGCAGAGCATCCCACACAATCACTGCTCCCCAAGGTTCGCCATCTAGAGTGGACAGGTATGAAATGTATTTGCATAGGTAGGTTCATCTCAGAACAGGACAAAGAAAGAGGTTATAAAACCTCCTAAGTCCTGTCTGGAACTCATGCTTGCCTCCTCCCTTTCACTGCACCAAATGCCAAAGCACTTGCTGTTGTGGGCACTGCACCCTTCACATGCCAATGTACTGAGATGCTCTCTCTTGCTTTTCTGAGGTAGACACTCCAGTAACCTATCCTTGGTTCTCCTGAAGGAAAGAGGTTGGGCAAAAGTCTGATGAGGAGAGGATGATATTTGATCAGGTCCAGACTGCAGAGCCCTCATGCAAACCCCATTTTCAGGATCCATTTCATTTTCTCTTGCTGTATACCAGTAGTGATCAGCAGAGAAACACTTAATACTAGGGAACAGAAATGCCCCAGATGGGAAGGCAGACGGGACAGCCTGACAGAACCCATTTGCAAATATGCTTTTTGCCCAGAACAACATTTTCTGCCACAAGCAGCAGGAAGGAGGTTAATGCTATGCCAGCTGTAATGCCGTGGCATCCACAGCCTGCTGCCCCTTACTAAAAGGACCAGACAATTATGCTACAACACCTCTGAAAAGCAGGGCACAGTTCAGGTATTTTGCTATTCTTTTGAAAAGTCTTCAGCAGTTTCTAAAGTTCTGCTGCAGCCTCCCTAAATATCTGTGTTCCCAAATAAAGCCACTGGTGAGTTGATGCTCCTGATGCATACCGCTGCGAAGCACTCCCTGACACAAGCCCTACAGGAATATTGCTGCGCTCGCTGTCCTTTAGACATATACACACTGCGCTGCCTTAGCTTCTGTATATAACAGATCCCAGACAGCTGAACTTTACAGCTGCCAAGATCTTTTCTCTGCAATCAGTTACATGAACAACATCCTCTCCTTTCCGCCCCCCCACCTCGTCTTAAAGTTCTGTCTCTCCTTTACTTCTTCTCTCCTCTGTCTCCCTGTATTATCCACAAGTGTGTTAATTTAGCTCATGTTAGGTATCTCACCTGGTTCAGAAGTCTTTGGGGTATTTGGGGGTTATACTTGGGAAAGGTGCTGGTTTCAATTGTTTATATCAATTGCATTATCTGGACTCATACCAAATACAGGCACACTGTGCCCTGGAAAATTACCTTCACTTCAGCCTTTATATCCTTAAAAGAAAGACAACATTGAAGTGAACAAAGGCCACTTGTGAAGGACGTAAGATGTTTATCAACCAGATTTCAGAGTAGTGCTAAAAGGGAATGTCTTGACTTCTTGAAATCCCACCCTTCAGATAGGTCCAAGTATGCCTAAAACATCTCCCACAGTTACCTAATCTCTTATGCTCCAATTTCAAAGCTTATTTACTTTTTGTTAGTTTTCCAGGTCTTCCCAAGAATGTTAGCCTGCTTGTTCCAAGAAGAGTCTGTGAATCCTCACAAACCACTCTGGTCTGAGCATCCAAAAAGGTACTCAGGCAGCTAGAAACAGGACATGAAGGGAAACCCTAAATCAACAGATCCAGTTGCCAGTTCTCCATCGCATAAACTAAATCTCTCATAAGAAGAGCAGGACTGGCTCAGACCAACATCTCTTAGCCCCCCATCCTATGTCCCAGAACTGCCAAATGCAGACACCTGGAGAACAGCAAAATAAGACACGATACTTCCCACTAGTTCTTTCCCTGCCTTTTTCAAACTGTGTGATGAGAAATGCCTGCTCTATTCTAAGTGAACCTTTAGCCACATTTTCCCATATTTTTCTAATCTCTGCTCAATCCTAGGATCTTTTTTCTTTCTTTTTTCCAAGGCAACATCCTGCTAGTAATAAACTATAAAAAAACCCCAAACTATAAAGCAAGTATATTCAAGTCATGGTCTTACACTTCCAATAGATGAGCTTTTAAAAGCAAAAATTCCTATTATTTGCTAATTTATGACTTCACACTCCAGACTATGACACTTGAATTTTTCCCCCCTGCAACTTCAAGTCTAACATTACCTGGTTTAGTGATAAAACATCCCAGTCCATCTCTGTACTGATGATACTTCTCAGATTTGCGTCTTGAGCAAAGTTCATCACATGTTCCTTATTCTTGTCCCATGAGTGTCAATGAAAATTTTAAATAAAAGCAGCCCCAGAACAGAGACTTAAGGGACTATGTGAACAGTCTTACTTCTCCCAATAATTTCCCCTCACTTGATATTCTCCCAATTTATGAAGCCATTAAATTCAGTAGACTTACTTAAAATCTTTGCTGTGGTATTTACAGTTTTATTGGCTTCTTTCTCCAGTACTCCAGAATGAAAGTTGTTACTGTCTTGTCCAGGACCTGTGGTACATCTGTCTCACCACACTGCCACTAGCTCTGCAAGTAGGTGTCTAACACACCAGGAGGTTTCTGCTATCTGTTCTACCCTGGGGTCTGTTACACACCCTGCCAGAGTCAGAAAACCTCTGCAATCGCCAATTACTACCCCCTTGTCCCTAGGGGCTGCATTCAGGTTCCTCTTTACCGCTGCCAAATTAGACAAATGGGACAACTGTTCTGCAATCAGTCAGATATTATATCCAGGACAGCAATGAGCAACTCAGATGAGCTGAGTCAGACAAGCTCAACTCCCTTTCTAGTCAATGGACAGGAAGCGTTGCAGTGCCTAAAGCAGAACTGAGCACAGCTCATGTCTTGACACCGACAGAAGAAAGCCAGGTACCACTGACCTGCAACTTGTAACCCCAAGCAACGCAGTGCTCTGAAACGCAGAGCTATCATTACCAAATACTGGAGAGTAAATGCTACACACAGATACATACATACTCATCTTGCCATATACGTACCATTAGCCTGCTTAGCTTTATGCAGCTGGATGCGCAGAAAGGATGAAAGGCAGTTCCCAAATGCCTAACACGACTCCTTTCAGTCAGTAACACAGTGGTGCTTCACCAATGGTAGATGTACCATGCAAGTACATAAATCAGTGTCCTGATTTAATTCTACAGTGGACAAATGACAGTGAAGAATACTACTCAATTCTCTGCGGCATTGCGACAGATCTAACACAGAAAAACAGCTCAATCTACTGCCATGATCAGGTTAAACACCTAAAGAGACCTTGTCTTGTAATCAGGTTAAAAAAAGAAAGAAGAGAGGCCCTAAGCACACCGGTTGGGGTTAGGGGTTTTTCTGCATTTGTGGAGGTTTTCTGGTTTGATTTTTTGGTTTTGTTTTGTTTTTAAATCAGATCGGTCTGATCTCCTGACTTGGACAGAAATGGGACACAAGTGACTTGCTCAGTCACAAAAATAGCCTGTATGAGGGCTAAGAGTCAGGAATGCCAGTGGCAGGCTGACAATTCATAAACTCCTGCACTTCAAAGAAATCCATCCGCTTTGAGAGTCTGAGCTATTATGCCTCATGTGTTTTTCTGATTTGGACTTTTAACTCCCCCAAGACTTATCCATTTACAGGCTTTGTACATCACTGCATCTGTGTTCTGCATCTTGAGTCTCCACACTGAAGTGTATGGATGAACAATGACTTCCCACGTAAGTGTTAGATGGGACTTCATAGTTCAAAGAACAGAAATTCTTAGTAATGGGGAAACACAGAACATTTGTCAAAGGATGAAAAACGCAACACAGTTTGGCTAGCCTCAGTCTCCATAAAGAACCTTGACATAAACAAACTTGGCTGGTTTATATTTTAAAATATTTAATTGTCATTCAAGCTCTTTACTGAACATTTCTTGAGAAGTGTTATGATAATCAACTTAACTAGAAGAAGTACCATATAAAGCAACATTCACAGCCATAACGTGAAAAGACTACGCCAAAAGCTGCTCTGCTATCTTGCCAGAAGAAGACATATCCTAATTATAAGAAAATGGCCAAAAAGGTAATGTAACTGGATTGGAGATCGTATTCCTTTCTAATGACCAGAGCAATTCAGAGCACTGCTACAGAACAGATTTGACAGCCTAAAACGTCACCTGGGTAAATCAGTGTAGCTGATGATCTGGCACTACATATTTAATTAATTTAGTATTTATTATTTATAGTTATTATTACTAAATTATTACTATTAATATTGATATTTAATATTACACTATTTCAATATACAGTTACCCCTTTTCCTGGAAGACAGTGATTACTACTGACTACTAAAAGCCCTGCAAGCAGGGGCTTTGTGGTTAGTCATAGCTAATTTATGCTCTCCAGTTTCATTCCCTCCTTAGGTTTGGATTGCCTCCCACAGGAGCAGTAATGGTCATTTAGCTTTATAAGTCTCCTTGGCATCTCTCTCCTGAATTACTACTACTCTCAGACTTTTGAACTCTTCTCCAAAGCCAAGTGAAATCCATTTCCTCATTTCAAAGAGAACACTTAATTGGATAAACAAGTGGTATGTTGTCCCTGTAGCTTAGCTAGCAATAAAATAAGAAACATGCGTTTATCTGTGTAAGGAGAAATCTGTACTTTTCTAATTTACCCCTTTTTTATGGCTGTTGGGACTGGGGTCCTACTTTGAAGAAATAGCACTAGCTTCCTCTGTGCATTTGATGCAAAAAAGGTTATATGCACCTGCCATTTTGTGACAAGCATCTGCTACTAGGCTGTAATTTAACTAGATTATATAAAGATACATCAAAAACGGTCAGCAAGTACTGAGCCACTCTGAATTGACGTGATGTAAAAATCTGTCGAGGGAAGAAATACAGCTTCTCCTTTTGGTTATGAGTTATTAGGAAAAAGACTACAGCTGTTGTAAAATGTGTAGACAATGCAGTTCAAATGCCTTGGTGTCATCTATAGACATGGCAAAGACTGTTTAATGCAGATTAAGATCTAATGAGGCCCTCTGAGGACAAAGAGCAACAAAGGACATCCAGATTTCATATGGAAAACAAAGCCAGAAAGAACTTATTTCTAAAAGAAATCCTCACATCTCATGGCAGCAACAACAGCCAATTCTTGTTTTCTATACCATGCACAACAACTTTCAATAGATAGATAGAGCAAAAATATTCCTGGTTGGTGAAAACCCGTTATATACCCTATGCCATAAGAACACAGGAAGGGCCAGACTGGATTAAAATAAAGACCCCTTCAACCCAGTAGCCTTCAGCTGGCAGCAGACAAGAGTGGGTTCTTACGGAAAGGCTGTAAGAACAGTACAAGGATGAAAGGACACAATCCCTGACCTCCAGATGTTCTGGCAATCTTCCAGTTAGGGACTTCTCAAGTTAAAGGCTGCTTTCTCATCACTTTGCTGGAGCTTTCCTCCATCAGCTGCTCATTTGATCCATTTACTACTCTGCCATCCAAGATATCTCTTTGCCAACATATTTATCCACCTTCTAAGGTCAATTTAAATGATAGATTATGTCTCACAGTTAGTAATTCAGCAATTTTATATTAATTCATTTCGAAAAGCACCTCATCTTAGTGATTTTTTTGTTTTTCATTAAATAATGTAGCTTCTCTGCTACAGCCTTGTCTCCTTCAACCACTTCTTTTATTCTCAATCACACACTTGTTCACAGAATCTCAGGAAGGTTTCCTGATTCTGAAGTGTTTGAAAAAGCTCCAATTTGTACACCTTTAACAAGCTTTTCTTTAAGGCACTTTTTGCTTACAAACCAAGTTTTTTCAGTTATCTTAGCAGCTTGTATGTTAATTTTCATTTTTCCTACCACCTGAATATAATTACTGTATTTGCAAGAACAAAATTTTGTTTCTCCTCTTACTTGCTTTTACTTCTTACTCTGTTTATTCCCACCAGCTTTTTGTGGTTTTCTTTTTTAAAGAATTAAGACAATAATCATTAATTATCACTTATCCTGAGCTTCCAAGAAGATATCATTAAACAAGTCCCATACAACTTAAGTATTTTACCCCACCAGCTGCTTCTTTTTAACCTTTCATCATTTTTAAGCAGTTTCCCTTTTAGAAGTTAAACACACCCATAGGGGACACACACTAGATCTACAGGATTAGAAATCAGAGCTGCAAGCTCCAGCACAAGTTAGTAGTTACAAAACATTGCTTGTAATTATAACAGATCTTAAAGAGTTCTAGTCTTAGATCCAGTACCTTATTATATTCAGCACAGCGCTAACACAATATAAAGACGTTCTTCACCCTTGCAGAAGGACCCCTGACAGTCCCAGTGTGAAAAAGAAGTTATAATAAAGGCTGAGAAACACAACATTGTTTCCTTTTTTTTTTTAAATAATGAAATACAATGCATCATTAAGACAAGCACAGTCTCCTCTTCCTATTTGTTTTGCGCACCTTAACACAGCAGAAAGACTGGGGAGGACAAATACTATGTATTTAATACCTGTTTGTACAAACATTTAAAGACATAAATAATCTTCCTTGTCAGAATAGGACCACAGATTAAAGAAGTACTCACTGACAGCTATTGTAATAATAGCTGAGTCAGCTAAAGAAACTTAGCTAGAGGAAAGTACAAATGAAAGAGCAATCTCAAGGGTAGTTCTACTTTGGCAGCTGGTGTATTATGCCATGCTGCACAGCAAGCAAGGGGGAAAAAATAACATATCAGCGATGTTGCAAAGGGCAGTTTTATTCCATTCATGATTCCATACTCCATTTAAGATGCTTGAGTACACGGCCATTGATTAAGAAGTGAAGCTACCATGCCAACTTTAATTGCCAAGGTAAAACAGGGACTACACATAAGACATCAACTCTAGGCATCTGTGAGCATGATTCACTATGATTATTCATGAATCAAGTTTGGAAGTCCTTTCTTCTGAGACATTAAATTTTCCCTTTCCTGAAGGAATAGCAGATTGGAAACCTACACACTCACCCCAGAGAGATCTCCAAATGCTTTTTGCCTCATGTGAGGCAGGCTGCTGGGGTCCATTGGTTTTATTCTACATACTGCTTCACATTATACCACACCTAGTTTGTCAGCCACCTGCCAGCATACTGCACTCTGTTAGAAGTGCTTCTTTATATGGTAACTCTGCTAAAGAAAAGTTATATTAAAAAATCCACCTTACGAAAAAAAGACTCTTTCCCACCCATGTGAGATGCAAGACTCAGCCCTATTCATACTAAGTAATATTTTTTTAGTGTCATACGGGTATACAGGACACCACCTGAACTGTCGATCTCCAATGCAGCCCAGACAAGAGGCACACATTACATTACCTTCAGATGGAGGCCAAAGGAACGACCCATGTTTTGGCCTCCTCGCTTCTCCTGGCTGAAGCACATTCTGAACACATCATGTCTCCTGGCATGCAGGACCAGCTGTAGCGGCCCCTTCACACTGCCTAACCTCAGCTGCCTCCTGGCTGATGCTTCCCATGCCCGGGAAGCAGCAGCAGCAGCACCAAGCACCAGTACAACGGCGAGGGAGCATTACAGCTCCTTGCTGTTCCACATGGCTGCCCAAACAGACCCAGACACTTAACTGGCTTCATGCAGCCCTCTCATACATCCGTGCACTGCAAGAACCAGGCGTGCGATGTCTACAGACATTTGCTCAACCCTCTGGCCTTCATACAGATTTCAAAACTTACAGCCCAGTAGCATATTCTTGCCCTGCACAGGAAGGGCTCCATGCCATGAAATGATACACAAGAGCAGTGAAGGACAGCGACAGCTTATATTCACCAGGTACTCTTATTCAAGCTCTTTCTTCATCTAACCGCCTGCAAGTGGGCAGAGTTGTGAGGGGTCAGAGCAGTCACAGTACTGGGACTATTTTAGAGTAAACAGCACCAAACTGAATTTTAACCTAAATGCACTCAAGTCTGCAACTTCCCCATATGCAATTATTATTTACATCTCAAGACACAGCCCCTCGAAGTCCCTGACAGTACTGACAGCACAATGAAAATGCTGCCTTTTAAACCCAGTTACTAGATTGTCTGGGGCAAACCATCGTATACGTGACCTAGAAAAACTGATGATTTCTGGCTTATTAAAATACGTTATTACCACAGAGCAACAGTTCTAGAGAACTCTGCAGACATAATTTTCTTTCACTTAAAGGACCTGAGAAAAAAAAAATGAGCATAAGTTTAGGAAATTATGTGCCAGGCTTGTTTGTTTTCAATTTAAGATGATGTTTCTGACTATAAACATTCCTAGATAACAATACTCCTCTGCCAGTCTTGCAAATACAAATTCGACCCATTGTAGAATGCAAAAATGATTTGCAATGAATAGATTACCACCACTGTACAAATCATAAACAATAATTATGCAACATTCAAAACATCAAAGACACTAGAAATATTTGCATGGGTGCACTACAATATCATGTCTGTCATTCAACACTGATGGAAATACAGTCCAAAAAAAACTCTACTAGTTCAGCTGCCCCCGTGTCCACCCCCAAAGTAACAGGCATCTAATTGGGGAATAATTAAACAAAATTTTTGAGATAGGAACAATTGTTTGGGATTTGTTGTTAAACTACCTGGCATTCAGAAATATAAAGCTGAGGATTTTTTCTGTCAATTCCCACCCGCCCTTAAAAAAAATGCAGATTGAGATCAACTAAAACAATATAATAAACAAACTGGGAGAATTTTTTTCCAATAATTTCCATAATTCCAAAACAAAAACTGTTTGCTAGCTTTCATTTTAGGAAGCTGTCCAAAATTACATACTGAGAGGCAAAATTCTAAACAGAAATCTAGTTTTGGATCCAACTAAAGTTCCAGTTAAAACTACACTATGTGAGCATTTTCGGGAAAAGGGGGATGGGGGAAATGTTTTGTTTGGTGATAAAACTCTCCAAATTACATGTAGTTGATCTGAAGTTACAAGTAATTATTCATAGTATACTTTTTGGTAGAGACATTTTTCTCAAGTGGTACACACGAACTGAAGTGTAATGGACTTCAGTAAGGGTGAAATACTACCTACAATGTCATTCCAGCTCCATAAGTATCCACCAAGGAGATTTGCAGTAATACAAAGTACTTATATTTCTCTTGCTACCACAGAAGCATGTTAATTCTTAACAGAGGAGTTTCTGCAAAAAGAAAATAAATTACGTACTAATTGGTTTTTTGCCAAAACCAAACACGTTTTATCCCCCCAACACCTAATCCACTATTTGCTTGATCTGATCTAATCATAAAGACAGTGGACCTGACTAGATCTTGATTTATCTATTTAATAAACTCAAATTGGAGAAAATATGGGAGAATAGAAAATGAAGGTAAAAACCACAGGTGCCAAAAATGAAGGAAAACATTTGCTTGAACTATTAAGTTCCATTATGCTCCAGAGCTATGGCCATGTTAACAATGTTGCAAAAGAACATAAAGAATTTTTTCTTCATGGCAACTCTCCTTGTGTTTACATTTTGGATTAAAAATTAGTTTAGTCTGTTATACAGGATATAACACAGCTATAACAAGTTATTCAGGAGAGTAAGGACAAAGGATGACTGATGAACTTCAGAAAACTCTCCAGAGCCTGAGCAGCTGGACAAGAAGAAGGAAGATGTAATTCACTGTAGATTAATGAAAATTGATTAAGTATGGCATGGTGAAGGGGAAAAGGCAGCAGAGAAATAATCCCAATCTTTGTGTATTAAAATGATGAGCTCTGACCTACCTGCTGGGCTCTGCCCTACCTGCTACTGTGCAGAAATAGGAACCTAAGCTGCCATTTTCATGGAAAAAAAATTTGGAACTATGTAACAAGCCCATCTCAACAGCTGTCCAAAAAGGCTGTGTCAAGTGTTCGGAATTACCAAGAAACAAAAAAATAATGAAGAATACACTATGCCACTGAGTAAACCATCTCAAACACTGTGCTCAGTGTTTGACTGTTCATTGTGTCCTCCAAGACAATAGCTTCAGGAAGCATCAAATGAAGCTGATAAAAAGCTAGTGAAAAACAAAAGAAGATACATCGAAATCCATTTTTAAGTGTTATAATTCATAGTAAAGATTCATGTTTCTAGCACCAAGTGACTCAGGGGAGACCAAGAAAGTATGTGAAAGACTAATCTATCGATAGATTCTCAACAAAGAAAACATACCCACATCAACAAATCTGATCTGAGTTGAAACCAGAAGCAAGGATGAACAAAGGGGAGATGTCCTACTGCCCTGTTCTTACTCTTCCCCAGATATTTACTTAGTCATTGTTGGACAGAGGATGCTGGATAAAACAGACATTCACCCTATCCACAGTCTCCATTCTTACGATTTTGACCAGATTTGGTCTGGTCTTTTGTCCTAGATAAGGAAACAGAGTTAACATTGCATCCAAATAAACAGATATTAAAGTTTGGACTGAGCATTTAGAATCGTCTCTGTTTTAAACACATACATTTAGAAATAGAAAAAGAGTGGAATTTGAACAAAAGAAAACTTCAAATCAATGAACAGTGTTTGCACAAGCCTTTACTGTGAGTTACAACCACAATGGATTTAGATCTGCTCTTGGGCCTTCCATGTATCAACAAGCCTAAGCAGTTTATTAGGGACTTGCTGTTTGCCATGAGAACTGGAACGCACAATGGATGTGTTTAAACATAGGCCCTGTTTAGCCAAGACAACCAGCTTTTTTTATGACTACTTATTTACTCATTTATTTTTAAAGCTTGCAATTTCAGATGAGTCTTTCTCCAGAGCAAGCCCTGGAGCCCGTGTGTATACAAAGTGCATAAATATCCCAATCTAAATTACTAAATACTTAAATTCTGTTCCAATTTACAAACGGGTTGGGATAGTCCATTGTTAAGTGCCAGTTTCTGGGAAAACCCAATATATTTGGCCATGGCTCAGTAATACCCAATACATACAACAGCACAGAAGCCTTCTCAGCACAGAGCATGGATCTTAAACCAAGAGCTTTAGCTGCAGTGTAACTGTTCTGCAATGACAGAGCTACATATACGTACATAGATTTGCATATGTGTGTGTGCCTGATATATGTGTATACATAACCAAGCCCTGATGCTGACACTGCTCAGGGACTGCAGCTGCTCCTCTCTGGCAAAGAGAATTGAAGAGGCAAGACCTGATCTTCAGGCTGCTGGTTTTCAGCTGGTGCCAGAAGCCAGGCTCACACAGCTGCTGTGAAAGTACCACTAGCCCATCTATCCTCGAAGTGCAAGCAGTAGACATGACTATTTGGGTCTGTTGTTGACATCACCCATTGCTGTTCACCACCTAACATCCTGCCAATGTTTGTCTGCTCAGAACAGGAGCAAGACAGGCTTTTCTTGGTAATTTTCTTTTTTTGAACAGCTAGAAAATAAGGCATGCAATTGGCAAGATTTGTCCCTATTAATGTCACATTATATGCATCACTGACTGGGTATGAAGGAAAGCTTCAGTTCTTTCCCTTTCTTCTGCTCATTATTAATGATTACATACAAAGCATGTGCTGTGATGGGCAGCAGGTACAGCGCGTTGTTAATATGGCAACCAGTGCAAACAATTCTGTTTACTTCAAGCCGGACCTTTCCTTCAGCATCATGAAAATGGATTAAAGAAAAAAAAAAAGTTCTATGAACAGCAGAACTATCAAAATCTTGTTTCCCCACAGATTTGCTTCTCACACGTGCTCCATTTCCTCACTTAAAGTCATTTTCTCCAATCTCTCCTGAATCCTCCAGCACTCCTCACCATCAGCTGGGCCATGGGTAGCAGCACACCCTGCTCAATAACAACTTACAGCTCTGCTGAGCCACTGTTCAACCTGCATGTGTTCATCCACCACTTCACTGATCAAAAGTTCCCACCTTTACCTGCAAAATTCGTAAGAACTTAATGGCTTTGATACCTCCATTTCTCTTTCGGATTGGGCTGAATTTGGCCAACAACTTCCAAAGATACTAGAAGAAACAAAGAACAGACCATCTTACAAACCTCACATTATTAAGAATCAAGGCAAAATAGATGTTATGTATATTTTCTACTTCTGGATTCTGAACCTTTAGACTAAAGTCACAATCCCACAGTTTTCCCTCAATAAACAAGACACTTTTTTAAAGAACACCACACTCATGAAATCTTGAGTGAAGGCTTTCAGAAAAAAGAAAAAAAAAATACACACACACATACATAGAAGATTCATTAAAAAGACTCATGGAAACTGGAAATATGATTGACAGCTCTGTACACTAGCAATATTCCAAAGTAATTAGCAAATAAGTAGGTACAGATTTAAACAAGAGAACAAGATTTCTTAAAACTATATAAAAAAGAGTCTGCCTTTCATATGTTCAAAAAATAGTTATCTTAAAGGAGCATTCTAATCCTGGGTACTCCATTCAAATCAGTTAATCCTGACTAATCCTTATTTTAACCTACCCCATCAATGATTGTTCCACTGAAATGTAACAACTACTTTATAAAAACTCCAGCCCTACCCAGCTTCTGGGCTAACAACTTCATATTGGTTAAAGGTGACAAGGCCAAGACCAGGAGCCACAGACACAGCCGGATTCTCATGTATTGAGATCACTGATGAGATTCGTTTGACCTGTCAATTAGACTATTTTTGCAGACAAAAGACTGGGGGAAGGGAGCTGGCAGATGGATAGTTGAAGTTCAAACACAAAGAAAAGGGATGGATGTTAAAGTACTGCAGCAAATACTAGTCAAAGTTTGAATGATGAATCTGTTGGGGAAGAAAAACCCCAAACAACTAAACAAACAAAAAACACTACCATACACCCTATCTTTGGAACATCTTCAAAAAAAAACCAAAACCACACAACACAACCACAACACTAGTCAAGCAAGGAGAATATCCAGATATTTATTATTATATGGAGAAAACAGGCAAACCAAGCACAACATAGAACAGATGCACAGGGAACACTGTACTTAGTTTCAGTGTAAATTTTTCTACTTACAGCATTTTCCATACTACTGCCTAAGAGAAGAAACATACAGCAGATACACAACAGAGTTAGTCAGCAGGTCTTTCCTTCTTTACACATGCCAGAACAAGGCCAATCATAACATTTAGACTTTGCAAGCTCCATTATATCCAACCATGGAGCAATTCCCATCCCCAAGGAAAAGGCTGGCAGCTTGCTTTCACGCCTGGCATTCTCCAAACACCTTATTCCTACATTTTGGTTCCAGCAGATTACCACTAGCTGGACAAACCAAAAGAGGCTGCTGTGGAGATGTCACTGACATCTAAATAAGAAGACATGACTGGCAGATAGGGCCATCTGCCATACTTCCAACCACAAGCAAGACCCACCAAGTACTATACTACGGCAGGGGAATAGCAAACAAAGAAGTGAGAGACTCTCTTAGAGGAAGCAAGGGGAGATGAGTGAAGGGGAAGAGACCCCTGAAGAAGAACTTGTGTATTTGTCTCCCAGTACCCTTGTTCCCAGAATGGAATTCATTTATTTGAGGTAGCACTACAGGAATACACTCCAATTCACCTCTTAAAACAACAGCCACCAAAACAGCCTGTGTGTCCAAATGTGTTCTGGGGCTGTACAATTCCATGTCAGGGATCAGTGCTGAATACAGTTTCAGGTGGTCACGAGTGCAACTGAAGAAAAGGCTTTATCTCCCCTTTCATTAAGTGTATTTCTGCACTGCCACACACTTAGCCACTTACAATAATTGAAAACCACTTCCATTTGAAGAGAAACAGTTTTACTGGTCACAGGTATACCACAAGGCAATAGAAAGATGTGGTCATTTTCTGGGCTATAGGAATGAATTGTGTAGAACAGTAGCTTTGCAGAGCTCTGGTAACTACCTTTAGCAACAGACTAACAAATTGTTAATAGCCAGCCAACCTACCTCACAAATCAGGAGATACAGAAGCAAATAAAAATCCCTATTATAAGCTTAGCAATGCATTGTATTCTTCCATTACTTTAGAACAAAATATTATAAAACTGTTCTAAAGTAAAGATTCCTTTATCCCTAAACCTCATCTAAGGAAAACACCGAGTAGTCCAACATCCCGATGCAGGCTTGCCATATCCATAGGAGAGGAAAGTCTAAACAGCAGTATTAGACCACTTTCACAGGGCACACTACCACTGGAGTACTGTTACGGTACCTGCACAGAACTGTTCAACCTGGGACAGATGATAACATGACACCATGTGGGTCAGCATGGAAAAGGTATCTCACACTAACTAGAAAAACAACTTGGCATGTAGCAAGAGGACAGAGATCATGCTGAATTCCCCAAAACTGAAGCAAGCCTGCAACAGATAAAATGCCATTGGTGGATTTTATGCTACATTGAGTGGACCAGATTAAGAATACAGGTGACACTGCAAAAGTACCAGAGTTCATTCTTGGGCTTCATGTAATGGTGATATCCTGCAATAAGGAGAACGGTTACATTCGAGCAGAATTCAGCCACCATTACAGTTTTCGGTGACAAACTTGCCACATGTGTCAGGGCAGGCACAGATCTGCCCAGAGAGGTCCCACTTGGAGCACCTCCCACCAGCTGCCATATAAAGAGAAACAGTCATACAGCCACAAATTAAATGTTCAGAGGGCTGCCCTGACTATGGCTACGCATAGAGGGAAGAACTGAGGTGGGGGAAACCTTTCAAAAATCCTGGGCACAGGCAGCAGACTTGACCCTGTTTTCTACAGATCACCAGGGTATGGAGCAGCCACCAGGTTTGGTGTGTATGTCTGTCACTGCTAAGAAACAGCAGTGTTCTGCAGTAGCTGGATTTTGGGAGGAGGAATAAATAAACAAACAGTGCTTCATGACTTTGCACTGCATTGGTGTTGCCTGGGCAGCAGACGACGACAGCACTTCTTGTAAACGCTGATGCCCATCAGGACAGAGGCAACCCTCGGACCAGCTGGAGACAGCCAAAGCATGATCTGTCCACAGTGCTACGCAAGGCCCAGTATGGCCAGGAGCTTACCAGGTACATGCGTAGATTGTTCTCTGTTTCTGTACTAATGTCCTTCCATTCTTCTGCCATTTCCATGCTGATGCTTGTATAGCCTTTGAAGATAAAAGTATTACCAGCAGCAACTGTCAATTGACAGCTCTACACTGTAAACAAGTGTCAAGGAAACAAAGCCTTAATGATGCTCTGTCTTCTAAAAATACTATAAACAATGTCTGTGTTACTGATGAATAAAAGAGGGCCTTGTTCCTAATGAAGAGGATAGACTATGAGAGAAAAATTCACTTCCCAGCTGTATAGGACTCAGTGCATAAACCTAGGGTATTCATTCAACTTCACTGAGCTTTGCTCTCTCCCAGCCCTACTGAGGGGACAAGGTGACGCTAATGCTGCAACACAAGGCATCTCAGAACTAACATACAACTGAGAATTAAGGCATTAGTATTTGGAAAAGTTCATTATAATCTTCTGTGGAAAGGCACTGTGGAAACATAAAGCATTATTAGAAGTGTGCCCTAAATAGCCTGCCAAGACAAATCCAAATATTATTTCCACTGAGAGAGACAAAAACAAAACTATTTTCTCCCTTTACTTCCTCTTGGAAACCTTCCTGTATCAGAGATTTCATGTCTGCTGTCTTCCCAAGTGCCACAGTTTGATCTGTTTCTGGTGTTCCACTAGTGACTTCCTCTCTGGGGTTTCCTCCTCCAACTATGACCCAAAATAAACAGCAAGGTCTGCCTCACTCTTCCCATGTTAACACAGTCTCAGGTATTATTCTACAAGACCCAGAAGTGCAAAAGATTTAACTAGACAACTGACCCAGAGAACAAGAGACAGAGCTTACAGCATCGTGTTTTTCAACCTGTTAAGAAGGTCATGACCTATTTGGCACGAAAGGGAAACAAAGATATCACAAGGTGTTAGAAAAAAAAATGGATTTGGAAATTACAACTTAGTTCCTCCAGATCTCTGCTAGTTTGTCCTCTGTATCCTCTTGTCCGATTCTGCCAAATCCCTTTATGAAACTAGCCATTTGTTTCCATATATATTCCTGAAAATAGAGACATATTTACATTTTTTAAAAGAACGATGTCATACAACAACTGTCTCCCCCATTTTTACATCTCAAATCTGTCACTCTGTTATTCCCCTTTCAGGCCATTTTGGGAACATATAAATACACAGGAAAACGAACTCTGTAAGACATCAGCATACTTCGTTTTCAAAACAACTAAGGAAATGCTTAAATTCCTAAGTATGATGACATTCTAGCTGAAAAAGCAACGTACTGTCAACCTGGAGAAGCACTGATGGCAAAAAGCTGTTTCCCACATTTTGAAAGTGTCACTTCTCTTTTTCAATCATTTGTCAATATGATTTAGTCAAACAGATGCCCCTCTGAAAACCACATCTTCTCAGCACCATCCACTTGATTTATGCAGAAGAAATTTGATTCTGAAGAGTGTCACAAAAAAAAAAGAATTGTAAGAGTTATATCTTTGCAACATGAACAATGCCCATATAATACCAATGGAAGCAGGAATATATTTCAAAAGTAAAAACACAAGGAAGATGAAAATCCATTTCTAGGTTTTCTATACTTTCAGTGCTGTGTGTGAGTGATCTTTATGACAGAACACAAATCTACACCACACATCTTTGTTTTGTTCTTATACACTGCTATTATCCTGGAAATGAACTAACTGGTTCAAATATGAACCAAATAGACTTCACATGAGAGGAAGTCATTCCAGAAAGAGGACTAAAACTAGGATTCCCCTCCCACAGGCATCTTTAGGATTTTATTTTGCCCCACTTCAGGCCAAAATCTTTAACTGGGGGGGGGGGGGGGGCAGTGTTGCAAAAGATGACATATTCTTAAGCAATTCACTGGGACAAAATTACAAGATAACATTTCAACCGTTTCCCACTAAAAATGTCAACAAAAGGGATAGTCCAGTAAAACATACTTATTTAATCGAATCAGTATTTTCCAGTATTACAAATTTTTTTACCAGCTCCTATCATTAAGAAAGCCAAAAATTAACAGTTCAGGGATCACACACTTCCCTGTCACTCTTAAAGTCAGAGATCACACTTATTAAAGACCATCTCAACAAAACAAGCACAGTGTGTTTATCATTTTATAACGTACCTGAGCTGTCAAGCCAAAACGGCGTCAGGAAAGGAACATCACTAATATTCCTGTTCCCTGTATTTGAAGGCTAAGATATCGGCTCTTCCCAGCTCTCACGTTATGAGGCTTGAGCACATCAGCGCTCTGCCAGCTTGCAGTTGTGGGCTGAGGAGCTAAGTTTTATTGGGACCCATTTGCCAAAGCACACACTCAGAGTGCAGTCCCGACCCAGGCTGTCACAGGTGAGGACCTGTGCAGCAGCCACTGCTGCCAAAGCGTATTCTGGGAAGCTGGCACCTTTCAATGGCACTGTTTTGTTATCTTCCACTTCTTCTCATCTCAGCCCCAAGGATCCTTATCAACTCGCTCTGTGCAATTCACTGTTTCATATAACTCTTTTTATCAAGTAGTTTAGAATTAATCTCCTACAGTAAACAAGCTTACAATTTCTCCTCCTGGGACAGGTTTTTAGTATCTCAAATAAGTTGCTCTAATTCCATGGTGTTTACCTATTCTCAGTTCTCCTTCCCTCCCTCATAAGAATAAAGAGAAAAATTATTTTCAATGGAGAGACACACAACCTCCCAGGAAGGAAAAAAAAAAAGAAAAAAAGAAAAAAGCAGAAATAGACATAGTGCTGAAGAGCAAAAAATTGGGGATCTCCAGGATAGAAATAATTTACCATTAGCTCAGGAAGCAGCAGACCACCACAAACAGTCTCAGAAACGTCAGGTTTTTATCCTAAAAACCAGACTGCATTTCTCAATGCTGGCAAAGCTATTCATTAATAATGTTTTCATATGACACTGTACCTTTTGGAAAACTTTCAGGGGAAAGGCAAGCTAAACTACCTTTCCCCAGCTTGTGGCACTCAGAGGAATTAAGAGATTCAGACCCAACTCTTACTGCAACCTCTTCAGAGCAGTGACTTCTGGACTTCAAAAGTCATCGCATCAAAACCATCATGTTTTTCCCCAGAGGTCACGTTCAACTTGAATTAATTTATGATTCCGTATTTTCAAAGTTTCATTTTGGGGTAGGGGGGAAAACCAAACCACGAGAGTATTTTTCTGATACAAGTGCTTTGTCAAAAAGAAAGAATCCCCAAGCCTGTATTCCAGCAAACTTTGTTCCAAAAACCTCCAAATCAAAGTAAACCTGAAAAAGTTTGTACCCAAATGAAAGGATCACTTTGAAGGATATTAGCAAGCTGAATTTAAAATGTAATTTGAGGGTTTTTTTTTTAATCCTTGTTGCAGACTAAACACTTCAGAAGGCATAACAAAGACCTAGTACCTCATTTTCAAGTTCTCATCCTAATGAAAACTAACAAAGACATTCTGGTAAAGCATAAGACAAACCAACCAAAGGAACTACTTGTATCACCATATCTCCTTTTCCTTACTGACCCTGTATGACCATAACACATTTCAGGGAAGTTTTGATAAGTTGGTCCCCACTGGAAGAATTACTTAGAAAATCCCTGATCTTCACGCCTGTGGGACTGAAGCTTCTGACCTCAAGCAATGGTCTGTTTCTCTAGGCAACATGCCAAAACTGTTGCCAGCACTTGTGTAATATTCCAAAGTTTCCCATTTCATCTACATCAGAGCTGTCTTCATGTTGCTTTTCATACATTAACCAGGATACTTCTGTAACCCACTCATTTTCCAAAGCTTCTGAAAGCTTCATACTATTCAATAACAAGGAACACACTTTGATATTGACAGGTTGGCAGGGAAAAGATGTACTTTACAGATGCTCACCTTGGCGTTGAGTTCAGGCTCAAAAATGAAACATCAGTCCCTAGCCTGTTGCAGACTGAGATGTCTTGGCCAAAAGGCATCAGTGCACTGCTCTAAGCACTATCAAATACAATCATTTGTCACTCAAGGATCAAGGCGCTAGAGCACATGCACACTGCACACGTTTCATCACCTCTGCCTGCACACTCCACAAACCCTTTGCATTTTGCCTCTCACAGATTACATGCGCCATTTTACACAGCTCCCTACAGCGTCCCCTTCACATTCAGGCAGTTTGTCTCTTCTTCCCCTCCCTGACAAGATAGCTTCAGCCTTATCCTCTAGAAATAGAAACCAAAGCTATGGCAGTACTAAAAAACAAAGTACAGCAAAAATAAGGTTTCCACCTCCTTGTCTCAGTCTGAACCACAGGCTATTGAGAAATGTAAGACTTCAAGCTCCAGCCTTAGAATTGCTCTTTTGAATGAGGGATGCCTAGAAGTGGTTCAAGTTTGAATTCAAAGCTCTGGCTAAGGTTGCATCTATCCTACCATTTATTTCTGAAGTTGCAGTGCAGTTCTGAAGCAAATCTCCCAGTTTTCCCAACCTACCATCAGTTGGTTTGATTTGCAGAGCAGTTTCAGTGCACCTGAGCTACATTCCTTTTAGAGGAAACTAAAACAGAAGCTTATATCCAGATGCATAGCAAAGGCACTCCAACTACTAATGGGATCACAGCAATGACTGGATATTTGGATGGCTTCAAGCCGTATGAATGACAGAGATGTTCAGTCCAGACCACCAGAAAAAAAATCTAGCAAAAAGTAAACCCCAAGGGGCCTTAGCATCAACTTTTGACCTTCTGATTCTCTCTTGCAAAAACCCAAACAACATCCATAGTACTAAACTGATTCTTTTAGAGCATTATGTCAGTAAGGTATCAGATTGGCTCATTCAGTTTCTTACCAGACATATTCATATATCAATGCTCTAGCTCAGTTGTAATGACACCAAAATTAGCCCAGAACCCCAGTAAAGGTCACATCACTTACCAGGCCATTGCAGGTGCTGATCGCTGCTGTCCCACTCCCCGAACCTGGCTGCAACACTGTGCCAATGAAGTGGCAAGGAACTCCCGAGCGAGTTGCAATCTTCGCACTAGTGTGGTTGCCACGTCTCCTTTCTACTATGTAGTTATGCGAAAGAAATCCCATGTGGACAGTCAAGTTAAAAAACAGATCCTTCTCCTTGTGGTTAATTTTGTAATATACCACATTTTCCTTTTTGCCGAGATCTCTCTTCTTCCTCGTGTTTAAGATGTGATGGTGTAAATTAAAAGAAAGAAAGTGCCCGCTTGCGTCTACTCTTGCTGGATCAACCACATGGTATTCTGGCAATGTCTTGATAAATTGCTCTGAGAGAAAGGGGAAAAAAAAAAGAGCACAACTAGGGTGAGTGCTAGCCTGTTCAGATGTCGCACGATTTAAAGAGAAATTCAAAAGTGACTGCAATTCACCACACTATCCTACCGACACAAAGGCAGGCAATGCACAGACTACTGTGCAATACAATCCTCATTTGGGCTTTCTACTCTCCCATTATAACACTCAATTTAGAAGCTAAACATTCTTCTTTTCAAATATTTTGTCACCATTCATATAAAAGATTGACTGTCACACACAGCCCTTCCCAATCCCACAAGAGCTGGGAACCCTCTCTATCCTAAGTCCCCAGCACATGATGCTCTCAAGGAGATCATCCTCACACATCCAGAAAGCTGACCACCTGAAGCAGGAGACAGAGCCTTACAAATACACGAGTGAAGAGAACACTACTAATTGGCTTGATAGGCTGTAGCAATAGCACCTCAGTAGCATCAGCTTTAGCAGATGTTGCAGTAAAGGAGGGAATTTTAAAGAAGGGTTTGAAGGGGAATGAAGTAACTGTGCCCTTTTGTATAAGGGGTTCCAACTAGAATAAGATTGGACATCTTATCACTTGTCAGGATCTAGCAGGGGAAGAAAGCGTTACCGGCATTCTTCTCTCCTGCTATGACACAGAACAAACAACACCTGTTCCAATTTTTTTTTTTAAATAGTGTAAAACTCAAAAGCCCAAAGCAAATAACATAAACCCACGTGAAACACAGTCCCTAAGAACTCATACCCTAAAGGCTAGATCTTCTGCTGGCATACTTGACTTCAGCCCAAGAAATCAGTCTGAACATATTTCTTCGAAAAGAAATTGTGAGGATACATGTCATCCCAGTTCCTCTTTCCCCAGGGCTGTTCTTCATTCCTGAAGTCCCAGCCACTTATACATGAAGCGATTAAACTTTGTTCACCAATTAAGCTGGTTAACAAAGCAATTAGCCTGCTCCAGGTACTTCCAGAGCAATTTACTCCTCCCTAGGATTGGTAAGACAATTCTTCTGGAGACACTTCTCTCTCCACTGCCTACACCTTCAAAGCCACACAAGATAAACCATATCCAGACAGATAGCTGTCTGGATCCATCCCCTTCAGGAAGGAACATATCTCCTTTGACCTCATTAGCTGCAGTATGAGACGTGGCTGCTCGTGTTTCCTGAGGCCACGGACCCCTGAGATACATGCACTGAAACACTCCCAGTTCAAAAAACCGCAAAACAAAACACAAAAAAACGCCACTTCCCAGCACATATACAAAACTACATGAGAAATATGGCCTTGTCTCAGTAGCATCTTTATTTCAGAAGCAAGCTTATTCTCATACACAACAGATTTCTTTGTACACAAGCCTTCCCACCTGCCTACAATGTCTCCACAGTGGCAGGTCTTGACAACATGGAGACTAACACCCACCACAAGTTCTGAGAGACATCTCCTGCCCTTGTCCACTGTCCTGGTTTCCACTGGGATAGAGTTAATTTTCATCTTAGTAGCTAGTATAGTGCTGTGTTTTGGATTTAGTGTGAGAATACTGTTGATAACACGCTGATGGTTTAGTTGTTGCTAAGTAGTGCTTATCCTAAGTCAAGGATTTTTCAGTTTCCCATGCTCTGCCAGCAAGCAGGTGTGCAAGAAGCTGGGAGCGAGCATGGCCGGGGCAGCTGACCCGAACTAGCCAAAGGGGTATTCCATACCATAGAACATCATGCCCAGTATATATACTGGGGGGAGTTGGCCAGGAGGGGCAGATCGCTGCTTGGGCATCGGTCAGCGGGTAGTGAGCAATTGCATTGTGCATCACTTGTCTTTTCTTGGGTTTTATGTCTCTTTTTTGTTATATTCCTTTTCATTACAATTATTATTATTATTTTAGTAGTAGTAGTAGTATTACATTTTATCTTACTTTAGTTATTAAACTGTTCTTATCACAACCCACAGGTTTTACTTCTTTTTCCTGATCCTCTTCCCCATCCCACTGGGAGGCGGGAGGGCGGAGCGCCTGCGTGGTGCTTAGTTCCTGGCTGGGGTCAAACCATGACATCCACATAAGCACAGCAGGGACTGAGACATTGAAAACTCAGTCCACACCTTCATGCCTGCAGTTTACACAGCCCATAGATAGCACAAAAGCTGCCAGCTGCCTGACAATTTAGCAGCTGAAGCTAAACTGAGGTCCCCTCTTCCTCACACTCCAGAGGGAAGCAAAAAATGGGCAGGGAGAAGAGAGAAGAAACACCCAAAAATATGGCTTACCTGCAGAAGTTGAATTATAAGATTTCCGGGAAGTTTCACATCCCATACTGTGCTAGCAAAGACAGGCTAACAGAGAACGCTGCAAGACCAGGCCCCCATTTCTATGGTTTTCAGCACAACTCATGAAATAATCAAATTAAATGCCTGAAGGAAAACTTACTCATGTGCTGTCACTGTGCGATTTGCCTCTGCTTGATGTCTCGAGATTAATTTGTTGTGGCTTAACTGTTAAACTCCGTGCAAGACCAAAGACTTGCAGTTCTACTGAAGTCTATAGACTTCAAACCATTCAAGGAAGTTTTTTATTTCATCACTACAGTAATTAGTGTGTAAAGGTTAAGGCAAATTAGACATCATCATCAGTAAAAGGGAAAATAATGCCTAAGCATCTGGTGGCAACAGGATTATCAAAGCAGAGATATGTAACTTCTTCCATCCACTCCTTAAATGCTCACTCCTTGAATGCTAGTCACTGCAGAGGGGAGTTATGCTGCAATAAGAATATACTGTAATATAACTGCAGAAATGAATTATTAAAAAGTTTTCAAAAGACCAGAGGGAATAAGATTACAACACAACAAAGTTTAACAAGATGAGGCTAAAGACATTTCTGCAAGTAATCATTATCAATTTTGTCTAGACTGTTGGGTAGAGGTTAGCAAAGGCAATCCTACCAACAACAGAAGAATTTACTGAGCTCCACATTAAGCCTAACATACCGCTTGACCTTTCTACCTGGAGAAGAGTCTAAAACAAAGACAGGAGGTACAATTTTGGTGAAACCTTTCTGCCCTTTTAGGAAAGAATAACACTGAACTGGAAAGCAGAGGCAACAAACAGAATAACTTAATACATGCAACCCAGACTGCACAAGAATAAGGGTTGTATTCTTCAACACTGACTGCCTCAATTTTCCTAAAGTAATAATTAATTCATATGAAAACACCACAGGTTCCCATAAAACTTAGTGCCAGCAAACATTAAGCGGTGGGAATCTATCCCAGTGCCACTGACAAGCCTTGAGGCTGGCATGTCACAGCATCCTCCTTGGCCACCTAGAATATTCTCCACTCCAGGGAAGCCCTGCCTGTCCAGTGGCACTGCTCAGGATTTACAGGCCAGGAAAGGGAAGACTTCCCTGGGCAGCTTGTGTAGCTTCAGAGAATGTTGTCTTTCCACAACTGCAGCCTGAGCATGCCGGTTTGCATCAGTGCTGCGAGCCAGACCAAAACATCACACTGAGCAGGACACATCCAACTCAGTCCTTTGTCTTGCAATCACGGTGTTTGCACAGGCACTTCAGGGCACATGGGACAAGCAAGGTTCAGGCCCTTCACACGTGTTTGGCGAGTCTAAGAATTGTTTAAGTTGTTGGAGAAACCTTCCCTGCAGACCATCCTAATTCTGCATCATTGAAAACATCTGACAATATTCAAAACCACTGCTGTCTGTTCTGCTCCTCTGTGGATTCAAACTCACCACACATGGCAGAGAACTGCCTATATTAAGAAGGGCTGTACACAGGGCGAATCAACTAGGATAAAGAGAAAAACATACACAGTCTGTCACACATGACAGGAAAAGCACTATTTCTTTTAGACAGATAACATGTTTTCTGACAAAATTCCTTTAAAATGTGACACATCATCATTTGCCATTGTCTCATCTCCATCTTTGTAGTTCATCTACATCTGCCCCTCAGACCCTCTGGCTTCTTTTCAAACGATTCCTTGGGATAGGAAATAGCATTGCTCATCTCTGGAGGAAGCACCTTCCCAAGCCAAAGAAAAGCTCTGTACCCAGGAAACACACCAAGCTCCGAAGCCCCATGGTAGGGAGCAGGCCTTCAACATTCAGCAAGGGCATCCTTAACTGTCCCATGTGCCACACTCGTCATGGATGTGGAGGGAGCACAACACTTAACAGTCACTGCAGCCATACGAGATAGAAATTTTAGTCCTTCACACTTAGCACTGCATTCAATCTTCCTTTGCAAAAAATTAGCCAAATTTTGAACTGTCCCTTTACACAAAGCTATTTGCAAACTCTTGGAAAAGCCTAGGTTTTTCATGCCCAGAAAGTTAAATTAATTCAACATTCATTTCCAAATGCCTGACAATTAAACAGCTACTACGTGCTAACACAGCCATCCCTCTTCTGTCCCATGCAGAGTTACAGGAATGCAACGATTGTTTGCATTCACTTTAAATAAATCCAGCAGGAACTAACTTCGCGATAATTGTTCACTTTTCAGGCAGCTTACTTAACCACTTTTCCTTTCCACAGTCTCTGAGGGGCACAGATTTTCTCTTCTGTGTTCAAGCTCTCCCACTGACAGCACCACAGCTGCTGATTGCATCAGGAAGGTTTTCAGGAAGCAAAATTTCCTCCTACACTTTCGGGTCTTCTACCACCAGGCAGAGTCTTCCAGCTAATCATAATTTTCCTCTCTTGGGAGCTGCTTCTCTGATTTTCCTTAAACAGGCAACAGGATGAAATTCCTGAGTTACACTCCCCCAGGGAGGTGTGCAGCCAGTAGCAACTGGGGGAATGAAGTTAATCAAGAGACTCCTCCCGCAGATGAAGCCTCACTTTTAATTTACCATCCTCACCAAATACGAATAACTCACAGTGGGTTTTATACCCTGGTAACACCAACGCTTCTGTAGCTTGTGCTGTTGCAGTACAGAAGTGATCATTTGTTTAAAAATAAATAAATAATCAGGACAGTAAACTTTTTCAGTTTACTAGTATAAAACGACTCTGGTGTTTAGAGAGATGCCTCTTAAGATGAGCAAAAAGCAGGATTTAGCAATACCTTCATCCACACAGTGCAACTCGATGACTTCCAAAAAGCGGCAGGAAGGCACAGCCAGAGCTGTGTGCTCTCACTGCAAAACTTTAAAGGCTGGAGCAGCCAGTCCCAGGAGGCGCTGAGGGCAGCGCTGCGAGCTCGTACCCCCAAGAGCCCGGGCAGTAACGCTAACACCAAACCGAGCACGGCGGGGGGCCGAAACAGCGAGGCTCGCCGCCTCTCCAGCCCGAGCAGCGCCAAGGAGCCGCGACGCGACCGCCTGGGAGCACACTCGGGGCGAGGCTGCTCGGCGGGGAGGCGGGGGCGGCGGGAACCCGCTCTCCCTCACGCCGTGCCCGGGGAACTCGCCGTGCCCGGGAACTCCCCGCACCCCAACCCGCCGCCGCTACTGACCTTGCCTGCCGTCGGGGAAGAGCGAGCTGCCGGCCGGCGGGGCCTTGCCCAGGCAGGGCGCTTGGACGTGAAGGACGAGGAGCCAGAACCAGACGTGTGCCGCCCGGCTCCGCGGGACACATGGCATGGTGCGGGCAGGGAGCGCCGAGCGGGGCGCCGCGACCGCCGACGCCTAGCCGGGCCGCGGCATGGCCGGGCGGCAGGGCAGCGGCGGAGCGGCCTCCCGGCGCCGCCCGGACACAAGCGCCGCTCCCCAGAAGGGCTGCGCGGGGCCGTCCCGGTGTCTGGTTTCTGCCGGCGGAGGAAGGAAGGCCGCGGGGAGGGAGCCGCTCCCGGGAGCCCCCGCCTCTGAGCCGCCGGGGTTAACGCGCCGGAGCGAACCGGGCCGGGCCAGCGGGGACGGGAGAAGAGGCCGCCAGCGGGGGCTGCCGCCCCCCCCCACTCCGCCCTCCACAGCGGCAAAGGTGGGGCGTTAGCCCCGGCAGCCCTCGGGGAGGCCGTCCCGCACAAGGCAGCCTCCCCGCCTTGGCCCAACACCGCGGTTGTCCGCTGAGGGGCCGGGGGAAAGGAGGCCGCCGCGGCCTCGCAGCCCCGCACCCGCCCAGGCAGAGGATCCCCCCCCGGCTTGTGGCGAAAGTGCTCGAAGCACGCGGGTGTTCGACGCGTTTTCCGCCACTTCCCGCCGCAGCGGCAAGGGACTGCGGCGGCCTTGCCCCGCCTGAGGCGCCCGGCACCCAAGGGCCCTCAGGGCCCGGCCGGGGCCTCTGGCCCTCGCGCAGCCAGAGGCCCGCTTCCAGGTTGTCTCCCCAAGGTGCTGAGGCTGTTCCTCTGTTTTAACAGTGTGCTGCCACGTTGGGGTTACTTCTGAATGTCCTCCCTCTCTAGGGAAAGTTTCTAATAGACTTGGCACCTACGTTTTTAAGTGCATGCCCTATACTCTCTGCCAAGGATCTCCTCGCATGGCCTCTGTTCCCCAGGTACCACAGGTGGGTGCCCAGGGCACGGCTTCGGTGCCGTCCTGTCCGTGAGACCTGGGCTGAGTTCCTTGTCTGCTTTGATAGCCCTCTGCTTAAAATTGACTCTACCATGGGTTTCTTGGATAGTTTCATGGCAATCTATGCTTAATTACGCTCATTCCTCTGCTCAAACTTTCCCAAAGGCGAATGGCTGTCACAGTTCAGCTTCCTTTACTGTGAGAACACTGCACCGTAAACTCCAGAGAACGAAAATGCAAGAAAGAGTTAAAACTCCAAGGATTTCTAAATCAGATAGAAATGTGGCTTCTCCCAGGCTTGAGGCATGATAACTGTGGAAACAGAATATATTTATAAAAGAGTGGTATTTGATTTATGAGTCATAATGTGCTCTCTTCTAGCTAATGGAAGGACACAGACCATGCAAAAGAGGATGATTTTGTGTAATATTTGATATCCAACAACACGTGCCAAGAGAAGATTTGCTCATTGCATGGTGTTTATTTTAATATAGCCGTCCATATATTCTGCATATGCATAACATTATTGCCTGTTACAGCCACAAGTTTCCTGATGTGCTTGCCGTTAGGATTCTTTGAATAGTCTAGTCACATAGTGGGCACTGGACTGTTTTGTGACATTGGATATTGTAGCCTGCTTAGCTCTTTATCAGTACTTCCCTGAAACTAATTTAAAGCTAAGCGTGACCTGAAATTGATGTAATGTCTATAATACTTAACATTTTAAAAACACTTGACAATTGTTGCACAGAACAAGCTACACAATTTGCCATTAATATTTTAAAATAATTAAATTGGAGAATAAGGAAGTATACCATAAATGGAATAAAAATGAAAAGGACTGTAAAATGAGCAGAACCAGCTAGGAGCATTAGAAAGAAGGGGTGAAAGTTCAAGGGATGGGCGTATGTTTACTGGTTTAACAAACTTCGTGAAGGCAATGAGAAAAACAGCCCTTCTGTGGGAGGCATTTAACTATTTGCTTCACTTTCCAGTCATCTTTTTGGGTAGGAGTTCACTATGTCTGATGGGAGGCAACTAGTATTTCATGCAGGATTCCATCTTGGTTTCTTCCTCAGCAGGAAAAGTTAATTCCCATTGCCTATAATGCTCTCCAAGCATGAGATGTTTTCCTTCTGCCCTTTCCTGAGACTACAGAGCTCCTCATTCTGGACTAACTCTTTCAACCTGTTACTCCTGCCTGTTTTCTTGCCTGTTATCCCTTCTCCAGACAGCATCACATGAGAGAAAGACAAAAATCAGGAAATGATAGAGAAATAAAAGCTTTAGGAACTCAAGAGAGTTTGTGGGAATGTGGGTGTTTTCTTTTGATTTGTTTTTTTTTTTTAAATGACCAAAAATTGTAGATGCAAAAGTCATACAGAATGGAGAAGGAGAACTGTGGGAATCTGATCCGAAACATCTATAACTCCCTGGGCTTTGTGCCAGCATGCACATACACAGAAGAAATGATTCACTGGGTGTAGTGTCAGAAAATACCCTGGGGGACAGTAGGGTTCCTGCTTAAGGGATGTTGTGGCTGTAGCTGACACAGTCACATACAGTTAAAATGTGAAGCAGTGGCACAAGTAGAAAGCACTTTCCTGCTGTGAGGACATACTGGGGCCAGCTATTTAAGTGGACAGAATTTATGGCACTGTGTCTTCCCAGTACAGACCTGATTTAGAAGAGCATTTGTGGGCTATTAAAATAAGATACCTATATATTAAACTATTTGGTCATTCACAAAGAATTGTAAAAGTCTAATGATAGGGAATTAATTAGTGGTTTCCTGTTCCAAAGAGGTATAAACTGAGGTTTTGGAGCCTTTTGTGAATGTAAGGGCATTTTTTTTATAACCTCAATTATAAAAAGAAAAAATACACCACCACATCAACGGTGTTCTTGTGGCAACAACAGTATTGCAGTTCAGTAACTGCAGCTCAACACAGAAAAGCCCGTACATTTATTGAAAGGAGGTCAGAAAAGAACAAGATACATGATCAAGAGACACAGTCAAGCCTGGATTGACAATCCAGGCACAATCAATATATGGATTCTTTTAAATTTAAGTAGACTTCCAGGACAGCAGTAAAAGAAATGTGCGTATAGGAATTCATATGCTTGCTTAAATGCGTACAGAGAGACAGAAAAGCAGAGGTTATGAGCAGTGAGGAACTGCAACTTAAATTATATGATTTGATGTTGAGGAGTTGCTACAAAACGAAGCCCAGCTGAAGACAGGAAATTTTGCTTTACTAGGAATGAGATTCTCCTGCCCAAAGTTTAAAGATCTAAAAGGCATCTAATATACGCATGCTTCTCTGCTCCTTCAGTCAGCAGGGAGAGAAGATACCTCTGGAGGATAATGCATCCCTTTCTGTCACATGCAAGGTGAAACACTGTCTAGACCTGACTATCTATTAACTATACAGGCAGCTGAACGATTTGCTTGGAGTAGAAATGTTAAGAAGATGAATCACATGTGATTTGGTGGGCTGTGTTAAAGGTACTGAGTATTAGCAGAGAGATGAACTGAAAGAGAATTACTCTGAATCCCAAAAACTCTGTGGAGTTTGCTGGGTCATTATTGTGCATCCGTTGTTTTTTTTTCTGAGACAGACTTAGATGGAAGTTTGTGAGTACTTTTTTTTTTATCTTATTGCCTCTTTCTCATTTAGAGATGCAGCCTCTTAACACAACTAACTAACTATTGGTAATTGAATCAGAGACACTATTGGAGCTCTCAACTTCCATTTCAATTATAAAGATTTTTGGAATTTCATGTGTTACTCATGCAAAAAAATATTTGCTGACATTCAGCTTATGGTGTTTCTGTGGGCAGATTCAAGTAACAGAATGAAGCAAACTCTAAAGTAGTCGGTGATTCTATTACATGAATTTTTGGGCGATGCTCACATTCAGATTCCCGATCGGTGTTCAAACATGGATTGTTATTTATAATTGGTGAGCTAATTCACAAAATAATAATTTCATGCTTGGACTATGTGAATTTAAAAGCTCATTTGGTCTTACTATCCATATTAGCAGTTTTAAAGCATGTTTCTGGAGCAACAGGTCCCTTTGAAATTAAGTTTTTATGAAAATTAGTGCCAGGAAAATATGCTCTCAGTGATCTATCTAGAAAGCAAATGAGGAGAGGACATGAACATGATTAAAGTAATTTTTTAAATTAAAATTTATATCTGTATTCAAATAATACTTTCTGGAGAATACGTCTGTGGTCCATGAAGCATACCTGTGATGGTATGATCATTGTGTTGTCTAACTGAGTATGTTGGTTGTGTTATCTAACGGAGATTTTGTAATGAGAAACCTGTATACATTTCCTTCTACACTTTTAAGAAAAGAATTACCATGAAAATCTTCCCATGGTGGATACACACCAAGTCATACCAAACCTTCACTCTCAGGATGGAGAAAGTAGAGTTGTAAAATCCAGTTCAAAATGTAACTGTTAACAGTTATTGTCTGAGTTTAGTGAAAAGCATGAGATTGTAGTCCTCAGCTCATAAAAAGCCAAAGGGAACCATATGGGTTCCAGAAATTAGAACTGAGAAAATAAACAAATACGAAATGTCCCTTTTTGCTATTTCCCTTCCCTTCTCCAAAATTTTGTTTTAATGAGAAGAAAATGCCACGAAAAGAATTATTATAAAACAGAATTCTATGGCAAGAATGCAACATTTAAGAATAATTTAAAGCCCATTTAAGTAACACATATTAATAACTCTTTTTAATGAAATCTGTTCAAGAGCTTTACTATTACTACTCATTGCTTCAGTATGTTGAATAGAAAAAGGCAAAAAAATCCTTTGCTGCTACAAAAATGCCCCGAGAAATAGTGATACATTCAATATTTCAGAAATCTGCTTTAAGCTACAAAACTTACTTCCATATTGAAAACAGAACCCCATCTCCCTTGCCAAAACATTTCAGAACAGCATACAGCTGGTTCAGTTGCTATTGTAATCATAATCAATCTGTCATTTGTGTACGAGGTCTGTAAAGGAAGTGAAAAATGATAGGGATCCTTCGGGGTAAATTGTAGGAAAATTATCATTTTCAGCAAATGTTTATTTGGCATATTTATCTGAAACATTTTTAAAGGCTATTTGAGAAATGCCTGCAGGGACACTTTTATCTCTGATACAATACAGTCAAAATCAATAGGCAGTTTCTGTTGGTGGTCTGAACTGCTGCAAGCTTTTTAAGTTTACTGTACAGACTGATGCTATCTGAAGGCAAACTAGCAACCTTAGCCCCATGCATTACTTTAGCATAGTACTATATAAAACTCAAAAAGCCTCTTACAAAACTCTACAGGATCTGTTTGAGATTTCCACAGTAAACAAGTCAGCCATTATTTCCCCATTATCACCCAAATACATCCCAAAAGCCTACGCCCATCAAGTTTATTACAGTTTTCAAAAAGATTGAGTCAGTAACACCAATTACTCTGACACTTTGATAAAGAGAAGACTCCAGAAAGTTACATATTAGCAACAAGCCTCTGGCAGCATTGTGGAATAAATAAGAAACAAACAGAAGACAGTATTTTCCAGAATAATAATCCTTAGGTAATGTATCTGATGAATTTTGCAATACTTTTTGAAAATAGCTGATGAGTTTTTTAACATGTTTCCAGCTACGGAAATGTTCTGATGGTATGACAAATAAATTATTCAGCGAATATTTATTTTATTATTCATCTAGGTGTATCAAGCGCCCTTACCTGCCTCTAAAACTTCTTCTCTGAGATGAATGACGAAAGAAAAAGACAAACCACGCAAGACTGAAAAGGAATTTGTCTGGTGGTCAAAATATAAGCAAAAAACCTGGACAAGCGTTTCACACTTGCAGCCCTGAGTTCAAAATTCAGTACCAGTGTTCCGGTGAGGTACCTCAGGTCACACTCTGTTGCTCTCTCTGGGTGGCTAACAAAAAAAGCAACATATCTTCAGACACGATTCCCTCCCCCTCCCCTTTCTGAATCTTTATTACTGTTCAGCCTCTGCAGTATATCAAGATGTGCCGAGTAGAGAGATACTCAAATGGTAGAGGAAATTAAGTGCAAGACACGGTTTCTGCAATTTTTCCAGTGAAATACTTAAAATTGGGCGTGGAGGTAGCAGTCTGATCAGAATGGGGCAGAATTCAATCTGGAAAAAATCCGCTTCTGCACTGTCCATCCTGCTAATGATTTACCAAGTGAATGTGTCATAGTCTCTGCATGGCTCAATTACAGATTATTTTTTCCATGTGAGCTAATAGTGGAAGGACTAAGTAGAGGGGGGAAATTGAACAAGAACTTACTTATTTCAAATATTTTACTAACCTTCATTGTGGGTAAGTGCTGACACTAGTGCTAAGGCAGCCAGCGCTGCTGAGGGCTGGGGGGCACTTCACCTCCTGTACCATTTGCAGAACCTCTGCAGTGGTGCGGCTCTGATTAAAACTCGGCATTTGCACTTTATATGGTTGTTGCACTACTGGTGTTGAAGGATCCTTGGCTTTCTCTCCTGCCTGTACTGTTTTACAGTTGGCTGTGCAACACTGATGGGGCTGATGGGGTTGTTGGGTTTCACTGCAAGGATGATTTACTTTGGGTGAGAGAATTTGAGAAACTGATGCCATTCAGCAGGCTAAGGGATACAAATGAATGCCCTACTATGGAAAACGCCACCTGAATGCAACCCTGGTCAAGTGATTAAGAGGTATGGAAGCCTAGAAAAAATCCATCGTTTGGAGAAAGTGGGGAAGAAACATCAGGAGTCCATTTTTGAAGGCCTGCTGCAGTCAGCCTTTTGAAGGCCCATTATTTCAAATTTTTTGTTTCGTTCTAGTACCAGTGTTTTTAGTACAGCAAGTAATCTGGAGTCTAAGCCTTCCCAAAGAGTTGCATTGCTAATTCCAGTAAGTTGTACTCTCATTATATGCAATACGAACTATCTATAAAACTTCCTAATTACTCTTTTTCCCCTTTAGCGCTCCCATGATCTGGCTGATACTTTTCTAGGGTCACTGTAGATATAAACCCAAGTGATGAGTGGGCTGCTGGCAACAAATGGCACACACAGCAATGTCTTTGCAGGAACTTCAACAAGATAAATCAGTTTAAAGACTATGGAGAAATAATTTACATGTTAAATCTTTCCTTAATCTCCCCCAGATGGCTGATGCACAGTGCTTTATTTAGGTATATTTAGAATCTCTTTCGTTTTCAAAACGCACACTGACTGATTTATTTAAAAGCGGAATGGGAGAGGGAAAGCCTCGGTTCCAACTCCCATCCGTTGCTTTCTGTTCCTGCCGCAAACTTGGTGGGAAAGCGAGTTTCGGGCACCGCGCAAGGCAGGGATGGGGCCGGCTGCAGCTGCCGAGCTCCCCGGGCCGGTGCCGGCCGCCGCCGCTTCCCGGCTCGCCGGGGCCCCCTGCGGGCGGGCGGGCGGGCGGGCTGGCTGCGGGGAGCCCCCGGCTGCCGGTAGCCCGCGGCCGCCCCTCTGCCTGCCGGGGAAGCGGCTTCTGCCCGCCGCCGGTCTTGCCCGCTTTTGCCTTCGCCCAAGCACTGCGCGCTACCGGCAGCCGCACTTCACAGCTTCGTTGTCCGTGCCGTTCCTTTTAAAATTAGGGATAGCCACCGTCTTCCGAGGTGCCGAAAGCAGGACAGGTGTTTGCCGGTCCCTGTCCTCAGTGGGGTCATTTTGGGGGGCGCAGAAGCACGTCCAGGGCTGGTGCCGAGCTGTCTCAGGCAGGAAGGCGCAGGTTGTTTCAGGCTCGCCCTGCAGCTGAGCAGCGGTGCCCCCAGCACTTCCCAAGCGCAGGAGGGAAGGCAGGCGATCTTCTTTAGGAGCTGGGCGGACTTTTTGGGAGAGGGCATCGCCTCGTGTCGGGCACTTGCCACACTCAGCCCACGGACGCGCGCCGCCCGCTTGGTTCACGCGCACGGTTCCCAGCCGGACCGGCGGAACAGGACGGAGGCGAGCAGCAGGGATGAAGCCGGCGTGAGTACCGCGGCGCCGGGGCGGGGGGGCGGGGGGGGGGGGAGGGGGCCGGGGGCGCGGCCGCCCGCGCTCAGCACCCGGGAGAGCTCCGCCGCTGCACCGCGCATGCCCCGGCCCCACCGGCGCGGATATAACCGCGGCGCGGCGCGGGATCGGCGCCAGCCGCGCGGACCCGTCGAGCCGGGGAGACGCCGTCCCCGTTACCGTCCCCGCCGCCGCTCCCGCAGCCCCCCCGCCGAAGAGGCTGCCGGCTGCTGCTGGCTCGGGGGTCTGGGGAAAGGCTCCCGCGGACCCGTCGCCCTCCCTAGCATGGGATGGGCGAGCCCTGCGAGCGCGGTGCCTGCTCGCCAGCCGCCGGCATGAAGGAAGGAGCGGACTGGGAGCCCTGGGACGCGCCGCTGGGTTTCCTGGGGGGCGCCCAGATGGGCAACAGGAGCAACGTATCCTTCCTGGAGGTCTTCAAGAACATCAACTTGGAGCGAGCCGACGGGATGCAAGGGGACAGCTCCGACGTGATGCGGATTGTCATCTCCCTGGTGTATTCCGTGGTGTGCGCCCTGGGGCTGGTGGGCAACCTGCTGGTGCTCTACCTGATGAAAAGCAAACAAGGCTGGAGAAAGTCCTCCATTAACCTCTTTGTGACCAGCCTGGCGGTGACTGACTTCCAGTTTGTGCTGACCTTACCGTTCTGGGCAGTGGAGAACGCGCTGGACTTCAACTGGCTCTTCGGCAAGGCAATGTGTAAGATTGTCTCATATGTGACAGCCATGAATATGTATGCCAGTGTCTTCTTTCTCACTGCCATGAGTGTGGCTCGATACCGCTCTGTGGCTTCAGCCTTGAAGAATCAGAGGCGAGGTCACCCACTGGGTGGCTGCTGCTCTGCCAAGTGGCTTTGTGCCCTCATCTGGCTGTCAGCTATCCTGGCTTCCCTGCCCCATGCCATTTTTTCCACCACTGCCACCATCTTTGATGATGTGCTCTGCCTCGTCAAGTTCCCCGAGGGCCGAGGCAGCAATGCCCAGTTCTGGCTGGGTCTGTACCACATCCAGAAGGTGCTGCTGGGCTTCGTGGTGCCGCTGGCCATCATCAGCCTCTGCTACTTGCTCCTGGTGCGCTTCATCAGTGACAAGCATGTCGGCAGCACCTGCAGTGGCCCCAGCACCAAGCGCCGCTCCAAAGTGACTAAGTCAGTGTCCATCGTGGTGCTGTCTTTCTTCTTGTGCTGGCTGCCCAACCAAGCGCTCACAACGTGGGGCATCCTCATCAAACTCAATGTGGTGCACTTCAGTACTGAGTACTTCCTCTCCCAACTGTACCTCTTTCCCATCAGCGTGTGCCTGGCACACTCCAACAGCTGCCTCAATCCCATCCTCTACTGCCTCATGCGCAGGGAGTTTCGCAAGGCACTGAAGAACCTTCTCTGGAGGATCACCTCACCTTCCCTCACCACCATGCGCCCTTTCACCGACACCACCAAGCCCGAGCAGGAGGAGCAGGCCCTGCATGCCTTGGTACCTGTCCAACCCGTCCCTGCTTCTTCCCCCGCTGCAACCATCCAGCTGGAGGTGGCCTACTACCCCCCTGGGGTGGTGATGTACAGCAGCCGCTATGACCTGCTGCCTGCTAGCTCCACGGAGCAGCGCTGCTGAGATGAGCAGGGGACTCTGGGGGGTGGGACTGTGGGGTCTGTGCAAGATGTGGCCCTGGGATATTGAATGCCTTGTAGGGACAAGGGGAGGAGGGGTGGGTAAAAGAGGGCTTCTATGTGAGAGATGCTCTTTTGGGGTTGTGTCTGCTCTCAGAAGCTTGTTGATGCAAATTGTTGTCTTGAAAATGTCCCTCAGACTGGAGAACAGGAGTAGGAGGCAGTAGTGGTGCACTGGGGATTAGGGTGTCTCTAGGAGATGCTTTTTTAGTGCTTGTACCTGTTCTGGGGAAGAGGAACTGGGGAGGGTGACAGGACTCCATCCAGGGAGGACACAGGATGTTCAGGGCACCATAGGGAGGAAAGGAGCTGGATGGGGTGGAGTGAAGCTGGGAGGTGCAAGCTGCAAGGGGCCAGCAGCCCTCCCACCCCTGCGTGTTTGTGGCAGGGGGAGGGAGCTGGGCTGCTTTTTCACTGCTGTGTCGCATTGTAAATGATGCCAGCCCGGCTGTGGTCACTGCTCCCCGGGCTCCCAGTGAGGGCACAGGGATCAGGCAGCCTATGTCCTATTTCATACCTGCCCTGATGGGAACACCTAGGACAAGTGGGTACAAGGGTCCTCCTTGTTCAGGCTTGGCCCGTTCCCCTCTCTTAGGGACCCAGGAGAGACGGGACAAGGAGCACTGTGCTCCCCTCCGGATCTGTGCAGAATCTGCTTTTCCAGCTCCCCCCACCCCCTCTGCTGCTGCGAGGATACAGAGCATCCCAGACAGCCAAGGAGAAACCCAAGGACAAGGCTTGCAGCTTCAGGGAGAGGTGTTGCTTTGCCTGGGTTTGGAGGGGAGGGTGTGCGGCCCCTGACATCATGTTCCCCAGCCTCTCTCCAGGCTGCTGTGGGGGAAACCTACAGCCCAAAACTGTGTGCGGCAAGGCAGGCATCTCTTCCAGGGCACTGAGGCTGCACACTTTGTTCTTGCTGCACTTCAGACTCTTTATGACTCCAGGAAATCAGCACAACTGTAAATAAAAAAGGGAAAAAGAAACAAATCATAGCCACCTCAAGCTGCTTGCTCTGGATACTTCTGGGTTCAGCTAAAACCAACAACAAAGGTTTTTGTTCTGCTAAAGTGTTTAAGGGCCTGCATTGATACTTGCCAGTGTTTCAATTAACTCCAGCTCAATTCCTCTGGTGTGAGCAGCCCTAGAGCCTGCAGTTCAGTGCTCTCACACCCTGGAGAAGGGCAGGGACAATGCCTGTTCCAGCCTGTGTTCCAGAGAAACATCTGGGAAATAATTTGATGTTGATCTGAAATGAACTTTTAAGAGCATGAAAAAAGTGTAATTTTAAGCTGTGAGACTTTTTATGGTAAGGTTATATATTTACTTTTTAAAATATTTTTTAAATTATGAGGAAAAAATAATTTAAAATGGAAAGGTCAAAATATTTCTTTTAAAAGATGGAAAAATGCAACAGTTCTGGTTTTGTTGTCAAAACACAAGTTCATTACTCCCCAATAGTGTGTATGGGATGAATACATAAATACAATATTCAAAACTCCTATTTCCAGATCCTTCCCCTGCAGCCTAACTCCAACATCTGCCCAACTCTGCTAAAAAAGCGCTTCTGCAGAGGGTTGTTTGTCATCTCTAAGTACTGATGTGGTGCAAACTTGCTATTTCTGTCCAGAGAAAATTGCAGTGCCATTAGTGGCAATTATGCTTTGCAGACTCTGTTAGGTTTACTGTACGTGTTGGTAACTCCTGTTGTAAAATTCGGGTTTGGTCTGGAAGCAGCTAGTTCTGCTACTTGCAAGGAGAAGCTGTTCTGTTTTTTCAAGGCAGAAGAGACTTCTACTACAGCCTTGGGCGCTTGCTAACTGGGAAGGTACAGGTGCCTGGAGAAGAACCGCAGAAGTGGGCTCGCAGCTGATGGACATACTTACACAGATGCAAAGACTTTGAAGAAATCAGATATATCCACAGAAGAACCTGAGCATCTAAGTACTGTACAACTGCCCCTCTAAGTTCCTAAATCCTGACTTGGGTGCCAGTTGAAGTCTGTAGGTACTTAATTTTTTTTTTTCCTAGTAAAATTTCTTGTGCCTAGAAGTCTGCTCCTGAGCATGCCTAAATCTGCTTAAGTCTGTAGAATTTATCTCTGTGCTTCATGGGGATCTCCCAGTAAGGACTGGCCGCAGTGTGTATCCTAAGCAAGGGAGGCAGCTCTGCATCCCACCACAGAACACCATGTGCCAGGCCACACTAAGTTAGGAGGTGCTGTGAACTTAACTCATTCCCCCCATCCCTTTGCATCTATGTCTGTATATGCTTTTCCTGTCCCACCTTCAATGCATGTGCAGGTTATGCTCCTTCCTCTTCCTTTTGAAACATTAAATAAGTGGGCAGAGCTTTTGCCCACAGCCTAGGAGACTTAGCTTCCCCGCTTCCACATCCTTGGGGAATGACTGAATCTCTGGGCTACTCTGTGAATGTGCACAAATCCTCTGGCTTGAAACAGTTCCCTGTTGCATGAGTTGCCCACTGTTGCTGGATCATGAAGGGAGAGCAAGCCCTTGAACACTACTTTGCAGCATAGTGGTTAGGGTGTGAGCCCCAAAGAGGAAGTGCCAAGATTTTTTTCCCTTGTAAATACAGAAAAGAAATTGGATCCAGGTCTGGATTCTAGGTCTCCCCTTTCCAAGAACAATGACTAACTTGCTCCCAGGTCCTGGTTCAATTAAAGTTTCAGTATGCCATACAAGAGCCTGAGAGCTTTCTAGACCTGTAAGTCTAGTGGCCTAATGTGTCGAAGGATTTGCAAGAAATGCATTTGGGTCTCGTGTTCTGGGAGAAAGCCCTGTGCTAGCAGATGAAGAAAGCTACACTGTTGTGTGAGAAAAGGTTACCATGAACACTTAACTCTATAGTTCAGAGAGATCTAACTGTGCCTCTATAGGCCAGGAGAAAGTACCTAAATTAAGAAGAGGGGAAGAATCTCAAAGCCAGACTCTTTTCTTAGTGGTTGCTTTTGAACAGCATAGTTTCTTGCTTGGCTTGCTGGAATTTTAATCCCTATCCTGATGGTTAAATATTCTTGTGCATTACATAAAAAGCTATCCAGGTGTCTAAAGCGTAACTATGAATTTCAGTAGATAGCAAATTGCCTAAAAGACATCCCCTGCAGTGCTCAGCACGACAAAAACCATGTCCTTTGTGAATGTCAATGTAGACATAATTTTATGCCAGCAAAACAACACAGTAAAATAGATGATTTTCAGAACAACCCATAGTTAGCCCAGAATACTAGCAAGATATCATGCTCAGAGGAAGCCCCAGATATCTGATCACTAAAGACATAAAAACCTTACATTTGGCAAATCACCCAAATAGGAAAATACTTTGGGTGTGTAGGGACTAGACTATGGACTCAGAGGGCAGCTCTCTCTTAAGCTACTGATCCACCAGGTGTAGGTCATGAATCTGGTGTTCGAAAGAGGCACAACCCATCAACAACTGGCCAAATGTTTGTTTAGGCCAGACCGGCAGTTCAGGCTGTGCGCATCAGTGTGTGTCCAGCATGGCCAAAGAGCACTGCTCTAGCTGTGCATGAGCAGAGAGAAATTTTGCTCCACATGTGCTGTGAGTCCCAGCTATCAGTGCATGAAATGTGACCTCTGTGTTGCATGGGCAGGGGCACCAGCCTGGGCATTGCAAGGAAGGGGCAGTTGCTCTAAGTGTGCACACAGCATCAGGCATGTGGCCTGAGCAGAGGGTCTTTCCAGCTCCGGCTTTGAGACTACACATTAACAACAACAAATCCTACTGGGTATCCGGGGGTTTCCTAAGTAATCAGTACAACACGCTTCAAAAACATTCCTGTTTCCTCCAAATGTTCATGTCTTCATTTGTAACAATTACCTTTTCATGGACTAAAATAAACACAGCTTAAGAATACAAAACAATACTTACAGAGTTCTTCAAGAGATTTTCGTGATGGGTCTCCTCCTGTTACAGATGCCTGGTGGGGTGCTGGTAGAGAGGTGCACATTACTACAGAGTGATAGGGACCCGAAGGTGCAGGCTGACATCTAGTGACAAACTGAAAGAACCTTTAAAGCCCAGATATTTTCATTAGGCACTGACTTTGATTGCCTAAGGACTTTTAAATATCTCCCCCCCTCAAATAACTAACCAAGCTCTTAACGTAATAACAACCTCCAATTGCATTTCCAGGTTTCTCTTTGAAATGCCTCTTCAGTAGCAATATTGCTTCACTTTCTCTTTGAGTTATTTTGGCACTCACTTTAGCAGTAAAAAAAATCCAGTCCCCTTCATTCTCATTCACGACTGTCTGCTTTAAAACTTGATTATTCAATTGAGTGCCTGTGCAAAAAATCTGATCTAATCGGCATCCCTGAGCTTGAGCGGGCATAGGTATGGGTGCAGTGCAGCTCAAGGACATTAGATTGGGAGGTTGGATCCCCCGTTTCTAGTGAGGGTTATTTCTCTCCTGCTTCAAGAGAGAATTCTGATTAATCCATTCAAAGGGGGTTATTGAAAATATCTTTTTGTCATGATTAAGCAGTTATAAGAATCTCCTCCGGGTACATTCCCAGTATCAGTCAGTGCAGCGGCAGTTGAGACAAAGTCTGCAAGAAAAGGCTGTGCAGCCAGTTAACTCGTTCCTTTGCTGAAGTGTAGCTGGTAACATGCCTTAGACGTGTTCCCTAGTTGCAAGGAGTTGTTTTCCTTAGAACCGTCTCTTTCAAATCCATATGAATTTGCACATATGTGCAGGTTTCTCAGCCTATGTTTGTGTGTAGCCTCAGTGTCCTTCCCAAAATCTTAACTGTAAAATACAGACTCACAGGATGGCTGAGCAAATTGGGCCAAAAAACCAGCTGGAAACAGAAACAATTTATTTAGTTGTGGAAGTTTTTTGAAATGTTGACCTACCTGCTTGGGGAGGACTGCAGACCGTTCAGTGTGGGAAATAAAATAAAGGTAGCTCACTCAGATATCAACTCTCTCCCTCACTCATCCATTCCTTGGGACAATGAAATACTGTTTCTCCAAGGACATGTGTTTTGACTTGCACAGACCAACTGAATGAATACGCTCATTGCACAATGATCAAATTAACTATTCAACACTGACTTCTAGCATAATTGTTCAATGAACCTTTCCACTTTTGTTCAGAAGTCACATCTAACCTCATGCTGGATAAAACTGGAATCTTGTGGAAAAATGACTTGTCTCTGTATTTGTGAAAAAGTCTCTGATCAGCTTAGACAAGAAATCTGAAAATCAAATACCTTCAATTTTCTTTTCAGGCCAAATACTAAAACTGAGATAACAAAGTTATTCTCAATTCATAGCTACCAACAATTAGCCCAGAGTTAAGATGATGGGGAAGTCCCATCTGACCAAGCTGGTAACCTTCTTTGATTAGACAACTGGCTTGGTGGGTGAAGGGAGAGCAGTGGATGTTGTTTATCTAGACTTAAATAAGGCTTCTGATGCTCTCTCCCATGACATCCCCATACACAAACTGATAAAGTATGGACCAGGTAAGTGGAAAGTGAGCTGGCTTGAAACTGACTGAACCGGCAGGCTTAAAGGGTTGTGATTAACAGCACAAAGTGCAGCTGAAGGGCAATGACTAGTGGTGTGCCCCACAGATCAATATTGAGGCCAGTCCTGTTCAACATCTTCATTAATCAGCTGGATGATGGGACTGAATGCACCCCAGCTTGTTTGCAAATGAAACAAAAGTGGGAAGAGTGGCTGATACACCAGAGGGTTGTGCCACCATTCAGACAGTCCTCAGTGGGCTGGAGAAATGGGCTGACGGGAACCCCAGGCAGCTCAACAAAGTCCTGCACCTGGGGGCGGATAACCCCCAGCACCAGTACAGGCTGGGGGCTGACCGACTGGGAAGCAGCTTTGCAGAGAAGCACCTGGGGATCCTGGTGGACAAGTGGAACATGAGCCAGCAATGTGCCCTTGCAGCAAAGGCCAACAGCATGCTAGGCTCCATTAGGCAGAGCACTGCTAGCAGATCCGGGGAGGTGATCCTTCCCCTCTGCTTAGCCTGGTGAGGCCACATTTGGGATGCTGTCCAGTTCTGGGCTCCCCAGTAATTCAATAAATTTAATTTAAATGTAAGAAAAAAACCCGTTTTTTATGGTAAGTGAGGTCAAGCACTGGAGCAGATTGCCCAGAGAGGTTATAGAGTCTCCATCTCTGGAGATGCTCAGAATCTGACTTGACACAGCCTGACCAGCCTGCTTCAGCAACCCTGTGCTGAGCTGGGGGCTTCGACTAGGTCATCTCCAGAGGCAATCCCAACTATTCGGTGCTTCTGTGTGATTCTGTGATGGCACATACATTGCTATGAATATGTCTTTGTTCCAATACAGTAGAATTAGCACATGTCTGTCTTGCTTGACATTTATTCTGAAAAACCTCTAAAAAATTTATGCCCTCAAATCATCTCCTACTGTGTATTTCAAATCATCTATTATAAGTTTATGGTCATAAACAGATTCCAAAAATGTTTTTACTGCTTTTTATTTCTGCTGAAACAGCTGAGGGGGCTCAGAGGAAATATACTCTTCCTCTTGCCCATCAAAAGGCATTTCCTGCTGAACTCCAGTCCCTTATTCATAGGCAAATGCAGTGATGCATATAGAGGTAGAGAGCTACCCATGACCTCCTGAACTGAAGGTAACAGGGATCCTACAGCACCGTATTAAGTAATTGCTGAACCTGTACAGCTGATCATAAATAGTGAAAAGAAGAATCTAGTCTGAATTTCAGGTTTGACATTACATTTTCAGAGATGTAGACTGACATCTTGAATTTTCAGCATACTTGATATGAAGTCATTCCAAGTAAAATATTCCAAAAAACAAAATGCCTATTCAGAAAAGAACACCACTTGTTTGATAAGCTGCCATCCCTCTCTCAGAGATAACCATAGTTCTAACAGCTGTTTTATTGCCATGTTTTGCAACGTTATGGCAATCTAACAATATTTGGGATATACTTCTTAAAGGTCTACTTGTTGGGATTGGGTGTTTTGTTGAAATCTCAGCACTTTATTAAAGAAACAAGTCAGCCCTCAAAATCCCTGGAATCTGATAACTTGCAAATTGTATTGCAAGATGGCATTTATTAAAAAAAAAAAAATCAGATCTGAATGTTGAAAAGCAAAACAAATCATTTGCGATACATTTGCACTTATATGGTGATCTGCCAGCCATGCAACTCCAGGCTAGTGCTCCCAGCCTTTAATAAAAGGCATCTCTGCCAGAACCTTTTTCTTTCCCTCATGTCACTCCCTAGACACCACAGTTCTGCTATTTTTCCCTCCTCCTCAGCACCTAATGAGCAGAGGGGCCCTGAAAACAGAGGTGTCAAAGACCCTGATGCTGCCTCTTGTCCCCTCTATGTGCTGCGACCACTGTCCCTGCCTCCCGATGCACCTTACCTGTTGGGAACCAACAAAACAAAAATTCATCTGCCAAACAAATGGGGGATGGCTGTACTACAGGATTGACTCTTGGCATTAGCACTGAAGGTTTCAAAGGCCAGATTCTACCATGAGTTTGATGCTAAGCATGTCCTCTGTGGGCTCCTACCACCACGTGTCCATGTGGCAGTGTCTTCATTGGCATCACGTAGCTCGTTTACAGCTAGTAACAAGCAACTTTCCCTTATTGTCTACAGACAAAAAAAAGAGAACTGAACTGCAGCAGTGCATCACTATAAGGAAACTTCAGAGTAAGATGAAACAGGGACAAGACTGAGGTTAGAAAGCGATGCAAGGAAAGGCAGCTCCTACGGTCTGGAGAAGTGCTATAAATGTGATTGAACACTGGGGGGCAACCAAGCACCCAGCCTTCGAGGAGGAAAGTACTTGATCCTTAGAACCACACCAGCCCCATTCCCTCTCCTCCTTGGAGCAGACATAGCCTTTGATAATTATTCTTTCAAAAAGCCGTTCATTTTTTAGAAAAGGTCACAGATCTCTCTCTTTGAAAATAACAGACAGGATCTGTTTATCTCAGTCTACTGTGCAATCCAGAGTGGAGAACACTGAATTTTGTTTTCCCACTACTGCAAGTACTTACCTGGAGCAACATAAGGCAATACTCTCTGGTTTGATGTCTCTGCATGATGTGAAGTCATTATCTTTAATACACAGGTAAAATATTAATACATGGGGAGGTAAGAAGTTAATTTCCAAGAAGAAACTTTAGGAAACACAACTGATTAACACACCTTCCATACCTACAGGCGCAATGTATGAAACTGAATACGCCGTAGAAGGCACAGAATTACAAATTGCTTTTCACAGTTTAGTCTTGGAAAAGTGGCCCCAAACATTTGCTGCTCAAATAAACAAAGAAGGAGCAGCTAGGGAATAAGAAATGAATGCTGGAAACTTAGAGGGAAAAGTTTTGTTTTATAGATCATTTTTTATAGCTTTAGCATGCCAAAATAACTTGAAGACATTTTACAGCAGATACTTCCACCCTTTTCCTCCATGAAGCAATCCCTCTACAGTTCAGAAATATCAAATGTCATCATTGCCACACCTCCTACTTACACCATTCTCCCTATCTTTTGACATGCTGCAGGGACTGGTACCGATTCATGGGCACCAGTGCTAAAGCTTTGAGTTCTGCCAAGGCAAAGACATTTATGATTCATCCTGACTTGTGTAGTTTATCTGGAAGAAAAGTGTCTCCCACAAACCACCTGAGTTTCTTGTCTTCAGGGAAGTCAAAGAAACTTAATGAGATCACTGTGAAAGACAGAATGAACACTGGGAAAAAAAACAATTGTAACGTTACTAATACTGCAAGTCCTCTAAACAAGAGAACCAAAACTTCCTGGAATGGTTTGCTTGCATGACATGCCTGCTTGTTAAATGGAAGTGGCAGGCATTCGTAAGAGAAAGAAAAAGGAAAGTGTCATGAAGATAAGATGGCAGACTTGTTTCCTGCTTCCTTTCAATCAGCCATGACTAGTTCTGTTAAAGTGGGAGGGAGGAGTGGTTGGTTATCTCAAGACACCTTGTCTTCATCTAAACGTATCACTTGCGTAAACATGATACAGAGAAGCTCTTTATTTATTTGATTTCATGTATATGGAAATAAAACCAGATCAGAAAGGTAAGACCCTGGGTACTTCTAACTTTGAAACTCACATCATTGCAATAAAAGCTGATATTAAGTACAATATAACTGATCATATTGATAACTCAAGTCCTGAATTGATGTAAAAGGACAGAAAAAGTGGAACTTCTTAAATAAGTAGCACCACAGTACAGTTCCTCAATGCCTTCAAGATTTTTAACATTTTAGCATTTCTATTGCTGAAATACTTATTTTATCCCTTCTCATGTTTACATTTTAGATTGTTTTCAGTAACACCTGAAATACGTTTTCGACTTGAGAATGAGCACCATCATAATTTTTGTTTTAAACAGTTTTTCAAATTATACATAGTTTTTTGTCTGCTTGCTATTTTTGATGAAGACTCATTAAGAAAGATATTATTTTGAAGTCTTAGAAACAAGTATAGGATGTTTCTATGGAGAAATTTCCAAAGAAAAACTGACTCTATACTGTTCTGTGTTCTGTAGCATGCAGTGAATTTTAAAAGGAAAGATCATGAGAAAGATGATAATGTGAGTTCCTAAAACAGTTTTCTCTGAATACATTTGTGTCCTGGTTTTGGCTCGGATAGGGTTAATTTTCACAAGAAACTGGGAGGGGGCACAGCAGGGATGGCTGATGAACCAGCTAAGGGGATATTCTATACCATATGACGTCATGATTGGTATGTAACTGGGGGGAGCTGGCCGGGTGGAGGGTATTGTGGCTGGGGAACAGGCTGAGCATAGTGTTTCAGGTGGTGAGCAATTGCATTGTGCAACACTCGCTTTATACACACTCGCTTGTGTTATCCTATTAAACTGTTCTTATCTCAGCCCACGAGGTTTTACCTTTTTCTCTTGATTCTCCTTCTCATCCCACTGGGGCAGGGGAGGAGTGAGCGAGCGGCCACGTGGTGCTTAGCTGCTGGCTAGGCCTAAACCACGACAATTTGTAAATAAATAAAAGCATTGATATACGTGATGGTCACATCTCTCTTCTCTCTGCAGGCTCAGAATTCTTGTTACGTTGCTACAGATCTACAGTCACTCCGTGGGCCTGAATCAATGCCAGCTTTCTTTTTAACAGAGCAGAGATAGCACTGAGCATTCAAATTTTAATGTTCTGATAGTGTTTAACCTCAAAGTAAATATTGACAAAGACACAGGTAAACATTGCAAAGTTCCTTTCCGAGCCTCACACTGAAATTGGAGCTTTATCACCTCGGCTCCTGGAGCACGGGTTTACATGGTGCTTCAAGTCCTGCAGTCCTATAAAACCAAATCACCTGCTCCTTTCTCTGTTTTTATGGCTCCACAGAAGCCTTGCTCTTCCCTTAAAAATTCCTCCTTCCAGGAGGAAGGAGTTAATGGAAGTTAGTGAGTCAACAATGGCATAAAGCAAATTGAGAAGAAAAAACATCATTCATTTTCTGGCCTTCTCCACTTTGTCCCGGTTGACACCCTTGTGCTCCAGCCATCTCAGCACCTACAAAGTGTTTCAAGCACAGTCCGGGGGCTCAGTCTTCCAAGCTTTTCTCTTCCATGGGTGTGACATGAGGGGGATTCATGAAGAGCCACAAAACAAAAGAAACCAGAAAACGTCGCTTTTTCATAAGGCAGGATGAAGGAGCTGTGACGAAAGGTAACCTTTGCCATGCACTGAGCCCCATTTTGGGCTGGAGACACAATCATCAACAAGGTAGCTGAGGCTGACATGGGCTTGTTATAGTAAGGGCTTGCCTAAGGGAAAATTGTTTTTCCTGGAAATAAATGACTCACTCTACTCTTGAAAACACACAAAAATGATGAAGTTGGTGCATCTCTGCAGAGGCACCATATGCTCAAATCTAAACATTTATTTGTGGTGGTGTCAGTTCGTATCATGCAGAGCTAAGAGCTGATCAGCTCAACAGTGCATTTGACTGAACAGTGTTGATTACACATGCACAACATTTTAAAAAAAACCACCTGTCGCAGAAACACTAGACAGATAGCCATGTGTTTTGAAAGTAAATTTTCTTTAATGATATCAAAATGTAATTGTCAAACTAAACAGAAATGTTATGTTGTATTGAGGTATAACGGCCAGATTAAACACGAATATTAGCTCGTAAGCCTACGATGAACGCAACTTATTTACAGGTTCAGGATGTCAGTTGGGAACTAGTACTACACGGACTGTAACCAAATCTAAGCTTAGAATGATGACTCAAAATGCGCAGGCACTCACCGATAAGGCGAGGATCCCAATCTGCAGGAGTTTCCGTGGGCGGCATCCCAACCCACAGGGAGAGTCCCTGACTGCAGACCCGCTGCTCCAAGGGGGACTGGCTTGATTTGCCCTCCGGCGGGGCTCCATTTATACCCTAGGTTGGATCGGGGCTCGTGGTCATAAATGGTCAGCGGTCTGGAAACTTCTCTTAACCGAGGGGTTTCACTGGTTGAAGTGTTTTTGGCGGGCTTGGGTAGCTGGGGTGCGTGACTTGGGGCACCCTGTGTACGTGACTCCAGTCAGCATGTGGCTGGCCGGCTCGACCCCCAAACTGTGGCTTCTAGTTTAACTCTTTCCTTCCAGCGGTCGTGAAGTTTCGGCCTTTATTGGGGGGGGGGAGGTGTGTGTGCACCTGCCACATTCCACCCCATGACCACAGTCACAATCCGACTGGTTTCTTTGGAGTGGTGGTGCAGTCACCTCTTGCCTCCAAAGTTAAAAGGGAGCGCAGTTTTGGTGAGTACCGATGCTCATTATAAATCATTTCATCGGCTATCTTACAATTGTAACGGAACATCTATTGGGGCATCTACTATTTGGGTTAGTTCTAAAGGAGTATATTTAACAATGGAGATGGACCGCGTTTACATACACTTAACACAACTTACTACAGTGGAAATGGCAATAATTATGATTACAATCTTTATCAGGGATTGCAAGACACTGGTTAACCATCCTGATAGGGAAAACCTGAACACGGTGAAAATCTTTCCCAGCCTGTTGATGTTTAATGAGGCAGCAATTGCCTCCGAGTCCTTTGCTTTCCTCATTTTGTCAATTTGGGTTCGGAGGGGTATAGATACATTTGGGATATAAATGCAGCAGTCATCTACTGGTAAGTTCAGCATTCCACACACGCTTTGTTCCTTTAGCAGCATCGGGTCTAATACCACTCGGTGTCAGTGTCCTGGTTTTGGCTGGGGCAAGAGTTAAATTTTCTTCTTAGGAGCTGGTACAGTGCTGTGTTTTGGATTTAGTGTGAGAATAATGTTGATAACATGCTGATGTTTTAGTTGCTGCTAAGTAATGCTTAAGTCAAGGATTTTTCAGTTTCCCATGCTCTGCCAGCAAGCAGGTGTACAAGAAGCTGGGAGCGAGCATGGCCAGGACAGCTGACCCGAACTAGCCAAAGGGATATTCATACCATAGAACATCATGCTCAGTATATAAGCAGGGGGGAGTTGGCCAGGAGGGGCGCATCACTGCTCGGGCATCGGTCAGCAGGTGGTGAGCAATTGCATTGTGCATCACTTGTCTTTTCTTGGGTGTTCTTTTTTTTTGTTATATTCCTTTTCATTACAATCATAATAATATTATCATTGTTAGTATTACATTTTATCTTACTTTAGTTATTAAACTGTTCTTATCTCAACCCATGAGTTTTACCTTTTTTTTTCCTCCTCCCCATCCCACTGGCGGGGAATGGGAAGCGGCTGCATGGTGCTTAGTTGCTGGCTGGGGCTAAACGACGACAGCTGGGGGGTCATTTTGCTGCTGTGTTGTAATTGCTCATTCAAGAGTTCTAAGCTGTCACAGGTAGAATAGGCTAAAATACACACTTTCATGGTTAGGTCATGAATGGCTCGTCGGTTTTTGACAGAGGCAGTCCCCATTCCGAACACAGCCTCCACGCACCATTCCAGTCGTGTTTTTGCTCTTTGCCATGTTCCTTTTTGTAGCGGTTTTATCTCCCAGGGGCTGTAATCCCACTACTTATGCGGTATAGGCCCTTCTTGGTGAATCAGACAAAGGGAAGGCACAACTGACGTGCAAGCCATCCTGGGAACAGTTGGGTATAGCCAGGAATACAGACTGCCATCGGAACGTGCCCACACTAGATTGGGAAGGGCAGGCACATAACATATTTGGCATACACCCCCGCCGTGGTTTAAGCCCAGCTGGCTCATGGGTCGAGACAAGGACAAGGAGGTGTCACATCCCACCTGTGGGAAGGCAAGGTGACTCAAGTTTGTAGATCGCCTCGGTTTGGACTAAGGTGAGGCAGCACTTGAGGTCCGTACGAATGCATCAACTTTAATGCAAAACTTGAGAAACTCCCATAAAACAAGTATTCTGTAAACATTGGCCCACGCACAAAATATGGGTATACCTAAGCTATGCAGCTTTGCATGAAATCAAGGTAAGCCATATCTTAACAACTGTGAAAGAAGAGAGAGGGAGGAAAAAGAAACAGAGAAAAAGACAAAGAGATCACCAGTCCTCGATTCAGCAGTGAACCAGCCACCACCAGGTGTTCAATGTGGAGAATCACCACATGTGGCTCGGCCACGCCCCCATTTATCGGCCCAGTCCCTGGACTTCTGGAACCTTCACTCACCCCAGTTTCAGGAGCAGCTGAGATCCCAGTCAGTCACCAGGCCTCCTCCCGGGCTTCCTCTTCCCGCTTCTGGGCTCTCCTCTCACCCCAGCTGCAGGAGTGGTTGAGACATCCATCAGTCAAGTCAACGGAAGTGACACTAGGCCCCTCCCCACGACTTAACCGTTTCTCGGGCGTTTCCCGCGCTTACAGTGTTGTCACTGGGGGCCTGTCCCTTACAGAGGAGAGAACAGAACAAAAAGCTCGTGAGTAGAGACAAGGACAGGGAGGGATCACTCACCACTGATGGTCACAGGCAAAACAGACTCGATTTGGGGGGAAAAATAAACCAGTTTAATTTGTTACCACTCAAATCAGAGTAGGATGATAAGAAATAGAACCATATCTTAAAAACACACCTTCCCCCCGCCCCTCCCTTCTTCCCGGGCTCAGCTTTGCTCCCGATTCCTCTACCTCCTTTCCCCCCCAAGCGGCGCAGGGGGACAGGGAGTGGGGGTTGCGGTCAGTCCATCACACGCTGTTTCTGCTGCTCCTTCCTCCTTGGGGGGGGAGGACTCCTCACACTCTTCCCCTGCTCCAGCGTGGGGTCCCTCCCACGGGGGTCAGCCCTCCACAAGTTTCTCCAGCTCAAGTCCTTTCCACGCACTGCAGTCCTCCTCAGACTGCTCTAGTGTGGGCTCTCCCACAGAGCCACGCTTTTTCTGGGCCCAGCCACCTGCTCCAGGGGCTGCAGGGGAATCTCTGCTCCGCCGTTAACCTCCATGGGCTGCTGGGGGACAGCCTGCCCTCTCACCACGGGCTGCAGGCGAACCTGCGCCGGCGCACCTCCTCCCTCTCCTTCGTCACTGACCTCCGTGTCTGCGTGGTTGGTCCGAGTTGGAGCTGGAGAAGCTTCTAGCAGCTTCTCACAGGAGCCACGTCTGTAGCCCCTCCCCTGCTACACAAACCCAACACAGCCCTGTGTGAGTATATGAGGACAGTCCCCATAAGCATTACATTTTAAGGCAGTGGGCCGTGCATAGCTGGTATTACTACAGACAGCCCTGTACCAAAGCTTCCCAAACAGGGGGGTATAACCACAATAACGGCATTTTATCTGTGTTCTTGCATTGGATTTCTGTTTGGCAATCCCAAAGTGGGGATGTTTTTACCAGTGTTGCCCCATTTTTTTGCCCCGTCCAGTCAGGTCCCAATGTGCAATTGAGGGGACATTTTTCCCAGGCTCCCTTGAACGCTGGTTCTTGACAAGTGTTGGGGCAATCGCTACCATTATTCTCAGGGTGTTTAATACACCAGGTGGTGTTTAATGGTTCAGTATATTGCAGGGAATGGTCATCTGTTTTCTATTGGTCGTTGGGTTCAGTAATTCCCTAGAGAACATTAAAGCATGGCATTGTACCATTAGAACTCCACCCCGTGGCTTTATTGGGGGTAGGAAGAGGTAATTATGTTTTGCCTTCCATATTGAATTAGCATTTATTGAGCCAGGTGACCAACTATAGATGGTGTGTGACCTCCATCCTTTCCATCTGTTCCCCAGGCCCAGCTGTGATTATTGCACTGTTGCCATGCAAGTTCAAGGGTTCGTGATTGTGGTGTGTTGACCGTGGCTGGATGCCAGGTGCCCACCAAAGCCGCTCTATCACTCCCCCTCCTCAACTGGACAGGGGAGAGAAAATAAAACAAAAGGCTCGTGGGTCGAGATAAGGACAGGGAGATCACTTCACCAATTACCGTCACAGGCAAAACAGACTTGACTTGGGGAAAAATCAGTTTAATTTATTACTAGTCAAATCAGAGCAGGATAATGAGAAATAAAACCAAATCTTAAAACACCTTCCCCCCACCCCTCCCTTCTTCCCTGGCTTAACTTTACTCCTGATTTTCTCCACCTCTTCCCCCCCCTAATGGCACAGGGGGATGGGGAATGGGGGTTTCGGTCAGTTCATCACACGTTGTTTCTGCCGCTCCTTCCTCCTCAGGGGGAGGACTCCTCACACCCTTCCCCTGCTCCAGCGTGGGGTCCCTCCCACGGGGGACAGTACTTCACGAGCTTCTCCAATGTGAGTCCTTCCCACAGGCTACAGTTCTTCATGAACTGCTCCAGCGTGGGTCCCATCCACGGGGTGCAGTCCTTCAGGAGCAGACTGCTCCAGCGTGGGTCCCCCACGGGGTCACAAGCCCTGCCAGCACACCTGCTCCAGCATGGGCTCCTTTCTCCACAGGTCCGCAGGTCCTGCCAGGAGCCTGCTCCAGCGCGGGCTTCCCATGGGGTCACAGCCTCCTTCGGGCATCCACCTGCTCTGGCGTGGGGTCCTCCACAGGCTGCAGGTGGATATCTGCTCCACCGTGGACCTCCACGGCGTGCAGGGGGACAGCCTGCCTCACCATGGTCTTCACTACGGGCTGCAGGGGAATCTCTGCTCCGGTGCCTGGAGCACCTCCTCCCCCTCCTTCTTCACTGACCTTGGTGTCTGCGGAGTTGTTTCTCTCACATCTTCTCACTCCGCTCTCTCTGGCTGCAGCTGCAACTCCCCTGTAACTTCTTTTGCCTTTCTTAAATATGTTATCACAGAGGCGCTACCACTGTTGCTGATGGGCTCGGCCTTGGCCAGAAGCAGGTCTGTCTTGGAACCCGCTGGCATTAACTTTATCGGACATAGGGGAAGCTTCTAGCAGCTTCTCACAGAAGCCACCCCTGTAGCCCCCCCCCCCGCTACCAAAACCTTGCCACGCAAACCCAATACAGTGATATATTAATATTTTGCACAAAGATTGGTAGGGGGTCCTCAGCTGACTTAGGGGTGGGCAGACAGGCTGTTATCGAAGTTAAGTTTACCATACACGTGAATCCCACTATCAGCTGAGCCACCACATTGCTGTCCAGATTCTTGTTGTCCATGCCCGCTGTTGTCGCTGCTATCAGCAGGAGTGTCCGAATGGTTTGCTGTTCCATGGTCCTCCAAGAGAACACAAATTGCACCTCGGGCCTTGGGACCGGGTCTCAGAAATTAGGAATTATCCATGGAGCACTTATGCGATGGGCCTTCCCATTCCTATCTAAGGCCCCCCAGGCATGCAAGCCTCTGGGCTTTGTCAGGGTCATAGGTACAATGCCAATAGAGGGCAGTTTTACCGTGATGGGTTGGCCTGCATGTATTTCTGTTGGGAGCCGACTCCTTTGATTGTCAGGTAAGGGAGGTTGGGGAGCCGACTCCTTTGATTGTCAGGTAAGGGAGGTTGCTTGTTAATGTTTCAGTAGAGCAAAAGGCTCGAATTTCTGGGTTTCCGTAACTTCCCCAGCGGTTGTTAACAATAAAGACTGCGTGTGGTAATTGTGTATCCCAGTTGTGATGTGAGACATCAGCATGTTTCTTAATTAAACCATTGGTGCGTTCGACCATACCATTAGCTTGGAGGTAATATGGTGTGTGAAGCACCCATCTGATACCTTCTCCTTGTGCCCAGTCCTTTACCATAGTGGCCGTGAAGTGTGACCTGTTGTCGCTTTGGATACATTCAGGGATGGGTAGAATACTAAATCATTCTTTCAGGACTTGGTCTGTTTGTTCCGCAGTAGCTGTAAGGGATGAGACCCAAGTAACTGTACTGTGAGCCCAGGCAGTGCCCCAAGGGAAGGTTCCAGGAGGAGGAAGCCCGGGAAGGGGCCTGGTGACTGACTGGTGTCTCAACCACTCCTGGAACTGGGGTGAGAGAAGAGAAGTCCAGGGACTGGGGCCAATAAATAGAGGCACGTCCAAGCCCCACGTGACACGCTCTCTACACCAAACACCCCCGTTGGCAGGTCCACCGCTGGATCCAGGACTGGTGATCTCCCTCTCTCTCCCCATCTCTCCCCCTCTTTAGCTTGCACACTCTCTCGCACTTGGTCTCTCCGCCCCCCCCCCCCCCCAAACTGTTAAGTAATGCAAGGCCAACCTTGGTTTTTCATAAAGCTGCATAGCTTTGGTGGATATAGTTGTAGGAGGGCCAATGTTCACAGAATATTTGTTCCATTAAAGTTGGTGCTTATGTACAGACCTTAATCCACACTGAAGGAATTTGCGAATCTGAGCCACTCTCCCCTCCTCGTAGGTGGGACGTGACAGTAGCGGCATTAGCTGCTGTAGCCATAGCCTCTAGTCCTACGAAGATGTATCTTTTCCCGTGGGATGGTTTCAAGGGCCCAATATGGTCAACTTGCCAGGTGCTCCAAAGGGCCTTTCCTTGTCTAATATGTTGGGGAGGAGCCTGGTTTGGGTGGTTGGCTTTAAGTCTTATTTGACATTGTGGGCAAGCAGTAATGGCTATCTCACATGCTTTCATTGATATTGGCCAGTCTTGGGATCGGCATTCATAGCAGAGGTCTGCTTTGCCTCAGTGGTCTCGCTTAATGTGTAACCACTCGACTAAGTGATCCCAGTCTTCCTTTTCGCAAGCAGCTACTCCGATTCGTGCCAAATAGTCTACTTACTGATTCCATTTAGCGGCGGGGGTCTGATCCCATGTGTGGTCTTTCACCCACCCTGTTTTTAAGGGTCATGATCTTCCCGTTTCCAATAGATGCTGCCAGCCCTCCGCTCTCCACACCTTAGTACAGCCTATTTCCCACCTGTTAGATTCCCAGTGGCATATCCACTCAGTAGCACCCTTACAGGCTGCATAAGAATCAGTATAAATAGTAGTGGCACCGTTTTCGGCAGCTAGTAGGAGGGCACGTAGCTCTCCGATTTGCGCACTGTCTTCTCCCTTTTCCTGAACAGTTCTCCTGGTACCAATTTCTAGTGCTACTGCTTTGTATTGCCATTTTAACCCTATCTGCCTGGCAAATGCATCCGTGAACCACACCCCCTGTGTTTCTGAGTCAGTTGTGAATTCAGGTGTCTCCTCAATAGGAGAGGGCTTACAGGATTGGTTTAATAGGGCTGGCTCTGGGTTTATGGGTTGCTGCAGTTTGGATGTTTTGGCTGGGCCCTCCTTCAGGGGTAGTAGCTGCCTAACTCCCTCTGCATATGCATACCACTTCTGAACTGTGGCCTTTTGGGCTACACCCTCAGGCGGGGGTGATCCACTGAGGATTCAATTTAAAAGAGGGAAAGGGCCTTGCACTACAACATCCTGTGAGGTACAAAATTCTTCCGCCTCTTTGATTGCCCTGGTAAGGGAGAGAACTCCCTTCTCGGAGTCTGAGTATCGCAGCTCTGTCTCCTTAAATGATGTGGAGAACAGTAATGGTCTAGCTGGTCCTCCTGATCCCTTTTGGAACATGCTGCAATACGAGGCTGTCACGTCCGGCCAAAAGGGAGGGAGAGGTGACTCAGATTCGCCGATCCCCTTGGTGTGGAATAGAGTGTACAAAACACTAGGTCTGTAACCAATCAAAGACTTTTATTCAATAGCTCAAGACAATTGGCAAGTAATCAGATAGCAAATTCCTTATTGCTCGCCACATGGGTAAGGTTTGTACCTTGCGTTACTTATTAGAGAAGAAAAGCAAAAGAATAAAAAGAAAAGGCGGGGGGGCAGAGGGAGAAGGGGGGGCAGAGAGAGAGATATCACCGGTCTGGGTTCCAGCGTTGGTCCAGCCAACGGGGGGGCCTCTGGTCTGTAGGAATGCTTGTCCAGAAGTTCCTCCTTTGTCTTTCCCCCCCTTTTTAGCACTTGCCTTCTCCTTATATTCTTATCCTTCAATGTGGACTGCCTCTTATTTTAATTAGCCTTGCTTGCTATGTAAATTAGCACGCATGCTCCTTGCAGGCGTAGGGGGGCAAGTCTTTTTGGTCTCAAATTGAGTCGGTGGTTGCGATCTTCCCCTGCCACATTTACCTTTCCCCTAGTTACTGCAGATTTTTGCCGGCTTCGCAGCTTCTTGGGCAATTCATCTAGCCTTTGACAGGTTGTTCCCTCTTACCAGTCTTTAGCTCCTCTTCAAGGATCGTTTGCCAGTGTTTGAGGCATTCCTCCAACAGGCTCAGGGGATTTCCTCCCCCTGTTCCCTTATGGAGTTTCATCTCTTGCCATTGTCCATATCCTTCTGAGCACAGAGCTAGTTGTTCCAAGGGGTTAGAAGTTAACCTTGGTGTTAAGATTGTTTGTTCTTCCAGTTGGTCTGCTACAGAGGCGTGGGCCGCAAATCCCCATTCCACTCTCAGTGGGTCTCACGGATGTAGGGGGCCTAATCTTTGGTGGATTTTAAGCTTGTCCTTTAGAATGTTAAGGGCTTCAGTGTGCTGTGAGGTCCAGTTCCATTCCCTGCCTTTCTGCAGCAAGTTATAGAGTGGGCGGGCAATTACTGAAAACCCCAGTATATGTTTCCTCCAATAACCCAGTGTCCCTAGTAATTGTTGTAACCTGTTTTGTTGTTTGGGATTAGCCCCTTCTCTATGGCGGACAAAATGTCATTGGGCACTGCTACCGCTCCAGCTATCCACCAAGCTCCCAGGAATTTAATTTCCTGTCTGGGACCTTGACATTTGGAAGGCGGCACGTCCAGCCCATTCTTGGTTAACAAGTCCCATACGGCTTTGGCTGTTTGTCTCACCTTTTCTCTCTCATCTCCACCAAATACAATGTCGTCTATGTATTGATAGATGTGGATGCCCGCTGGCACTTCTGTTGTATTAAGGAGTTTAGCCAGGGCATTGTAGGCAATGTGGGGGAGTGTTTGTATGCCTGTGGGAGGCGGTTGAAGGTGTATTTTGTCCCTTCCCAGGTGAAGGCAAACTGGGGTTTGTCCTGTTCCCTGAGGGGAACCATGAAAAACATATCCTTTATATCTAGGGTGGCCATCCAGGGGTGGGCAGCAGCTTGTACCATGGTCACTATGGAGGCTATGCTTGGGGCAGTGGCAGTCAGTGCCAAGGTATTATTATTCAGTTTCCAGTAATCAATAGTTAAGCGCCACCGTCCATCAGGTTTGCAGACCGGCCAAACCGGGGAGTTATAGGGAGAGTGGGTACAGCTTAAAATTTGCCTCCTCTGAAGATCACCCCATCTTGCTGCACTGGGCAGAGGGTACTGAGGAACGCAAGTTAATTTGGAGTGTGGTAGCGCGAGAGCAGTTTGCAGAACTCTTTAGTCCGTGCCTTCTGCCTCTCTGCTTCCAAAACTCCACACCCTGCCGCCAGGCAGGCACCACTGTCTACCTGCTAGCACATCAAATCCCAATGTATTTCCCTTACAAGGACTCAAAGACACTTCCACAGTGGTCATTCTCTTTTCCCCAAGTAGCCAGAGTTGAGTTCGAGCTATGGGACATTTTTCTGCCACCCCCATCACACCTATTACGTTTATAGTCTTTCTCAGTGGTTTGATTCCTAGCTTGTTGTCTGTTTAGAATGCTAATTTGGGCCCCTGTATCAATTAAGAATTCTAAACTTAGTCGCCTTGGGCCCACGGGGATACGTATATAAGGACCATTGGCAGGGATTTACCATGCGGAGTGGGTGGCCCGAATCCCAAACCTCAATCTCTAGTTTTTTAGTTTGTTTAGTTCCTCTTGCAGAGGCGCAAAAGGGCTGGCGGTAGGGTGGCGAGGAGGGGCGGTCGCCTCTTTGCTTTCCGGGCCCTTATCTTTCCCCTCCAGCAGTGTCACTAGCCAGCGGATGTGGTTGGTGGGCTGCCCGCGCAGCATTGTTCGAGGTGGCCCCGGGGCTAATGCCTTTCGCCAGAGATCATTCCTCCCCAGGTCATGGGCTTTCTCAGACCTCCCTCGAGAGGTCTGGCGGGTGGGGGGGGGGGCGGGGGGGGGGGGGGCAGGGGGTTTGCTTCGAAAGAGAGTTTCGAATAGTTTCGAATAGTTTGCCGGACCCTCCTGTTCCCGTCAGGGCCACCGTCCGCATCGCTCCACCCCATCTCACGCCCATAAGTAACTATGCTCGGGGGGAAGTCCTGCACCGTAAGTACATGCTCTGGATTTTGGGGGTCCCGCCGGTTACGTTCTATGGTCCCTTCAATCCTTTCCCTGAGGGACTGGACATGTATTTTTAAAGCGTCCGGTAGTCCCCTAATGAGAGGTCTAAGGTGGCTGGGGTCCACCGGTGCAGCCATGGGTATCCCTTGCTGCCCCCTTTCATACATCGCCTGAACACGGGCGGCTTTCTGCACTCCTTCCGCTAACTCCGACAGTCCCTTTACCCGAATAATAACAGGCTCTCCTCTCTCCTCGGGGTCCACACCCCCAGCCCAATGACGTACTCGAGACGTTATCGACCGATCACCCGCCGGCCCATCACTCAGAAGCACTCCCGGTCCCCAGCACCCATTCGCCTCCCCATCGCTTACCAGTACCCCATTCGCCCCCCCCCCCCCCCCCCCCCCCCGGCAAAGAAGCTCGCCACAAGTACTCCGTTTCGGTTTCGCCCGGCTTGCGCGAAAACCTGGCTTGGAGTTCGCTAAGCTCGGGTCCTGTCCAGGGGGTCGTGCGAATGGTAGCGCGGGGGTTGCCGCCATGGGGGCCCGTATGTCTCTCTGTCTTAATAAGTGGCCGCACGTCCTTTTCTTCCAGTTCCTCCACCTCCTCGGAGGCCCCTTCCTCCTGCTCCCTACAGTTATTTCCATTGGGGTCTCCCCAGATGTCCCCATCCCATTCCTTTGCGTCCGTGCCCGTAATCAGACAACACTGGGGGCTTTTCTGCTTGTGCTAGCATCGGCTCGATCCTTTGTTCTAACAAACGCGGACGCTCCGCTTCGCTGCCTTTTAGGCAATCTACCTCTAGCTGTTGTTTTCGCTTTAGACTGTCTATCTCTAGTTGTCGTTCCAGGTTTTTTTCTTCTAATTTTTCGAAATATTGGTGATGATCTTGCGCCTGAGTCAGGCCGGCGCCAAGGACAGCACCCACAGTTCCTTGCCCCTCGCCATCCCGACGTTTGCCGCGGCATGGTTCTGCTCTCTCCGCGGCCGCTGCTGGGTCGGACCGCTTCTCCTTCGCCCCGGCACGTCGCGGGGGAGAAGGCGCACAGCCGTGCCTCCGTAATAGTTCCTCGATCGACATCCTGCTGACTGCGCCAATTATTGTGGCAGAAACACTAGGCAGTTAGCAATGTATTTTGAAAGTCAATTTTCTTTAATGATATCAAAATGTAACGGTCAAATTGAACAGGAGTGTTATGTTGTATTGAGGTGTAATGGCCAGATTAAACACAAATATTAGCTCATAAGACTACGATGAACGCAACTTATTTACAGGTTCAGGATGTCAGCTGGGAACTAGTACTACACGGACTGTAACCAAATCTAAGCTTAGAATGATGACTCAAAATGCGCAGGCACTCACCGATAAGGCGAGGATCCCAATCTGCAGGAGTTTCCGTGGGCGGCATCCCAACCCACGGGGAGAGTCCCCGACTGCAGACCCGCTGCTCTGAGGAGGGCTGGCTCGATTTGCCCTCCGGCAGGGCTCCATTTATACCCTAGGTTGGATCGGGGCTCGTGGTCATAAATGGTCAGCGGTCTGGAAACTTCTCTTGACCGAGGGGTTTCACTGGTTGAGGTGTTTTTGGCGGGCTTGGGTAGCTGGGGTGCGTGACTTGGGGCACTCTGTGTACGTGACTCCAGTCAGCATGTGGCTGGCCGGCTCGACCCCCAAACCGTGGCTTCTAGTTTCCTTCCAGCGGTCGTGAAGTTTCGGCCTTTACCGGGGGGGTGGGGGAGTGGGGGTGCACCCGCCACAACACCATAGCTGGCAACAGTCTCTGTGTGTCACTGTTCATTAACAATATTGCATTAGCAGATGGCTTCATGTGGCTTAGCATATAACATAGCAAATGGATATGACAGTTTTCAGAACAGAGGAAGCCAGCATACATACAGCGTATCACTTTCACAAACACAGGATTTTCAAAACACTGGCAATATTATAAAAATAAGAAGGAAGCTTCATATGCAATTAAATACAAATAACTGGACTTAAGTATTTACTGTACAATAATTCCTGATAGTGCTTTGCAGAACTGAATTTATTTACAATATTCTGTAAAGAGCAAACGCCATTTCACTCAAAGCTAGATGCATGAAGAAAAATAGAGAAAACAGAGATGCTACTTCAAGGTAAATACTGTCATATCCAATGTCAAGATTTAAGTGGCTTACAACCATTCATAAAATTCTTATTTTGGCCAAGTTTATTATTTCAATTACAGTATCAAAGTGAAGAGGCCAGTTTTTTAAGAAGGAAGAAATGGCCACTGTTTCCCATAGGTGGATTGTTAGGTGCCTACACATGGATTTGCAGAGCAGCCTTAGGCAGACTTTCATGACAAGCTCAGTCAGTACTTTCATTTCATTTGTACAGAAGCAGCAGGATCCAGTATAAAATAATTACTTTACAGTTAATGCTTTTAAATTATAGGCTTCAATCTTTTTTATATTCCAGCCATCTTTCACACCCAAATCTGCTTTTGACTGTAGCTAGGAATTAACTGATCCCATTTAACAGCACTACTAATCATAACACAACTGCACCCTGCATGGCCTCTGACACCTGTTTGATCCTCCTGCAGCTTTTGACTACCAGAGGGAATAGCCCCAAATTTAAGATACTTGAAAAACAAGATAAATAACAACTTTCTTCCTAACTCTGTCCGTTTTTATTACTTCTTCAATTTATCACATACTTCATCTATTAACTTCCACAAATTGGTAATGAGGAGTTTTGTAATGACTCCTCATGTAGGGCATCGAGATACCACGGGCATACACACCGTCATGTCTAATAGCAGGTTAATACACTGAGGTCAGCAGAAATGAAGTAATAAAGCAGTCAAAATACAGAAGCTTTCAATCTGAGGCAGTAGGCAACCAGTTTTATCAAGTCTCCATTTCGTAAAGGTCTGGAATTGCAACTGCTCTGAGGAGGTAAGAAAGGAGGACGTGCCCGCAGTATCAGCACAGCAACAGCACCCAGTGCTACCGACCCAGAAAGAAAACCGCGGGAGATTTCTTCCAATCGCTTCACACAGTCCTATTCCACATATCGAACACAAAAAGCAACAAAGCAGCAGCCGATCAGTGCCACCGTAGATGCTGAAATCACAGTGACCGCGCTGCCGGCAACACTAACCAAGAGCCCCAGGCCCACACCGAGAATGATCTGGGCCAGCTGGACCATGCAGGTGAGAGCGGCGCAGTCAATGCCCTTTCCCCGCCCATGCTCTCCAGCTTGTTCCCCATCCTGCAGCTTCAGGCTCTGCAAATAAGCACAAAACAAAGCCCAGTGAAATGAGACAGAGTCGACAACTTGCAGCTCTCAGCCAATGCACTGTCACGACCCCCAGGTGCAGCAAGACAGGCCAATACCTCTTTGCTTCCCTTCCGTTTTTTCTGCTTGTCACACAGAGGTTACGGAATTCAAACACAGATTTTACAAGTGATAATGAGTTTTCCAAGCTCCTCCCAGATTGCCCTGTTTCTCCCATCTGCAATTTTCCCCTCTCTCTCTTCTCCCAAGGAAAGAATTGATCAGAAAAATTAGCCATTTCCTTCAAGTTCAGCTCTATTTGAGCTCTGGAAAACTGACATTTCACAGTAGAGGACACTCCATCATGGATAATTTAGCTCCAACTCTCATGGTTGAAGGAGAGCCTCAAAGGGATCTTAAGGTGAGTCATACTATGTCCCACACACATACAGAGCATAATTCGTTATAGTGGAGCACTGTGCTCTGAAGTTATGCCTCAGAGCACATAAAGGAGTTTAGTGCTAAAATCTAAATGTAATGCTTTTATTGCCGGGGAAAAAAAAATAATCTGAAAGCAGATGTCCGGACTAGGATTCTTTTACACTACCGAAGACCATTGTTAACTACTGATTATCTGTATATCTGCTATGATATACGTAGCAGAGCAAAAGGCTTCATTTATTATATACAAGTATCTTGTATATAAGCACCCTGTGAGGGTGGTTGATCACTGGACCAGGTTGACCAGAGGGGTTGTAGAGTCTCCATCCTTGGAAATATTTAAACCAGACTGGACATGACCCTGGGCAACCTGCTCCAGGTGGCCCTGCTTGAGCAGGGGGGTTGGACTACATGATCTCTGGAGGTCCCTTCTAACTTCAGCTGTTCTGTGATTCCCTCCAGGAAGGAACTATTCTGTTTTGTTGGGAAATTACATGATAGTTTACATGTTTATTGTTCTTTTTGCATAGGCTGTGGAATGGAGAAGGTTGTATTGTAACAAACAAGATGTTTCCATGCTGTAGGCTAGCTGTGCTGCTGTCTTCCGATATCCAGACACTCTCGGCCATTAAGATGCTTTTTGCTTTTCACAAGACCTATTACATTGGCTTTGAGCTGTTACCACACAAAGCTCAAAAGTACTGGAGACAAACAGTCTCTTCCTAATCCACTAGACAAAATTGAATTTGGATCCTAGGGAACAGCAGCACAGAACAGGAGTTGAAATGGCAGCATTTTAAAACCCAGCACATGATTTTGACAGAATGCATAGAGGGAAAATGGCTACTCTTTGTTCTGGAATGATACAGTCCTTTCACCTCAAGTATTTCCAATTTTAGACACCTTTTTTTTTTGGAATTATATCTGTTTTGCTGGGCTGTGCCCAGTGTTCCTATGTGCCAGTAGTTCTGACAACAATTATATGAATGTGTAAATGAATGCAATCTTGCACTTGATGTTTCCTCTTTATTTTTTCTATCTTGTACATTATAGAAGATTTGAGCTAAACTTAATTCTGTTAATATCAGATCTAACAGAATTATACATCATTTAACATCTGGCATGGCAAGTACCATACACCAAACGAGAAACAATAGGTTGTCTTACAAGTAACATTTGAATATATTAGCCTATTAAATATGAAGTCCATGCACACTTCAGCATATTTTATTTCACTTCTGTCTTGGAACAGCTCTGAATCAGAGCTAGACTACAATTTTGCCTTTACTCCCTCTCTCTGAGTTGGCTGGCCCGAGGTTAGGATTGTGATCTCACCCTAAACTGGGTTCATTCCCTGTCCTTTGTTATATCCTTCAAAAACTCCTCATCATGATTGTTCTCTGTTGGAAGGAACAGAGAAATTAACTGAAAAATTAGGAATCAGATCTATGAAATATTTAACCACATTGAGACATCCTCCTAGCATTCAATGGAATAATTAAGAGTTTTCTTGTATTCATCATTTAGATGGTGATGCTTAAAAGATGTACAGAACAGCAGGACATGTTCTCAAGGACCTGATCTAGCCCTGTGCTGGTCTCAACTATGTTTCTACGTTGTTTTTCAACAGTTCAACATTTCCTTTATTAATTTCTTCAAATGTCCCCAGATATAATGAGAACTTTTCCTAAGTCCTCCCAGCTCTCCTTAATCCTTCTTGTTTCCAGCTCTCTCGCTAACTTAAGAGACTTGAGAGAACTTTTCCATTCAAGAGCTGAACACTTTACAAGACATGAACGTCCTGCTGTGCCCAGTAACATGATATAAGGAATGCAAGCTTTTCCAGATTTTCCTTGGAAACAGGATTTCATGCTGTGGAGGACCAAAAACCAACCCCAGACATTTAGAGAGCTAATGAGAATGTGGTATATAATTTAATACTGCACTATATAAAACTGTTTGTACTTGAATTTCATATCTTTATTAGCTAACAGCTTTTGTAACACTTTGGAGTTAACTAAAAATTCTGCCAGCCTTTACACTGTGGTTATTAACCTTAGGAACTCAGAAGTCAAGTCCTCAGCTAATACAACTGGAAGGAAGGATATAAGGAAGGTAGCACTTGAAGGCAACACAACTGGAGCCTTGTTATCTGCTTACTGCCCGAACACGTACTGTGATTAGCTTTGTTTCAGTTGTGATAATAAATAATTGTTTGTCTCACTGCAGGACTGTTTGGAGAGTTTGGAGCTGGGACCTTAACTCTCTCTGTCAGAAACTTTCCATTCATAATGTGTGTCATCATAAATAGTTTGAAATTAAAATTAAAAGCTGCTCACCAGTTCTATCCAGTTTTCTCCCAAAATAGACTAAACAGACCCAGACAGATATAAACTTACCCTTCCTTAGGCATTGAACTCACCTCTTCTTCCTTGTGATACTCTGCAATGAGGTGGAATGGCACTGTGTACAGTGTGCTGGACATGACGCCAAAGAGGGAGCATAGAGCCAGAGTGGAATAGACATTGGGAAACAAGCCAATTAATCCAGTACCCAATCCAAAAAGTAGGTATCCAGTGAAATAAAGTCCCTTTAATCCTATGTATGGCAGAAGGATTTTCTGCACATCTGTGAAAAGAAAGTGAAAATGCTGATAAAACTAAAACAAAACAGGTCACGTTTCATCAGGGAGTTCCTTTAAGGGGTTTTATTTTGTGAAATGCAATGAAGGAGATAATCTTACTGATTTTGGAAGTTGCCTCAAATTACTGGAGGTATAAACTTGCCAAAGAATACTTGCTCTCTCTGGGGATAGACTTATCCTGGCATAGCCAACTCCAGAGGAGTAGTAGTTAACAACCATTCTGGAAGAACTGCCCTCATTGACAACCTCAGACATTTCTGTTGTTTGATTATAATGCAAACATTTGGCATCAACTTCTGCTTGACCTGAGAAAGGCGCTACAGAAACGCCTGTAGTTAAGCTCCAAACTTAGGAGCCTAACTTGGAAAAGCTCCCCTTTTCCAAGGGGAAAAGATTTCCCTCAAGCCTCTTTTAGATGCTCAATTCAGTCCCCCAAATGCTACACATTTGAGTTTTCGGATTGCAAGTAGTTTTTTTAATGCTTGCTAAGAGCTATGGTGAAATCTATCCGGGGAACTGTGCTAGCATATTTACACATAATTTTGGAGAGCAAGGTTCATGCTTCTGGCAAGAACTTCTACTGCATTGTGAAAGAGTTATTTTATGAGGAATGCAGATGGGGAGAGGCCATCAGAGGGACCGTCGAGAACCTACAGCTACAGCACTGCTAGGTGAAAGAGCCTCTCAGAATGATGCCCATGGCTTCCATTTTAGTCTGGCATTTAACTTCAGGATGATTTTCAGTGGTCAGGGTCAGTTCACATGCAGAATAATGCCTTACTCCCAAAGTGACCCCTCATCATGTGGGCAGGAACTGTTCACGTTAAGATACGAGTTTCTAACAACGCTGAGAATGTAACATTTCTTAAAGTTTTAATATGGAAAAAAACCAGTTAATTTGGCATTGCTTTATTTTTTTAAACAATGGCAAACAGTGAACAGTTTAAACACTGTTTCAAAACACAGTGTTGGAGTACATTCCTGGGTACTTACAAGAATAGGCTGATGAAGAAATTGCATTGATGCACAGCCCCCAGCATCCCACCTCTACTCCTGTTTTGTAGGTAAGGTAAAGTGTGGAGTTATGAGGTGCATAAGGACTACCCTGGTACACAACCTGAAAGAGACCACAAAGATCACAGAAGGCAAGGATGGACTGCATGTATATAATACCTCTTTACGGGAACAGGGTACGCAACACAGGGCCTCATCCCTGGTAGGGGAGATAACTAGCACCCAAGAAATCTGTTAAGCAGTGCCCTAACCATCCCTTCACAGTTCTCCAGGTTTCACACTCATTTCTCCCAGATTCTCACATCCCAGGCTCTTCCTCATTACCCTCTGCCTTTTCCTGGACTGTCTACTCTACACTGACACGTTTGCTCTTTTCCTTTGGGTGTCTCAGTTCCCACTCTCTTTCTCTCTCCACTTCTGCCTTCTTGCCTTAGCCTTTCTTTCCCTAATTTATCTACAATTAATTTTTTTGTTTTCTCTTTCAGGCTTACCCCAACACACTCATTTTTCCACCCAGTAATTGTCTTATTCAGTTCCTTATCTAGGCAAGCAAAATTTTTCTTTTAGTTCTTCATATACACTGCAGGAAAAAAAAAACTTTCTCTCACCTACAGAGACAAAAAAAGGCAACAAAATGGGAATACTTGGTGGAAACCACAGAAAAAAGGAAGTGGCAATGGGAGGATTTGTGCCAGGAGCATATTTGTACCCTGGAAAAAAGGAAGCAGACAGGATCATACAGGCAAGAATCACTGGCAGGGACATACAGTCTTACTGCCTGGGAATGGGGTGGAAAAGGGAGCGCTGGGTATCATGAAGGCAAAGAATTGCTGGCAGAAGGGACTCAGGGAAAGGTTTAAAGAGGTATGGGAGGGACAGCTGAATTCAAGGAGACAAGAGCCTTGAGCTCCCAAGTAGCTCACTGTGTGCAAAGAGCTCCAGTGCAAGTGAACGGCCTTGTGCCGACAGTGCCCGTGGACCAGGATAAGGCCAGCTGCCTCCACACCACATCAGCATTACTTTAGTTAGGAAACTTCCCCATCTTGGAGCAGCTCCAAAGCCAAAGCAGAGAATGGATGTGTTTGGAACAGCTCAGAGAGCTTCATTTGAAACAGTTAAATAGACACAAATAGTCTTACAAATACTAAAAGGTTTTCCCCCAAGATCCAACAGACTCTGGCTCAGAATGAGGGCCTGAGATCAATTAGCTGTTTTACAAAACTCTTGTTCAGCTATCCAGATACAACTGGCTCTGCCACCACTGTCATTTCTTCAGGATTATAACACTGTCTCATTTCTTTTTGGTGGAGAAGGAGATGCTAAGAGGATGGAGAAGAGAGAGGATTTTACACTTTTACCTGTCCCATGAAATCCGTGAAGAAGAGCATGTTGGACAGGAAAGCCATCCATCCAAAGAGGTGGCTCACACACAGATAGCGATAGTGGGATGGCATGTTTAAAAGTGTCTTCAAGAGTGATTTAAGGGTCATCCGCCTTTGATCCTAAAAGCAAGTATTTAACAATAATACTGTATTATTGCCCTGAAGGCTAATAAAATAGCTGACAGCAAATGAAGAAGGCCTCAGCGTCTTTTCATTGCTAAATTTCCAAAGTTTTTTATTTGTTTTTGCTAGGAAGGGTTGCTTGGGTACTGAATGTCCTTCACTATATATTTAATTTGTAGAGCCATTGCCTAATAAAGTCATCTGAAGGATTCACAGAGACTCTGGGAGAGCTGGGGCACATCAACAAGGATGTAACATTTCTTGGTGTTATAATCAGTAGGATTATTATTTACTTGTAGAACCAAGTGAAAATTTTCTGCCAAAACAGATTCAGTGGAGTTTCAAAAAAAACCAAAACCAAACAAAAATAATTTCTTTATGGAGACAATCAGCTTTCCGTTGAAAATTTAAAGCTGCCACGGAAAAAATGAAACTCAAAATACTTCCTGAGAATTAAAATGTATCAGTTGTGAAATACGGCACTTCTGAGACCTCATTCCCATTCCCTTCTATGTGCTAAATTCCCTAGAAAACTTCACCTCTTCTGGTGTATCATTACCATGAGATTTCCACTAGGTACTGTCCTTCCCTCCATGAAGCAGGGAAAGACTGTGATACATCACAGGAGATGCAGCACCACTCAGAATCCTAGCACCCAGAGAACATGAGCTTCAGCACCTGAACACCTCATCCCATGGGAGAAATAACTCATTTCAAAATCAAAACGTTTTTGGTGCTGGTTAACAAATCTCACTGATGAGGAAAAACAAAATTTCTCACCACCTTCAATGCCCTGCCTTATCTCCCTCCTCCTTGTCTGAGCCCTGTGCCCCAAAACTCTCTCTCAGCTTCTTTTCCAGTCACATTCATCAGATCACCTATATCACTTGAATTTTTTTAGTACTGTAGGTGTGCTTGATGTCAGGCATTTGTGACACACAATTCTTACTGCTTTAAAGCTCCTGCATGGTTTTTTGCTTTTAATGAAAAAAAGGTATTATTTTATCTGTGCATGATGGAACACTTCCAGTTTTCTCTAGTGATGTTTGGAGGCAACAGTGTTGGGAGAGCTGGTAAGGGAAGCTGTATGATCATGAAATGTGGAAGAACTGTAAAAGTTATGTTCATTACTGGAAAGCTGAATTTTGTCTTCAATTTGCTGTAAGATAATGACATTTTTTCCTTCCTTCAATGTTCTACTTACTTTTCACAATTCTGCTTTCCTTTGAACTAGGTTATGCTGCAAGCTACTCTATGAATAATCACCACATGTAAAGTTGGAAAATACTTTGCTCCAGTGGGAGGTTTTTAATCCTCATAGGAATGCCAAAATTCAAGTTGCTGACTTTCACCTTGAACTGCATATTGTCCAAATCCCTTGGAATTTCTCTTGGCATCACTGTCTCTTTTAAGCAGGGTAAGCTTTCTATTCTTCTACAGTTATAAAAAAAACCCCCAAAAATTCCACATTGTCTCGTTAGTGTTATTTCAAGGATAATTACTATAGTTTTACTTGGCTTATTTAATTTGTTCAACTCTTCCACACAGTTCTTTAAAACAGCCTTTCCAATCGAAGTGTTAACATAAGGTCGGGGAACTACAAAGGACACTGCTATAATTACAAACAATAATTTGGCAGCTAGATAGAAATGCTTGCTTTCTATTTAGCTATTTTAGAGAGTGGAAATGGAAACTGAACTCTTCAGTGCACACATTCAATACACACCAACACACAAACCCCACACGAATTTAAATGACCTGCTGAAGTTTGGCTCCATTTAAGTTCCTTATCCTTCAAAAGCTCACAATACCCCATCATTTTCTCTATAAAATCACTACAACTTAAGGCCTAAAATGATTCCTAAGGATACAGAGGAATCAATATGACTTGGGTTTTATGGCAGTAGATCCTGAGTAATTTGGCATCAAAGTAAAGAACAAAAGATGAATCACTTTGGATGTCTGTTCATACTGTAACAGGGCAAATCTCATTAATAACCATGGTAGCTATTAGCATGTAAGAGCATAGTCCTTAATTTAGAAGATACAGGCCTGCAGCAAAAAGAGAGACACAGAAAACCAGGAAGCCAAACTGTCTCTTCAAGGAAGCAATTACAGTAATGAATGAACTCAGAAAACATGTACCACAAGAGGCAGACCATTAAGGCAGTGAGTGTCTAGAATTTATACATGCCCAGGCACATCAAAGAAGCATGAGACAGATCAATGCACTGAGCCTCTGACAGGCTGTCCAGCCAAAAATATAGAGAGGAGGGCAATGGCACAAGCTTGCCCACAGTGGATGCCAGACCCTCCCCTTGGGTGTCAGATGTTACTGATTCAGTGGAATTAGTTCTTGCCAAGGTAGAGGCTATCCCAATTCACAGTCTGCTCCCCTTGCTTTCACTGCATCTGCTCTCTCTTCTTCATTTACCTTCCTTTCTTTAGAGCCCACGTGGGCCAAGCAGTCAATGACACTCAGCATCTCTGACAAGTTGGAGGATGCTCAGAGTGAACAGTGCTGGTGAAGGATGCTGGCTGCTCAGGTTGGCCGACAGTGGGGAAATAAGGACAGCATTGCAGTGTGCTAGCCATATTCTCCCAACAAACTGTTGCTTTGCTGTCTGCCCTTCTCTGTGTTTGTTTGGCATTCTCATCAGGTAGTGTTCGTCTTTTATTCTACTTTTGTGTTTTATCTGATGTAATAATATTTTTCTTCGGGTTAGGAATACCAAGTGCTATTATAATACAAATGATAAATAGTAAAAGATAATAAATCCCCTTTACTTGTAGCTTAAACATGAGTTTAGGTTTCTAACTTATAACATCTGCACATTCTCAGTATTGTTTACCTGATTTATCACAACCTGTATCGGGGGTAGATATTCATAACGCCAAGAGATCAGAAGTGAAATTAAAACAACAAGCAACTGTTTCATCACTTATTGTTATACTAGGAGCCAAACATATACATTAGCCTTTGCTTACCTAGGGTACCATGAAAGTGCAGTGAGAATTCCTAGGACTAAAAGTCATCAACAAAACAGTAAAAACTATTATCTGTTCCCAAGACCATTCTAGAAATGTGCTCTCCAGATACTTTTCAGGTAGATTCACCTTTTCCTAGTTGCCTTAGATTGAAGCAATCTCTCATAAAAATGCAGCAGAAACAAAATAAAAAGATGATTCAAAAGTACTCGCTATTCTCTCCCACCTAAAAGTTCTGCCAAAGACACAGCTACAACATCACTTCGAAATAAAACTAGAACTCTGGAAGCAGGGTAGCATTGCTGTAGAAGTAGCAATTTTAAACATATCAGTACCGTCAATAAGTCCTCAATGAAATGTTGAGCAGCAGCAAACCCAAATGTTTACTAGACCAGGGAACAAACACTTCATATGTACTACCTATGAAAGTGTGTGGACTTCAGTGGGAGTTACAGATTCATATGAAAGATTAATGGTCTGCAGACCTCCACAATTTGATGTTAATTCTATCAGGACTAAAGGACAGAGTAGATCCTGTTGACAAAATTCACATGAGGAGGACATCAAGAGACTGACACAGAGCAGAAACCTGAACCTGGTTCTCCCTCATCCCTGCCAATTGTTCAAAGCATCAGGACTAGTCTGTCTCATCCCTCTTGCTGGAAATACTTTATAAATAAAAAAAGAGAAAAGAAAGCCAGCTTTCTCCTGACCCTGTATCTTGGTGGAGGATTCTTTTTCTGTGTGTGTGAAAGGGCTCCATTCCAGATAGCATTAGCTAATTAAAGGGTCTCCAAGGATGCAACAATATGGCCTACAAAATCATCTCTGCACTTACCTCTGTACGTGATGTAACAGTGTATTTCCTTGGTTTAGCTGCAGCTTTTATTTCAATACATGTTGATTTTAAGTAACCATTCTTGATTTCCTCCTCTATGGAGCTATATTTATAGGATTCAGTCACTTCCAACAAGAATTTTGTCTCTTCATTTTCATATCTGAGTGGGACTTCAGGAATACTGCGCAGATGTACAGTAAGGCAGATTAGGAAAACCAAGGCTGCGAAGAAGAAAATCACCTGGAATTCCGATGCCAAGGAATATCCTAATACAGTTTGACTCCAATCTATAGCACCTATCAGGTAACCCAGGGCTCCTCCCAAACCTATGGGGGTGAGAAAAAAGGAGAAAAAAGATCTACTGGCATTGATAAAATAAACAAACAGTACACAATACCCTCAACATGTGATCCCCTCTAGAAATGACTGAATAATCACTCTTCAAATATTAATCACAAGAAATAGGAATATTGAGCTAATCACATACATGAGCAGTTACCAAAACATCTCTTGAAAAATCTCCTCGGCTCTGGTGGACAGAGCTCTCCAAAAAATGCCTGAACGTATAGCAACATGGGTCTCCATCTCTTTTCTTGACTCTTTGAAGCTTTATTTTCTTTGAAACAGTGAGTAATACAAAATAAAATTTACTGAAATTTATGGTTTTTTTTAAACTTCACAGAACAAACAAACATTTTTTAAATTATATCGAGACTATCTATAGTTTAGACTTTGTAAAATGCATTTTGTGTAGCTGAATCTAAACAGAAATACTGTCTCCATGTGAAATTTAAAAAAAAAGGAAATAAAACAAAAAGCATTGTTCTGTAGTTATCAAAATCCAAGTACCCTCACCACTCGGAAAAGAAAACAAAAAGGATCCAATACAAACATGTAATTCCGCTTACTGATTTTCTCAGAAAAGTTAGAATAAAAGGTAAAATGAGAATGCTACCTTGTGTCTTGAAGTTAATAAAACCAGTGTTCAGTCCGATTTTTTTACAATTTCTTCTTTTTGTATTAGTGCACACAGTTTCAGAAGCACAAGAAAGTGCACACTTACATACAGTACAGAGCTCTGGTAGGGGAAGCAGCTTTGTAGAGCCCTGACACCTTGTTAACCAGGTGGCTCTGCAGGATGAGGGGGTTAAGCAGGACAGAAGCATTTGAAGTATTGACTTGGAAGTATTTCTGCTCTTCTGCTTAGGAGAACTGAAGACAATGTGTGGCAGAACCATTCCGTCTAACAAAAAGTAACAGACGTAACAGGACCTACATTTGCTTCACCTACAAAACATGCAATTTTGATTTCATTCTGGGCTTTCTGTACTTTTTTCCCTCTTCGGTCTGATTATGGCCCTCCATTGTGTCCTACTGCCTTTTATAGGGGACTGTATCCTTGCTTGTTCTCATGAAAAATAAGCTGTTAATAACTTTTTGAAGAAAACCTACACTAAATGTTTGCACAGAGTGAATGTTTGATGTTTGAGGTCATCTTTGCATACTGTTTTCACCAAAAAGCAATCATGACATTGGAATGCAGTCTGAGTGTTGCGTGTTGGATATATGAATTCTTCCTTCCACTTGTCTCAGTAGTCATAAGTTTCATAACTGCAAAGCTATCGAGCTTCATGTTCAAGCCTTAAACTGAAGACAAACTGGAGAGCAAAATCTTGGAGATATTTAGTATAAAAAGAAGGAACTAAATAAGGGAAAAAAAAATATCTAAAACAGAAGCTAGGAAAGAAATGGGAGGATTGCTGTCTGTGTCTAATAGGGATAGAACAAGAAATGATAAATGTAAACTATAGGGAATGGATATTAAGATTAGATTTTAGGGAAAACTCTAACAACAAGGCCAGTGAAGTGCTGGAACAGACTGTCTTGGGAGGGCTGCAGAACCCCTATCAAGGGAGGATTTCAAGAACAAGCTAGCTAATCACCCATCAGGAAGGATTAAGATACCGATGATCTTGCTATAGAGGACACAGGGTGCTGGACCAAATAATGCAATCTGTTCCAATCTTATTTGATGTGATTTGTCCCACATCCCTTTTCACAGCTCAGTACACAAATGAATCAGCTAAATCTGTAGCTCCAAATTTGGAAATCAAGCCTTTTTAGTATCATCCAAGGAAAAATTGCAACCAGAGTTCCGCTGAAGGCAAGAATATACATAGAGACTCACTCCCCTCACTGTCCAAACAAGTGATTGTTAAAAATTTTATCTGTCAGTTTCTACTGGATAATACTCATTTCATTCCCATATGGCTTTAAGGTTCCCTTAGAATCTGTGTTCCTGGACACAGCTTTTTCGTATGTCCAAAATCAGCCTGTTGTCAATAGCTACTACACCTCCCTCCTCGACTAGAGTAACTGCCACTGAATCTACATGCCTCTGCTCTTGGTACAGCTCAGTAGCCACAAAAATCTCCACCAGCACAGACTGCGTGACTTCTCATCTAGTCTGCTTTTTGTCTAGTCCTTTCACAGTGACTGCTCTCAGACACGGCTGGAAACTACTCTCGATTCACGTTATAGGTACACAGCCTTATGTGTCTTCCCTGTGCTTTTTCTCAACACAGGACTCATGTAGTGCATGTTTCCTTCCGCAACTCAGCAACTTTTCAAACATGTATCAAGGCAAATGAAGCTCTTACTTCATTTACAAGAGCTGGGACTGAACCACTTGGACTTATTTCGTGGAAGTTGACAAGTTCTGAATTTTACACAGAACTCCTATTTCTACACAGGAAGGCAGCACATATTGGAGCACTGCTGAAGAATGAAAATCAACTATTCTTCTTTGTGCAGCTCTTGCTCTATGTCACATGCTGAGTCAAAAATGTTATTTTTATGTGCCATGGCAAGGACACAAGTTACATCCCTTAATTTTTGCTTCACCAACAACTTGGAAAAAATCAGAACAAGCTGAATGAACACTACTTCACGCTCTTACTTAAATCATGGCTACATTGATGTAAATGTTTATGCCTGCAGCCTTCTGCAGCAGAATTCTTGTAGCAGCAATCACAAGTTGCTGTTCTCTGGAGTAGTGAAAACCCAGCAACAAAAGACTCGTGACTGAAGCACGGGATCAGATGATCAGTTCATTCAAGATTAGAAACACAGTGAGGATAAAATCCATGCAATTACCTTCCTCTCTTTCGAGAGGTAGGGAGGAAAAGAAGGGATCTGAGTACCTGTAAAGAGGGCGTGGTAATGCAGACCCTTCTCTTTATCCCGATGAGAGCAGACATCAAATAAATATGCTTTGATGGGGCCATCAATAAAATCAGCTGCAAAATCAAAAAGCACTACTCCCAGCATGGTAATGACTATTGCCCACGTCCGCTGCTTGTCTCTCTCACCGATGAAAGCTACAAAAAGAAAAACACCCTCATTCTGACAGCAACAGTGCCATGTTCTGCAAAACCACATTTTATCTTTCCTGATATGTCCAAATCTAAACAATGCTTAGTTATGCAAGAGAGAGCAGTGATACCAGAATCACATCAGAGAAGCAGGATAACTGAGTCTGTGTAGCGCTGAGCTGTGCTAGGTTGAGTTACTGCCTTGAGTCAGCACAAGCTCAGGGTACTCCAAGCTCTACAACCAAGAGCATCACTAGCCTTAATCTACTCCTTCGCACTTCCATGGCATGCTCTGGTAGCCTAACACACATGCATTTTGTAGTACTTTTTTGTTTTATTCTATTTGTCCCACCCTTCCATTGTTTTAGATAATCAAGAGTTGACTGTAACATCTCTTTTTGGGCAAATGAATACAAGTATATTCAACATCAGTGATATCCAGGAAGAGAGAATAAATCAATCCACAAAAACACAGACCTCCCCCCTCTGCCAAATCATAATGACAGCAACCGCCTTCCATCAAGACTTTGAGAAGTTACATCTCGAGCTGAAATATAACAGTATCTAGGGATGTCACTGCTATTTGATTTTGCATATTCCAGGTGCAACACAGTTTCCAAGGAGTTACAGATTTCTATTATTCACCAGCATAACACAGACCCGAGTCAAGCCAGTGCTGCAATAATTAAAGATACATATTGTGAATGCTAATCCATCTAAAATAGGGATTAACAGATATTCAGTTTGGATGTGTATTACATCACACAAACAATATTGATCATTTAACTTAACAAGGTAGATTTTAGTTCATAAAAACTTCTCTGGGCCTAAGCAGTGCTTTACTTGTATGAACTGATCAGGCAACCACACCAACAGACAACGTACTGTAATCACATGCAGAAACTACGGAACACTATGTACAGGGTACATAACATGCAGTGTTAGGATTGAACGTATATGAAGATTTCAGTGTTCCCCAGCTCCTTCAACGCAGCTGAGTAACATGATACTCAATTTTAACAGTCCACTTTAGTAGGGAAAAAAGGCACCCCTCTTTTCTTTCTGATTGAAAAGGCTAGGATGAGTTCTGTCTGCAAAAACGCCCCTCACTCACCTGAGATCATCACGTCCCCATTCAGGTACAAAGCCGTGCCTAACAGCATTATGATGCCCAGACCCAGAATGTAAGGTCGCCTCCTGCCCCAGCTACAGGTGCAGTGATCACTGGCTGAACCTACCACGGGCTGCAGCACGAAGCCCAGTATAGGGCTGATGAGCCACACCAGGCTGTAGAGGTTCTTGGGCAGCCCTACACTGAGCAGTACCGGCGTGACAAAGGCGGCCTCCACGGCATAGCAGAACTCCCGGCCGAACATCGCCATGCTGTGCATGACCAGCCTTCCCACCGCTCGCTTCTTTGGCACCACTGCTCCAGTTCTTGTCACAGATTGCAGCAGAGCATCCTCCTCCCCTCTGGTGCTGTCCATGTCGGCCTTGGCCACCTCGGACGGGGGTGGAAGAGCCCTGTAGAAACTCTCTTTCGTTAAGGTCATCGCTCTGGCTACGCGCAGCGCTCTGGCAAGTCGGTGCTGCCTGCTCTGAGTGACATGGAGCCCTGATCATATGCCCGGTGGGATCGGTCTGTGCTGGGGGAGGGACTCACATACTTTCATGGCTCTGCAATCACAAGTTATGCAAGGAAGGGGGCGGGGAGGTGTGTGTTAACATGAGCAGATCTGAGCTCTTGGGCATCTGCAAAGCTCACAACTATCCACAACTAAAGAATTACTGTTCAAGCATGAAACACACATATAATGGGAACGTACCATGGGCAAGACGCAGGATTAGCCTGACATACAGCTACTCCTCTTGTTGCTGTAAGACAGTGGTGATACCAAGAATCTAGAGCCCTCATCTTTTCGTTCAGCGAACATCATGAGCACCAGGGTGCCGATTTCCTGTTGATCAAACGGGGGAAAAAGTCTGTAGTATGCATCCAGAAAAGGATTTCAGTGCACTTCATGAAGATAAGTAAGTGAACCTACCTATTGCCCTAGAGTGTTAGTGGCAGATAAAAAGCTTGACAGAAGTCTGTCAAACAGCAACTGGTGAATATTTCTTTGTATCTACTGTGTGCCACCCTCAATACCACCGATTATTTTCTTGGCTTCTGAAAAACAAAGGGTATCAGGATCACTTAGGGTTTTTTTAAACAGTCTTACCTGCCAAGAGAAGGCCTTAAAAGAAATCTGCAGTGACATACCAAAACTGTACTTTTCAGGTTAGCCACCTGAGTGAGGCAGCTGATCCAACCTATGCTGAAGTTAACATGAGTTTTTAAATTGACTTCAGCGATTTTGGGGTCAAAAATGTGCACTGAAGATTACATTTGACAATGTTTATTGTTCTCCAACACAATCAGATGCATCTGGGACTAAGCAAATTGTCAAATCTTACTGTAAAGGTGTATAATATTCAGTAATTTACATTAGAGTGATTATCAGCTGGAAACTTAAGATGCTTTTGCTGATTGTTTATCTAATTTGTCAGGATCTACTAGATAATTCTTGCTTCCAGGCAAGTGTTTATGTGGTAGAATGTAAAAGGTTTTGTTATAGTAATAATGCTGACATTTTTGGCATGACACGTGTAAAATGAGCTAAAGTATATCTCAGCTTTGGAAGTCTTTGTAAGCAACAAACTAATCTTCAGCAAGGTAAACACTCTGACAAAATTATTAAAAACCCCAGCTCCTCATATCATAATTCCTGATATGTCAGACTACAGAAAACTCTCTTAAGGTCATATAACTAATTCTTTTTAAAAGCCTATTTTCTTTTGCCCTGAAGGAGACTGTTTCAAATGACGGTTTAATTTTGAAGGAAATGAAAACCACCATGGAATATCCATTGTTTAAAACCTGTGCAGCTAAGTTGCCTCCCATTTTTCCAAAAAGAGAAGAAAAGATTAATACTTGGCAGCTATTTTAAAATAACAAATTTCATTCTGAAGTTATTTTCTAGGCAAACTGAAATTCCAAATGTAATATAATCAGGAGACTGCATTAAAAAAATGTAGCCAGGCTACTGAATAGAATTACTTTATGATAATAACTCTACAGCAGCACATAAGAAAACAGCATTATTTCGATCACTGTTTTGGCATGATAAGGCAAATGAATTAATATGATGAGAGAGAAAAAAAATCCCTTCTAATCTATAAGCAAACAACACAATCACTTGTTTAGGAAGAACATAACTGTATTTTATGAAAAGTATTGCCTTCATGTAATTACAACATATATTACAAAGTAACAGTGTAACTAAGAATTAAAAGAAACAAACATTTCACATGATACAATATTTAAAACATTTTGAGGATTTACAGCTGCTTACTAAGTAAACTGTGGAGATCTTCAGAACACAATTTTGGTATCATTCTAGACTGCAGACCAGCTACACACATACGTAACTCTGACTGCTTTCAATTAAATTTAAAACTTCAATAATTTAAAAAAAAATATTTAAAAGCAGTATCATGCAAACATTTATTTGTCATCTAATTCAATTTTAATGCATAAAAACTTACTGTATCAGCCTGAAATTTGTCTGATCTGCATAGTTAGAGACTATAAATTAGCTTTTGGTTTGCTGACTTCTATTACTTTATCAGAATAAAGTTTAGCAATCTCTTCCTTAGTAAATCCATATTCTACAAGTATCTCTTCTGTGTGTTCTCCTATAAAAGGATCTCTTTTAAACGATGGAACAGCAGGGGTCCTTGACAGAAGAGGAGCAGGTCTAGGACTGATCTCTTCCTGATCATTTTTGATAAAAGAACTTCTTTGTTTGTTATGCTGATGTGAGGCAACTTCATCAAAGGATAAAACAGGGGTCACACAGGCGTCAGTATTATCAAATATGCTGCACCACTCAGCTTGTGTCTTCTCTGCAAATATGGACGCAAACTTTTTCTTCATTTCGGGCCAGTCGGAGAAACTTAACTGACTGGGAAGTTTATCTGAATCTAGCCCAAGACCTGAAAGGAGAAAAGCAAAGTTTACCTATAGTATAGCTTAGATGAATTACCAAGTACAGCCCACAGCTAAGTATATTCCTTGAGAAGCTAATATTTTGCAGGCAGTCCAACACAGCAGAGCATACTAACTAAAAGTCACTTCAAACTTTATTAGGACATCTATGAGAGGGAGGGAGCAGAAGAATAAAATGTTCTATTACTTGCAATTAGACTAAACCGCATCAGCTACAGCCTTTCAACTAAGTACATATAATAAACACCCATTTGTATAAACAATTCATAAGAGCAGCAGCTGCCTAGAGATAACATTTTGTCCTGAGAACATTTTCTATAATAGGTATTGTATACTCTACCTGGCAGTAGCAACACAAAAGTCCGCTGAGTGGCTGTTGGACTACAGCAATATACTTATCTCATAGCACCCAGTACATCTGCCAGAGCTGGACATTCAGCAGGCTACAGTGTTTGAAGTCCAACACGATCAGGTTATTTCTATGCCAGAGATGAGAAGATGGTGTGGATGGATATACCCAGGCTTGATGTGCATGAGGTAGCTCAGGTGCATGTGCCTGCAGGCTAACTGACCTGCTTCTTGACTCCCCCAGTCCAAATGGACGCCAGCAGTGTTTGCTGCTCTCCCCTCTTCAGCACACTTCCCAGGTTCCAACTCTGCACTGCTGCTCTTTTGGAAAAGTGAAACCCGTAGCCCTTACACTCACTAACTGCTTAAGAACTCTGCTTCCCAGAAGATCAGCTGCATGGACCACCTAGGTATGCAATACGCACATCTCTTCTGAGACACAAGAGCAGAAGACGGACACGCAGGCTTTGTACTGAACATTTCCTGAACTAGGCAAGTCCTAGGTCCTTCCCTTAACTAAGCACCATCTTCCGTCTCTTTGCGGGGTTTACATCTCTCCTGTGCAGCAGGTTTCCCATCTCTCTTTCTGTTCTCAAGGATTCTGCTCTCTGCACTCCCTACTCTTCCATTCTCCTACCTCAAGGAGATGCAAGAATTGTTATCAGTTCTTGTAGGGTTTATCTCAAAAAGGAGGTAGGAAACAAGAAAGAGAAAAGGCAATTAAACCACACTTTCAAAATGGAGATAGTACAAACGGAGGTACAAACAGAGTCTATGATATCAAATAGAAATCAGAAGTGGTATATTGAAGGCTGTCCAAATAGTCATATCTTGAAATTCAGGAGCATGAACACAGCAGGAAAAATTCAGAAAAAGCAGGGATAAGAAAGAAGTTAATCTGAGAACTCAGAAAGGCTACAGAACAACTATCATCATAATGCTTCACAAACAACAAAAAAACGGAGCTGCTTAGAAAACAACAGCTCTGTGTAAAAGGCAGAGAAAATGTGGAGTTCTGCAAACATTTAATTTCAAGCATTCTTTCTTCTATCTTTGGATATCTGGTATCAGATTGATGACTGGCAACTGTTAACAGGCTTGGCTACTAGATGCCTATTTGCCAGCAGAATTTACACAGAACTCCTCTAATCTTTAGCTGTAGACAGGCAGAGAAAACTTTTTGTATCTTCTATTTCTACAGCTTCTTTATCACTGAGAGGGGTAGACATATAGCTACTGAAATATACAGGGGAGAAGAAAGGAAGATAATGTCCATTCTTCTGCTCTTTAAGTTCTTTCTTTCTGCTCATAATCTCTACTACATGCACTTCTTGGTGCTCATAGTCTCACCCAAGTTATAATAATATTACAGAATTTCACTGTTGACCACAAGATTCTTAAATAGTAGCTTTGAAAATGAATACATGCTTTGAAATCTTACTTTGGTACTGCAAAGGAAAACACAGAGAAATTGCCAATGTCCAGACTCAGAAATACAGCCTTGCAGTTGTTCATGTTTAGAAGAAAATCAACACAGTCAAAGACAGAATAAGCATTTTCACATCTTACTAGAGATTCCTACAGGTATCAGGATAAGTATTACTACAAGGTAAACATCAGTCCTTATTGAGTTACCAAGTCATGTGCACCTTAAACCACTAAACTTACAATCTAGTCTTCATAACCATTCATATCATCCTAAAAAAAGATCAGCTGAAGATTACTCATACTGGTTGAGCATCCATAATTAAATAGAAGCTAACAATGCTTTCAAAATTAATTTGATTATTAATCTTCAGAGGATAATACTAAAGATGAACGGTGCTATAGAGTTTACATAAGAACTAGGACATGAGGCAAATTTACCTTCCACAATAAGTAAAGCTAAGTGAGAAAAAACTACGCTGAGATTCTGTCTCAATGCATGAAATCTCGTCAATTGGAAACATTGTTTCATAAGTATCTATTTGCTTATTAATTATGGTTTGGGTTCTAGTAACCAGTCCAACATGAACAGAGCTCTACCATTATCCCATTACACAATTATATTTGAAGATCGTGCCAGATGGAAAGTTGGCTGAACCTAACCGTGCACACTCTAGCAAAACAGAACAATATGCAGAACCTGGAATTTAATATTACATGCTCATTTTCCATTGACCACTGAAGACTTCAACTTTAAATAGCATGAACTGACAGCATTTAAGCATTACAGCTTCTCATTTTCCAGCTTGTGCTAACCATTTGTGGTGCAGACAAACAGAATCACAGCAGGAGCGACTGAGTCAACAAGGAAACAATTACACAGCACAGAATAGTTTGGGATACCACAGGATGACAGATTTCACCCAACATAATCAAAAGCAAAGTATCTTTTACACAGAATATCTGGTAAAGCAATCACAACTTGTTTCCAAGTTTTTTTGTTCAAATTTTCATCTAAGGATTTTTGTTTAGAAAAGCCCAGTAACCTACCCTAGTACAGCTCTGAAATAACGATTTTTGAAAAACGAAAAATTAAGTCTCCTTATAGTGATACAGCTTTAAGTCTACTTTAAATGCTATAGCTTTATTGACATATATCTGCACATCATTTATTAATGGAACAGATTGAAATCTCTATTTCTACAGAACTTCTTAGACAAGCTGAAATAAAATTAGGCACCTATTTCAGGAGAGAGGAAACAGTAAAATTCATTAGACAAATCAGTGAAGTTGCTTTGGTATGTTGGAAATAAACAGTTTCTTACCGTATTTCAGCCATATTATTTTAAAAGATTATTTAGGATCCCTAGCAGAGCTTTGTTGAGGATTTTCTTGTTTTAACTTACTGATTTTCTTTTCAAAATTGTATGCTCATAGCACAGTAATTTTGAAATTATGTTGCCACAACATGACCGAAGACAACCACCTAGTATGGGAATCCTTAATTTTGGCCCAAACCACAGCCATAAGGTGTATGCCATTGCTCTCTCTAAATACAATTCATTCTCACTCTGAGAAGGAATTGAACTTTAGAATATTCCAAGACAGTAGTGAATTTTACATTAAAGTAACTATGTAAAGTTTTTTCTCTGCTCAAAGTTTCTGAAACTAAATAATTTTTTAGAAAGTGACAGTTCAGCAAAAGGTCTGTCCCATTTACCAGGCCCAGAGTATTACCAGAGCATCACTGCAAATGCATCCATAGCTGTACTCCAAGTTTACATATTTAATTACCACAATTGCAAATGTTTTGGTGCAGCAAGAACCTGGCCCTCTACAGTATTTGTACAATGTTTAAGGCTTATCATGATAAGTAAATTCAAATAAAACTTAACGTTATATGTAACTGAGGGTGTCATAATGAGGAAACTGTTCATCCACTTTGCATGTCTCAATAACAACGTTGTATTGAATTCAGTACATTAGCAGATTTTTAATACAGTACACAATACTTTACAATCACAAAATGGAGAGCCCTGTGGAAATCCTTCATAATGATGTAAACTATGTTTTTCAAGTGCTTCCTAATTTTTTTTCCTCCTTTTTAAATAGAATTCACACAATGTAGGAGTATCAAAGTAGTATGAAAGGAGTACTATCAAATACATGTTCAGAACTTCAGTGACTGTTAGTGCTTTTCACATCAATGTAAGCTGACACTAAGTTCACCTTATGTAACCGAGTTTACACTACATGGTAACGCAGAATCAAACCTTTACTCTCACCTGATATACAAAATTTACTGCGTTCTGCATGCCTCTTGTAGCCTGGCTACAGCAATACTAAGCACCTACTGCTAAAAATCAAGAGAAACCTGCAGAAGCAATTTACAGGTCAGTTGGAAGACATTCTGTCTCTTTCTGTCAACACATTGAGACTTAACATTAGTAGTGCATGTTTCTTACATCAGATTTTTCATAAGATGCAAAGGCATTTTATTTATTGGCTAACTTTTGTAGTAATAAAATTAATATAAGCAAAAGGATTACAGCATGTTTGTTAACAGCAGATAATCTATAGTGAGCCCAGAATACAACTCCTAATACTACAGCTACTACAGCAATTATTTACCATATCTATTTTATATAGCTTCAGTTTCTCATATAACCTTTTTCTTTTAAAAAATTCATACATTTGTGGTAAGCAGAAATTTAATTTTTCCTGCCGAGCACGATCTACAAAGCCAACAATCTTCTCAAACTAAGATGCTGTATGTTCTTAAACTTAGTTTCCCTCTGCAGACCCCTTAAGAACGTTCCTTGCCATGTCATTAACTGCACTCTGGTCCAGCACCAAGTTCCTAATTCTGCAGGGAAACACTGAAGTGAACCAAAACCAAAAGGAAATTAGTTTCACTTCGGCTAACCAGAATTCTGTGAGCACTGACAAATGGTTCAGAAATCATGTTCCTTTCTCAATTCCAACTCTAACATCTGCAACACCTGTATCCTTGTGTTCTCATTATATAGGAGTGGCAAAAGTAACCTACTCTCTGAATATGGACAGAGAGACATAAAGTGGCTTTTGAATATATTTTATCTGGAACAGCACCAAATTGTTCACCAGTGGAACAGACCAGAATTAAGGGAAAAAAGTATGAAATAAAATTATGGAAATTGTAACTGGAACATACCATTTTAAAATTACTTCTGAGCAGGGAATTAATGCCTGGAACAGACAACTTAGCCTAAGTCAAAGCTCCTTGGGTTTGTGAAAGAGCAATACAATTCTCACAAGCAGCTTTTTCTTCCCTATAACATTCAAAGGCTTAAATTCTGAACAGAATTTCTGCAATAGATATCCCAGAAAGGAAAAAATCCCTAAGCCACAAGAAGGATCTGCTGTTCTAATTTAGTACACTATTGCTTCAGAAAGCTTGCAACCATAACTACTGAAGAGGATAAATATTTCCTATGTGAAAATCTGAACAATTCATAATATGCACCTAAAATACAATGAAGAAAGACCGCTTATTTTAAATGCAATATTGTGAAAAAATCTTCAGTTCGGTCTGATATTTTAAACAACACACTTTTACAAAATAAACAAAGAAAAATTATTGACTGTAAACAAGCAAAGACTGTGATACAATTAAAGGCAAAAAGCAAATTTCCTTAGAAGACTGTGGTCTGTAAGTTGGATTTTTTAAATATGACAGAAACAGACTGAAACACAGGCACAGTTGTGATTGCAGTTGTTGTCTACTTACAAACAGATACACCAGTTCTTTATGGCTGAAATAACTATTTTTGAAATGTCAGCTGTTAAAATCAAGCCATTTCTGTGCATTGTAAGCATAACAAATACTTTCAAACATGAAAATAAAGTTGTCCAATGTGGGTGCCCCAATACAGGCAGATGAATTCATAGCTGCTGCTCCAACTTTATGCTCTAAATTTCTGAGAAACAACTAAGAGGAAAACAGAGAATTTTAGCATTTTCCTCAGTAAAGAGTTATCTAAGTAAGACAGAGACTGGTCAGTGATCGTGTTATATTGCCTGACCACTGGATTCATCCATCAGAGGCTTCTTTCTAGATAAACTGGCTGGCTGGTTGAGAGAGAAAAGCCTGAGTCTTGCCCTGTAGCAATGATCAATACAAGAAGGCTGGAGTGTCCAGTAAAGGTTCACTGAGAAGAAGAGTGGCAAACAAGACCAGACTCCATTACAGAATTTCTTTTTGAACAAATATAGATTCTATCCCACTCCTGTAGCTTCAAAGTAAGTGCTATTCAACTTAATCTCTAGAGAAGAATAAAATACTGCAGCCATGAATACTGCAGGCCAGTGTTTGATCACTTTAGCCAAGCATATGGGTATTTGAGTAAGCAGCTTTATTCTTTTCTTGTTTCCTTTGTATTTAATACTGGCATTCTCCCTGAAGACATGTATTGGAATTCCAAATTCCCTAACTTCCACAGCAAGGGCTTACATTTTACTTTGATACAGTTTTATATTTATTTTTGTTCTCCAACTCCATTTCTTGCAAGCAAAAAAATCTCAAGGGACTGGATGAGAACATCATTTCAAAGAACTGCAGAGTGTGGAATAATCAACTATACTTTCTTTTTCAAGATCGAGTAGCTTAGAACTGGAGTTCGCAAACAAGTTATTCTCAGGACAATGAGGGACAAAGTACTAGCTTCTTCAGCCAAGAACATGGCTCTTCCAAACTTGACATCTGATCTGGGGGCAGCACATAATGCTGGACATGTCCCTGAGTCACTCCGGGAGCCTGCCTCGTGCATTTCATGTATCAGCATGTACCAATCCGGATATTCTATGCAATTGCACAGCCCTTTTTAAGCTACACAGAGAAGCAGCCATTTACAGCCACAGATGTGCAAGAACTTTGGGAGCACCACAGGTTGCAAGAGAACAAAGCCAAAGAGTGCAGAACAAAATCTCTCTTTGGCATCGTGCTCACCAAAGGAATACTCCACCTTACAACCCCATACCTTCATTTCATCTTACCATGCTCCTGAATTTCAAAAACTCCTGGAAGTGCAGGCCCTGGCACTGACTACCGTCTTGTTAGCACCAGTTAGCCAGCTGACTGGAGCTGAGCTGGCAGTAACTGCCTGTGAGAGGAACTGTCATGGTTTAACCCCAGCTGGCAACTAAGCACCACACAGCCGCTCACTCACTCCCCTTCCCCCCAGAGGGATGGGGGGAGAACTGGAAGGGTAAAAGCGAGAAAGAAACTCGTGGGTCGAGATAAAAGCAGTTTTATAATTACAAACAAATAATAATAATTAGAAAAAATGTAAGGAAAAAAAATAACAAAGAGAGAGGAAAATAAAACCCAAGAAAGACAAGTGATGCAAATGAAAACAATTGCTCACCATCAACTGACCGATGCCCAGCCAGTCCCCGAGCAGTGGCCCCCCTGCCAACCTCCCCCCCAGTTTTATTGCTCAGCATGTCCTATGGTATGGAATATTCCTTTGGTCAGCTGGGGTCAGCTGTCCCGGCTGTGTCCCCTCCCAACTTCTTGTGCACCCCCAGCCTCCTCGCTGGTGGGGTGGTGTGAGGAGCAGAAAAGGCCTTGAGGCTGTGTAAGCACTGCTCAGCAGTAACTAAAACATCCATGTGTTATCAACGCTATTTTCAGCACAAATCCAAAACATAGCCCCATACAAGCTACTATGAAGAAATTTAATTCTATCCCAGCCAAAACCAGTATAGGTGTCCACGCTATAATTCAAGGAATCATCAGTGGGGAGAGACTGAGCAAGAATAAGGAGCTACTCCACTGCCACTCTCACTCAGCAAAGATTTACCACATGTAAGTTATGCACATACAAAAGTGGTTCACATAACACTCCGTACATCCACTTTAGGTATATGCTTTTTTGGTATTCCTTCTACTCATTAAGCAAAACTAAAATTAGATTGAGAACTTTTTATATCCTTCATATTCAGAATAATGGAAAGAGAATAAATACCAAGTTCTTTTGTGAATTTTTTATATTTTCATAAATTCTGTATGGAAAGCACAGCAATCTACCAAAGGAACACAACAGAAGAAATTATTTTTAAATGAAATAACCAGTAAGAAGCTAAGAGCACATCTGATCAAAAGCTTGAAGCACACAAACAGTTCAAAGGTAAAGAGGTACCTGCAAACTTCTGTTCTAAGTTCACACAATTGTTTTGCATGACCCATTCTAATTTCTCAAACAGATAAATCATATTTTATAGTAATATTTAAAGAGTCTTCAGTCAAATATAAAAACTATATCCATAGCTGGACACTAAAAGCACTCTGAAATTGTGTAGTGGAAATTAATTTATAAAGCTGACTTTGCTTCTAGAAAAATTCCTTTCTATCAAGAAATATTATGAACTACTTCCAATGAACATTCATTTCTGAAACACTTTAAATAGTTTCTTTTTAAAAAAAATTATAGCACAAATAACTGAAATTGCTTGAAATTTTATTTGCAATACTAAAGAACTAGGTCTGTCTCCTTTTTAAAGTATATTCACAATCCCTTGAAAAAAGTGGTTTTCAAAAATAGTTGTTTAGTGCTCCAGCCACATCACAGACTACCATTACCGTAACTCCAGGAGAAAACCTGTAATTTCAGTGTAGTTTCTGAAGGTAAGGTGAAGAAGAGATGAAAAAGAAATCAATTGCTAGAAGAAAGTCAACTAAACTGCTACACTACTACCCAATTAGTTTCAAGAAGTGTTTGGCTTTTACAAAGAAATCAACATAAGCAATGTGACGAATCAAAATCAAGTACTAAAGAATTCAATCATGCTTTGCTGATGTGAAACAACTGCTCCAAACTACTTACCCTTTATTAACTGCTCATAGAATTGAGGCTCAATGGCACCGACAGCCATGAATTTTCCATCGAAGGTCTTGTAGGTTTCATAAAAAGGTGCACCGCTATCTAGCAGGTTCTCACCTCGAGGTCTGTTCCAAAGCCCCAAATTTTGTGATTTCCACAGGAAAGAACTTAGGTATGCTACTCCTTCTACCTTGAAGATTTACAGGAAAAAGTAACAGCTTCAGTAAATTAGTTGGCATGTTACCTTAATTCTACAAAAAACAAACCAGCAAAAAACTACTACCAGTTCTGTCCTTTGTTAAGATTTTTAATGACAAAATCTCTGGTAAGCAGTTTAATTTCTTAAAATTTTCAACTATTGTTTTTATTGCATATGTGAAATCATCTAGAATTAGAGAATAAGAAGGAGCATAAATGTAATAATGCAGCTTCAGATGGATAACACACTTTCAACACGCAAAGTTTCCTCGTTTAACAAGTTTATAATCATTAGGAGTTCACAAAGAGAATGTAAGTAGTTTTAGGTGATGGGACAAGCTTCTTGGCTCTATAGAACATTTAAGTATCTGACAGCCGTCAAGCCTTCTAAACCTCTGGAAATCAAGTTGCCTATACCAGTTCTGTAACTATCAAATTTTTATCTCAACATTAACTTCTTTGAAATTACTGGTTATAATAAGACTGCTATTTTTAGAAGAAAACTGGAAGGAAATCAAAGGTTAAAGCTCTCTTATACCATGGGAACTGGGAAGCTCATCTCCATCACTAAGTTAAAACAAAAATTACTCTCCCACTCTCATCACAGGCAGGTACAGACATAGCAAGGCAATCTCCAAATAGGCAAGTGTCTGATAAATACAGCACTAGAAAACATGATTAATCCTGTTCTAACTTGCTCCTTAAAATTTTGGCTATGTGGAGTACAACCAGATGAAAATTCAGTTTGTTCAGCCTTTCAATAATTATCAAGCTTGTACCAGTCTTTCCAAGCAAAATCACATCCTACACTTTTGCTCAGCAGCAGAACCCATTTTCTTCCAACTGCATTAGAAAAACTGTAAGAGAAGATGAGGCAGTAACAGTATATGGCCAGAAACATTCCACTGGAACAGAGAAAAACCTGAGCTGTATCATTTTGAGTATCATTTTTGATTCATGCATTTTCAGCTGTGTAAAATTAATCTAATATTGGCTACAGAGAAAAGCACAGAAATTGTACCAAAATAAAAAGCTACTGAATTTTCATTTGGAAAGATGTTAGTTTCTACCTTTCTAAGCAAGAATTTAAAACATGCAAATCTTTGAAGTATGCAGTCATGAAAGTTCTTCATTTAATGTGCATTACTTGGCCTCTTTCTCAAGTACCTACCACAAGGACAGGAATACTTCTGCCCTACTTGTCATATGTTAAAGTCAATTAAAGGACTTTCCTGTGAGAAAATACTGTATACCTTCATCTACATGTTTGCAAGATGATTGCAAGGATATAAAAATAGTGTTTGCTTTACTAATGATCTGATCTTGCACTGCTCATGTTAACAAAAAACACACAAAAAACATTGGAAGTAAGGATAATAATAGATGGGGATAATATCAGAATAAGCTTTAACTGCAAATTAGATTTTGGTGCTAATGGAACTACTTACAATACCTATGTACAGTGCTACTTACCCTGGAAACAGTTAAAATAAAATAGCACATCTGTTTTTGGACTGGTATAGGGACTTTAGAAACATCCCTGGCTGGGCACCTGGACAGCTAGCTTCTGCCTGAGGCCCACTGCAATTCAGAGACAAGTAAAAAGGTGTCTAACATATCTACCAAACCTCCAAAGGCATGCTCAAATAACATCACACACACTGATGTGGTCACTTATTTTAAAACATGAAAAGGACAACATGTGGAGACTCCACTTAAGCCTGATTGCAGAATGATTACAGTAACAGTTATGTGTTTCACTTAATGGCTGCCTCATGCTAAAGGCATCAGCAGTCTCTGAAGCAGGGACAAGAATCCAGAGGCACCACCCGGCTGGGTGACCTGTCTGCTCCGCAAGCCTTCTGTTCCTTCTGCAGAGTGGAACAGTTCAAACAAAACTGAGAATGAATCCACACCAACCTAATCTTTATCCTTGTGACTGATGAATGCCTCTAGGATGTGGGAGTTTTGGTTTTGAATACCTCCAGGCTGAAAAAAACATGGAACCCCAGTCTTCTGTTGGACAGCTAAATGCTCTTGCCATGAGACTATTATGCAAGTGATCATCACCACCATCCTCTACTGTGGCTGTCTTTTCACAAAGAGTGAGTCATGCTTGGTCAGATGCCTGCCATCAGCAGAAGGCTCTGTGTCTGAATTTGGAGTGAAACTGAAGTGTGGCCCTGACTCACATGCCTCTATTCCAGTGTGGTGCAAGAGTGCAGATGTGCAGTTGTGCCTACTGTATCATATTGTGGTGTCCACTCCACATCCTGCCCAGCGCATGGGAACTAACAGGCTCACTATAAGATACCTATGATCCCTATAGAGTCAATGAGAAGAGACAGCCACTAACATGAATCAATTCAGACCAGGCATTTAATTCTTCTGAGGCAGACAGCTGAAACGTAGGACCCAGTGTCCACTTTTTACGCAGCGCAACAATAACACTGGACACTGTGAACAGGTGATGCACATCTAGCCCTTGGCCTTATCCTCTCTACCCTCTTTTTGCATCAGTTTAGTATCACTAACTAGAGGAGTTCCTCACGTGTGTATTACTGATCATAAGAATGCTCCCAAGCCACTTGTCAGCTTTCAGCATTGTAATTAGAAATAAAAGATATATTACAAATTCTTCTCTCACAAAAATTCGGATGTCAAGCTAGAATTACTAACCTCAAATACAAGAAATAATTATTTTTTTTAGATTACTTCAGAAAAATAGACATTGCAATAAAAGGAAAAAACAAACAAGTGGTCAGTAAAACAATCCATGAAGTAAGATGAAAATTTAATAAAAGTAATCCTGGGGACACAAAGCTGCTAAAAAAGAAATTCATTTTTCCTCTCCTACCATAGAAAATTCCACCACATGTCAGAGTCATTAACATATTCAGACTACCTAAACTGTACAACAACTTAAGTAATAGGCCTATTAAATAAAATGTTAAAAAAAAAAAAGACAGCTGAAATGCTGCGGTATTATGATTTTAAAAATATCTACTTCCATGAAACAAACTTAGATATAAAAACAGGCTCATCAGCCCAGTCTATTTAACTGTCTTTGCTGTTGGTGATATATGTATGTTTTCATCAGCTATCTCACTGAAAGTCTGTTCAAGTGAAAGGAACGTAACAAAATACCAGGTAAAGTACATCCAGTGATACTGTACAATATTCCATCCATTTCACAGGACACCAGGAACATGAGCAGGGAACTGTAAATTCCACAATTATAATGAGACAAGAAGAAATTGAAAGAGAGAAGTTTTGAGGACTTAAAAAAAAAAACCAGCACAAAAACTCACAACTCATTGCATTCCCAGTGAGCCACAGATCTCATTAGGACATTAGCAGACTTAGACTGATTCTTCTTGTAACAAATTCTTTTAATGACTTAAAGTACTGATAGTGAAAATAAGGTAATACTCCAAACTACAAGGAATATCTTTTTAAATATCTGAAGACTTGTCACAATCCTCCACAGTTTTTGCTTCACAAATATACAAACTCTGTCGACTTTCCTTTGTAGGTCATGGTTTTAGATTCACATAATTTTTGTTGTGTTTCTCGGACTTCCTCAAATTGGTCATTTTTTTTGGAAAGATGATGGCCAGCATCAGAAACAGTATTTTGCTGAGGCCTTATAAATGTTGAATAGAAGAATTACTTCAGAAAATTTGCTGGCTCTATTTCCTGTTTATACATTCTAATACAGTGTGTGTGTGTTTTACAACAGCATGATATTGTTGACTCATGTTCAGCTTGTGACTACTACAAACCCCCAGGATTGTACTTTAGCCAATTGTTCTCATACTGCATTTGTGCAGCTAATTGTTTCTGCCTAAGAGAACTACAGAGCAGCGATATCCATGAATTTCAGCCACTTTTTTCAGGTCATTTCTCCAATTTGAAAAGGTCATTTTCAATTCTAATCCAAGTGTCCAACATACTTGTAGTTCTTCCCACGTGCACATCATCTGTAAATTTACTAAACACAATCACTCATCCATCATTCAGTTTATTGGAGAAAACACTGACAAAAACCCAACAGACATCCGTAGAACTCCAGTTGATAAGTTTTTCATTTTCACAATCAACTACTAATAACCATTGTCGGGGTAAAAACATTAGACCAGTTTTGCACTGGTCCCATTGAATTTTCATCTAGACCATAATGCCGTGGCCTGCTTCTGACAATGTCATGTGAATTTTTCAAAAACTTACTCAAGTCAAGACAGCTAATATCTCTTGCTATTCTCCTACATTCAAGACCTCTTCAACAAAGAGGTTTTTTTCCAATTAATATAATTTTTTTCAATTTATATTTAAGTCCAAATCATAGCCTTCACTGTATCACAACACCTCGAAGGGAGGGAAAATTTTAATTGCAATGCTCTTTAAAAAGAAAAACAGAAAAAGAGAGAGACAGAGAGAGAAAAAACACTTGCAGATAATATAGGTTTCAAGGATAAATGTAAGTATGTATTTTTCCTCTGTGTGTATGTGGGTGGCCTTGCAGTGAAAAAATCCATAGTATTAATTATTAAGCTAATTTAGCCTTTTATTTATTTTACGGCCCATTAAAGCGAAGTGTTTGAAATTGACTTCTTGGCAATAATCTGTGGCAGTGTAATTATTCAAGGGAACAGTGCTTCTAATAAGACATGACTGTCACAAATTCATAAGCAGATGTATCTTGGATAAAGCTAATGCAATTCTTTATTTTATTAGGATCATCATTTTTGCTGTCATGCATGTTAATTGTTTATTATACACCCTACTTCCATACACCAAACTTACTCATCAAATATATACAGCTAATATTTTGTGAAGAAGGCAGACTGGTAAAAGGAAATATAGAGAATGGCACAGGAGGAAAGCCACAGTATGTGTCCCATGTCATAAGGATGTTATGGCAACAGTGATATGTGAAAACTGCTTGCACGTGAAGTAATAGCCATTTTATGAGATTACTTACTTTCCCTTTCCCAAGTTCTCAATTTTAAATCCTACGAATAGCTCCAATTTCCTCCCTTTTACAGACTTAGAGTAGGAAAAAACCCAAACAAGCAAACCGAAGAAACCCCACCTTCCTTGAGACCAAACTTACCATACTTGCGTCAATGATCTGCCCTTTGCCAGATCTGGTACGTTCATAAAGAGCTGTAACAATGCCCATTGCGCACATGACACCTCCACCAGCAAAATCAGCCAGAAGATTTACGGGTGGATAAGGATTTTCATCCTTTCTACCTAGCTTTGACAGCACACCTGACAGTAGAGCAAACAAAGCAAATGTAAGTATAAAATTATTACATTCATTTCTACGTTTCTACAATTAAAGTTTCATTCTTTTCGATCTATGCAAGTAAACAAGGGATAAAGCAAACTACCACCAACAGTTGTCTGTCTCTACTCTGCTGTGTCTTAGCAAAGTTACTCTTTAATTCAGAAAAGAATATATGAAATCATATTAGTGAAGACGCATTTAATTAAAAAGATTAATAAAAGCCTCACAGATAAACCATTGATAATTTGGCTATATAGGGACAAAATTTCATCCAAAAAAACCTGTGTGCAGTAATTCTATATTAGTACTTTGTACATGCATAGAACCTCCCCCACAAGAATTCAACAGGCATTATGAACATGTCTCAAAGCAACTTTGGTAAATTGTTCTTCTTTGAATCTTTTAAAGTAAAAACGCACATGTACGGTCTTCTGTGCACATAACCCATGAATTAATAATCGTAACAAAGGATTTCACACCGACAACTGCACTTCAGTTCTATCCTCCCTCTTCAACTACCTTTGGAAAAAAAAAGGTTGCGTATAAGAGGAACGGGTGAATAAAACAGAAAGGTTACTTCTGATTGCATGCAACATAGACACAGGGAACCCATGTTTATGCCAGCAATTATGCAGACATGAAAGGGAATAGAGCAAAGGCTAAGCCAGTTCACTTCAGACGGAGCTTTGAATCTCTTAGCGTTTCTCTGCCATCCTGAACCACCTCTTTACTGTCACCTTACTCTGCATAGTTCCCTCATAGCGATTCCCTTCGGGCAAGCAAGAAACTCTGCAGTATGACTGTATCTCTCATATGCCTGGAGCCTAAGGTCTGAGACTTGCAGCATACACAGTCAAAATTTCCTGAGAACTGCGTGATTCTAACGCACTGTTTAGTTAGCTAATGGTCTAATGCACTGCCTAAGCGCAAGCAACTGAGTGCACAGTATTAAAAAGTTTCCAAAGTCTGTAGTGCAAGCATAAAGCCCTGTCGCTGACTAAAACCTCACTTTTAACAGTCTAAAGGTCATCACAGGCACCAGCAGATTAACTTATTAACTTATATCTGGAGTTTCTAATGCAAGCCATTTTTTAGTTAAAGAAAGCCAAAACTCATCAGGAAAATACTCAGGATATGAGCTCTCATTTTTGAGGAACGATACCTCCCAAATACCTTGTCCTATTTCCTTTATATAGAAAAACTTGACCTGTGAAATTTCAAGCAAAATGATTTAATTTTAGGAAGATAGCACTAACCAAAATACTACTGATTAAATCAGCTCCAGAGAAAAAAACATTTCTTTTTGTAAACAGAAAGCACTACAATCTAAGCTAGTGATGGACTATACTGTTTCTGTACTGACTCTTTTCCTATGCTAATAAGAAATATCATACTTAGAAATCATCTGGACATGAAGTCAAAGTGTTTCAAATGAGGCATCCTTTCTTTACTCTTTTTTATTCTCTGACAATCTTATATAATGAGAGAAGACTGAACCCATCCCTGAAGAAACTTAATTCCACAACACAATGACTCCCCATAGCAGGTGATACCAGATCACCACATTTGCAGTGCCTCTGTTCTGGCCCTTTGATGGGGCTAAAAGAAATGCTTTATCCAGTGGGAAGCCAAGAAATTTTGGGCCACTTCCTCTTCTCCCTCACAGGCTCGGAGAAGCAGCAGAGACAGCAGCAGTGTGAACAGTAGTAGGTGGGGCCATGCATGACACACTGACTGCTATCACCAGAGTTGGGTAATTTTGTTATTGTTTGTTACTGCATACTTGTAGAATCATGACACTTTGAAACAGCATACTGTCTACAACACCTTAAGGAAACATAGCATTGCCACTTTATTTTAAGCCTACTTTCCTTTTGGTTGGTATCAATGGAGAGATATTTACAGCAGAAAAGCACAAGAGCTCAAATGGCTTAGGCTGCCTAGTTTTTCTTTGCTCAAAAAAAGCTGCTTACAAACACGCAAACTAATCAGCAGCCGTTTCAAGATTATAAGCATACAGATTTTCTAGGCGAGAGGCCCTAAAGAAAGACAAAAATGCATAAAAACTTTGGTCCTTTCTTGGAAGAGAAAAACGTTATTCAAATAAAATAGCACAAAGGAAGGAAAATACTGTACACCCTGAGAAGACATGCTGATCCAGCTTAACAACTCACTGCTGCTGCCAAAACGAACAGCCCATCCAGCCCACGTTTCCTCCTTTCTTGTGCTGACTTTTTATGTTTGCTGGATCCCTTAATGAAATGCTTCACCTCAATAACCTGGCAGAAAAACATCCTCATTTCTCCTGGCTAGTTTTTGACTTGTGAGGGAGCTTACAGGGGGGTTAAGCAAGCGCCAGAGCTGCCTGGAGAGAAAGGAGCAGGGAGAAGCACATGGAAAGAGAAGGAAACCCTCCTTTCACTGACAGAGACACTTCAGATCTGGTCAGCTGTTTCATCAGACTGCACCTCAGGTAATTTGAGCTATCTGCAAATAACCTTTCAATAAATTCTTGAGTCTTGATTTAAGGGGGGAAAACCCTTATTTGACAGGAAATTTTACAGCCTACCTGATAAAGCCAAATAATTGATGTCATGACCTGCAGATCTGGCATATTTTCCTGCCTGGCCAAATCCAGTCAGTCTAGCATAGATGAGTCTGGGATTCTCCTGTAGAATGACCTCTGGACCAAGCCCAAGTTTTTCCATGACACCTTAAAAACACAAAGGCACAGAATCCTAATTCACGTTTATATTTAATAAGATTCAAAATATACATGGTTCAAAGTTAAATTATACAACAACAGAACTGAACTGCAATTTATGAAGTAATACATTCTAATTCAGTATCCGTATTACAATGTGAACAGCCAGAATGTTATAAATTACCAACATACTGCATACTTTTTGAATACAAGCCAATTAAGTGGAAATTAAGCTTTAGAGTCTTTTCTTTTTTTTCAGCTTTTTCTTCTGTTTTACTTCCCCAAAAGATTGCCAGACAGCTTGCTGTAATCCATGTACTGTTGAATGAGAAAGCTACCAAAGGCTTGTAAAAAAAAAAAAAAAAAAAGAGAGAGAAAGAGCAAACTCTTATGTTTTCCACATTGAAATGACCTGAAATTGCTTCCACCTTTCAGTGGAATATACTTTCCTCACCATATTAGCCTCTCAGTACCCCATGTGTTCCTGTATCTTAATTCACTGATGCGAATGGACCATGCCACTATTCCACAAATTATTTGCAACAACTGCACAAAAGAAAATGCGTTCTTTTGTAATACAGAGAATAAGGAACTTCTAGAAATCAATGAAATGTAGGTTTGGTCAGCACAGGTTTACAGTAATCAAGGCTAAAATTTTAATCTTGCAGTTGTAAAATAGTGGTTTTAAAAGAAGCAAATTCAAGTTGCAAATAAATGATAGATTTTTATTGGCTCAGTGCAGCTTGGTCAGACTATGCCCTATCATCTATACTGGCACTGCAGGGAGACACATTTTGAAGGGGCAAGGATAACATACTTCAATGACTATTCTGCCCCAGAATTTATTACTGCCACTTGTTTCACAGACTAGTCCATAATATTACTAAATCTTCAAATCCCTTAAGATCTATTTCTATTGTGTTACTTACTGGGCAGTGGCAAGTGACTAATGCCAAGGAGAAAGCAGTGAAAGTTGGTAAAGAGCAAGATTTTCAAAAGCACAGTGAGAACTGGGTGCCAACTAACTCCTGGTGTCACAGAGTCATTGTCGGAAGGTCAATGGTACATGTGTGTTTAAAGAAACTCTCCTGCCACATGGGCCCTCATCTTTTCATTGGTTCACACCAGCTTCATGCTGGATCACAGATTTGCCTAGTGCAGTTACAGGCCCATAAAACCTAATGTCTAGTTACAAAATTACCTGCATTTCCAGATTAAAAAAAAAAAAAAAGCAGGTGCCTATAAAACCAAAGAAAACAGAAATTTCCATGATAAGAAAAAAAAAATCCCACTAGAACACAGGAAACTAGCTACAATCAAAAATGGAATTTAATGTCTTAATTTTGTTTGCACAGCATCTGAGGAACAAAACAAAAAATTAAGGTAAAAACCATCACAATCATAAAACCCTGTTTTCAGAATGAAAAGCATTATCTGTGACACAGGATACGTTAGCCTGTTTATGATGTGTGATGTTTAACTGATACAGCCTTCTATTTCTAAACTGACTGCAGAAACCCCAAAACACTTCAGCTAGCTCCTCACTGAAGCACAATCACAGAATCATAGAATGGTTTGGGTTGGAAGGGACCTTTAAAGGTCATCTAGTCCAACCCCCCTGCAATGAGCAGGGACATCTGCAACTAGATCAGCTTGCTCAAAGCCCTGTCCAACCTGACCTTGATGACACTCTTCATAACAGAACAGCATCCTCAAGGAACAGCAGGGATACTGAAATAGCCCATGCATGAGTATCAGATGACTGCCTGTGTATGGTTTATGAACGAAGAGAACATGTTAGATCTGCTGTCTTCAGAGAAATCATAAGCTCTGAGACTTAGAGCACTACCTATGTCCTACCCACATGCTAACCTTACAAATGTGAGTTGAATTATATCAGCAGGCCTGAAAATCACTGTGGGACTGATGTCCAAGCTCATGCATGACTCCTTGGCCCAGACATCCTCTGGTGCCGTCCAGAACTATTTGTTCAGTGTCTCAGCCAGTGGGGCAAGGCCCTGGCTCAGCACCTTCCACGGCTTCTTCCCTGTGGTGTTGCAGGGCTCTTGCACTTCACAACTCCCGGTCTGTCCCACAGCATTTTTCACCCAGTCACACGAAATAAAACCCCAGAAACTGTTCCCTTCCCACTTCCCACTATGCATTTCAAGAGGCCACAGACTGACAGGAGTCCTCTCAGCACGGCGCCCCACGGCCCCTTAACTGCCACGCACCCGACCTCCCGCTTACACCACGCTACCTCCGTGAGGCTGCCCCCATACCCCGACCGCACCGCTCCCCTAGCCCTACCCCGGTGCCCCCAAGGCCGCCCCCGCCTCACCGTGGCGGAAGGGCTCGATGAGCACGTCCGCCCTGCAGCACAGCCGCCTCAGCGCCGCCGCGCCCGGGGGTCGCTTGAGGTTGAGCGCCAAGGAGCGCTTGCCGCGGCCCTGCACGTCGGTAGCCACGGCGGACCGGGGCGTCCGGTCCACCCGCACCACCTGGGCCCCGAAGTCGGCGAGGATCATGCCGCAGAGCGGCGCCGGCGCCAGGCCGGCCAGCTCCAGCACCCGCACTCCGCTCAGCGCCATGGCGGCCGCCGCCTGCTGAGCGCCGAGACATCGATCCCCGCCACCGCCCTGACGGCCGCCCGCGCCGCGGCGGTTCCGGGGACGGGCTCAGCCCCCCCGTCACCCAGCGCTGTCCCGGGAGGAGCGGGCTGTGCCACGCAGGCCTGTCCCCCTTTACTTGGCTTTACTCTCCGGGACGTGAGGAGGCTCGTGTGGCCCCTCGCCTGTGGAAACGGCCTGTGCTTCCTCCCGGTCCCCCGCGGCTGCGTCCCCTGAGCAGCGGGCTTCCCCGTTACACGGAGGGTCGCCCCCTCTGCCCTCCGCAGCTGGGTTTTAGTCAGGCGATGGGCATTCCCTTGCTGCTGGGCGTCGGGCAGACAGCAAAGAATGTGAAAATCAACACCCAGTTTTCGGAAAACCTCCCCGGCGTCAGCCGTTGTGTTTTACAGGGTGGCTAACAGCAATGCCAGTCGTCCGCCTGGGTCCTGGGGCTGCCATGGATGGTCTAAACCCACACGCACCTCAGCCTCCTCGGGTCACACTCTGGGATATTAGCGGAACAGCTGATAAAAACTTTTTTTCACCAGATGTGCCTTTAAACGAGGCTGTCTGGTCCTGTTGCTCCTGCTACAGCAGCTGTAGCCTCTCCTGGAGGGGCAGAGCCCACAGCTGGGGTAGCAACGTCTTAGGCAGTCCCTGCTAAATCTGGCCAGGACAGGGCTGGCACGGCTGCTTGTGGAAAGTATGCCACCGGGATTTTAAATACATACAAATTTTAATCAAGGTCTTGATGCTCGCAGCTCACCTGTGCGGAGCCGTTAGCTCAGCAGTGCCACACAGGGAAGTCCATCACCATGGAGGCCATCAGCCCAGCAGCCTTCTGCTGGTTGGGAGTGTCGTGGAGCTTCAGCCAGAAATGTCTCCTGTTTCCCCTGCTCAGACCACAGGGACTTGTGTTTGGTTAAATCAGACCAGGTTTAATAAAGCCCGCATTCATGCACAGTTGCTCTTCTAATGCAGCCTGCCAGAAAAGCAGCCACGTTTGACTGGAGGCCATGGTCGTTTTGTTTTTGTTTAGGCTGCTCACAGGAACAGACATCCATCCAGGAGAGGTGATGACACAGGCATTGGATTAACACAGCTTTTCAAACTTGCATCCTGCTACCAGTATTTCAGGTTACCAGGTAGGAGACAGAGTGAAGAGGCCCTTAAAATTAATTCCATGCTCATTTTATTTATTTCTTGGTTGGGAACAGGTTGCCCAGAAAGGTTGTGGATGCCCCCTCCCTGGAAGTGTTCAAGGCCAGGTTGGATGGGGCTTTGAGCAACCTGGTCGAGTGGAAGGTGTCCCTGCCCATGGCAGGGGGGTTGGAACTAGATGATCTTTAAGGTCCCTTCCAACCCAAACTGTTCTATGATTCTATGGTTCCATGATTCTTTAAATTAATTGGATACACAAATGTGTAAAGGCTGCCAATATGAATGCAGAATTTGGTCTACCTCTGCAGTAACAAACTGAAAGGTCTATTACCTGAATAGCCTTTATTGTCCAGGTAGACACCTGGTCCTGTAATGCAGGCACTGATTGTATCCATGGCTATGCTGCCATGCACAAGAAATGGAAGAGAGAAAACTATGTGCATTTTCACTCAGATGAAGCTGGCTTGTTTTGTTTATTATCCATCTCCCTTAGAGACACCATTCCATATAAAGGTTTCTTTCCACAGACGACATCGTGTTACTGGGACATTGCATTTCTTTAAATGATTTTCAGTTTCATTTGTCCCCTCTCACCTTCGGGTCTTGGGGTTTGTGTTGAATAGGAACAGGCAATTTCTGTTGTGTCGCCTTCTTTCATTTCACCTGATGCTGTTTAGTTTATCACATCCAAATAACACCATAATCACACACTGGATAATGTCTGGACTTTGCTATGGTTTAACTGAGCAGCCCTTTGCACCTGCTTTTTTGTTGTCATCCACAATTACAACGGGTACTCCGTGGCAGAAACATTCGAGTCAGGACCTTATTAAATTATTTCAGTTTCAGGGAGGTGAGGGCAGCATTTTATGAGCATTAAATCCACTTTGAAAAATTGGATTTTAACAAACTAAGAAATAAACAGGCATGAAAGAGAAACAGATATTCTAATTAACTGAGAGGTGAGGTTAATGATCTGAATCCAGCAAACTCTCCTGAAGCAGCAAGTTGGTCAGCAGAAAATACACGTTCAAAACAAGGAGCCATCCCCTAGCATGGGCTTCAGTAGAAGCAGTGCAGTGCTTAGCTCTGCAATAGCATTTAATATGCACCACTAATATGCAGCAGCAAGTAGGTGGCTGTATGAATTCAGCACTGCAGAGGCAATGGGTGTAGGAAAGGAGATTGTTTTGAGATTAAAACCCCAGTGTAGGTGGCAGGACACTAGGTTGTGTTTCACACCTTGTCAGACTGCTTTTGTGAGCTTTATTGAATTATGTCAGTGAGTCACTATCTGTGTCATCCTGTGAAATGTATATAATTCCTATACTGAAATTAGTATATTTCACAGTCAGTGTTAAAAAAATGAAATTATATATATTTCTTGCAGATGTACAGGCACTTCTGTGATACAGGCTGGCTACACTGCTTGCCAGACTTTTACAGTTTGTATCAGATTTGTTGTTTACAATTACTCTTACTTTTCAGTCCTTTGGAAAAATACCAAGGCAGGAATGTGAAGTTATAGCTGTACACAAAACCTTGATTCTCCCCTTTCACATGTATATTGTTTACAGTTTAGTCCATCTTAATAAATGTTTAAAGAGATATTGGTATCAGTACCGTTTGTATTGGTTTTGTTAAATGAAAAAGCAAGAATTGCTCACCTCTCTTATAATATTTCAAATCTTAATAATTATATTTACGTAAAAATGCAAGTAGTAGGTCACTAAGGGTGAAACTTCTCTAGTCAATTCAAACATATCTGCATTAATCTGAAATTGAGAACTTTAAAGATTCTCATTAAATTTATGGTGGTATCTTTGTGTCTCAAGTTTATCAAAGCTTTCAAGCATGGGGGCTTTATCCTGAAGCCTGCATTTATGCCTTGCCTGAATAGAGGCTGTGCTCCATTCATAACACTTCCCAATATCCACACAGACAGCGTAGGTGATAATCCACATTTCTGACCTCATATTGTCTGCTGTTGGGACACACTGTCCCTCGTACAACACACTTGTCAAATGCAGCAGCTTAATCTCTGCAATTTCAGTAGGTTCTTCAGCTTGGAGCATCTCTTTGCCTTCTGTTTCTCTGCTTCTGTGTGAGTGTGGATTCACACATTATTGCTCGCTTTCCTAAGTGTACATCCCACACGCACCAGCAAAAAGGCCCAAAGTGAATCTATCCTGAGATCGATACATTCCTCTAAAGTGGCTGTGAATTCATGCTGCTTGAGAATCTGACTCTGTCTGTCTGAGATTATGAATTACAGATTTAGAAATGAAAGCTCAGTCTCATCCACAGAAAGTGATTGTATAAGCTGCCTTGTGCTACTTCATTAAAATCAACATATCCTAGAGAAATGACTGTTTGTGAGTTGTTTAGTCCAGTCAGTTATTGGGGTGATGATCTGGCCTTGCTGCAGTGAACAAGCTTAGCCATTAACTTTCACAGTGTCAGACATTTGCCCTCTGATACTCTGTTAAAGTACGAGAACAAATTACTGATGCCTCTGACAGTGATTTATGTACTTTGGACCTTTACCCTTGTACCTGAACCAAAATACTTATCTTTTATTTCCTTTGAGCCACAGCTTATGGTATTACTGTGCTTTCATGATTTAGATGAAGAGACTGGCAAGTAGCTTTATGTAGCTAATCTTGATATTGGCTAATCAGTAGAAAATAAATATTTTCCTGTGAGTTTATTATTAACCACTATTATATGGACTGGAAACTCTAGACCAGGGTTATTCCCAGATTTTGTTTGCCTGGATACTGAGCTTCAGGTCTGTGCTGAGCACCACAAGTACTACTGCTTGGCCATCATGCCCTAACTTAATTGCAGCGAGCCATTCCTGCTAGATAGTGTTGTCCACTGCATTCATTAAAGACAATTTCTCCTGCATTGCTAGTGCGATGGATTGATAAGCCTTTATTTTTATGAACTGTTTCCATCACCTTGCCCATGAGCCATTTATTTGTGCCTTAGCTATGGCATACCTAATTCATGTTCTTTATTTTGTGTGCCTTTGATAATTTGAGAAAGCAAACATGGACCGTTCTGAGAAGCAGGTAGTCTTGGAGGGAAGAAAGCATTGATCTGAAGTGATGCAGTATCTATCTGAAAGATTTTATTCAAAACAATCATACTTCTACTCTTTTCTAGTTTAAAAGATGAACTGGAGACAAATTAAATTCCATCCAGCACTTTCAGCTGCAGACCAGGACTTTTCACATGACAGAATGGCATAAACTCTGAATTCCCATCTCCTGGCCTGAAGTTCCAGTCCTTACAGTCTTCCTTGACTCTCACCAACTTTAACGTACTGTGAGAGCCTGGAGTGTTTTTCTTTCAAAGAATTGCTAAGATTGAAAAATGAAGCTCTTAGAAACTTAGCAAATGCTAAAATGAAGGTTGCTGCTGTGCATTTAATTCCTCTGTTCTTTCTTATGTATTAGTATGCTCTGTTTTATGTATTAGTATGCTCTATACTATAGTAACAGTGCTTCATTAACTATACGTTTGGACAAAGTTACTAAATGAAGCTGTTCTGTGTTCATCTCTTGCTATCACATTCCAGTATATGGCCTGTGATTTACTCAGCAAGCATCATATAATTGCTGCTGCATGCGGCCAAGAAGTAGCATGTGACTGGATGATGGGAGGAACATACTGTGAGGCACATTCACAGGAAACAGGAGCCAAGATGTCAAAGATGATTTTAACATGGGTATTTCCATTCTTGCTGTTGTAACAATGTGATTCTTTTAAAACACTGCTTTTTGTGGAATTTCTCATTTCTCCTGAATTGTTTTCAGAAAAGCAGAAGGGTAAAACTCCATTTGTGCAATTTTTCACCAGTTAACACAAGAAGTCTCTTTGTTTAATAAAACCTTGCACCACATGGGTTTTATTATTCTGTGAATGTGTTCGTGGAGGATGCCCTGTCCCATTTCAAATGCAGATACACAAAATTGAGCCTCTCCCACTGTCATCTTTACAGTCTTCATGCCAACATCTATGCACTGATTTTATCAATCCAGTGGTAGAAAAGAGTGACCTAGCCAGTCACTCCTGTTGGGAGGAATTTGCAATGTCAAGAAGCCAGCATAGTCTCTTCCCAGGCCTATTACCAGTCCTTATTCAGCCTGCAAGGTACTTGGCGACGATGTACACACTAGTGAATTAAACAGGAGCAAGACTTTCCATGTCTGGGAATTGCTGGATTGTAGTGTTGTGTTACCAAAATGGATGGGTTATACAACTATGTTAGCAGAACAGTCCTGCGAATGCCTTTAGCTCATGACAAGGAGCTATCTCCTCAACTTTTCTTGAGTACTACTTGAAAGTTAGTGCAAGCCAGGGATCAGTCCCAACAGACAGTTTTGCAAGCAGACACCCTGCTACAGAGGCTGAGAGAGTTTAATTAGTATTAACATAGTCAGATGATAACTCCGGGCCAGAGAATAGACTCTGGCACTGTTTTGTTTTTAATATCAATTTAACCAGAGTGCAGGGGTGTGAGGCTTGGGAAGTACAGCTGTTCTCTGCTGCTACTCCTGTGCTGCATAATTCCCTGAAGGAAACTATTCGATAATGAAAACTAACATGGCACTGTAGATGCTCTAACTCCTGCTAGGACTGTGTGGTTTGGCCCGAAGACTAAAGGAGCTGTCACCCTTTGGTGTAAGAGGGAACCTGGTCATACTAAGAAGCGCATATTATATTGAGTTCTTTTAATTTATGAAGATAGTTTCTAGACTTTGTGTCTTTCTTCGTTGGTATCCGAGTGACACCCAGCCTGGAGCACTGCTTTGCACAATTGCTTTTGTTGCCTCAGATTTTTAAATCTGAACTGATCACTGTCAGTTTTTATCTCCTTTGGTTGCTGAAGCAGAACTAACTGCAAAGTAGAGAAATTTTGCTACTGATTCACCAAAATGAAGAACTGTGGGCCTTTTCACACACCACTCAGCGACTCCCTGCATGTTTTGTCCTTGTATGATTTTTTTGGAGTGGGAAAGAGAGATATGGACTCAGCTTAGCAAAGACAAGAAACCATTAAGTCTACTCCAAATTGCAGCTTTTGAGTTTCCAGGTTTCTCACTCGTGACACAGATTACAAGATACCACCTGTTTCATAACAGAGGACAAAGTTCTCTGACAGAAGACATTTTGTCTTGAGCATCTGCTAAGCAAGAGGCTTTCAATTATCAGCAGCAATGGAAAGATGACTAATTTTCATAAACATTTCTGAGGAAAAAACATACATTCCTCATGACTTACTGAATATAAAACTTGATAATTTTGAGGAACAGAAACACACAGATTTTTACATCAGCTGCTATATTTTGGAGGATTTTTCTTTGAAATTAATATGTAAGTTAACAATTTGTTTGTGAAGTATTACAACACTCAGCAGAGATTGCATGCAATAACTTTGCAGAGAAAAGACTGCAGAGATTTCATACAAAAACTAGGAAGTTTCAACCTTGATGTAAAAAACCTCTTCGCTTTAACCTTAGAACTGAGACCATGCTGCTGCTTGTTTGTCAGAAGCTTTTGTGGTGATTCTGAGTTGCTTTCTGCTCTTAGCAGGCCAAGTTGCACAAAACTTGTCAAAACAACATAAAATGAGAATGGCAAAACTTTGCTTTCTTTTATATCATGGCCGTTACAAGAGATAATGTAAAGGAGCTTATAAAGAGTGTATGTATCATAGTTTCTAAGTGCTTTATTCTGACCAAAATGGATTAAATTGGCCATGCCATAAAGGAAAATTAAGTCCCCAAAGGAAACCTTAGGGATTTAAATTTTATGTGTGTATATATACACGTAAATATATTTTGACCCTTAGTGCTGGCTTTCTCCCATTCAGTAGCAAAATGAATGCTTAGGAAATACATATTAAGAATATATCTCCATAGTCTTCAAACGGTAAGGTCCTTGGTAAATACAGATATGAACAAACCAGTATAGTTTTATGACTATTAATCTTTATTGGGTAAATGTATGTTTTACAAAGTAAGCGAACATTCCTAACAGGAGATACTTTTTTCAAAATTTTTCCTACTGTGAACATTAGCTCATGATGCCGTATATCTCATACAACTTGTGCACTTATTCCAAAAAAATAACATTATCTGATTACCTGATGGGTGGGTTTTAGTTTGAAGGCATGCCAGAATTTTACTAAAATGCTTATTAAAATAACATGGTCTCAGGTTTTGAAAATCTATGTGGTGCAAACCTGGCCCAAGTTCATAAAGAAACAATAAAACTCATCGGATGACAATTCATTAAAGCTAATGTTTTCAGTGGTTGATGCATAAAACTAAAAAATCACAAGTCATAATCATAAGTATCAACATGCATTTTTCATTGTAAGATGTGATTTACATACACTGGGAACGTGTACAAGGACATACAAATTCATAGGGCAGATTTTGATTTGTTTGCTTTATTGTTGTGCTACTGATATCTGTATCTAGTATAAAAGAATTTCCCTAAACCCACCTGCTTGTTATACATTAATGGCAGGTAATGTCTGGTTAAAATGTAATGTCTATTAAAATGTAATTTATATTTCATTAGCATGTGTGTGGAGAGCCAGAATGTGCAGAAGATACATTCAAACTTCAGTATTGTCTTAGTATATTTGGTGCTGATTTCGATGAAAAGAAAATAGCAAGACAGGATTTCAGGTACCCAAATTTTGACAAGCTGGTGGCAAACATTAATGCTGAAGAATGGCCCAGTTTACTGTGACCAGAACTTCTGAGCCAGCCAGTGTTTGTGTTTGCTTAAATATTGAACTGGGTTAGGTGCTGCTTTGCCAGGCTGCAATGTCTTTTCCTGAAATACTGATTCTTGGAAGGCTGCTAGGAGAACTGTATCAACAACTTCACTGTTAAGTAAATATGCAATATTAAAAGGTACATCCTTCTAAAAGAGCTCCAAACTCCACAAAGCGTGTGTTTCTCTGTTTGTGCTGTTGGCATATCCCAACTTCTCCAGCGTATAAGCCTCTGCTTTGACACCTTGCATTCAGTTACATCAGGTTTTAACAATTTGAGGGCTAGGAAGAAACATTACAGTTCCCCTGTCTGATCCCTTGCATACTGCAGGCTAAATTACCTTAGCTTCAGGCTGCTACTAAGGCAAGAATTACTACCACTCTTTTTTTAAGAGAGAGAGAGTGAGCATGAGCATAAATACGTACTAAAAATCTATGAAAAATGACACCAGATACATCTTCAGAGGTTTGAGATGGCAAGGCAATAAACCTGAATCCTTGACATCTTTATTTTCACATTTTTTTCTTCTATTTTTAAAGTTCATTCTTGTCCAGTAAAAACTTCTTCCTTTAAATCTGGTCTCAGCTGAGCCTACTTATAATTCATTCAGGCCTGTTTCCATGATGCAAACTTAAATGAACATGTAATAAGAACTGAATAAATGAACAGAAAAACTTGAATCAATTGTTCAATTCCTGACGTATACTTAACTAAAGTATATTTACTTTACTGCGCAAACTGCTCTCTAAATTATTTAAACTCCTTTTCCTTTGTTTTTCAGTCACTTTGGAGAAAAAGCAACATTTAACAACTCACTATATACAACCCAAATGACAATACATCTTCTGTGAATCTGTGACAACTACCCAAGTTATTCAGCTCATCTCTGATAGACAAATAGCAACGCATTGCATCAAAACAAGCCTTGATCTTTCAGTGTTGTAATGCTATTCCACAGTCCAGAGAAACATACCAGTTCCAAAAAAGAAGTTTCCTCAGATAAACATCTATTGGGTTGTTTCTTTTTTTATTTGGTTTCAAAAAGAAGAAACCCAGCAAAGGTGGAGAAACGTTGATGGTCCCCATGGAGGGCTCCGTTGCCCATTCGCAGCCAAACTTCATCTCCCTTGGCAAGTTTTAGCACTGCACTGTTTCCTGAAGTGTCTGCTTTCCCTTTTGATTCATAGCTAAGGATGAATATTTTAACAAGTCAGCTTTTTGTTTATCAACAATGATCAAGCAAACAACTTTAAAAAAAAAAATCCAAGAAAGCACATTGTTATCCTGAGCAAAACTTCCTTGAAAGGCTTGCCAACATTTTTTCAGCTTTATGAGGAAATTTTGGCATATTTCTGCATTTGATCTCCTAGTCAAATCTTGCACCTTACCTAATTGCATCATTTCATTCCTTTCTGAAGTTCTGGAAGTTTAACTTACGTATTTTTTTCCAGGGCACAGGAGCGAATTCACTGTTTAAAATAAAATTCTGCTCATTCATCACAACACTCCAGATTTCCTGTGATGGTCTCTTTCCCTTGGATTCATCCCAGCTAATTTTAAATGCCTCCAGGTCAGGAGTCTCACGTGAGCTGAGCCCCTGTGCTCCCAGCACAGGCAGTGGGCAGAGACAGGCAGCTCACTCCATCCTGAGGCCTTTTGTTGGAACATAGGTATGTTGAATGTGGGCTAACCTGCTGGCTTTGTGTGAGCGTTGGTTCCCTTTCTTCCACCTGTTGCCTTTTCTGACATCAGTGCTTCAGGGGAAAAAAATTGGGCACTTTTTCTTTTGCAGGAAAGATCTATTGGGGATGAAGCACCCTTTGGTGGCGCTTCAGGTACGGCCTGTTGAAGAAACTTGGACAGCTTAAATGAACCTGCTGTCATCTAAGTGCCTAAAATCCAGTGTGATCAATCTAATCTTTTGTGTCTGTTTATTCAGGCTCAGGAGAGAAGCTTGGTTTTGGCATCAGAACTGTGGTTGGTATTAAAGAAATAATATTTTTTTCAAACACCTGTTTTTTTCAGATACCCATCTGGCCACAAGCTTCTTGACCTGGTCCTTACAGAAGTTGATAAGCTAGAAGTGGCTCCTATTCTTGATGATCCTCCAGCTAACAGAAAGAGTTCAGAAACTTTTTATTCAAAGTGTGCTAATGATAACAAAGCCAGTAAATGGAGGACCTTTGCTTCTTACTCATCCTTACTACTGCAGTTTAAATGCTTTCCTCCTTTAAAGTAAAGTGGTCTCCCCTAATCTTTAACAAGATTGTAACTAGTTGCTGAACACTTCATTATGCCCTTTCTCTGACAGGAAAAATGAGGATGAAGATATATTTTAGCAGAATGACAGCAGGTTACCACTACACTGCAACCCTGACTTGCACTGTTAATTCCTTTCCCCTGAGCTTTGAGGAACTTGTGATCAAGGCTCAATTTTAGGTCCAGGACCTGTGGCAGGTATGATCCAAATTTGCAAGCTGAGGAGGGTAAAATACAATAGTTTTTCTTTGTTGGTTATTTTGCCGTACAGAATTTCTTCAAAAAATGAACAATTTCATGTTTCTCGAAATGTGAGCAAGCTATCACATCTTTGCAAACATGTCTTTTGCATTAAAATGGCCTGGCCCTTCACTTACCTATATAAGCTGAAAACTGTATTACCATTATGCATCAGGTACACATACACTTCCTCCACATCTTCGTGTTTCATCATATTGAAGGTGAAGAAATATACCCCTGAAAAGATTACCAAATACAATGTGTTTGCTTCATAGAGGGAGGTAGTCATGCTACAGGCTTGTGCTTCTTGCTTAGAAAACGTAACAGCTGAGGCCAAAATTACCTTCCAGTTGTCAGTGGGTATTTTGCTTCTGCTTATAGTGTGGCAAAATCTGATTCATTTTTATTCTGCATATGGCAGGGGCTCAGCCACATCCTGTTCCAGAGAAATGACTGTATTTGGACATGGCAGGACCACTCATCCCTTCCTTCTCACTGAAAGGGAAATTTCCCAGAGGCTGAGTCTAGTGACCCCTCTCTCACCGTTTTTTCCTTACCTTCTTGCTCCTGCCCTCTGTCAAAAGGGCAGCCTCCAGGCCAGCCAGGGCTCAGCCTCAGAGGCTGTCAGACAGCCAGCATGTCGCCCAGGTCAGGCAGGGCATGAGTGGTTTTAGCAGCACCCACTGGGGCACACCACGTCCTTAACAATGCAGACATAGGCACCACTTTCTCTTCTTGCACAACACACCCTTACCATCACCCTTTTTCTTTTTAGCTCTTTCTCTGTCTGAAAGGTGCCAACAGTTGTCAGTGCAACCATATTATGTGTCATGAGCTCTACAAGACTCCCCTGGGCGGGAAGACAAGCTCCTGATTCCTGAATAGTCAGTCTGTAGCATTGACCCTGCAATGGGAGCTTGCAGTTTGCATCGAAGTCATTAAATCATTGTGGGTCAAAGTTTATTGACATCCACATATACATTAACCTCAAAAGGAAGCAGCTGTGAGGACACACACCCCTAACTGTCAGTAAAATGTGCTACAGCAAGCTTGGAGGGCCTGCCTTTTACTTAGTCTAATATCATTTCCCATAGCAGTGAGTAAATGAATGGCAGGGTGAGAAAGGCCAAGTGAAGGAAGGTGGTTTCAGGCTTTGCTTAGACATGTTTTTGGTTATGGCCCTGCCTCCCCCACCTCCTATTGTTCTTCCTGCGCCACAGCTGTATAAGATGGGGGATTAATGCAGCTGAAAAATAACTCAGGAAAAACTGTAATGCCTCATTTCCAGCCACACATCTGTTGCAGGCCAGCTCACAGCTGAACTGGCATGACAGAAGATGGGGATGAAGAGAGTGACTGGAGGCAGGGGGTGGAGGAGGCAACTGTGAAGCTGCTGCTGCTGCAACATCAAGGTCATGGTTATCTCATCACAGTGGCTGAAGGGCTAAAGGTCTCAAAGCAGATGGTCCTCCTCCCTCCCCAGCTCTGGCCATGCCTCTTCCTCCTGCCTTCGTGCCAGCACTAGTTTTACTGGCTGGCAAGCCCTCTCTTGGTTTGCCTGGGTTCCAATTTCATTTTTCCTGAAAGTAGGTAGAAAGAACTATGCAGAGTGAGTCTCATCGGTGCCTTGTGCAAAGGCAGTTAGCCAGTTTCTCGTCATTATTGACCACGCTTCTCCCTATAGCTCCCAGAATTGCATTATTTTGTTTTGCAAATACTCACCATTCACTGGAGCACCAAATCTCCCAGTCATGACATCAAAAAAATTCCCAACATTGGTTTCAACACTACTGAAGATGATCCCACTGTTCTGGTTGCTGAAGTGAGTAGCCATGGAAGCCATGAATGCGACCTGCAAAAATGCAGTTCTTACTCAGGCAGTCATTCACAAAATTGACATGCGTAGAGGAATCAGCTACAGAATTTTTTCCTGTATTTGCCGTCTGTTTATTTTCCTGACAGAGATGTTCTTCTAGGGCATGCTCCAAGGCCATTAAACTCCAGTAACAAAACTCCCATTGAATGAAACTGGAAGAGGACTAGGCTTCTTACATTCAATTGGACTATTCATGACTGTAAAAGTAAGTGTATGGGCAAGTGTTTGCAGGTCAGGACCTTTGTTTGGGATTTTATTTACTTTTAAGTCTCTCTAGAATGATGCAACAGAAAACTGGTATTGAAATGGATGGTGTTTCCGACAAAAGTGATTTAATTAGTTTTTATATATTCCCCAATGCATTTGGACTGGATATTGCTTTTAACTGAATGTGTGAAATAAATAATGCTTGATAAAATCCATACACATTAGTGTTTCTTGCTAACTACCTTCAGAGATACATTAAGCATTTTTATTAGAGGTCCTCTAGAAGTGCAGTTGCTGGGACTCAACATTCAGTGCTTTTTCTCTCTTACCAGTTGCCCTGTACCCTCAGTCACAACAACAGAGGGTGGTGGAGACCAAAAGAGGAAACTAAGAAAGTGAAAACTGTGCTTCAACTTCATGTTACACTTCTTGCAGTGAGACATATTGGCCGTGGAAAATGTTTCATAGAAAGCAGTGCAAAACCTCCCACATTGGACAATTCACATTACCCTCAGGAAGATACCAAGGAACAAGTGTACCAATTTGCATGGGCAGGGAAGGGGGTTATCTCTTCTGTGAGTCTGTGATTCCCTCATCTGACTGTCAGTAAACGGGGTACAGGCAGAATTCCTGCACTTGGATGCCAGGAGGTCACATAGTGACTTGGCATTTTATCTCTATCTCTTAACTTCTCAGATGTGTTCAATTGCAGTTGTTACTGCCCCTCACAAAACTGGCATTTTCCATGAGATTCCAGCTATACTGGTATTAAAAAAAAAAAACCCAAAAGTCTTTCAATTTCAGATCCAAATGAGAACAAAACCAAAACAGGCAAAATCAAATGCAAGTCTGGATCCAACAATGGAAATCATTAGCCATCTACTCAGAAATTTGAGGAGCTCCAGATGTGAACTGAAAGCTTGGGCTGATTTTCCTTATCCCTGCATGAATGCATTTTCTATGACTGCAAATTGTTAACTTCTTGCTTCTCAGCCAGGATCACATCAAAGTTCATCATGTGTTAAAGGAAACCAGCTGCAATGGCAGCTTGATGGAATTTATTGCTTTTTGTCTAGATTCCATTTCACATTCTCTTTGACCCCAAGCTACTTTTCTTGGGCTGATCAGAAGAGTTGAAAAAGATGTCCTTTCTCCCTAGGTCTCATTTTGAAGTAGCAGATCTACATGGACATGCCAAGTCTTTCAAAATAATCCCGTACTTAAAATAGTATTGTATTCAAAAGTGTTTTCTGCTCTACCTACTCTCGCTCTAAAATTCTTAAGCATGATGTTAACAAGAAATGATATGCTATCCTAAACATACACAATGCCAAGAAATCCAAAGTCATTTTCCCACACTGCCCACGCTGGTTGTGCTGTTGATTTTGCTGTTAATTTGCATGCCTTTTATGAGGATATGAAACATATATGAGTGACCGCTATCGGGAAACAATATCCTTCAGTTAAAAGATGTAGATCTGTAAATAGATCAGAATTTCAGTTTTCTCCATAGTCAGAGTGTTTGGCAGTGGGATTTCTTTTTGTGTGTGTTTGCTATATCCCATTTTGTCCCTTCTGTGGTGAACTCGATTTGGGGTGTACGAATCAGATTAAGACTAAGACATTTCCATTAAAGTGTGTACGTGTGAGTGAGGATGTAAACTCCCTTATAGTTTTTTTTACAAGGGCATGTAGTGATAGGACAAGGGGTAATGGCTTTAAACTGAAAGAGGGTAGATTTAGATTAGATGTAAGGAAGGAGTTCTTAACTGTGAGGGTGGTGAGGTACTGGAACAGGTTGCCCAGCGAAGTTGTGGATGCCCCATCCCTGGAAGTGTTCAAGGCCAGGTTGGATGGGGCTTTGAGCAACCTGGTCGAGTGGAAGGTGTCCCTGCCCATGGCAGGGGGGTTGGAACAAGACGATCTTTAAGGTCTCTTCCAACCCAAACCATTCTATGATTCTATGATACTTTCTGGAGATCTATATACTCTGTGGTGTCTGAAGTCCCAGTTGCCCAAAACCAGCAGTGACTGTCAGATTAAGCTGAGTTGCTCCTCTAGATCCTCAGTAATTGTAATGGGAGCTTAGATGCTTCCCTCACATGTAGGATCTCTGGAGCTCAATCTGACTGCAATCACTTGGCCACACAAATGTGCCTAGTGCCATCTGAAGTGCTTTAGGATTCCCCCACATGGGACTGGCTGATCTGACTTACAGAAGCCCCTTCCACAGTGGCAGCTGTGGACCTACAGAAGCCCCTTCCAGTGGCAGCTGAAGACCAGGAGGGATACATTTCAAAGGCTTGCCATGCATCTAAGTCTTGCCTTTAGCACCTTAACTGCGCTACATCATAGAGATAGTCAAGTCTTCCTGCTTGATGAACTGCTTGTATATTGCTACACTGCAGTATACAGTGCGGACAACTCTTTTAAATCCCCTTTGCAACAGCAACCAAGGGTCTTAGTTATCCAAGTCCCATTTACTTTCGGTTGCCTTAAGAACAGGACTACACCACGTCTCCACTGTACTGCAGGTGTATATATATATATATGTACACATAAGGCCTCCGCCATCTACCAGATTCCTGGGACGTGAAGAAGCTCTAATCCAAAAGGTATGCGACTATGCCAACACAGTGCTGAGCCCAAACAAATATATCCCATCCCTCAGCAGAGCTTATCAGCTCAGGCTTGAACCCATGTTTTAATGTTCATCTGGCTTTTGGGTAGTTCATTCATAGGCAGAACCTACATACTTCTCAACATATTTAAGGTATCTAATTCTTTACTGTGAGGGTGGTGAGGCACTGGAACAGGTTGCCCAGAGAGGCTGTGGATGCCCCCTCCCTGGACGTGTTCAAGGCCAGGTTGGATGGGGCTTTGAGCAACCTGGTCTAGTGGAAGGTGTCCCTGCCCATGGCAGGGGGGTTGGAACTAGATGATCTTTAAGGTCCCTTCCAACCCAAACCATTCTATGATTCTATGATTCTATGATATAAAAACACAGCTACTGAGGGGTATTTTTCAAAACCAGAGGACTTCTGTCTGCACTCAGAGGTTTTGACCCAATACTTTGAGGAGTGGGATACATATGCTTCTGACAATCTCACAAAGCCTGACTGACCTGAGAAGCCTGGGCCTGAGTGGCTCCTTTACTCTTTTCATATGCCATAGGAAGCGTAGTTATGTATGTGATACAGCTTGATAGAAAAATGATAGTCCCTGCTGTTCTCCTTTAACGACCCAGATACTGGCTTTCTGCCCTAAAAGGGAACCATATATGTTTCTTCCTGCCCATTTCTCAGCTGGATTCTTATTCTAAAGAAAGACTAAGCTGTAATGTCTTTCTTTTCCAGGAAGATCTGGCAGAGCACATTTGTCGGTCATGACAAGGGCTATATATGTCTCTCACTGTATTAATTTACAGGGGGATTTACTTCTTAAGTATTTTACAGTAGTTAGGTGCTGTTTTTCAGAGAAGAAAACCTTAACCTGAGAACTGCTGCAGCCAACACAAGTCAGAGATTTTTGTACCTGTAGCTCTGGGGGAATCCCAGGGTAACCCTTCTCGCCTTTGGGTCCATGATGGCCACGCTCTCCCCTTGGTCCCATATCTCCTTTGTCTCCTTTCTCACCTTTGGCTCCTTCCTGGCCAGTTGCTCCATTATTTCCATTGTTTCCATGATTTCCTTAAAGGAAACAGAGCTTTCTGTTTAACTTAAATAATTTCATATAATATATTGTAACAGATAACTGTGACAGGGTCCTTTTCCACCAATTTGCAACACATGGACTTTTCAGTACCATAAAACCCAGACTGAGCTGCAATGCATAAGAAACAGCTGTGTGGTTAAGCTGAAGGTGAAGATTTTGATGAACAAGTTTCCAGAAGGATGTAGATCGATGTTTAAGAGTTAACCCTCATGCTATCTTGGTGTTGCTGTGTAAAATGCTGATGTCTCAAGTCATTGCATTGTTGGGGAGATAAGCAAGGACAAGACCTCAGTGATTGTGAGGCTCAAGAAAAGTGAAAGCCACTGCCTATTAACATATACCAGCTAGCCTACATAAACACTCTTGCTTTTCCTTCTGTGTAAAAACTTATTTCCTGATAATTTAAGCTAATTAGGATAGGATAAGATAATTTTGACTAACATTTTGCTATCTTTAAAATATGTCTACACAAATGAAGAATGGCTGTAGCCTTAAACTAGCTAAATGACCCATCTGTGCCATAAACGGGAGAGTGTGCATTCTCAGGGTGCTGATTAGCTGGAAGGGGTTGATCAATTGCATGTTCCTAGATTTAAAGAAAGACAAAATTTTTATAGTGAAGCTTTTCTGAGATTGCTTCTTGTAAAAAGGGTCATTATAAATGGCTGATCTGTAATACTGCAGTATTACCTCCTGATGTTTACTGAGGAAATTACTAAGCAAACTTCTATGCAACTGACAAAATTTTAAAGTTGGCTAGAATCACTGAGCAATTATTATGCCTACCTGAAGCAAAAGCCTGACCTTTCAATTAATTACTCAGGGGATTAATTAGTGTCATCATTGTTCTAATTCCACCTCAATTGAAACTAGATTCTTTGCCACTCTGCTTGTTCTCTGATTAGTCACTCTAGTTATGAATTTACAAGAAGAATGGTGTTGTCTGAGATCAAATCTAATGATTGAGTGATTCTTCAGAGTTTTTGTATTGAGAAAAAAAATTACTTCAAACAAGGAAACTAAATGGTGGAAGAAATTAAACAAATTTTTGTTTGGATAGAGAAATCAGTAACTCTGAAAAATAACAAGAATGATCCTTCATGTAAAGCCAGAACTACTTCTCTTCCAGTTCAGGACAGAAGTTTGCAAGTGACATTTGATTCAGTCAAGGGAAAAGCAGATGATGTTGTTCCCCTTATGGGCGCAACAATATGAAATGCAGCAGATGAAGGAGACAGAGAAATTCTAGAGTGCAGAAGCTTGCTGTTGGCCATACATTTGTGGCATGCTGTGGTGACAAAAAAGTGTGACTTAGATACATCCTCGCATGAGGAAAGGGCAAAGCTGCGACTGGGCTGTGTCCCAGTATGTCCGCTGCAGCCTTTAAAGTGTGGGTCTACTACAAAATCATGTCCTGCTTCTAAGAAGCCAACAATTTATTAATATGTAATGCAATATTTCTGCACAAGAGGCCTTACCATTAGATTTCTCTTACTTCTGTAATGGTCAATGATATTTTTATAAAGGGTTGATGCATGAATAGCTCACAGCAGGCTAATACCAAATATGCCTGTGACCTTATTTTGCCTAATACCCAAAATATGTCAAAGTAATAACTTATTTCAATAATTTGGCAACTGAAGCTAGTTCTTGAAACACTTCATTCACTCAGGTTTAACTTCATAACTGTCAGATTTAACTGTTACTGTAAACTGTTTCTACCAAAAATCACTACTTTTTTTTTGGGGGGGGGTATGGTTATCTGTCATGTCTGTTACTGTCAGGACATTTGTGAGACAGAAGGATTATGAAATTGCATTTTTATTGTGATAACAGAAGACATAAGCTTTTGAAGATGAGACAAATCTGTCAGTCAGTGACATGTTCATTTACATTATACGTCTGCTTTAGGAACAGCGATTTTCAAATCCCTGAAGGTAGCTGCTGTACCAAACTTACACCAACATGCAACTAACTTATCTTTTTCCCTTCTCTAGGCTCTTCTTTTTCCATACCAGATTGAAGTATACCCTTTTCTTGTGTATCCGGTTCTTCTGTGTGTATTTTTAATGGAAAAAAGAAGGTACTTTTTATTATGGGAGACAAGAAGAAAGAAGAAAAAGAAGAAATTTCTGTGAGAGAATAGAAGCATATGTGTCTCTGTAAAATATTGGCTAGCAGTATGCTAGATGAAAAAAAGTTCCTGAATACAGTACACAATAGCATAGCTGGATATTCAAAGGTGATCGCAATAATGAACTCCAGGGAACAAGTTCCTCCAACTTTAATGGAAGATTCATGCTGCTTTAAGAAGAGAGACCAATTTGCCCTAGAAATAAGACTACTTTCAGTATGAATTTGTGAAAGCTGAATTTTAATAACAAGTGGGTTGTCACTGGAAAAGACTTCAGAATCTAATTGAAAATCTCTGTCTCCCCAGAAATCACAGAAAAACTTGTTCCTGAATCTCTCCCCAAATACTGATGTTTGGACCATTCTCTGATATTTCATAGAATAGCCTGTAATTTATAGCCTGTAATTAGACTGATCAAAAAATTAATTAAACATAATCTTTACCTGGCATCCCAGGGGGCCCAGGAGGTCCTGGGGGCCCTTGGTAGAGTCGAACTCCAAAGTCACCACGGCAGCAGGAACTACAGTCTGGATTCTGCGGTCCAGTTTGTGGGGGCTAAGTGCACAAAAACAAGCTTTAAATAGCTCATTCATGGAGAGCATCAATCATATGTATGTCAGTTACTGGGTCTTCATTATATATTCTCTGTTTATATGTTTGGTTAGTTTTCAAAACATTTCTTATCTCAGCTGAAATCTCCGATACTTGGGTTGTCCCTGAAGATGTTATTTTTGGAAGATTTAAGGGAATAGCTCTTCAAGTGTTCTAAGAGCTATATGAATATTTAAAAAAACAACTTATCTTGTCAGATAATGAGGATTTTGAAAATAAAATAATACCAAGTAATGAAAGTTAGATGAATGTTTCAGTTAGGTTCCTATCCTGCTTTTCACTGATCCCACATTTCAGCTGACCTTTGTTGACAAACAGGTCTATGCACAACAAGTGGTAGGACACAAGGGACTTCATTTGACCTTCAGCAATGAACTATCCTCCACTAAACATAAATAAAACTGTTGGACCACCCAAAGGAGATGTTAAAAAATGTCTGTGCAGCATATTCCTGTTCATGGCCCCAGACTTGCATATTTACAGGCCACGAAAGTTGGGAGAACCTAAAAAAGTTCATGATACATGACAAAACAGAACCAAGATACATGACAAAAATTTGAACTGACCACAACACGTGGTGTTAGGGGCATTTGATTATTTGTAGTTGTGGGTGTGTAACTATGAAAACCTGTTTATATGTTGAAACTAATATAGCAGGATAAATAAACTAATGAGTTTATTATACACAGCTCAGCTACTGTAATAATAGTTTGATAATAGTTTTGTTTCAGTGCTTTTCTTTCCCATATTATTGTATTTCTACTAATGGAGTTTTGTTCAATCCTGGCTGGATTTCGTAACCAGGCTCTTGCGATGATTTAGTGGTCACAAAGCTTCCAATGGGTCAGCTGAGGTAGAGGTCCAGGGTTTGATTTTATTTCTCTACCTCTTCTCATTTCTCTGTCTTTGTTTCTTTTTCCCTACAATTCTTTGCTATTATCCTGAGGTGCAAATCTGCAGTTCTTAAATTCTGGAGGGGGATAGTTACAGCAATCTGACCACTGCTTGTCTCTAATCATTCTACCATTTGTATTCCTTCCCTTTCTTTCCACTCATCTTTATCATCCTCAAATTACTTGTCTAATGCAGAGCTATTGGTTTAATGGCAGCAAACAAGCCTCTGGTGGGATAGGAGCTGCCAAATGAACATACAGATGTGCTGTATTCCTGCCCTCAAGGTCATCAGCTGGCTTGATCTGAAACACTAAAGCTTTCTGCCTGTGTTTTGAACAATACCAAGCACAGCCCCAGCATTCATTAATTTCAAAAAGCTTGGGACTTTACATTTATAGATACAGAAAACCCTTTTCATGCCACCGAAATACTGCAACTCCTCCAATGGGACAGACACATGCCCTCTCCAGCTGGAACCACCAATGGTGGAGGTACCAGGGGAATAAAGGCTGACCTGACAGCTCAACAAATACACTTCATATTCAAAGAGTTATGGAAATGTTAAGGCTTGCCAATGGGCAGAAGGGCTTCATATTTATGGGGTTTTGGTCAATACTATGCTTTTACCTTAATTCTGTATAAGGTCTATACTTTATGAGAAAAATGAGTTCTGCTTGTTGGACTGTCTGTTCCTGGAGAACATGTTTGTGTCTTTCTTGCTGTTTTATCTCTCCCAGTTGTTAGGAAGAACATAACTGACAATCACCAGACACCCTGTTTAAAGCTTTCCTAATATGAGAGAAGAAGTAGCCCTGCTTTCAGCTCATTTTCAGCCCTCGAAGGGGAGCCAAGTACAAGAGGACTGGAATTGCGCAAGCATTTTTCACCACCTGAAATGCTAATGTTGAGTGTTGCACTGAGATTAAAATCTCCAGCTCTTTTTTGATAGTGCTTCATATTCATGTTAAATGAGAAGGCAAACTATATATACACCTGCCAAGAGCAAATAAGTCATATCAGCCTAGAAATATTCAAAGACTTAGAATTGTGGATTGTAGGTAAGGGAAGGCATGAATCCAGCAAACTGGACTGCATGTGAGATTCTCTCTGTGCTCGTACAATTTGTTCTTTTACCCAATGCACTGAAATCCTGAATGACATTATTAGCTAACCAGCTATGTTATCATAAAATAGATACTAGGGCTGGTCATAACCAAATGCTATTTGGTAGTACCTCTTGAAAAGCTCAGCAGGTTATTATGTGTGAAATGAGGCAAGCCCTGCCAGCCTGGTTGTAAGAGAATAGTTCCACTGACCTCAAAATAACTACTTATGCAAGTCATAAAGTAGTATTGACTTATTATCTTTACTGATCCTTTGACTAGGAGGAAACAAATGTTCACAGTCAGCTGCCAAGAACAATGAATATTCAGGATACTCTCTTAATCTCTAAAAACAGAGAACTTCATGATGAGTACATTTAAAGGAAAAACCTGTTCCTAAAGTAAAATTACACTCAAATGGGGCAAAGAGATTAATTACAACCTCCTTGCCAAAGGTGTCCTATGCAGCCATCTGCACATAAATTTTATTGCACAATGAATCTTTGGCATTGCTCTCAGAACATGAATATGATTTAGGAGCTTGTGAAATTCATCTGCCACATTGATATCCTAATACAGATAGAAAACTGGAAATATTTCTGAGGCTATTCACTGAATTTCCTAAGATTTAGTATGTAGGAGGCAGTTCTAGGCTACAGATGGTCTATAAAATTCCCTTAACTTAAAGCTGTGAATGAATCATAACTGGAGACCCAGCCCTTTTTCACTTCCTGACTAATTTTATGGGTGTCTGTTATATTGTCTAAGACAATGCAGAAGACGAGTAATGTACATCCACCATTCTTGGCTCCTGTTCTGAATGCAAAATAACATGTCTCTGTGGGCACTAAGGCCCTCCATGCCCCTTCTCTAGCAAAGAATTAAACAAACCAAAACTGCCGAAATTCAGGGTAAAACACCAGCAGGTTGAGGGGTACCTGAAGGTTTTCAAAGAGCAAGCTGAAAAGGAAGAATGTGTCTGGCATGGCTCTCCCCAGTCACTAAGAGTTCTTGTGCTTGAGAAATGCACATTATATTTTACATAAGTTACCAGCAGGGTGGAAACTGATCTTGTACCCAATGCAGCAAAGACAAATGCTATTGTCTGTATTCCACAACAGGGAATGGGACCATTAAAACACTTTAGCAAGAGGGTGAAATTCTCCAGCCAGAGCTAAGATAACCAAGAAAGTAGGGACTTAGGGGTGAAACAGCTTTCAGATAGCTCAAGGGAAAGAGAGAGGTTTGACATGAATTGAAATATGTCTGTGCCACCTTTGTTCCTCCTCTGTCTGGAAATCCCTGGAGTGTGGAGATGGAAAATACCTATTGCATCAGCCACTCTGTGATGGATTATCCTTGTCACGCATCTGCTAGTGCTCCATTTCATTTCAGTAAGCCAAAAATTGCATCATTTCCCCAGCAAAGATTGCTTCTTACAGAGGGTCTGGCAGGTAAATGACTGCCATCAGCTGTGCTCAGACTCGCTGGGCTCAGTTTTAATATCACAGCCTCTTCCCCCAGCAGGCAACTCCAAACATGTTGCATTAACCTCTCTGATGAGAGACACATGCACCACAAACACAGTGACACTTTCTGTGAAGGAGAGTTTGACCCCTAAAAAAGTTGTAATTTTGTATTAAATCCTGCATTATCTGAAATTATGTTGAGTTGAAGGGGAATCTTCTTTAAGTACCAATAATACATGGTCTGTTGTATGCAGCTGCAGAACTCTCTCTGCAGTAGAGGTACGCACACACTAGCTGGCTCATTGGACTGTATACCTGATAGTTTACACTGTTTATACACTGCAAGTGCAATTTAACATACCTACAGTTAAATATCTATTTTGCTGAGTGTACTGGAGGAACATATAACTCCTGCCCAAGAAATATGAAATGCAAAGCACTATAAAATTTAAATACAGGGAATATAGTGGTGTATTAAACCTATTCCCATACTTGGATGTGTTTCAGTTCTTCAAGCCTAGGACAGGATTAAAATAAAATCTCTTCTCTGCTTATCATGAAGTAGGTTATTATTCAACACTTGTCTGCATATCCATGATTTTTGGAATTCAAAATATCATAGTTTGATCTGAGAGAGTTTTAAAAAACAAATGATAAAAGGTGAACTATAAGGACTCAAACATTTATATCATCACCAATAGGAACAAAACACTCATGTTCTTGTTTCTAAAAGACATCAATCAACAAAAACTTCATTTGAGTGGAATTTTGTTTTGCCTAGTGCTAGAAAAAGCTTCATCTTCTGCCCTTCAGATTTTTCCTTTAAAATTTGGACTGCAATATTTTATGTATAATCAAATTATGCCATTTTCCCTTTGCTGTGAGCTAATGACTACAATATCTAAAATGCCATGTAAAAGGCATAAAAAGATTCCCAGTTTAAAACGCAGATGTTACAGATGATTTAGAATTTCATTCCAAGTCTTTTTTCCTCTGAAACTGTCAAGTTGGTGTATATTATTAAATCTACTCATTACATTAATATCTGCTTTTTTTCAAGCTATTCCCTAGAATAAAATTTTTGAACACTCAGAATTTCATTATGTTTGTCTCAAGCTCAAAAAATACACTTTATATACATAATTTTCAAGCAAAGTTATTCTCGGCTAATTGAATCTTTCCAAATACCTCCATAAATTCTGTAATTCTCCTTCACATCCAAATGAGTTAACAGAATCTAAAACTTTAATATATTAAGTAATACCTTGAAATAATTAAGAGACTCTATATCAGAATATATGATTGCACAGGATCACAGTTTCAGCAAAACAAAGAGCTGCTGTCTGTGTTGAAACCACTGTCCCCAACCACTGCTGGTTCAACCAGCTCATTAAAAGATCCTATAAAGCAACCCAGCAGGATACAGACCAATACACAGCTTTAATAAAAATAATTTCATAAATATATCACTAATAATCTTAGCAAAAAAATAAAAGATCTCATTAGCTTTAAAGATATCTTTAGAAGATTAATTCAGAGTACCTGGACTCTATCTGAGGTAGTCAGTTCTACATCATCTACCTCTGGTCTCAGGACTTTTTGGTCTGTAGAAGTGCTATTATCAACAGTCCACTCTATAAGTTGACTCCGCTGTTTCAATATTTCCCTGCTTCTGGAACCTTTATGGCCAGTCTGGTGGTGACTTTGCAATACTTTGGCCACTGGTTTATAAGGTCTTCTGCTCACCTCCATGTATTCATCTTGACACAGGCAAAATGGAAGAAAAAATAAAGCCAGTAGATGCCAACTGATGAAATCCTTCTCTGCCATGTTATTCAAAATAATTTTTCAGGAGTCCAGCAAATGCTTTGCAGTAGGAGAATCTCTTTGCTGCACCAGGAGTTATGTGGTCCTTTTAGCTTTTCCACTAGTAAGCCTGGCACTGAGACCAGTACCAGGTTTTATACGGTTGCGTGCAATAAATAAAACTAAAAATGCCAAAGTGACAGGATCCTTCATCCAAAATCAGTCATGCTCCTTTAAACAAACCAGGCATTATTCACCACTTCACCACCACAAGGAAAATTGATTTGTATGCTGGAAATGACCACAGCATTTAACGGACTCCCGTGGTTCCTATTTGGGGGCATTAAAAAATGTAGCACCTTTTCTTTGGCATGTTTTTGTTTAAGTGTGAAAAAATGTGATGGAAATGGAGAACATGTGGCTAATGGTTTACGCTCCTTGATTAGACATAGAAAGGCTGTGAATTCACACTCTTAAATGTCTTTTGGACACAGTCACCTTCCTTATTTGCCAGGAAATTCACACACACAACTGCGTCAGCCCAGTCTGAAAAATCCTTCCAAGAGCAATTAGGAAACAAAAGCACAAGAGGAGCTTTTGCATATGATCCTGACCCAATGGCTGTTTCTGACTATGCTTTTCATTCACTAAAAGAAAAATATTGAATTTCTGTCAGTTGGCCAACGGTGGAAGGAGACTGGGTAAGTAGCTCTGAAAAACTAGGTTGAATTCAGATTCACAGAGCCCCATTTCTCAGCATTAGTTCAACCTACTCAGCCAGGCAATATTTTTTCCCTTGAGTTCCCAGTGTTTTCCTAAATGCAGCAGCCAAACCAAATTTTATATCTTCACTGCCAAGTAAATATAAATTTACCAGGGGCTTATTTCAGACTAAAAGACTCAAATTATATATGTATAATAATATCCTTATTATATTTTTTGAACCACCCGCTAGTATCGTCTAGAAAGCCACAACTACAGAATGCAGTTCTGCAAATGCATACACATCCGCACGCACACCCAACCTTCCCAAGAGCAAGTAGCTCCTTGGCCTGTGAGAAACACTTCACCAGTACATGGCTACAACAACATTACTGAAGGCATCAGTCCCAGGGAATGATCCCTGGCCCCACAATGCAATGGACTGGCTCATACTTAAGTTGTTCAAAGCTGACCGCACTGCTTAGCGTTTGGTTGGGGCTCCTCTGTGACCTCTGGGGTGCTCTGTGGCCCTAAATTATCCACTTTTCTCTTTTTTTTGATTTTCCCTTCCTGTTCAGTTGCCTGATGAAAGGTGAGGGTTGTGGTGCAGGGTGCTACAGTGGATGGTTTTAGAGCATGAGGGTCAGGTTGCATGTCCAAGGATGGGATGTAAGGGAACTGGGAGCACTGGGGGCCTGTTGGGATGGTGATGAAGGTTTCATCCATCGTGAAGCTAACAATCCACAAATATCACCCAGGCTTAATTTTGAGGAGGGAAATAGTGCACTCCAAAAGACATCCTGGGAACAAACCAGGATGTGACCAACTGGAAGGCCAAGACCCAGAAGTGAAATGAGGTGCTAAGTTATTTGATAATGTAAAAAGCCTTAAGCATACCAGCATGCTACAGCAGCAAAGCATAACACCACAGGCACTGCTAAACAAGGGAAATGAGTTACATCTGCTAAAATGCCCCAGCTTCAATCATTGCAGCTGCAAGGGGCAGCCATCATGTGTCTTCACTCCCTGGCATATTACTGAGATGGAGATGAGGTATGGAGCATCTGAAGAAACTAAGCCTAATCTTAATCCTTGTGAAATCATAGGAAACCCTGGTTTTGACACCAAGTAAGGAGAACAAGGCTCAAGCAGCAAGGATTTTGAAAGGGGCTGTGGCTCTCCTGTCTAAACGGAAGATGAGCCCAGTAGAGAGATCCGTGATGTGAAGGCTGTTCGTTCAGACCCTTGTAGATGCTGGAAGGGATGTGCAATTGATGGTTGCTGAATGATGGTGAGAAAGCACTCTCTGTTTTATATTCAGATCCTTTCTGTGGGAGACAGCAGGGCAAGTCACAGGAGGTGGTGGCTGGAGATGCAGTGGAGAGGGGTGAGCAATGCTCAGTCGGGGTATGTCTGCTAGTGGCACAAGCGCAAAGGGTGTCAGCGTTGGCCTGTACCCAGCCACTTGCCTTGGTAATTTCCTATTTAACAGCCCACAGAGAGGAATGTGGGGCTGCGCCAGTCCCCCAGAAAGGCAGTGCCGGCCCCCACGGACACGCGGGGTCTGGGCTGAGCCAGCGCAGGGGCAGTGCTCAGGGCTACTGGGAGCAAAGGCAGCCAAGGGCAGGTCTTCCCCTTTTCTCCTTCTCCACTGGCGAAGCGTGGTGTAGGAGCAGAGACCTCAGCTGCTGTGGGCTCAGTGTTCCCCCCAAGGATAAACATGACCCGCTGCCTGCAGCACCCCAGTTGTCTCAGCGACAGCCCCAGAAATAGGCGTGGCTCCTGGTTATCTCAGCCCACAGGCTTGCCAGACAGAGCTGTGTCTCCTTGCTTCATGCTTTTGTTGTATTTATCTCCCTTATTTTGAAGCTCTAATGGCAGGAATCTTAATTCAGTTTCAGTGAAATCTTGGATTCTCAAGCCAGATGTTCAGGATCATTGAATAACACTTCATAGATTAGCTCTTGAGCCTTGCTTCAGTGTATAAATACTAATTAACTAAATAGCCTTGCAGAAGAGGCTCGTTAATGTATGCTTTATGACTACTGAAAATCCTGATTTTAAAAAAATGCAAATATTCCAGTTATTTCACTGGGCAAGGAGAGATGGAAAGGAATTTACTGGAGAGTGAAGCAAGACTTCTGAAAACACAGTTCCAGATTTTGGAAGCTGCTGCAAGCAAAATGGGGTTTCTTTTTCAAGTAGAGAGGATTTTCTTGGTAGGAAGGGAGTTTGAAAACCCTGGACTCTGTAAAATTGGGAATGACTCAGAGACAAACATTAATTTATCTTGGCACTTAATAATTTGATTCAGCAAGTGCTGGGACAGCACTGATGTTTTAGCTGCCATTAGGGCTTTCATGGCTTTCCAAACTCTGCTCCAGGAGCTTCCTGTGGCAAATGTTTCCAAAGTGAGTAATGAACATCCACAGCACCCATGTCCCAAAGAGAGGAGAAATAAAACCAAAGAGATTTGGGCTTCAAAGTCCCCATCTATCATTTCATGCAAAAGCTGAAACAAGCATGTTTCTTGGCAGCTATTAGAAAGAAGAAAGATTCCCTTTCTCGCTTTCTAATAGAGTCCACCTGGTTCCTACCCATCACTGCTCTGGTGGTTTGATGCTACACACATGTTTTGGTCCAAATTAATAATAGAGTTTAGGCTTTGCTCTTTTATTTCCCATCTTTTGAACAGAATCCCATCTGAAGAAATCTTTGCTGCCCATCATTCTCCTCTGTGCATTCAGCAAGGAATAGCTGGCCCACAAAATCACTGTCTACAGGCAGAAATTTTGGACTCAGAAGTAAAAATCAATGCAGGAACGGATTCTGAATCTCCATTCTTAATCTCCAGATGGTCAAATACACTTATCCAAACATGTGAGCTGAATCTAAAATAATAGGACATCAAAATAGCAGTGCTTTGAATTAACTTTGTACTGGAATAAAACACTGAAAATGCTTCATGCTGAGAAGAACAGATCTTACTGATCTGGAGATGAGAAAAGGATTGACATAAAAGGTTCGGGTTTGCTTTTAGTTGTAGGGCCAGTGTGTGTTGCAGGAGTGCTGACAGAGAGAATAAAATCTCACCCCCTCCCTACATCTTCACTGTGTGTTTGCGCACCCAGCATCACCCTTCCAGCCTTTGCCAGCTGAGCTCAAGCACAGCCATAATTACCTTTCCTCTGTTGGTCTCTGGCAGCAGGATATGCCTCTATCTGGTAATCAACAGTTTAAGATGAAGTGAAGCACATGTATCTATTTATGTCAGATAATGAGATATCAGCTAAAATGCAATAACTGCTGGGTGAAAGCTGCTTCCCACCTTCTCTGCAAGCAAAAACTCTGCTCTGTGAGAAAGGGGACTCTTGTTACTATGTTATTCATATTGACATTGGGCAAGTAGTTTATTAGTGAGGTTATTATGTAAAACTGCAGGCCACTGTTTAAAGAGGCAACAAAAGAAAATTATTTAAATAAATAAATAAAAAAGCCTACTGTGGCCCAGGCAGGCTTGTATCCGTAATTAAACATTTACAGTTCCTTCACTTCGAAATAATCCTGCTTGCAGTGATAACTCCTCCATACTGGACACAGAGGTAATCTGCACCTGCTATTTCACAAGCAGTCTCCACTGAGCCACACTGAGAGAGCCAGGCCACAGCTGAAGGGAGGAAGGCCACCCAGCACCGTGCCACCACGACCCACTGACCACCACCAAATTCCTGGCACACTATAGCTCGCTGGGCTCATTACTTCCTGGGTACACTCCCAGCCCTGCTCTTGTTGGGCTGCCTGCTCCCTCGATCTGGCTGGCACTTCCACCACTCCTGCAGCAACGCGGGGACGAAGCCTCCTCTCTCCAGTGCCAATGCAAAATGCCCGGCACTGTGCTCCCCTTTGGCTTTCTGCTGCAACAGCCACGGACAGAGCCCTCAGACCTCAGCATGGCTTTGAAGCCTTTTCCCACCTCTGTGCTGGCCACTGCGAACCCACAGGAGCAACTGAGGTATTTTCACTGAAGGCTGCTGTGATCTGCTCCTTGTTTCTGCAGGAGTTTTGGTCAGTAACAGGGATTCAGGCAAAACCCACTTCCTTCCTCCCCGAGGGAGCCTCCAGAGATGAGCCACCAAGGGGAAGGCAGATTCATGGGGCTTTCCAAGTGTTGTGCACCCAAAAAGGGCTTACAGTCACAGTCTGTGTAACATCTTCTCCATGGTTAAACATTTTCTTCTCCTGTAACCCATTGCAACTGAGCTCTGCAGATGGTGACGGTGCAGTGAGTGCTTTGGGCAGTTTGTTTTGTGACACCCAAGCTGTGTGTAGTTTGCAGTTACACCAGTTCCAGAGGTACATAGCAGCTAAGTGTGTTTTGTAGGTGTTTTCCTCACTGGTTGTAGGAAGCTAGTGCTAGCTGTTGGAGGAGGAGACTGGGGCATATCCAGCTCCATTACATGGCTTCTGCCCTCACCCAAAGCAGATGAGTCTCCAGAAGGCTCTGGATTCTCCTTAACTTTGACTTTTCCATCAATCAGGAAATCCTCTTGCCTTGCTTGACACTGGCATTTTCCTTCCAATATAATATGAGAGCTGAGGCTGAGGTCCTGGCTCTCCATCACCCTCCACCACGCCTTGGGCCCCCACCGTTTGCACAGGGAGGTACCCTGGGGCGATGTGCTCCAGCAGCCCTGGGCTGCCACTGCTACCTCACCCCTCCACTTTTTACAGCCTAAAAAACATCTTTCCCACCCTCCATATGCCTAAACTAAGGGATCCCCTAAATGAAAGGATCAGCAATGGGCAGAAATTTGGACCTGAGCTCCCAGCTACCAGCAGAGCCACAGTCCGGGTGATCCTCCAAAACACAGCACAGCCTCCGCCAGCTTATCTGCACAAACCCTCACTCCAAAATATGCATGGGAGACACAGACCCCTTCAATCCATCAATGCCATTTTCAAGGGTCCGTGACAAACTGCCTGGATCAGACTGTCAACAGTCCCAGACGGGATTGGCAGGTGGTTTATCCAAGTCTCCTTCAAACTTGCAGAAATAGATTTCACAGTGGTGATAGGGCTCCGGTAGTGGAACAAATAATGCAGCGTGATAAGCTTTTTCCAGTCTGCAGTACATCAATTATCTGTCTCTAATTGAAGAGCCAGAGCACAGTGACTTCCAAGAAAGCAGGGTGGAGAGGGAACAGACATGGTGCCAAAAAAATAGCCGTGGTCAACATTTTTGTCAGGGATGGATATCCTGGTTTGGATTAAGCAAGATCTAACCTGAATCTTTGGCTTCATTTTAATTCACCTTTTTCCCCTCAAGTTTCAAAATGTTTAAATTTATTACTTGAAATATGCTCTTCTCTGCAATTCATCTGTTCTGGCCAGGACCAAAAGTGTAACGGCTAAAATACCACAGAAACAACTGCTCATTATTTTAACCACCCAACAAGCAATAAAGAACATCTTGTGAGAAATCCTGTTCTGACTGCATCCCCAGTTCAAGCTTTGCATGTGCAGGAGGTGTGGGTAGTTCAGATAAGGTGTGCTGGTTTTGGGTGGGAAGCCAAGACACAGTTTCAGGCCCACCAATACCCAAGACTGTTCTTCTGCCCTGTACAATGACAGGCATGAAGACAAAACGCTCTCAGTGTGCTCTTGTATCCAGGAGAGTTCAAGAATAAACTGTAAAACATTTGTCTGGGCACTGTAAGCCGAATTCCAGAATTTACATGACCTGATGTCACATACATCATTTTTAAGCGCCCAGATTTAACAGAGTTTCTCATATTCCTAAGATGTATCAAAGACGTTATGTCTTGGGGAAAGTGTGCCATCAAGTGAAAAACAGGGCTTATATAAATGGTCAAACTTTCCCAGGAGTTCTCCCTACCCTACTTGGGCACTGGATGAAAAAGAACTGTGGCTGATCCATAATCTATTAACTTGGTAAGATCCGGTTACTGCGATAATTCTTGACTGCTCATATCAGATTATTAAAGTCTTTGTTTTATGTGTGTATTGAGATGCCATCGATCAAGAGTGGGGCTGTTAGGAAAATGGCAGTGCTATAGTTTTGGATTACAAGCTTCTAGTGAGCTCTGCAGAGATCATTAGGAGAAAGGTCCAAGCACTTGCTTGTGAATGCACTGTGTCCAGGCTGCAGCCAAAATGAGAAAACCTGTGTCACCACGCTTGGGATCCAAAGGTCACGAAACAGACAAAATAAATCACTCTGTGGTAAGAGGAAGGGCGTCCATCATCATCTGATTTTGCTAAATTACCAGCATCTCCTACCACCAATACATACCCTGAATGGGCCAGCTTGCAAGGAGCTAAGAAGCCAGCCATAGAAAGAGGGAAGAAGGTTGGGCTTATCAGAACAACCCAGGCCAACCTAGCATATGAAGTCAGCAGCTGCGGCATGCTGCAGGCCTAGCTTTTTGCTTCATTTCTTCCCCTTGTAAAAGGTTTCTGATAAATACCCCATCCACTGGCATCTGTTTACCCCAGAAGAGGCAGAAAATGGATAGACTGGACAGAATTGAGAGGGACATCTGGCACACTCACTTTCATTCATTGCCTGCCTGTTTGAGCTAAAAATATTTTTAAAAATATATGCTGTAATAATAACTGGGAAAGAGCCACATGGACTGGAGACGAGTAACCTCTCTTACAGGGCTGGCAGCCCTTGCTGGGTAAAAGCCCAGCCAACTAGCGCCGTTTATAACAGAAAAGAATGAGCTTCCTGCAAGGAAAAGCTGTGTTTGTCTTCCTAATTTGGTTTCTAAATATTCGCTTTCACAGGGAGAAGGAAAAAAAAGGTAGTTTGAAAAGGAGATTATATCACCATGGTGGGTTTTTTATGGCATTTGCAAAAGATTATGGCTTTATACACTTGAGGAATTCCTTATTCATCCAGAGGAAAGGACGGATGTTCCTATAATGCTCCACATGCTTACAGACCGTTCCTACGCCTGTTACCAACCACATAGAGGCCTTCAGTCTCGAGACCGTCAGCAATGACTCCCTCTGGTTGAGGGGACGGCTCTTGCAAGAATTCCAGGAGTTTGTCCAGTTTTTGGCTGCCGCATTTGTTACCAAATGTTCAATCCCCTTATGGCAGCCCTTGGGCTGATTCGGAGTGAGTGAACTGGAAAAAAAAAGCAAGCTAGACCTAAATGTTTTGGCTGGACACCTCAGTTCTCTAGCAGTGCCATAGGCATACCTACTTCTCCTGCTGTTTCAAGTGTCCATGTTACTTGAAGTTTTCACTGTATCAAAGATGCAAGAACCGTCTGCCAGCTCCTGGGCTCCTTGCTGCAATTAAGGACCTGAGCAATCTATTTATGGCTATATATCAAGGGAGTGATGTTGTAACCTGCCAAATCTATCAGTATAGTCTCTTCAGGAGCCGGGGTGGTAGGAATAGGTGCTGTACAGAGCCGAATGTGCCTCTGAGAGCTATGATATCATTTCAGCGTTAGCCAGGTGATGTGAAGGGCATCCTTCAACCCTGGAGAAGTCCCTTCTCCTGCTAGCGTGAGCAGGCCAGGCACAGTGAGGCAGTGTCTCCAGGCCATGGTGCGCTGCCCTGGAGGGAAGATGCATCATGTGAGTTGATTTCCATGAGCACAACCATGCACGCTGACAAGATGAATAAAATGTTCTGTCACGGCATAAATCAAATACAGACTGCAGTTCAGCAGACAGTGTAAAAAAATAAGTGGGAAGGCAATGCTACCTAAGGTTTTTGCCCTTTAGGTCTGCAAGCACTGAAGGATTTCCCCAAATTCTTTCTACTAGCAGCACTGGAGTAGTATCTTGCCACTTTCTTTGTAAGGCTGATGCTCTGGGATAACCCAAAATGGGTTAGAATAGCCTTTTTGGCCATGGCCCAGACGCAGATGGTAGTGTTTCCATCCAAGATGGCTGTAGGGCTGTAGGATCATGGATAATTCCTTCGCAGAGCAGTTCTGGCTCTCCCTGAGCTTTCATAGGTGGGGAAAGCTGTGACTCCCTTGAACTGGATGATTTCTTACACTCTGCTTCCATCCGTCTTTCCCTGTCTGGCTCATTGCTTTTGACAAGGGTTAGTTGTTTCTCAAGTCTGCAGTGACATGATCCACACAGTGCCAGTTACTCCACTAATTGCTCTGTAGCCTGCAACCGAGGGCAGCAGGATCCCTTGCTTTGCTCTTCCCATGTACGGACCGTGCGGGAGTTTTGCCAACAAATAGGATAGCCAAAAAGCTTGTTTTTTCTGTAACGTAAAACAAAAAGTCACACGAGAGGCTGAGGACCTTGTATAAGCAATTCATCCTCTACAATAGTGTAAGTTGCACACACCCAATGTACTCAGGAGGAGGACAGTGAGAGGCTGTCGGAGCTGCCCTGTTGCCTGTTCCAGGTGATACTGACCCTACCAAAGGTGCAGGCTTAGGTACAGATCCTGAAATTTTATTTTGGGAGACTGACTCCAAATAATAAGTAAAAAATATTAGACTAATTTAAAAAGTGGATGGACACTGAGCTGGTATCTTTGGTATCATCTTGTGCCAGAATGTTCAGTTTCAAAACCACCTTCCCTGTCAGCCTGTAATTGCTGTGTTATGGCCACCCACAGCACTGCTATGTCTATTTACTTTGTGAGAAACACGTTATGGAAAGATATGTTGCTTTTCATTTTTAATATGCTTTCTGGAAAGAAAACATTTCTTTCTACAAGCCTTACCAAGGAAAAAACTGACAGAGATAAGGCTTGTTTCCTAAATCAATTACCCCTAACGTGTATAAATTAATTTAGTTTCTTCTTGACTCATTACTGTTTCTATTTAGGAGAAAAAATGGCTTAAATATTATTTTTTTTAGAGAAGTCAATCATCTTGGCATCTTTGGCAATTTAAAGCTAACAAGTGCAGAAGTCTGGATGGGTTCATAGGAGGTGCATTTTTTTCATATAGAGCTCAGATTCATTTAGCCAACACAGGCTTAGGAGAGAAATAAAGAGACCGTATTTCTCTAACACATCCTTAGAAAAGCCTCAGAAACCTCAGGACACAGAAGCTGCTAAAGCAGACATTAAATTTACTGATCTGATTTTAATGTTGCTCATTAGTTCATAAGAAAAACAGATGGAACATTGAATTATGGCTAAGAGATCTTCTGCAATGGGACACTTTTGGCTCAACAAGTTTCACCCTGCACCTGTAATTTCTATTAACTTCATCAGTAATGTCAAATTCAGTTTCTGGTGGGAAAGAAACCTGAGTATTATTATGAAAGGCTCAGCCACAGGATTGTTAGCAAATCTCTGAACAGAGACACTCCAGATGCACACGGCAGCAAGCCCAGCCGATGCCTCTACCTTTAGGCTGAGTTATAAGGATGTTATGTAGGAAAAGCAATGCTATCATTGCAATCAGCACGTTTATTTTTCTGTAGCCCGTGGCCAGCTGTAGGCACGGGTAGAGCAGGCAGCTGCCAGGGTGCAGCCTGAAAGATGGCAGCAGCATCGCAGAGGCGTGCAAGAGAGAGAAACTCTGCAACGCACAGCAGCCTTTGGCGATACATCTGCTGTCGCAGCAGCAAAGCCAGCAGAGCCTGCCTGCTGGGGGGAAGCTGGTGGACCACAACCCCGCCAGGGCAGCAGGGAACCAGGACGGAGCTAGCCAAGGTCGGCCCCCTTCCTTCCCCACTGGCTGAGGAGCATCTGGGGGAGTGGGATGGGGCAAATCTTCATTTTGCCCCCTCTCCCCAGGGCAGCAGCTTTCAGCTCCTCTTGGAGACTTAGTTTCACCTGTCTGCTGATAAAATTGATGCAGGAGACTAGCCACAGATGCTCCTTTTAATTAACTTTTTTTTGAGAGAAAAACTATGCTTCTCAGGATGCCTCTGAAAAATGAAATTAAATCCTTTCAAGTGATTTCTGAAAGTCTTTGGAGTGATATCTTTACCATGTGTTCCAGCTGATGGGATTTTCTGCTGTTGGTCCTTACCCCATTTCCCCCTGCCTCCTGAAACATACCACGTAGCACAGATTACCTGTGTCCCAGGCAACAGGCAAGCACGTGTTTTCCTGAAAACGAGGAAAAATCAATCCCCACTGGCAGAAATGTACCAGGAGGTTACGCAGGCAGAGCAAAGACGAGCAGCAGAGACAGAGGCTAAAGGTGTCCACCCAGCCTGGCAGGAGAGAAGCACTTGTGCAACTCAGAAACACAGATTTACCATCCCACAACAGTGTACGTGGCTGGAGTTGGGAGGATCTGAAGTGACCTGCTGAAATTTTAAGTCTAGCTGGCCACACTTTGTTAGGCTTACAGCTTCTGTGAAACAGGTTTGCACAGCTGTTGCATCCCCCTCCAGCACAGCAACCATAGGGGAAAGGGACCTCATCTGCCTTCTTCCTAGTAGCAAGCCTGAACTGAGTCCTCAGTGTAGGCAATATCAGCCAGAGACTGCCCGTCACATGTCTGAATGTCATTCATAACATGCTTTTCTGCCTGGCTTGGTCTGGGGTCTTGATGTAGATTCATTTCTGCATCCAAACTGAGGTTCATGCCCTACAGGAATCTGCAGTGTGACATGGGGTCCTGCTATGATGGGCACCACAAAGGGAAAACGTTTACTTTTGGGGAGGGGAAACCCCAAACGGAGCAGAATTTCTAGTGGTCTGACCTTACTTTACTGTCAAAGCAAGTAGGATGCTACGCTTGCAGTGAGCGGAGCGGCAGGAGCTGCCACGGGATTGGTACTCCACAGCACTGCCCAGTGTGGGTCCCCTGCAGTGGAGTGACGTGCTGGGGACAGCAGAGGGAGGGAAGGGAGGGTGAAAAAGGGGAAAGGAACATTTCAGGTGAGGCCAGACTCAGCTATCTAAAATACTCATATTTGGTGTAAGCTCCGTCAATAGAGAGAGGAGGCAGCCCAGCTTGTCTCCATGCCCGGAATGCGTAGCGTGTGTGCAGCTTGCTGACGAAGGAGACGGATCCTGCCTGGTGCCACACATCCCTTTTAATTGAGGAAAAACTGGAACTGAACCTGGCGTCAGACACAGCGATGGGATCTGCAGGAGGATGTCGCCAGGGAGCGGTCAGCCGCTTGTGCCAGCTGGAGCGTGCTGCTGGCGAGCACTGCAGGCAGCTGCAGGGCAGCTGCTCTCCCTGTGCTGGCTCCGCGTTGCATCACAGGGGTGGGTATGGACAAGTTATCCTCCTTTTTCTTCCGCTATCTTCCTGAGTGTCCTTCCTTGCTAACTTGAAAGAAGCTCACTAGAGCAAAAGATACAACACTATACGCCTATTCACGGCAGTGGGATTAATAATAATACTAGGGGAGGGATCAAATGTATGGCAGTTAGGGACAAACCCAATTTTGATAGCATGGGAACAGAATGTTGCTTCTGTATGAACCACCTGATACTCTCGAGTGCCTTCCAAACGTCAGACTGCATGTGTTCAAAGGAATGGGATCAGGGGAGCAACACATTTACCTACTGAATAACCCTCGTTCCAACCCTGAAGGGCAGAAAACTAGCATTCAGATTCAGAAACCTTATGTGAAGCCTCTAATTCATATCTCGTCCATCGGATCTCCTTACTCAGTACCCTGTAAATGTAGCAAGAGCAGTTCTTGCCATTCATCCATCTGCACATCCATCCACCCATGGCTTTAATACCTTACTTCAGAGATCCACGTGGAAAGCTGTAGGTAAAGTGTCTTGTTCATGATGTGGCTCTCATAGATTTGAATTTTATCTCTTCTTCATATATTAAAGTGAAGAACAGAATCTACATCCAGGAAGGACATAGGTTTTATATGATTGTCTCCATTGCTTTGTGATACAGGTCATGGCCATTCCTGTGGAGGCTGGACAGCCTTTGAACACTGTCCTGGTTTCGGCTGGGACAGAGTTAACTCTCTTCTTAGTAGCTGGTACAGTGCTGGGTTTTGGATTTAGTGTGAGAATACTGTTGATAAAACACTGATGGTTTAGATGTTGCTAAGTAGCGCTTATCCTAAGCTAAAGACTTTTTGGTTTCCCATGCTCTGCCAGCAAGCAGGTGTGCAAGAAGCTGGGAGGGAGCATGGCCAGGACAGCTGACCCGAACTAGCCAAAGGGGTATTCCATACCATAGAATGTCATGCCCAGTATATAAACAGGGGGGAGTTGGCCGGGAGGGGCGGATTGCGGCTCAGACACTAACCAGGCATTGGTCAGCGGGTGGTGAGCAATTGCATTGTGCATCACTGTTGTTTCCCTCCCCCCCCCCCCTTCCTTTTTTTGTTATATCCCTTTTCATTACTATTATTATTATTATATTTCATTATTACTATTGTTAGTATTGTATTTTACTTTAGTTATTAAACTGTTCTTATCTCAACCCACAAGTTTTACTTTTTTTTTTTCCTTTCTTCCTCTTCACCCCACTGGGAGCAGGGAGGGAGAAGCGGCTGCGTGGTGCTGAGTTGCTGGCTGGGGTTAAACCACGACAGCCTTTTTGGCGCCCAACGTGGGGCTCGAAGGGTTGAGATAACGACGGATCTGATCAGAGTGTGTTAAAACAAACTTGTTTTAAGTATTCATTGTATTGGTTTGATAGTTACTGGTTACAATGTGGGTTCTTTTGCTCTCAAAGTTGGTGTTGTGGTTCTTGAAGTTGCGTTATGTAATGCCCTACTTGCAGTATATGCTCCCTGTTGTGCTGTTTATCATCTGTGGGAACCGGGTTAGAGTTATCATGTTGTTGTTGTTTGTAACACTGCTTTATGATATGATAGAAGTGCAGGCCGTGAAACTAATCGGGTGTTTGTACTCAGCATTGTTGTCACCTCTGAACTTGGGGAGCCGCCTATGGGAGACTATTAATAATTGTACCTTTTACATTTTCTCCTCTGGGAGCCAATCTATGGAGGAGACATCTCCGTACTTCGGGTGCTATCTCCTAGAGAATATTAATAATTGCACTTTCTACCTTTTCTCCTCGGGGAGCCAACCTATTGGGGAGACATCTTCCCACATCTTCCCTTTCTCTGCCAGATTAATTACAATAGCATTGAAGAAGTTTGTAAATTTTGAATATCCTTGGGATGTTGAACTTAGCATGGTGCTATTGCTAGGAATCAGCCTGTTCCTGAATGTAAATGGCTTTTGAGATAAGACAGAGCCCCACAAGTGCACAGGACCTTGGTGGTGTGATACCTGCAGCATAGTGAAGAGAGTGACGGTTGTGGCAGAGCTCCCTGCATCGGGTGCTTGGCTTTCACCACCTTCAGCTCCAGCAGCCAAAGAAGGCTCCTCCTGGAAAACTTTAATTCTGTTCTGACACCTCCACCCCTTCCCTGGGAAATAACATCACATACCAGAATATCTCCAACCACTTCACCCATTTGTGTGGGCAGGGAAGAATTCATTTTAATTACTGATCAATACAATTAGCACCAAGAAGTTTTTTAACATTAGGGTCACTTATGGCAAAGTTAGTTTTTCTCAGGCTTTTTAAAGATCCATTTTTGAAAAACATACCTGGTGAAAATAATGACTGAAGCCTCTGAAGTGCTAAGCAAATCCCTGCCACTCAGGGGTAGCACCAAACTTCCAATTCTGGTCCCAGTTTATGAAAGTTCTTAAACCTGTGTTTTCATCTACCTTAACTCAGCAAAGTGTGTTGCTTTCCTGGTCTGGGGCTACATCAGGAGCTGTAACTCTGTGTGCAGCAGATAGGATGCTGGAGGGGCTGTAGAAGCTGCCACTGCCCCCACGGGCCAGGGAGAATTTGGGAATTAGACACTAAGCTGCATCTCAGAGCTGCTTGTGAAGGTTGTTCAGAAACTGCCTTCGGCCCAAAAGAGGAGGATGCATCTGAGCAATCGCGTCGATCACGTATGCTTCTGAGAGGGAAAGAGCAAGTTTGGAAAACACAGAGAGATAACTAGTCTAGATGACCAAAACCATAGATAAATAGCTTGAAATTCTCCTTTACATGGGAGATTTCCTGCACGTCAGGTTTGCTGGGGTTTTGCTTGCCAGCCCTGCTGTGTTTTGACTGCACAGAAAAAATGGGGTGTAGAGAATTCATTCTCTGGGAAATGCAAAGTAGGAACTTACTGAGCACTTTTTATCTAAATTACCCAGACACAGTATTCCCACTTATGCCAATCCATTTCAAAGTAATACCTATAATTACTCTGGATACACACTCAAGCAACTAACTTACTTTGCTCTTGTGAAACTCGCTGTGCTTTTTAGCCTCCCATATGTTACATGGTAGTTACGTAGTGAGTAGTACCATCAATCCTAGCAATCACTAGGGAATTTTGCACTGTGAATATGTTGCTCTGTTCTGCAGCACCTTTACTGATGCTTGTGTGAGAAACCATCTGCTTTAAAACTTGTGAGAAATATTGGTAAAGAATGCAAGCCTAGAAATGTTTTTGTGGGGTTTTTTTAAATTTAAAGTTGGTGTGTATCTGAGTGCTTGAGTTAGTTAGAAGATATTGACAGAGCTCGTCACCAAAAAAGTGACTTTGAAGAGATAAAGTTAGAGTAATGCCACTGAATAGGCTTATTTCTCTAGGTCTCCCTTGAACAGAAACAGCACCATCTGTTGCTCTCCGTACTGTCAATCACAGCAGCTTTTTCTCTGCCCAGATGATGATTAGGAGAAATGAACCATATGCAACAGAAATTAAATGAGGAAAAAAATGTTGATTTTCAAGGTGGGCTTAGACTGGAATAATTTAACATGATCCATTGAACATGTAGGGCTGAATCACAGCTGCTTTTTCATTTTACAAAAACAATGCCCAATCGATGAGGCTTTTTTAAAAACCTAGTAAAAGCAGTGCTGATTTCACATTTCTCCAGCAGTCTTGCAGTGTAGGAATGACCCTTATAAAATTATAACCACTAAGGATGGAAAATGCTTTCTAGGTTTAGCCTGATCCCTAAATGTCAGCTCGAGTATATTTCTCCAGTAGCACCACCCATTACTGTTTGGTTGGTTGAGATGCTGTGTTTCTCCGTACTGCTTTCCTGGCACTTGTTTCCAGAAGGGTTAGGTGACACCATGCTGAAAGCCCTGCTACCAGCTGGAAGCTGCCTCACAGTAGGGCTCTCACGTTGCTGTGGCTGAACCCTGATAGCAACGGTGGAAAATTTCTCTCTGTTTTCCTCAGTGCAGTGTGAGCCAATATATGAAAGAGCATCTGGGCTAAGCAGCAGACATGGGCAAACTATGGCAGAGATCTGAACAGGGAGCTCTTGGGCTGTTACGCTTGTGCCGTTCGTCATTTTGCAGTTCCTCCTCAGAGGTGGAGATCCTTGTCCACAGCTTAGGAAGTGAACGCTGCTGTTTTTGTCTAGGTTTTACAGCTCTCTTAGGTGTGAGAGCTTCCTCTGGGGAGTCCAGACAGTGCGGATGGCTGGAGCCAAGGTGAGCTGGGCAAGGTCTGCACACTCACACACCCAAACTGGGGAGAGAGGACATTTTATTTCATCTGGTCTGCTGTAAAGAGAGTCTTACAGTCTAAGTTATTCAGAAAAACATTTGGCAGTTGTAATCTTCAGGTTTGATTGTTATTTGCACGGCAAGGATGTGCTTTTTTGCAAGCAGTGGAGTAATGTTATTGCTAATGTTATTGCTATCCACATCTCTGCAGGGCAGAACAGCAACACTCAGGAGGTCGCTCAGGGCAAAAGTGCGGCATTAGTCCTGTGCTCCCCAGTGCCCAGCCTTAGTGCTTGGGGACACGAATGACCACGGGGCCTCCAGGTTCCCGTCGCAGATCAGAGGAGAGCTACCCGGAGCTGCACCCCCACCACTGCAGCCCTTGCCTATTGCCTTGCACAGGCTGAGCGCCAATAATTTCCTTTGTCTGAATTTTGAAAATGAGGTGAGGAAAACAAATTAGTCTGTTCTGAGCAATCGAAGGAGGGTGCTGAAAGAGTCAGAGAAGACTGGCAGCTGCTGTTCTCCTTTATTTCAAAGTTATGTTTGGAAAATTGGACATCGGCGTTATGGTCGAGATACCTTAAGGGTGCCTGATGGAAAATGTGACTTCTTCCCCTCCCCTCATCTTTCCCCACACTCAAGTGTTTGGTTTCTTTACATAAAATATCAGAATAAAACTGACATTTGTTTCACATCAAGTCCCAGTTTTCACTTCAAGTTTTAAAATGTGAAGAAAAAGAAAAAAAAAAGTGGTTTGCTTTCTGTTTTTTTGGAATGATTTCTTTTGTCATCCCACTGAAAAAGTGGGATGATATTAAAAAAGAGGGGGAAAGTGGAGATTCTTCCTCCACAAGCCTTCTCTCCACCATTTACCTTCCACTTCCCCAGCCCTGTGGGAAATGTTGGTTAGATCTCACAGAAGAAATCTCTTTTTCAAAATAACCCTCAAAGCAAAGAAACAAAGGTAGACGGCGAGTTGTTTGATTGCTTGTAGCTGTCAGGACACTTATCAGCACTGTCTGCATGTTTCCAAGTCTTTTTCGCTACAACATGAGCCAACACCCCTTACTCTCCAGTCACTCAGCACTATTCACCTCCACGTCAGTATCACTGCCAGCAAGGAAAACCATAACCTGGCTTCAAGGAGTCCCACAGAGACCAACCACAGCTGCAGGTTAACCTGAGCCAATGTTGTCCCACTTGCAAGCAAGGATAGCTCCAATTGTCCTGCCCAAATACTACGATCTCAAGCTCCAGCACATTCTCTGAAGCACCTGTATCTCTGAAAATATCTAGGGTGGTTGCTGATGGAGAGACACCTGTCATGCTACTCCAAGCACAATCAGTGCTTCGAGTGCTTAAATTCAGATGCACACACTTCATCACGTATATCCAGGGCTAACATATTCTTTATGTCCTAGAAAGAAATACAAAAATTATTCTACAACGTGATAGAAGTGCATTCTTAAGGGGAAAAAAATATATTATTGAGTTTCATGTCCAAGTGTTTTCTTGTATTGTGGAGTCCAAGCCACTGGCTACTTGTTTCTTACATGTATATTCAATGTCCTGGTGTGATGAGACCTACGGTTTGATACCAAAGTCAAAGGCCTTCATGCAAACAAACAAAAAAAAAGGAGTGATACTCAAACTGATGGCACTGCAGTGCCTGAAGTAGTGTAGGAAGGAACAGAGAGCAAAATTTGGCTGAAAGGGGAGCTTTCTGCAAGTTCACATCTACTACATTTTTGGTCCTTTGACTCTGTATCCTTTTTATGCTACAACAGCCTTTCATCCACACTACTGAGGGGAAGATTAATTGTTAACAAGGACCGTTCTTCCTCTCACGTGTCTCTGTGATGATACGAAGGCACCTCCCCTGCAGCTTTCACACATAGTCACAGCAGAAAATCAGCATCAAAAGGGTTCGATGAAATAGTCTTGAGAATTTTGAACAGTCTTGAAGAGTGGCTGGTGGAAAAACCGTCTCTCTCCCTGGAGCAGTCTGGGCGCTGCAAGGAACCACAGTGGCTACACCTATCCTGCTAGTTCAAACTGACCTTCAGAGCCCTGCAAGACCCATTTCCACCAGCCATCAACACAGTAACTCTCAACAGCCGTCTCAACAGCAGAGACAAGCTCAGAAAGAGCTACAAGCCCACGGAACAGCTCCGTGAAAGAGAGTGCTATATACTTCAGTTTCATGGTCAAGAAATACAAAGTACAACATAGAAGACTTCGGTGCTGCCCTCATAGTAAAATATAGACAGGGACTGGGACTCATATGACTTAGGCTGGCTGAGAGCAGCACCAATGTCTATGCTATATATCCGTACGGACAAACGCTTTAGGCTTACACATGCAGCCCAGCTTTTTAGATGAAGTTGTTACCTCCAGGCTCATCTCTGACCTTCTGTTTCAAGAAAATAGCCCCTCACAGCTGTGAAGAGAAGCTGGAAAACATGAGCTCAATATAAGCAAGAACAGATGTGCCTTCTTGATAGGGCTGCTCCGGGATATGTCTAACACAGACTGACATTGCCACAGATGCACCCACCTGAATACAGGGGCAGAGTGGGGCAGCGAGCTTGCACAACTGTAAACATCCTCATTTATCATTACTAATTGCAAGTCTAATTGCCGTTATCTCCCAAACAGGAGTCCCACTGAACCTGCTGCTGCTGACCTTACAAATAGCTGAGAGGCTAAGTTTTTCTTTTAAAAAACTACAAGGTTAATTTCTTCACTGAAAGCCTCTCCTACAAATCCTTCCCCTCTCCTCCATGTCTCTCAGGGTCCCACCACAGACCTTCCTTTGCCCAGGCTCAGCTGACATGGCTGCTTCGATGAGCATCAGTGCGTATCCCCTGCCTGCTCTGCAGTGGTCACTCGGGTGCTGCCTCTCACCCGCTGGGACATGCAAGGTAATCTGAAAGAGGAAGAAATCCTGAAGGCGGAAAGAAGTGTTTCTCCTATATGTTTTTCCATCTCTGCAATGGATGGAGAGGACCCTGCTGCTCTCTCCGCTTGTGTTGAAGAAGAGGGAGACTTCCTCACCTCCCCCAGCCCCCCGTCTGGGAAAACCACAGGGATGTCCCATGTTGCTGAAATGGTGGCTGTGGCTGAGGGCGACACTAGTGCCCAGCCTGGGTCCTGCCACGCTGGCATTCACTTCTGCAGCATAAATAAAACCAGAATAACTATTTCACACAGCTGAGACGTGTTTTTAAAGGTTTCTGGGGAAGGAGAGGAACGCTGGGAGTGGGTTTGCATGGGAAGAGTGAGCTTTTGGGGAAAAGGCCACGGGACTGGTTTAGTCACAATTTTACATGGGCTGGATTAGTGAAACCTACTCCTGGAGTATCAGTTAAGTAATTAGTATAGTATATGAAATGACATATAATTTATACAAGGATTACAGGTCTGTTATGAAAAGAACCATGACAGAAGACAAGGTTTTTCTTGCTTAAATTAAAGCAGCCACTTTGCAAATTCAACAGGAATTGTACTGACCTCAGCATCGCTTACCCATGTGCCATAAAGAGCCTAGAAAAATAAATAGGCTTTTCTTTGTGAAATGAAGATATGCTTCTCCAGCACCGCACACGTGCACAATGAGGGGTGAATGGCTCAGCAGACGGTGTGACCCGCTGTTCCCAAAAAGTCGTGTGGGAATATGGAGGCGCACAGCCAGAAATGCCGATGTGCAGGAGAATAAACAAGGAAACAGGAGGAGAGGCTGGGGGGACACTGGGGAAGGAGCTGTCTCAAGGAGGTTCATGTAGCAGAGGAGCCCACTGTGTAGGTAAGTATGCAATTTCCGAATGCAGGATATTCACTTGATAAATCGCAACAGATTCGTTGGAGTCATGCCAGGCTCTGTATAAATACGTGCGTTTCAGACGAGATGAGAAATGCATGCGAGGACTGGGGAGGTTATAGCTGCCACTTTGAAACGCGATGCCAATGGGGAATTTGGAGCCATCAGTTAAGAGCACTCTTCTGGATATTCCAGTTGGTACTTGGAACAGGCTTATGTTATGAAAATATTGTAAAACAATGTGCTGTTCATACACAATAATGTTGAATATACTCTCCAGTGTTTCTCCCTTGCTATGACAAAGGCTCTAAGAAATAACGACTCCCTAGATCAGAGATCTGTAGATAAAGCATACAACCATTGTATTATCAATAATGAATTATGTTAGTTTAGAAACCTTTTCCTGTAGTCAATTTGTGCATCACAAGATGCAATGTTCAAGACAGGGGTCATTTCAAAATGGCAAGAATGCAGCACAAGCTTAATGGTGAATGAAGGCTATAAAAGAGCTTTTGTGCCCTGGAATCTTGATATTTTAAAGTTTGTTCACAGAGATCTACTAAATGTAATGACGGTGAATCATGAGGCCTCCCTAATTAGGAGAGATGGAGCCAAGACTGGATATTTGCATATGTGTGGAAAATAATAGAAGCAAATCCATGCAAGTATGGGGCGCATGATGCCCTCCATACAAGTTAACTGCTAGAGAAGACATCACTTTTCACACCATAGGCCCAGTTTATACTCAGTGCATGTCGTTATCTTACCTTATGGGTTATTAACCCATGGGTTAATCTCATGATTAATAGGATGTAAGTGTCAGTGTTGGGTAGGCCACAAGGGCTGCCAGGCTGGGGCATGACTTGGATTTCTGGTGGGAGAAACAAGCAGAAGATGCTGCCATCCATTAAAACATCTGAAACGCTGTGAGTGGTGGGGCAAAAGGGTAAAGCGGACACCATACACAACAGAAAAAGGGCCAAGCAGGCCGCCTAATCCCAACTGGGAGCGCTGGGTGGGTCAGCAGGGGTGAAGCAGACATCTTGGGGCTTTTGGGGAGCACCAGCTGTGCAGCCGGGGATCAGAAGGAGCTGTATGGGTGACTTGTTGCTGCAAGTGCAGCAGGAAGGCTTGCGAGGACGTCAGCCAACAAGCCCTGACATTGTCCAGCATGAGACGGTGTTGTGCTTCAGAGAAGTCTGGAGAGGAGCCTCGTCTGGGGCTTGGTCTAACCCGAGGAAAACCACCTGTGGCTCTCTCATGTAATGGCAACATGTCCACTGATGCTCCACACCCCCTGCCAAGTATTTGAAGATGCTCAGCCGGATATTGCCGAAGGTAGGCAGGGTCAGAGAGAAACGCAAGGACCTGCAGTCATGTTTCCCCCATTTTGGTTTGCAGGCTGAGCAGAGATCACCCTCAGGGGATGAAATTACGCTGTGACAGACATAAACAGGCTGGTGGCAGACTGTTACTTTGGAGGTGACGGGAGTGCACACACTGGCTGCTGCTATCCGTAATGTATGTATCGATCCTGGGTACTTGGGGCCAGATGTGTCCCATACCCTCTCATCTCCATGGAGATTCCTCCTGGGAAACAGGCATTTATTTCTTCTTCTTCTTGGATCTGTCACATTACTGCCTGCAATTAGGATGATTAGTGATACTTGGGTCCTTGTTTCCATTAGGAGGAAAAACCCGACTACACGATTCAGCTATCTTGCCAGCATACTACAGTTTATTAACACGTAACATGCCCTCAGTCCCACGGCCCTGCAAACAGCTGGAACAAACACAAGGAGAAGCAACCTTGGTTGTCTCAGCCATGGCCCCCTTATTTCAGTCTGGCTAGTGCTTCAGGCCCCCCTGGCAAGAGCAGCGTTTGCTCCTGGTCAGTGACTTGCCGGCATCTGTCCGAGTATGCCAGCATGACCACAGGCTCACACAACTATTTGTGAAGGGTCTTAATTCAAGACAGGCATGAGCAAAAATAAGAAAATGTCTTAACGTCCTCTGAATTTGGACATGTCTGAAATTGCAGATAGGATCTCAGTTTCACAAATGTGCTGTATCTTTAGCTGCCAGATCCCTGGATATGACCATCTTTGAATTTGAAGAGAGTCTTAAAGCATGAACCAGACTGGATTTCTGTAGCATGCAGTCCTGACAGACAGGGAGCTAAAGGTGGAAAAAGGCCTGAAGGATACAGGGTGGCCCTGGGGCACACAGCAGAGGGTAAATGCAGCCGGGGACACAGTGGGAGGTGGGAAGGGGAGAACTGGAGTCATAGGAAAACAAATCGAGGGGCATGAAGAGCCCCTAGCATGGGGCAGAGATGGGAATGGGGGGCACACATGGAAGAGAGCAGTGCCACCAGCAGAGCATGACAGGGTGTCCCCCCATCGGCCCTGCCACAAGGTGGGAAGCAGAAGGGTCACAGGCATCCCAGAAGTAGAAGCAGATGCAAGAGTGAGTCTCAGTGAGTCTGGAGGGTGAACAGAAAGCAGCCACAGGAGCAGGTGATGGGCTTGACATCCATGTAGGTGCACACAGGGCTCCTAGTTTCTCAGGCAATTTGAGCAGCTCGGGAGGAGCTTGAATGTACAAGTGTCCTGGTTTCGGCTGGGACAGAGTTAACTCTCTTCTTAGTAGCTGGTACAGTGCTGGGTTTTGGATTTAGTGTGAGAATGATGTTGATAAAACACTGATGGTTTAGTTGTTGCTAAGTAGCGCTTATCCTAAGTTAAGGATTTTCAGTTTCCCATGCTCTGCCAGCAAGCAGGTGTGCAAGAAGCTGGGAGGGAGCATGGCCAGGACAGTTGACCCGAACTAGCCAAAGGGGTATTCCATACCATAGAATGTCATGCCCAGTATATAAACAGGGGGGAGTTGGCCGGGAGGGGCGGATCGCGGCTCAGACACTAACCAGGCATTGGTCAGCGGGTGGTGAGCAACTGCATTGTGCATCACTGTTGTTTCCCTCCCCCCCCCTTTCCTTTTTTTGTTATATCCCTTTTCATTACTATTATTATTATTATTATATTTCATTATTACTATTGTTAGTATTATATTTTACTTTAGTTATTAAACTGTTCTTATCTCAACCCACAAGTTTTACTTTTTTTTTTTCCTTTCTTCCTCTTCACCCCACTGGGAGGGGGGAGGGGGAAGCGGCTGAGTGGTGCTGAGTTGCTGACTGGGGTTAAACCACGACAACAAGCTTAGAAGGGATCTGGCCACATCTGTGAAATGCAACGTCCTGTGCTACAGTGAGAATCATCTGGGGACTTGCAGCAGGAGCATTCCCATTTCTCAGATTTTAAATGTTTTTTGTTGCTGCAAATGTCACACTCAGTCAGGGGCACTCACGGAAGATGCAGAACCTGTAGCTCTGAGGCGCAGGTCCCATATTAACTAGATTTTTTCTCAGGAGTTTTCCACCAGGATTTGGAGAAGCCTGAATGAAATATGATGGTTGCATGAATTTGCTCGTCTTCATTTTCTTCTTAGAAAAAGGGAGAAGGGGAATTGCAGCATTTACTAAGGGCTTCACCACACCACCAGCAACCATTCAAACAGGGTGTACTGGGAGGGGGGTCTGATTGTAATCTTTTTTCCCTTTCCTCCCTTTCCTTTCTCCCCACAGTTCACTCATGTGTCCAGACACCATGAGTGAAGCTGTGCGTGAGGAATATAACCCCCAGCAGCTGCTCCTTAACTGCTGCTGTTGGGGGAGCGCAGCCACTTCAAAGTACACAGCTTCCCCCTTGCTTTCCACTCCTTCAGACTGAGGAAATGCTGGGGCTTCTTTTTTTTCTTTTTCTTTCCTTTTTTTTTTTCCTTCTTCTTTCCTTTTTTTTTCTTTCTATTTTCCCTTTTTTCCTTTTTATTTTCCCTTTTTTTCCCCTTCTCTCCCCCTCCCCCCCCAGTGACCCAATCTGGCAGTTCCATAGCTGATCATTTGTTTAAGGACATAATGGAGACGATCAGGCTGTCCCAGGAAGGAGGAGGTGGGAGACAGCATGCAGAGCAACACCAGCTAGTTGGCAGAGGACTCTGGGAGGCTGTGGCACCCAGTGCAGCACTTGCACTTGGCAGAGAAGGATGGAGGGCTCTGTTTAGCCAGGTCGGCTGCCTGGAGCTGGAAGAAGGCAGGCTTGTAGTGCCTCAGCCTTTCGAATGGTCTCTGGGAAAGCGGGGAGGTGTTTTTTCAGGTCCCCGAGGCAATGATTTCTAATGATGAGAAGTTTGGTTTGACAGCAGGAAGGATGGCTGCCAGCCACACTGAGAGCTCACACAGCCGGCCAGGGCAGGCAGCCAAGCCCTGCTGAAGGGGGAGGTTGTGAAAAGTTTGGTGGACCCAAAGGGGCAGAAGTGACACTCTCGGAGGAGAGCACAGGGCTTCTCTGGCCAGGCCAAACAGCCTTGCAGCTAAAGGAAGGTCGCTCCCTCACACTGCCAGCCAGTCTGGAGCATCCCTGGTCAGTGCGGTCCTCAGAGTAGAGCTGGCCTGTTTCCCAGACACTAGCAGTCTTCATCCACTGCTGCTGCTCTGCAGAAAGGGACATTTTGCCCAGGACTGTGATGTCAATATGAGGAGAATTGCATGCATTTTGCTGACCTTTTACATGCACATTCATAGCTGATACAATGCAAATTGCTTCTTTCTAATCATAAGTCCCTATTTATAAATATACTTTCCGTCCATAGGTCTCAAATCATTTTATAAGCTATGGTAGTATGGTACTGCACTCGTTGTTATTTGACAAGTGGATAAATCAAATAATAAAAAAAGGAGAACCGATTTACCCGCTGGTAAAAACCAGTGCTATAAGTCCTCCAGTCCCCAAGCACCTCCCACTTCCAGTCCTGGGACTGGCATTTCTTATTTCTCTAAAACAAAGTTTGAAGGAAACACAAGAATGTCTCAAATATAGAATTTGTAGCAATTTTATACATAAGATAGTGTTACACCATCAGTGATAAATTTAAAAGTATAATGTACCAGAGAAAAATAACTGCTGAGAACAGCATGATAGCTCAATTTCATGCTGTTTGCTATAATCTTGTCATATAATGTGGCATACATATTTCAGAATGCAAACACTCCAGCTTGCTTAAGTTTTGAATTGGGAATACAATCCACATGACAAAGACTAGGAAACAAATGTTTGAGAGACGCAGATTCATCTGTATCTGCACGTCTCTCCTGAGGAAAGGCAGGAGGAGGAGGTAAATATAATGCAGAAATAAAGGAGACATAGAAAGCAAAATAGAGAGGACACAAAATTAACCTTCCCCAAAAGCCCGTATTTCATCAAACAGAAAAAATCTGGGGCAAAATTTCCAATACTACTGTATTTATCTTGGAAGTGTCCTGTAAAAATGTATTTCTAACACAACCGAAGGAAATTTACAAAGCTGTAGACAAAAATATCAGGCATATGCGACGGAGTCTCTCCTGGAACCTCTGGCAGTGAAACAACACAACAGTCATAGTGGTTCAACAGCTCAGCAAAAGCTCCCAGTGTGATGTGACAAAATTGAATTTGTACCCAAGAGACAAACACACGTGATCAGGGAGGTAATTTTGATCCTGTATGTAGCCTTGATGAGTCCAGCTCAGAACCAGGCAAACTGTTCTGCTGGCAATTTTTTTAAAGATTTAAAAAAATTTGGAGAAGGTAAGAGTAATGAAATTATTCAAAATCCCTTTAAGAATGCATTCCTTCATCTTTTTATCAAAATGTAAATTGAGAGGACATTTGAATATAGTGATTAAATAAATTCATGGGGAGAAAACACTTACAAGAGAGAAACACATTGCAAGAACTTGTGACCAGAATGTAAAACCAGGTGAATTCAAATCAGAAATTAGAAAAGCTGTGCAAACAGTGCATTGCCCAGTCCTTGATATGCTTGGCAGGCATCCTGCTGGCAAATGTGTTTGCTTATGCTTGATGGAGGAGAAACAGGTTGGTGTGGAATGGGCAAAGATGCACGGCGGATCCAATTAAAAGCTATGCTTGGTCCGTCCAGCACAAGCCAGCAACGAGGCAGCTCTTCTAGGTGAGGTGTGTAGGCTCCTTCTGTAGCCAATAGAGACAGTAAATCAAGAGAATGAATCACACCGTTTATCTCAGAGGTCAGTCCCAGGAGGAGGTGAGTTACCTTATGCGGGTGTCTTTCTCTGCTGTTTGCACTGGAAGATGAGGCAGCTTCTTCTAGACACTTAACCTTCAGACAAAGTTCTGCGAGGTGAGTCCCAGCTCTGCCCGATGGTCACTTTCGATCTGAAGTGACCAGGCAGGAGTGCCTGCCACCACATGCTGTCCTTCCTCTGGCTTCGCTCAGCTCCCAGCCGCCCACTGCTTTAACCCGAGAGCTAGGCTAGCTATCTGTTGTGTGTGGGAAGGGCGGTTGCTCCTGGCTGTATTTATATAAACATTGCTCAGTAAGAACAGATTTCTTCCTTCACACCCTGCCTTTTTGCTGCAATTCAGCCATTCTCAGCTCCTCGTGTCCCCCCACTGTCGCTTACAATTCTGCTTCGTGGGACCTCTTGCTGCTTTTCCCTTACAGTGGCACAAGACTTCCACAGCCGACTCTTCTTTCTCATGTCCTCTTACACATTGAGTATAGACCCTAATACAGGCGCTGCCTCTTAGCTGCTTTGCAGACTGAGCGCATTCATGTCGGTGCAGGCTGCCATCACAGGGCTCTGTGCCCCCGGTGTCAGCAGGGGCAGCCCCGCGGGGTCCCAGCAGAAGATGCCGAGGGCCCAGTGAATCCGGCGTGCTCCGCCATGTCGTATCTCCAGCAATAATCTCAAGCAGAAAGAAAAGGCATGGAAAATGGGGCTTAAGGAGCTTCTTCCGGGCAGGGCCACAAGACAGTGCTCCATCTCCCTCTAGTGATGCCTGGGAGCGGGGAGGCGGGTGGCAGAGCTCCGGCTGGACCATGGCTGGTGTTTGAGTGTGGCTCATGCCTTACAGTCGAGCCCTGGGAGGGCTGCTCACCCCTCTGGGGAACTCTCCCTCCTCCACAGCTTCCCTCAGCAGCTTCTTACTCCTGTGTCCTCCCCTGAAGGGAAGACCTCAGCCATTGATGCCACGGGAAGGACAAGTAGGCCCAATTAATTGTACAGGTCAGACTGAAATAAAGCAGTTTCATCCTCAGGCGGCGCCACAGATGTACCACACAAGGGCATATGTAGTGACACATGAACCCAGTCCCTGCATCCGTGCCCAGACAGGCTTTTCCCTCCCCCAGCACATGGTGGGAAGCCCAAGTCCATACCTGACCAGTGGTTCCGATCTCTGTCTGCAGGACAGAGCTCTGGTTCAGGCTAAATACATCATTCATTATTGTAGGAAGCCATCCTATGGAAAAGCTGCAGTCTCTCAGGCAGCCCGATCTAGCAGAGGCCATGTCAGAGCTCACACCATCCTGCTGCTGCCAGACGAGAGTGGTCCTCTACCTCTGGACACAAACATCCATGCAGGCAGTTTGCAAAGTGAGAAAGCAGGAGCTTGTAAAATGGTGTCATGCCCCAGGCGAGTGTAACTGGTCTCCTTGGTGTAGGCATTGGCCCTACTTCATGCACTGCTCACAAAATGCCCTGGATTAGCTTCGCTGAGCAAGAGACCTCCCTAACCTGCTCTCTGTAGATAGCCCTATGTGGCAGGGGATAAATAGTGTTCGGTCATGCGATGACAGGACACCTTGGTCACGCATCCTGGCACAAGGGGTGAGCGTGTGTCCTCCTGGGCTCCTCTGAAGAGGCCCTGCAGTGCCCTAGGACTCAGCCGGTTACCAGCAATGGAGCTGGGCAGTGGGATGGCAGCAACAGCTCCATCTGCAAACGCTGGTGGGACAGAGCACAGCAGGGACACAGCACAGAGGAGATGGGACAGGATCTACCATCCAGCAAAGGCAGGAAAGGACACGGCACAGCCGTTTCCAGCAAGTTGCTCCGGGAGGCACCGACCTCGTTTGAGCTTGCATGAGGAGCAGAGCCCGCTAGATGGCAATCACAGGTCTAGGATGGCCAAGATCCCTGCAAAGCTCCTCTGGTTTAGCTCTCTGGAAAGCGAGGAAAACATATACTAGTGTCTGTATCGTGAGCACACGGGTATTTAGCGCTCCTAGTATTTGCTGTGAGTTGCTTAAGGATAATCGTCCACTAAATGTGAAGTTGCATGGCTGTATGATGTATGCTACGGTAATTGGAAGTGCTGTGCTTTTTCTTTTTTGAATGGTCTGCCTCATGGATGCTTCACCGGGGTGCAGTTGTATGCATTGGCTTGAGCTAATCAAACAGGTCACCGTGGCTGAAAGGAAGGAGAAGGCTCCTTCTCTGCCACATCCCACCTGCTCCAAATGCTCTGACCACCATTGCTCTGCCGGACCTGACTTGCCCTGAGCCTGCATCACTCCTGATAGCACTCTGCCAGGCTAGGGGCCGAGGTGGTCCCACGAAAGGCCCAATGAGCACTGGAACAAACACGAGGGAGAGGGCAAGACACAGCTGGGAGCAGAGATGCAAGCGAGGGGGGCAGGACCACTCTTACTCTTCTTGGTGGGAAGCGTTAGCTATTACCTGTAACTTCACCTTTAGAGACTTTCTCCTTAGGAATCTGCTTTTATTTGAGAAATATATGTGGGTTTCAGCTGGTTATATTCATAGAATCATTAAAATTAATAATTTTGGGAGGGACACCCAAGTGGAGGTCGCCCAGTTCAACACCCTGCTCCAAGGACATGAGATGAGGTTGCTCAGGCACTTTTCCAGCCAACTGTTGAAGATCTCCGAGTATGGAGATTCCCTACATCTCTGGCCCCTGCTTCAAGATTTGTTCACCCACACAACGAAAAAGTTTTTCCTTTTATCTAATGCTCCAGCTTGTGTCTGTTGCCTCTTGTCCTACCACCATACACCTTCGAGGCAAGTTGCCTGGCTCAGTCATACTCTCCCATTAGATAACTCCAGACACCAATAACATTCCCTTCACTTTCCAAAGAACCATTCCCAGAGAAGTATTACACCTACAAAGTTTTGCTATCAAAAATGACTGCATTTTGTTTAAAATTACATTTTTCTAATAAGAGACACTTTGCAAAGCATTAGGCAGTTACATATATAAACCCAACAAATACATGGGTCCTGAAGCAAAGCTTTTTATGTTGCTTCATAAAAATCAGTGCCTGTGGTTCCCCCCATGTGGTTCACTACGCCCATTCAAGGAAGTGCGGTTTGCAACACTGGCGGTTGACACCCACATCTGCATTATGTGTCTGATTGCTAGAGACACACGAAAGCTTTAATGACTTCAACTGGGGTGAGGGCTCTGACTCATTAACCGGCTTATGACAAGTATGGGAGAGCTGACCTGACTGCCTGCCCCCTCTCTCTATCCCACTCTCTTTTGGAGGTTCCCACCCCAGCTGCAGGCATGACTAAATGTCTCCTTATACACTCCAGAACTGCCATAAACTATAACCTGGCATGTTAAGGTAAACCAGCACTAATTTTGGTTCTCTCTCATGCACCATGGCTGTAATTCGTAATTTCTGAACTGCTTCTCCCATTGATTATTTGGAACTTGATGGACATGGAAAGCTTCATTTCCAAACTCAGGGAGCTCTGATAATCAGACAGCTGAACCGTACAGGCTATATTGTGCTCACGGATGATTTGAGCTACAAGGAAAAGGAGAGGTTATCTGTGCACTCACAGGCAATGAATCAACAAAAAGACATCATTAAAGAACTAAAGCTGAGGGAAGAGAGCAGAGTGAGTTCAAAGTCACATGAACTCACTGGCCATGTTCAAACTAAGCCACCTGGGAGGTGCAAAATTCTGCATGACTTTGAATTAACCTTGACAGCACAATATTCCTTCAAAGAACAGAGCACAAGAACAACAGTATCATCCTAAAAGCCACTGTTGTTGCCAAGTATCACATTTAGTGACTCATATATTCAATTCTCTATATACAAGTAGAGCAGATCTGCAGAAATATCGGTCTAACTTTTAAACCCTTTATTCCTGATTAATACAAAACTCCCATTGAAATGTAAAGGTTTGACTGACCGCTACTTGTACTTAAATATTTCCACAGCCAGTTTGCAAAATAAATATTCTCTAAACCAGGAAAGGGACACAAATGTCTCTCTTGACTCTGAGGATTTTTTATAATTCATACGATGGCATCATGATTCTAGGCACTAACCCTTGCGCTCGCTATCACATGCTGGATGAATGCTACGCTGTCTCACCGCCCCTTCCCGATTCCTTTGATCTAGGCAGACACATCAGCTGCAGCAGCTGCTGACATATGTCTGGAGGAAAAAAATTCTGTTCTGTGGAAGATTTAAAGATTTTCCTGGTTGATTCATTTGAAGCTGGAACAAACCTTCCGAATTTATTTTATGAAGAGAAACCTTGTCTCAAGCCTATGAAGATTTCATTTTGACAAAATAGGAGTGTTTGTATTTTGTATTGTATTATATAACACACCGTTTAAAAATGTTTGAATATTCAAAAACATCAAAGCGAAAGCAGTTTATTATACAAACTAGAAACATGTGTTGAAACAGGACTTTTTCTTCCATCCCGTGAGTTGAAACCCCAGCAAATTCAATTCCACTTCTCAGAACATCTCAAATTCCTCAGATGGGCATATCCTAGCAGCCTTTTCCACTGTTACTTGTTTCACCGCTTCCATTGCTGGTACCTACACCAGTTTCAGAGCTGCTTTGCATCAATACTGGAGTTACAGGAGTACTATCACAGCATTTTTATATGTGGGGCCACATTTCTGGGGTGTTGTTTTGAGCACAGCTGTGCAAATCTGCTTGAAAAGACAACCTAGCACAGGTCTGCTCAGGACATCGGCCAGCTCTGCCTGGCATGCAGTGAAACACAACTGGAGGTTTTTCTCAGCTCTAATAATCACAGCCAGACCTGGCACTGCTTAATTTAACAGCAAGGCTCGGAGGCCAAGATTTTCTGTTAGCAGAATCACGTGGGAATTGTAAAAGGCTCAGAATGTCTGAAAATCAGACAGCTTATTCAGACAGCGGGCTTGGGGACACAACTTCAGGCAGACAGTTTCAAAAGTCTTGGCTGTACCAGCTGCAGGAAGGAAGGTGATAAGCATTGTTCCTTTATATTGTGGAGAGATGCAGGTATTCAAATAACTGAGTCATATTGCTAGGCTAAGAAATCTTGCCTCTAATCTAGTGCATACTATATTATTCCCCTTTCATTTGGGTATTCATAACTTTATTATGCAAAAGTCAGTCTTTACTAGTGAATGGAAAAGAGATCAGGTTTATCCTCATAATTGTCTTTTCTTTAGAAATGGGGAAAACATGTTCACTGCTATATTTTTGCCTAGCAGAAACTAGAAAGGATATCATGGAAATGTGCTGGCATGGGAGAACTGGTGCTAAGACAGGCCAGGACAGAGTCTCAGGAGAGACACAGGGAAGCAGATGCTGCCATAAGCACCAAGAGTGCCCTCCTTTGGCCACCTCAAAGGTAAGTCCCTTGAGACAAACAAAGAAAAGTTTGTCACCTGTCCAGGTCTTCCACCATCTTTCCTCAGGACCCATCTGAACTGTACTGGCAGCCCGCTTCCAGCTGCCCCCTTTCCTCAGTCCCCTAGATGTGCAACCATGTGGCCACAGACACGAGTCCCTTCTCCTCTGATGACCTGTTGTTGATTTGACACTCAGTCCTGTGACCCAGACTGGATGTGATGGACACACGCCCAGCTGTCCAAGGGGATATGCAATAGTCTCTGGTCATAGATGGGCTACTCCTTCTCTGGAGCACATCTGATGAGATGCTGCAGGAGAGGACATGGTGCGTGTCCCTCAAACACCTGCAGTGGCTGTGTGGCCCATCATAGCTCAAAGGCTGGCTGCTGTGTCTTCTCAATCCCACACTTCCATGTGATCCTCATTTTCTTCAGGGAGGAAATGTTGGTGTCCTGGGAGCAACAAGCACAGAAAAGCTCATGTTCAGTTATTGTCCTTAAAAACAGGGTGGCCACATGCTCTGCCTAGCAAAAACTGTCCTTGGTTCATGCCACCCGCTGACCTTGCTGCTGTTCTTGAGAGTGTGAGACGTCAGCTCATGATTAAACAGCAGGGAAAGGCTGTGTGAGCCCCTGCACTGGCTCTTGTAGTTGGCACAGGCAGATGTGTCCTGGATGCACAGTCCCCCTGCACGAAGTCCTCTCCTGCCCTAAGGTGAGCAACAAATTGGCCGGGGGCTGCCTGCGGTGGCCCTTCATACCCTTCGCCATGATGTGAACGGATGCTGTCGGGTCACTGCGAGCTGCTTTTACTACAGATTTCTTTCCTTTCCCTGCTAGGCACATTTTCCCTTCAACGATATCTAGGTCTCCACCTTAGCAATACTCACTCACCACTGCACCAGATGTCAAATGCCTGTTCAAGCACTAAAACAACAATGTCCTTGCAGAGTTTTCATTTACCGGTCAGCAAGTAGATTGAAATTACTGGTTACAGGCCTATCACCATTATGCAAAGGCCAAAGAGCTTTAACTCTTCACTCGTGGCTAACGAAGGCTGGCAGCAAGCTTGCCTCTCGCCTGTCTGCACTCTCTCCCCTCTGCCATATGAAATCGCTGCGGCCCTTTGAGCTTGATGAGTGGTATTGCCAATTAATTACAGCACAACTGTGAGCCCAGCAGGCACCTGCAGGGAGAACGCAGCTACAAAGGAGAAGGGGGAGCGAGGTGCACTCGAGGCACTGGGTCCCGGTCAGTAGAAAGACCTGGTAGAGGACACAGGGTTTTGCTCTCTCCTGGACACCATATCATTCCCACATCCAGGTGTAGGTGCAAAGACCCCCATCCCCTGTGAAGGGAAGGTGCCCTCAAGAATGGGTGCCTGGAGATGTCTTGAAGCAGCACATTTAAGAGGGTTTCCTTGATAAGAGACAAATGCCACCACCACAGGGCATCCCACCTGCCCTGTTGCAAATGGACATTTCTTAAGTCCACAGCAAGACCCAGAGCTGCTCAAGGCACCAACATTTTTTTCAGCAGAACAGTATAATTTATTTTCCTCTGGAGGAAAAAGATAGCTTTTCAGTGGCAGAGAAGTTGAACCTTGAAATATTTGCCTTAAAACCCAGAAGCTGGAATTCAGGTGTTTCCTAAATAGAAGCTTATCAAACTGTAAATACCACCATCATCCATCATGATAAAGGGAGACAGTTATATTGCAGGACTCATATCACAGGAGATACAGTTCAGCTGAGAAGCCTGAGTACAGAAAAGTACAGAGGTATAAAGAAACCAAATTGCACCTTTTCCAAGAAAACTCAAATGCAATGTCCAAACTAAATAATTTCAGTGTATGAATTAAAGAGAAATTTTTAAAAACACCTTCCCCCCCCCCCCCAGAAAACACATGCAGTGAAAGCCCATATTTTTCAATGGTAAAACAGTTTAAATAAAACAATTCAACTAGTTTTATCAAATTATTTTGTTTCAAATAATACTATGAAGCAAAAACTGGTTGAGACAGCATGAGAAGCAATACCACCCCCAGCAGACACATTCACAACAGGGAACAAAACAGTCTGCGGGCTCTGGGTGGTTCAGCTTTCCTAGCACAACCTAATCAATAATCTTGCACGCGAACCGTGCCAATAGCCCTGCTCAGTGGTACGCATATGACACAAACACGGGCTTCTCAGAGGGAAGGAGTCACCTCTGACTGCATAGGACCAACCACCGTGGACCCGTTCCTCCGTGCACATATGGGGCTTCAGGCAGTGAACTCTGAACGCATCCATAGGGATGTGGTATTTGTCCCAGCTAAAACCATTTCAGTCCAAACAGGAGCACCTAAATTTCACCATGATTCCTGCTATCCAAATTAGTCTGCTACATAAGGTGTTCAAAGCTGTGGAAAGGGAAGGCCCCCTTTGTAATGTGCTATTAGGACTACGCGATGTATCCACAGTTCATTCACTCTCTTTTGGAGAAGGAATATGTTTCATGGGAGCTCTGGCAGGTTACAATCCTGCCATGTGCCAGCAGTGCCATACTGATGCAAAAATGTAAACATCACATTGACATGTAATAAATAAGATGCAGAAAGTAATAATTCACCTCAAATCGGCACTAGTAAAGCTTCACCTGCAGAACCTGAGTCTGTTTTGGGAAAATGTTCTTCAGAAAAGATGTAGACCAAGAGGAATAAGGATGCCAACAAGAATGATCAGCTGTCTAGAAACTGCTGTCTTTCCAGAAAAATTGAAGTAATGGAGCAGGTTGCCTTGGGAAGCTGAGGAGGTTTCTAAGAATAGGTTAGAGAATGTCTGTCGGAAATGGTTAAATTATACTTGATCTTATCTTGTAACAGAGGAAGGGCCTTCAACATCCCTTCCAGAGCTATTTTTATGTTTCCATGACAACTCTTTTGCAGATACACTTTTTCATTGTATCAAGGCACCAGGGTAGTCTAAGGTGACTCATGGAAGAAGTTTTTGGGGGTTGACACTTAACACCCCCACGTGAATTGTTAATAATAGTTTTTCCCTAGATTGATCCTCATATTAATTATTTGAGGACACTTTCATATAAATCTGTCATGAAACCATTTTCATCATATTTGCATCCTCCTACTGAAATTCAGCCAAGGATGGGATGACAGCAGCGAGATCGCACCCATTTTTGGTAGGACAGACAGGGAAGAATAACATTTCCTGTAGTCACTACTAAAGGAAGTTCTTTTAAGCAAGATTTTCTAGCTGGAATTTGCCCAGGTATCCCAGAGCTCTCACATCATTGCTCTTTTAAAAGCAATATTAGAACAAATGGCCAGAGAGAATTTGAATTGGCATTGCATGGCCAAGATGGGACTGTGCGGCTGCAGCCTGGGGAAGGGATCTGAGGAGGGACTAGACATAGCGCAGAACCGGTGCAGAAGATGCCGCCAGTTTGGACATACTGGAAAGGAAGACAAAGAAGAAGCTGCAAACTGTGAGACTGCAAATCAGCCAGGACTGATAAAGAAATACTCAATAAGCAAATATTCTTGGCCAGGGAATGAGCTCTTACAAGAGGTTTCCACAACAGCACTAGCACAGAAGATGAAAACAGCTGTTGAGTGACAGCGAGCTGGCGGTGCAAGAGCAGAGGGTGCGGTCAGATATAGCAGGTGAGATGGGGGAAATTCACTTCGCCTTTTAAAGACAAGCTTGAATTTTCCTCCCTAACTGGTATTCTACACCCTCCTTATGTAACTGTAGGAAAATCTTAGTTAAACAGACTCTGGACTGTTACCCTGAGCAATCTCTTAACCGGCCTGGCAGGCGGCTTGGCAGTTGCCTAGGATTCAAAAGCCCGGATGGAAAACTCTGAAACAGAAGCTCTCGCCACGTAGCACATTGGCATCCTGCGGAAAAGACCTTGGCCTGGGACCAGGTACTTCTGAGTAAAAAAATCAACCCCTAGGACAAGCTAGCGTGGATACTTTTTAATTGTAATTTACACACTGCTTAAACAATTTTAGTCAGTGACAGAAGTACAAGAGTAATAAGACCACACAAGCACCTACACAGACATAAAGACAGCAATTACGGAGTGATGCTACACACCTATTAAAAAAACAACACTTGCCTCTCCCTCCCAACTGCTTTTCTTTAATTTTTTCCTTTTGCTGCACATCACCCCACTTCAGTTTCCAGACATTCCCACAGGGCCAATCCAGGCCACGTGCCCACATGGGGGATCTGCTGGTCCCCCAGCATATATCCAATGCCCCATCGCAGATCTTCTTGCCTGGAGATGCAGCCAGCCAGCCACAGTGAAAGCCGGGCCACTTGGGCCAGGCAAGGTATCTTACGCCACAGCAACTCTTACTGAACTGGGAGGCAACAGGAACATAATGAGGAGCTGGACCAGATTCACATCTCACTTGGACTAGTATTTAAGTTGGGAATATATTGGTGTGCAGCTGCAGTGAGTGAGGTCAAAGTGAGCTCTCATGCACAAAAGGGAATACAGAGTGGAGGCAGCTCTAGGTCAAAGTCATAGGAAAGGCGCTGTGATGCTTAACTGCATTTATAGTTACTCTATATGTTATAGCATACGTTACGTTCTTCCTGCTCCTGCACTCAGTCAGCAATCCAGGACTAAGTTGCTGAGGAAATGGCCTTTAGTTCTTCCACCTGTCCCCTGTGTGGCTTGTGGGGGGCCTCTCCATCGCTGTGGGAGCATGCAGGTCACAGGCTGGGACAGCTGGCATTGCTGCACTCAGTCAACCTATTCAATGGCTAAAAAACTCCTCTGCCATCCAAGGAAAATACAGAACGTAAAAATGCAATAGGTTAAAAGGAACTGCTGGGTCCTTCATAACAGCGTGTGGAAATGAGATGAAGATGTATCACTTTTATTTTTATTATCATGCAATACTTTCACCACACAGGACAACATTCAGGCAGCAGAAAGACTGTGCTTCTCAGTATTACCAAGAGTGGGTGATTCTAGCTGTAACTCTAGCTACTTCACATTAGGTATCTCTGGTCTAAGGGATTTGTTTTGATTCCTTCTGTAGTCAACAGATAGAGAAAAGCAGCTGCAAAGGGGTGATTCACCCCACCCTAAAATAGATGGAATGAGTCATCCCCAGACAGGCTTATCTCCTTCCACTGATTATAGAGAGAGACCAGACAAATAGCTTAGGTGAGATGCCATGGCTTTTAGATGGCTAAAATTAAATGAGTAGTATCCCGCTCTGTAATCACAAAAGTCTTTAGGTTTCCTGGCCCAATGATTTTGCTAAGAGATAGAAGTTTTTCCATCTTTCATTTGCGATAAAATGATACCAAGTGTTCTTGTGTATCTGGAAAAGCTAGTCCAAACAGAGGTCTCTGCTCTCAGCACAATTAGCAGAAATTCCAGAGGAGGATAAACAGGGCTCCAGGCAGCCAGACCCGAAGAAAATCCAGGCTGTTACGTGTGCTCCATAGTCACTTAACAGAATGGGGAGTGTTTATTATGAGAAAAATGCATTTTGCGGTCCCCCAGCACCACTTGCTGTCACGGTTAAACAAACACACCATGAGACACTTTCTGCAGACACTGAACAAGGAACCTAACTGAAATACTGGAAAATGAGAGGATGCCTAAAACCAGGCCACCTTCTGCAAGCATTTTGTGTAGAGTCTGCAGCCTAGCCCTCTCCTCTCCCTCTCCTCTCCTCAACAGTGCGTATGTCAAGAAATCTGTGACCTCCTGACAGAGAAGAGGAGCAAGGTTTGCCGCAGCAGAGTAGGAATGCAGCCATGTACCTTCTTAAAGCTTCAGCGTGGTTTGCAGAATAATAAATAATGGCCCACTGCATAGCTCAGGGCAAAGCTGCTAAAACCAAGTGAAGTCAGTTTTGCTGGATAAGGTATGAAGCAGGATGGTTATGAGGGCAAAATGTCACGGCCCAGAAAAGACGAGGGTGGTGGGATGGGGGCGGAGAGCAGAGCTCCTGGACCGAGGCAGAGAGCAGAACGACGTCTTCACACTGCCAAGCACATTTTCTGCAGCATCAGTATTTGCTTTGGATGCATTTTCCCTGTGACATATGCCAAGGTGGCAGAGCTGTGGAAGTATGAAGCCTACGGACAGTGGCAGTTTCTCTGAAGCCTGTGATGGAAATTGAAACATCCCAGCGTAAGCAAAAGGCCTGTGATTAGTGCTGCAAGGGACATAGTGTGGGTGTAGATTTAGACCCCAAGAAACAAGGGTGAGCTGCTGCTTGGGAGTATCTGGAGCACAAACCAAAGCAAAGCTATTTCAGCCCAGCTGTATTGAAACTGGAGAGATCATATAGCTAAAATCTCTAACAGCTGCCAGGGCCCAATCATTTCTGGAACAGCTGTAGTGATTTAAGGTGTTACCTCCCATGATGAGGGAGGTCTCCATCACTCCCAAGAGAAGGAAGAGTTAAATAACAGCATCCCACAGTCCCAGAGCTCCCTGACTTCAGAGGCTTAGACCACCTGGTAGGTAGCTACATACAGCAGCAATCCACTGACCAGTTACAACAGTAAGGAGTTAAAACCCTTGCTTCTCCTTTCTTTAGACAAATAAATCTTTCTGTGGTTGCCTTGAAGGAAAAGCAGGCTGTGGTATGTGGACCTCTGGGAGAGATTCAGGCCACCCTTTGTGGTGGAGGGAGAGACCAGTGTGGCGAGGCTGCTGCAGGCCACCTCCTGCCCTGTGCTTCTTGCTGGAGTTTTGCAGTGGCCGTTCAGCTGCCTGCTCCTGTCGTGGCCATGCTGGGATGCAATGTCCCCTAGCAGCCCACATCGGAGGGAGATGGGCTTGTCCACACCAGGTTATTCTGTATTTGCCCTCCCGTCCCTAGAGTCTGTGGCTTGCTGAGAAAATAGGTCACTGAAAAACCTCATGGAACAGGAATACAGGACTCATGAAAAAAACAGCAGAATAATGAAATGAGTGAGTTAATAGCTCTTGGAGCTCCCCTTCCAGCAGTGCTGGGTGTGCCTTCCTATTTATATTTGACAGTGTTTTTCTCGCACCATAAGAACAAGCAGCACAGACTTTGCTGCTCTGCGTGGAGGCACTGAGGAGCCCGGCAGAGTCACACCCCATGGAGCTGCTCAGAGGAGACCGTGCTTTCTGTCAAGAGGTCCCCATCTGAGCAGTCTCCCCGTATGTCTCCTACTGAGACCCCGGAGGCAAAACAACAGAAAAACGCTCTGTGCTAACACTTCCATGCAGAGAGTTGTTTCGGAAACTGTTATCCCTGCCAAGTGTAAAAAAAGGCATTTTACCTAAAGGAAATGACTCCTGCCGGATGAGCTATCAGATCCCTTCCAGATGGAATTTGTACTTTGAAGCAACATTGTGCCCCAAGGAACCATGTTACAGAGCAGGAGGCACCGACCTTGGAGGAAGTGGAAAGGTTTGCGTGGCTCCTGCGTGCCTGCTGCAGATCAGAGCTGAGGCTCCCTTTTAATGGACACACGAAGTTTTCATGGACAGGATCAATGGCAATACAACGATAGGTATGAAAAGAGGCAGGGGAGAAGGCACTGAAGGGCTCAATGCTTTTACGGGTAATTTAGTTTCTCCTAAGATGAAACGGGGGTAGTTAAATAAGTTACGGGCACAGGAAGGAGTCCCAGATGCAGGAACAACATATAATGGGGCAGTAATTGCAATTCCAAATGCAATGAAACCCATGAATATCAAAATGATGCTGATACCAGCTTTATGCACCGTGCTGTGGCATTATATGGCCTGACACAGCCATTTTCTGCATCGTCTCATTGCACTGCTGCTACCTCAGAGCTGGAGTCATGCCTAGCCACTGTGCTCCCTGGGCTGCCAGCATTCATCCCTCTTCCCTGCGAAGAGTTAGAGTAGAGCATGCTATGGAGCCTCAGAGTGGGTTTACGCCCTGTTTTCAAGAGGGATGTGGGAAAAGAGCCATCTTACATGGTAGGCTGCACTGTGGAGCAATAGTCCCAGGGATATGTCTTCATTTCCTAGGTAAATCAAATCACAAGGGGAGCAGAAGGCTTGTGACTGTCCAAGAGACACAGATACACAGCCAGCCCTGACCCTCACTGTCTCTTTGTCCAAGACTGGTGGTATCATGCTACGAGGTGAATCACAGCACTGATTTCCCTTGTTTTTATGAAAGATGCAAGCGGTATTGCCCATGGCTGTTACATGATCTGCTTCCTCTTTAAAATGTTCTTCCAAGAACAACATTCCTTCCCTATTATCTTCTCTTTTCTCTCCTCTCCCCTTCCTCCTAATCCCTTCTCCACAGACTGGTCATTTGTCACTGTTTCCTCAGACTAAATTCCCCACCAAAACCTCCTCCACCAGAGGAGCAGAAAAAGGGCTGCAAGCATCCTGCATAGGAGTCCTCAAGCCTTCGCAATGCCTTGCACAGGCCAGGTGCAGCTACCTGCTCCAAAACTTTCCATAGTCCCTCCTGTCTTGAAACAAATATCTTGGGATATTAGGTGGGCGGTACAGTGACGTGTAAATGCCAAGAAAGCTTAGCATGGGGTGCTTGAAGAGCAGTGAAGGATCTTGTGCTCTTCTCCTGCTTACCCAGGCTTGCCACACACTAAGCAGCTGGTAGCTTTTTAATTAAAAAAAACACCTCTCAGCCTGTATTTGGTTTCAGTTTTGCAGGACTGAAATTACCAGCAGGATGCTGTGAATAAGCTCATGTAATTTTTACGGGAGGTCAGGTACGTGGCCTACTAATTTTCACAAACTTGATCATATGCATTTAACTCAAGCACTTTACTACGGGTTTTTATATAGGTATTTTCAAGCAGCTGAAGGCAGGGGTGTCAGGGAATTCTCATCTACCTGAGCTTCAGCTCAGCCTCAGGGTAGGGCAGTTTGTCAAGGAAAAGAGGGCAGGGAGAGGAGGGAAACCAGACTGTACACAGTCTAGTCCTGCTGTGGTTTTGGTCTCTTAGGATTAATTAACTTCATTGACAGCAGCCAGAAAACAGCTCTAATGTACACTGCAGCTGCAAGCAGTATAGGCACAGTGTGAGGAACAAGGAGTTGCCACTACTCCTTGGTAGTCATATGCCTGAAACCAGTTGCCATTGCTCACGGCTAATGTCTAGAGTGTGCTTTCACTCGTCTCCCTCTGAACAACCGCCACCAGTGGATAAGAAATGTCCTCAGGCAGGGTGTGGAGGAAAAAAGCCAGAGGCTTTTGCTTAAACCAGTTCTCTGCTTGGGTTTGCTTCAGAGGAGTCACCCCAGCCATCGCACACAAACCAGAGAACAAAGTTTTAGACCCTCAGGACTGGATCCCGTTTCCTGGGAAGTCAGTGACTAACCTCCCAGGAATTGCTGTGGTGGAGATTGCTGCTGCACAGTCCTGCTGCCTCACAGCTCACCCCGATGGTGGGCTGAACAAGGCTCTGAGGAACAGCTGAGGAGCTCCACAACAAGCACAATTCTTTGTATTGCCCAGTAACTGTGCAAACATCATTGTTTCTCACACTGATCCACCTTTGCCAGCCTGAGCACCTCACTTCTGGCTGAACTGATTAAGTATCACGGAGATGCTGGATGAAGAGTGGTCAGAGAGACGACAGGGAAGAGGATAGAGTGAACTCTCCTGGCAATGAAATTTGAAATTTCCTCTCCAGGAGCACCCTAACTCTCTCTATCCTGAGGAAGAAGTGGCCATCATGAGCTGCACACTTTCTGTGGCGGGGAGGGCTGAGACCCTGAACTGACCTGCTTTAATGTATGAGAAATGAGAGGAGAAAAGTGGGAAGACAAAACTTGCTTCATACTGTCTTTCATACCCTTCATACCTGAGGACCTGAATTCATCTAAAACAGGGGATTATAAAGCTCACATTTCACCTCTTGGGGGAGAGTCAGGCTATAACACCCACCTCCTTTAGCCTTCCTTCTGAGTCAGTGTCGGAAATAAGAGTCCGCATGTCGGAAAGTCCCTTGTGCTCCAGCAGTGACAGCAAAGGCTGGAAAACTTACCCATTCCTGGAAATCCCCTGTCAGCTCCAGTAGCCCCAGGCTGAAGAGTTGAGCCAGAAATGACCAGCGTTACACTCCTGGAGAGCCCAACCAGCCTGCAGAGCCAGGCAGGGGCTGTGGAGAGCATCGCAGTTAGCAGGGCAGAGCCATGTACGCTGCAAAATAGCAGGACTGGGAGCTGCAGGATGGTGAAGGACAGTAGCAGAGAGTGGTGGAGAGGAGCCTGGGCTTTTTCAGCAGGGAATAATCGAGGAAAATGAGGATAACTGAGGGAATTTTTCCTTCCTCCCCCAGCCTGCCGTGTGGGACAGGAGTTACCAGGGGTCAGCTGAGACTGGGAGGGATGAGCATCTGCTTCCTCTGAATTTTCACTTTGTTTATATACATATATTACTGTCTGGAAGAAATGTCTTCTGCATTCCAGACAGGGATAATGAAATCCATTCAGGGCAGGGGGAACGGGGACGGCTGGTAAGGCAGCTGAAGCCAAGGCCTTGGCTGTGCACAGGCAACAGCCCAGCAGTTCCACACCATTGCCATACACCCTTACACATAGGAATCAGCTTCCTTCAGCCTCCTCCCCCTTCCTCCCCCTGCCCCTTCTCTTTCCCGCCGTCTGGTTCCCGACAGAACCAAAGTGCACTTAGGAAGACGCAACTCATCAGCCTTGCTCAGAATGTTCAAAATTGCTTTCTCATTAGGTTTTTTCACATCAAATTGGTTTGATAAATGTTTTGACCTCTGCATACCACTGATAAAAACTCTGAAGGCTGCTCCCCTCCTCCCTCTACCCTTACTGTAAATATCTTGCAGATGCTCTGCTCTTTTTTCTTCTATTATAGCCAGCTGGCAACTTTGTTGGCACGCCAAAGAATTCCAGTCCTCGTAGCAAAGCAACCTTTTAGTCTTCAACTCTGGATGTTTTCTCATCAATGTGCCAATCAGTTGATATTTTTAAGATTTCTATTTAATTTTGCCATTAGACCAGTGGACAGAAAGTGCAATCTAGAATCAGCATCTTCAGAAAATGTCCATCAGAATGAGAATATTAAACAGATGCAGCTGAGAAACATTATGAAAAGGGCCAAGTGAATTTCACAGAAGGTTAGTGCCTTTGTACAAAATATTTAAACCAGTCTATAGCATTTTATAACATGGATAAAATTTTCTATTAAATTCTAATTTAATTGGGGCTAAAAGTTCGCCTGGAAGGATCTCATTCAGTATCGAATTTTCATTCGTTGGGTATATCCCAGACATTTCCAACTTTGTTTCTATAGAGTACTATTATTTTCCTCCCTATTAAATGCTAAATGCTTTTCCATAGAAGAAGCGAAGCAGCTAGCAGGATCTGCTAGGTAGTACCGCTGTAAGCATCAGCATGCGCAAACTGCATTAAGTCCGTGAGGCTGACATCTGAGGAATGCACAGAAAATCACACCAAAAATGTGCTGGACACAGTTGATTTGGAGCCCCTGTGGTGCTGTGCGCTGTGCAAGGAAGAGAGTTAGAGAGAGAGGAATTCAGTTCTGTCCATGTCAGCGGTGAGAAGAACAGACGAAACGCAGGGGAGGGTGGTTGGAGGCTGGTTCAGTATAACTGGTCTTTAATGGAGCTCATTAGTTTGGACTCTGGGCCACACAAACCCACACACAGAGCTTCCAAGCAGCCCCAAGCGCAGGCAAGGTGAGACTATTTCCACTCACCATACACCACACAGGCAGATGCCCAGAGCAATAGGCTTGTCTGAAAGAAGCCAAGTTAAGCCTGTGGTTTTCAAGCGCTCCCAGCACTCGTTCCTCTCCCGTCACCACCCCCGTGTTATTCCCACGCAGCAGCCTGAGGAGCACTGAAGTGAAGTGCAATGGGCAATGCCTTTTTCTCCTTCTCCACAAACACTTTTAGCATACAGGAGTTCATTGACCTGCTCCAACACGTAACATCACACATGGCACCATAAACAGTTGTTTTAGCATGAGTAACAGGGAGGCGTGAGGATGACACAACCAGGAGCGTGGGTACGAACTGGTTAGGCAGGTGTAGCTGTTGGGAAAAGCATCTACAAAGTTTGGCTCAGAAATGGAGAGGTTGATCTGCGGGTAAATGGGGAAAAAACAGAAGGGGTAATAATGTGAGGATCAGCCCAATACAGTGGAGAGAACAAAGACAGGAACCCACAGAACAATAGTGGAAAATCAGGGAGGTCTGAGGAGCGCCAGGAGAGGATGGAGCAGTGCAACTAAGGGTGTCTGGTGAGTGGAGTGGAAGGAGCAGAAGCCAGATTGATGACATGTCAGACAGTTCTGGAAGAGACAAATTTGAAATGAAGTTATGGATTCTGCTTCTGAGGCAGAAGTGATTGATTTGTGCATCACCATTACTTTTATCCAGCCTACCAGATGAAAGGTTGTTTGCTGTCACAGCATGATTCAAGCATTTTTAAGGACCAGATCTGGAAGACACAGTTAAATACATTGAGAAGTTATGCCTAACTCCCTTGAGTGGGTGCACTGGTAAAAAAAATCCAACAGTGGCTCAAAATCTTTATGGATGCTCAAGTAAAAACTGCTTGCATCCCTGCTCCCTGCACACGCAATATTTCCACCTTCCCCTTTCCCCTCCAAATCCCCTCTTTTCCTTTGCCTTGTGGTCTGGATAAAGAGGCAATCACAGCCAGCCAGGAGACCAAGAGAGATAGGAAATCTGACTGACCAGCTGCCTACTGACTCTTGGCAAGTGAGAAGGTTAAACAAATGGATTCACAGGCCACGTGTGCAAAGTCAGGCTGAAACACAGCTGAGTTACTCGCTTCCCCTAGCTCCGCACCACCTCTGAACCACAGCCCAATTCATCAGCTCCTGACAACCAAAACACTATCTCTGAATGCTCCTGGGATTAATCCGAGCCCTGCCACAGTGTCGGCATGCAGCCATCCTGCCTGTCCCTGACAGCATCAGCCCTAACCCTTTGCAGTCCCTTGGGATAAGTCCCATCCCAAGCTAATCAGCTTGATCAGACTTTCCCCTTCCCTTCACAACTAGTGTCAAATCCAGTCAAGGTCTGAGAGCTTGAATTTCCCAGCTCCACCATTACCCACCTTTGTTCATTAGCCCATCCAGACCTTAATGCAGAGATGGCTTCCCCCAAGCCTAATCACACAGCTCCTGCCTTAGTCCTTTCTTATTTTCTCCTTCCAGACCCAGTGGTAACTGGCTAAAGACCTCAACCAGCTTGGACCCGAGTCCTTCGCAGTGACCTCTTCACCTGTGACGCAGGGAAGTCCTGCAGCTCACAGCAAAGTGGGACAGAGGCTTCTTAGTCAACGTGCCCAGTAGCCTGACCTGCCTTATGGGTGTGAGATCTCCAGTAGCAAACCAAAACCACTAAACAAAATAGAAGTGTTTTACAGTGAATACATAGCACAGTGCGAACATGGTGGAGCTGAGAAGGATTTTCCCATGTATATTATACTGCCTGGAGAAGGAGGAGTTGGAGAAAAATGTAAGACAGTGGCCTTTCTAAGCAGGAAGGACAGGCAGGATGGGAGCCAGGATCCCCACAGGACTTGAATATCACAGTCCTGATTAAGCCATGGAGCTTTTCCATGGGCATGAAAGGGCCAGTATAGCTAGAGAGCCGTAACTGGGTGGACAGAAGGGAAACCTGGGTTTCATTGGATCATCTGGTTGCTGAGGCAGGGGACACCAGGCACACATGCCCCAGCATCTGCAGTACAGAGCAGGCCAGAGGAATTACAGGTAAGGGACAGGCCAGTGAAGCAGTGAAGAAAGAGACTTTCTCCTTTGTTTACTTATCGTAACCTTGTTTCCAGCCTCGTAATGCAAAGCCAGATCCTGTTTCTTCCTGAGTAAACTCTTACTCTGTCTTTATCCTTACATTCCTCTGCAGCTGGAGGTGGTCCAAGTGAGACTCTTGGATTCGGTGGCTTTTTTTTTGGTTTAGATAACTAATGCAACTAAAGTGCTGTGTACCATCCCTGTCTTGGGTGTTTGTACTGTGACATCTGTTTAGCTTCATAAAATACAAGGACCCTCCCTTGACTCCTTCAAACTGAGCGAAATGGGAGGTAGACACCATGGCAAGCAAGTTAGAGAAAACCGTGACTGTATATACGCAGACATACTCAGTCAGAGGCCTCATACATTGGGAGCTGGTCCTTATCAGTCCATGGGCACACAACCAGGTAGTCTGCAAAGTTGCTAGGACACAGACACACAACTGCAAAACCTGCAAATGTTGTTTCATGATTACATGACTATGTGAAATTGCACCTGTAGTTACTGAAAACCTGACTAGTAAATGCGAGGTTCAGTTTGACATAGATCTACAATATGTGTATAAAAAAGCCAACAACTTCCTAACCTGCACACCTGTGTACATCAGGCTCTCAGGCCACGTATTTGAGTCTGTAATACAAGTTTTACTATAGACAGCTTTAAACTTTTGACACTTTGCTCCACTATGTTGGGCCCAACAGAGTTATTTCATTCCCAAAAGAAGGAGCTTTGTGTGAAGCAAAAGTGAGATGAATCACTTTGGTGAATGAGGGTTTGCATCTCTCTTCACTTCCCCTGTCTCTTACCCCACCAGGTCCTCAGAAGCCAATGATGGCTTTTAGCTGTACTGGCCAGCAATGATCCCCATAAAGACATTGAGGTACTTGCGGACTGCTGATGCAGCTACTATCCAGATGCGCCTATTTCTCCCCAGTAAGGCAAAGTGTAACATAAATCCTGTGAAAGTTTTTCTGCTCTCATTTAGAAAACAATCTCCAGAAAGAAATCTGTATCTCTTCTGAATCCCTATAACTTATGAAGGGAAAAAGGAAGCATAAAGCAAACATACATTTAAATGACCTGGATATGGGCCTTACCAGAAAAATCTAAAATGCTTCTGTGGTCACAAGAACAATTTTCACTCCGTGTTTCTGGACTTCGTAACACACCACCAAAAGCACTCAACATTGGGAAAGTAAGATCTCTCAATGGAAATATTATAGACTTGTAATTTGCTTAGGCAGCAGTTTCTGTAAAAAGATTTCTTACTATTCTAAGGAAATGAAAAACGTATGTTTTGTGTTCATATAAAAAGCACAGCCATTAGCAGAGGAAGGCCAGTAAACAGCAAGAGTGTTACAGCAAAAGTCTTGGTGCAGTGCTATTTTAAGGACAGTTGGAAGCAAGTGTAGACTGCTCTGCTGAAAGACTGTAACAGACTTTTATGGACAAGACATTTAGCTTGAAATGTAATAGACAGCATAATCAATATTAAGTACTGAAACTGGTTTAACTTTAAGATGGACTTCACTTTGGGCTTGAGTGCTGTTGTCATTTACACAAGGGTAACTTCCTTGTCATCAGAGTTGTAATTCAAAGACGCAAATCAGAACAAAATTTCTCTTTGGCCATGTTTAATTGTTACAATACCATTAGACCAGCGAGCTCTGCAGAGGGACATTACCTTCACCTTACCCGGCTTGCCAGATGCTGTTGTGGGCTAAAGGAACATTTTACCTGAAATGGTAGATGGCTTGTTTTTTCCAGGACACCTGGATTACAAGCCAAAGGCTCAGGATATATCTCTTTGTGGTGCCAAAATGTGGAGACAGCTACATGCTTATAGGATTTACTTGGTACATACTGAAGTGTAAAACCTCGGTGGACATCTCTGAGTGAATGATACAGATTGTATTGCTGGCAAAGTTGTAAAGCAGAAGCATAGAGTTGTACATATTGAATTAGATTTCCAAATACTTTAAAGTGTGCCAGATAAGTTAATATATATAGAATCACCATTCTTCTGTTATTAAATCCACTAGTTATCTGTGAAACAATGAATTCCAAGTAGCTCCTGGCCACCATTAAACAGCTCCATGGAAAAAGTATTCAAACAATGACAAGTGATTTGAGGTAGAAATCTCTCTAAAATAACTGGATGTTCGAAATATTTCAAGCACCGACATTAAAAAAATCACAATCCTTAATTTTATCTCATATCCAACACCCCAAAATGGAGTCACCCAAAGTCACTATTTTGTAATGACAAACTTGGTTTCAGCTCTTTGCAAACTCAAGCTATGCTGTTTAGACCTGAAACTGAATACCTTTGCAGTTTCAGCATGTCCAGATCAAGGGTTTAGGTCTGGTCTTTTTTATAGAAAGTAGCCCAGCTGAAACTCTTTGAAAGTAATTGAAACATGCCCGAGGTCAGAGTGTTGGTGAGGATCCAGGTTTCTGATCCTGGCTCCTCTCTAATTTAAACCCTCTATTTGATGAATTTACTCAGAATAACAAAGGCTGAAGGCTAAATGGGCCTGTGGTCATGCCTGGAAAACAAAAGAATTTTTTTTTTTTTTTTTTTTTACCATGAAGAATTTATATCCATCACACTAGGAATTTAGACTGACTTCTATCATTTTTAAGCACTACTGTGTCAAGGAAATGGCACAAGCCGAGAATTGTACTGTATCTCTAATAAAGGATATCTGACAACTGAAAATCAGCTTAAGCAGGGATTATCTAACTGTAATATTCTCAGTTAGTAGTGAGCAAATTCATGTTAGACAGCTCATGGTTTTAAACAGCAACTCACTTGCACACCCACGTAGCCCTAAGCAGTGTTTTGGCACACTTTCTGGCATGTCTGCAGTCCTGCCAGGGCTGCACTGACGATGAGTTTCCCAGTTCACAAATGCATGGTGCCTGACTGAAGCAACGCAGGACGAGCTGACCTGCCGTGTGAACTTTTCACGGTTGTTTCTATGATGTCTGGACCCTGTGGAATGTGAAAGTTTCCTGTTTCACCAGTGTACCATGACTTGCATTTTCGGTAGAGAAACATGTAAACATAATTAGATGGCTGGCAGCTAAAATCCCCTTTGAAAATGCAGTCAAGCTCTGTGGCTTCCATTTCTATTTTATTTGGGACGGATTAATCTGATATTGCTCGAGACTAACTTGCCTATTGCCTTAAGAATTTGGGCGTTTTCCAGGACACCGTTTATAGGTTGTGTGTGCCTGTCTGTCCAGAGTAAAGGTGAAGCAAAAATTGTATGATTTTCACAAGTCAAGCACTCTTGATTGTAAGCAATCAGAAGATGTGGTGTGTCATCTAGCTTCTTTCTGGTTTTTCCTCCCAAGTATCAAGATATGCAGCTTTTAAACACCCACTAGCAGCAGGGCCTAGGCTTTCATAACTCAAAAAACATGTGTATTTCCCAGCTGAGGGTGATGGGCTGAAAACAGTTATTCTGCTCCCAAAGCAGCCTTCTCTATCAATGCTGCTGTTATCTGTGGCAAGGCTGAACTGAATCAATGTAAGGCCAATACATTATTGATCGCCTTCTGGGTAGACGTGACAAGCTGCGGAGCCTCAGGGGCAGTAGGAAAAGGAAAAAGGGACTGAAAAAGGGCAAGGTCCGTAGCTGAAGGTCAACAATTCCCTCCTGTAATTAGACAGACACACAAATACCTGATTTTACTAGAAACTACAGAGAGGGAACTCCCTTTTCACCCACCTCCCCCATGGTCGAGTAGGAGGTGCAGACTTCTGGTGTCACTGCCTTTTACATTTCTCGTAATATGAGGACACTGGAACTTGTAAGGACTCTAAAAGCAGTTCTCCATGGCAGGTCTCTGGAACCAAACCAGGATTTACTGTGCTGTCTGTGATGGGGGAGGAGTATCACACGCAGATTGATTTCAATGCGTCAGGAATTTCTGTCTATGGAGCCTGTGATTGCATTGAATGGACAGAGAGGCTTTTCTAAATTGCTTTTCCAGAACATCAAGGAAGGATTTTTAAAAATTAATATGCGCAATGAGGATATCCTGATTTATCTTCAGTCTCTTGCAAAGCACTCATAGGTGAAGTCTAGAAGCCAGCCTATGAGAATTCCTTGACAGTGCCAGGGATGTGCATTGACACCCACGAAACCCAGAAGAATGATCTTCCCTTATTTTTAATGCTTTTGTTGCATAATACTTTCCCTTTTTACGGCACTATGTTCAGTAGAAATGCCATGTCTACTGTTTTATTTAATTTTTAAAATCCGTTTTCTCCTTTCCATTTGTCAATTCTGCACACGTATTATGTCTGCAACCCCTTTGTCTTAAAGCTGACTATAGGTAATAGATCAGCTCCAGCTCGCTAGTTAATTTGGGAATCTGCACAGTTACTGGCTATGGCTAAGGTTATTTGTTCAAGCAACTATTGAAGACCAAGAAACACTTATTGGTAAAAAAGCACTACAAGCTTTTGACCTCATTAAGTGTACATTGCAGGACTATGTTTAAGAAACAAACAAACAAAACCAGGACAGAAACTAGTTGCTGTGAAAAGTCTGTAATGAGTGAGGCTGCATCAGCTGCAGATTTCCATGCAAAAGATGGAGGTGTTCCTTACACTCTAACTTCTGGGAGAACCTCGTGCGCTCACTTTGCATCCACATGCAAGCATGTAAGGATCAGCGGGGAAAACCAGCAATGGGCATTAACCACACCTCGAAACCAACTCCCTCTGGGCTCCTGCAACATGGGATATTTGCATTAGTAAACTAACCATGGCCAAAGCACAGACTGGGCCAAAATCTTTTGTTTTGCTTCAGCCTGTGTTAACAAAGGTCTATGGCAGACTGTGCTCACCCTTACGCAGGTGTCAGCACCGAGCGGCTACCACTCCCAACAGGCAGCTTGGCCACGAGCTGTTTCGGGCACAGCTTGCTCATACACATGCAGTGACTATAGGGCGCTCTGTAAAGTCACAGACAGCCCAAGGGAATGGAAGAAGGTGAAGGACGTGTAGAAATGGTAGGAATGTATGGTTATGTGGATCTGACTAACCTTTTTTCTGTAGCTGTATTACTATTTTAAGAAGAACGCCTCTAGTAAGAGGGAATGAGAGAAAGGAGGAGGAGGAAAAGGAGGAAATTGGACAGTGTGTAAGAAAAATATAGAAAAAGGGACAAGGAGCCACAAAGAAAAGCCATGAAACATGATTAGGGAGAAAAAGAATAAAAACTTTGAACAGGATCATTTGGAAAACAGAACAACAGAAAAGAAGTAATAAATGCTGAATCTGTGTTCAGTGCACATTTATGAACTGAGGTGTCATTTATATTCAAAAGAGTATTTTTTGCTCTTTCACACCCAGAAAACAATGTCCCACACCCACCTTACAATATATTCTTAATGTTAGCTGGATACAGTTATACTTACAAAGAGGCTGCAATAAATTTCTGTTCATGTATGCACATAAAAGCAAAATACTTGCTGTAAATTTTCTGATTTTGCTAACCTGCTTAAAAGTTAAGGAGGTTCAGAACTATTAACACAAACTATACATTTTCAACCTTTTCCCTCGCCCCCTTCCTTTGCCCCAAAATTTGTGCTATAAGTTTTCATTTAAAATTCAAGTTGATTGTGCTGTGTTCGTACACCAAACATACCCACAGCTCAAAAATACACACACAGCTCAATTTTTAGGGCAGAGTTACACATCTTTCCTATTTTTTCTTGGTGGCAAGGCCAGCATAAAGAGTCCCCATTGCACACTCCACCCCGGGACATGGGCTCACAGCCTCCCCAGCTGAGCTGATACAATTGCTTGGGAGGCCACGCTGTACACATTTTTGCAGTATTTATGGAAATGATCTAGGTAAAACCCTCCCTGCTTTTCAAAGGCAGAATGCTTTTTCAGTCCAACATGGACTTTTTACTGGAGTATGACCTTTGTGTTTTTATAACTGATCCAGATCAGGGTTATCATTAGCTTAAGAGTTTCCAAACATGCTCTCCGAATCCCTTCTCCTCCTCCCAGTCTGCAAAACCCTGTAACAGCCACAGAGGGGTCTTTTATTTGAGGCTGTGCAGGAGAATTTTCCGATGCAGCCCTTAGCTAATATCATACCCATTCTCCTTATCTACCCAGGATGAAAACTTTAGGAAATCCCAGTCTAGACCTAAGTTCCTAAGGAACTTCTTTTTGTTGACAGAAAAAGAAACCACATTTGAGTGATGTCTTTATAGCAGTAAGAGAGGTTTTCCAGGGTTATCTGTTGTTACTTGCACATTTTTATTATTGCTTTTAAAAACATTTATAGAGCATTCTGACCGTAATCACACAGTTATCAAGTATTCCTATCTCCCAGATCGTTACTCCTCAGAGACAGAGGAGGCTGGGGTGGAGGGACAGAGGCAGATCTCAGCCGAATGGAAAGGACCAGGAGTTGTACCTCACAAAACTAAGTTAATCAGAGCACCTGAATAGCAATGATTTTTATCAGTGACCTGGGTATGAACATGAAGTTTCTGTTCAAAATCTGCTTGGGAAACATCAGAGTTTATAAGTACAGAAGAACTCTATCATGCTCAGATTGACAGTCACTCACACAATTTTTCCTCCTATTAAAAAGCTTATTCATGATTTTCCATGTGAATCCTTTTCAAAGGTAACAAGTAAACCAAGCAAAGAACATTACTGTATCTTTATTCTCCTACCATTACAAAAATGCTGTATCTTTTAGAGTTGTTTGCAAAGAAACAAAAAGATAAACATCTACAGAAAAAAAAGTAAAGATGGATTGATTTTTATGGTTATAAGTGACCACCATGAGCATTCAGTCTCATCACAGGTGTAGCCTGTATCACACACTCAGTTAATCTTTCACCCAGTCCAGTAACTTGCAACAGCTAAAGCTCATCTCCTGGAAAGGTATCCATCCGCTCTTGAAAATTCCTTCCTGAATTTGTGCTGAATTCCAGGGGCCAGCAACCACTTTCCTGTAATGCCTCATCACATCAGTCTGAGATATTAATGTAATTTACAGCTACTCAGAGGTCCCCTTTCATTGGCAGAGTAATGTAAAGAAGGTTTAATATGAATGCAACTGAGTTCCAAATGCATAAATAACTAAAATTGCAAGTATACTTGAGGTCAGTTATAGCTACCTGACGAGCTGGTGGGGAAGCCCAGTGGCAAACTGTGTTCTGTTCAGCCCTGGAAGTGGTGCTCACTTTGGCCTGATAGTGGGAATTTATCATCAGCTTTTGGATTTTGTTCACATTCATTTGACCTTCAGGGCATGCTCAAGTGCCCTTCTGCTTTCCTAGGTAGTTAATGGGGGGGAGCAAGGAAATCTGGGCTCCAGGAAGGTAGTATGCTCTGGGAAGGTAGTACGTTTTGAGCAGTGATAGCTTGGATAATTAGTCAGATTAATTGATAGATAGAAGCTTTCTTTTTTCTGGTTGTCTGCTCTACAGTATAACAATTCTCATTGTAGAGGTACTCAGGCTTGGGTATAAATCTAGATATATTAATTAAAACATCGTCTTTAAAAAGATCAATCCATGATTAGCAGCCTTAGAAAAACTGAATCTCATCACTAAGGCTGCCCTCTGACACAGTACCTGGGAAGAAAGGATGGGTGGAGGGAGAGAGAATGCGGGAGCAGAGAGACAGAATGTTACAACAAGAGTGGGAGAAACAGAGCCAAACAGAGGGGAGCAAACCATGGGGGGAAAAGAAAACACAGGTCATGGAAGAGGGCAAAGGGATGAAGGGGAGGTGTAAAGGAAAAAATCCAGACAAAGACAGAGGAAATGGGCTGGAGACTGAAAGACAAAAGGTGTGGGGGAGGGCGAAGGGAGAGAAGGAACTAGAGGAACATATTTCATCAATTATTGTCATTACTAATGGAACCGTTTTAAAAAACCTGATGGATGCAGGGTCCTCTCAAAAATTTACACATGTAGCATGGGAAGGTTTTGAATGCAGGGCATTTCTTTACATGCATGGCTATGAAACTGGAATTGTCCTCTGATCAGTGAAGGGAACTGTCAGCGTAAATGATGTTTAATAGCTGGTCTTGACACTAGTAAGGATTTCCTGCACACTTGATTTATAGCCCCAAGGAGATAGTCTATGAAAGAATCTTACGCACTGAATTTCCAGTTTAATAGACACTGCCCCAATATTCAATAGAAGCATTTCATGTTCTTCATATATTCTTTTTTTATGGATCTCATCTCATCCCAAAGCAATAAAATCTTAGGATGTGTTCCTACTGATTAAAATTTAAATTAAACATAAATTGATCTTATTGATCAGCTGATCTACAGAGTCTCAACCTGCCACTACCCGGAGATTTGACGAGAAGCACTTGCTCTCTTCTGCACATCTTCAGATCACTTCTGTAGCAGGGAATGGAAAAGCTTAGATTGATACATTTTCATGAAATAAAGATTGAAGAATATGACTATGTGTTGGAATGCTTTCAACTAGACATAATATACATACTGCTACAGATTTTAGCTATTTTTCTGACATTTATGCATTTCATCCCCTTTTTATATCTGTAATCTCTTTTAGTTTAATAGAACTATTTGCGTGAGAAGAAGCTATCTGAGTAAGTAAATGTTTCTAGGATTGGCCCCTAACTGCTTTTAGTATGGTTATCAACACTGGCCATCTGTGTTTTTTCATTTTAATTCCATAAATGAATGCCTGCCCTTTGAGAATTACAAGGACCAGGAAGTAGCAATAAACTTCTTATGCAGCTCCAGACTGAATACTCCAACAATTATTAGTTGATGGGATATGCAGTAAAAAGAATTCTTTTTGACAGTACAATTTATAAGCATAATTTCCTTTTGCTAACAAGTATTATAACATTTCTGTGCAAAGATGTGGCTGGCTTAGCTGTGTTCTTAACCAGTTTTGAGCTGGTCTTTTGTGATGCAACCTAACCCAAACAGCAAGTAAATAATCAGATAAGTACCTCTGTGTTAATGGTACATCCTGATTTTGGATTATTAGGGATTCCACTTAATTTTATTTTGTTTTAGAGACTGTAAATTCCAAGCCTGTATTTCGTAGTTGGTAAGTAAGGAGAATTAAAAACAACCAATGAAAAAAGAGCAGTCCAATCTGCCATCTATACTGGTATGGCTGGAATGCTGGTAAAGGATATAGTCATGATCTTATGATTCAGCACTTACTCAGCTTTTGTTAACGCTCCCATAATTAGTTTTAATAATGAGATAATACCTAAGGATCCAACCTCTATACTGGTTTAATGTTACTGGGAGCTGTAACCATGTAAATGGAAGCAGATCTTGCTCCAGGACCAGATACTCACTTAATATTAGCTGAAAAAAAGAATAGAGCATATGGATAGGTTCTTATTTACACTAAGGCAAGTAAAACAGTGAAAATGTTATTGGATCCACTTTAAAGGAACTTTACATGCAATAAACAACATAAATCGTCCTTATATATGTAAATGAGAAGACAATCTATTGTATTAAATTGGCACAAAATTAAGATTTGTAATTTTTCACAAAGTTCTTGACTAATAAACATCCTCATGAAATAAAAAAGTTGATGTTAATAAACGCAGTTCCCATGTACAGCATGAAGCCCACAAAGCAGAACTCTGTGCTAATGTTCCTACCCTGAGACTGAGCACAAATTGACAATAAACTGAAGGGAAGAGACTGTTCTTTAACCATCCAGCAGAGGAAAAAGTGAAAAAAAACCTCAAAAAGCATAAAGAGTGATAAGTTGTATCATTTTTCTTACTGATTTCAGGTATTAATTAATTGCAACACAGTTAAGGATTTTTTTAAACTAATGATCCTATTAGCTCAATTATGCCTTTTATGAGGAACATCACATTCTTTGCTAACCTTCTGGACTACTGAAGCATGAAGTCATTCCTGATGGACAAATGCTTCTTTGGATACCAGTCGTATAAGGCAATACATGCTACTTTGTAGATTAAATTCTGCTAAATACCGATGGCAATCACTCCATCATGAGTTAACTGAGACTTAAAGGCCTATTGGCATGGCATGGATTCAATTTAATTTGATACAGCTTTCATACACAGATACACATCATGCAATCCTACCTCCTCACATGCAGGGAGGGGATTTGGACAGGCATTTGCTATTGTGTAGCAAGACAAAGGGACTGTCCTGGTTCTGGTTCCTAAATCAAGTTAAAGTAAACAAATTTAAAATAAGTCAGGAAGCTTTGACTGTGTCTACATTAACATTTTGGTTTGGTGTGGCTTGAGAGTGAATCTCCCATCGTGTTGGTTTGACTTGCAGCACAACTTTGGCGCATATGAATTAGATTCAGAAGCAGCTCCATCCCAGACGCCCTTTAAACATGCTCCAACTCCTTTGGGGGGTGTGGGGGTATATGGGTCTAAATCAATGATTTGCACTTTGGATGTCTTTGAACCACCTGTGTTGGGGACGCTTTGCTCAGGGGACAAGACTGAAAGTTATCTGAAAGAAAAACTCCCAACTGCATGTAGTGTAAATACGGAGGCCTAAGCTCCAAATGGCTTGCTAGAGCAGGCATAGGCTCTTATCATCCTGGCTTGGAAGATGTCTCTCACTGAGCCCTTCTATTCACTTGTATAATATTCATTCCTCACTGAGGAAAAAAGGTCTGATTTGATATATTCTGAAGGATGGCAGGTGAGACGGTCAGGTTCCTGGAACTGACAGCAGAGTCTTGGGAAGGAATGATGCTGAGAAAGAGAGGTGAAGGGAAGTTCAAAAGCTGCATGAAAGCTCTGTCAGAAATAAAAATGAAAATTAAATTCAAAGGCAAGACTGCCATTCCCAAGGGAATTTCTCATTCCATGAATTACATTAACAAAGACTCTCAAAGCAAATGGACCTATTTGCTTTCTTCAGTAAATACAGTGCTGCAAACAACTCTCTCAAAGCACTGAACATGCTGAAGGATGAAGTTGGTACCAGAGACTGTCTTCTTCACCAGTCAGCATCTCATTGCAGCCAGCTACCATCTTATTGCAACCTTTGAACAATAAGTTTTTGTCATGGTTTAACCCCAGCTGGGTTAAGCACCACACAGCTGCTCACTCACTCCCCCCGGTGGGATGGGGGAGAGAATCGGAAGGGTAACAGTGAGAAAATTCATGGGTTGAGATAAAAACAGTTTAATAAGTGAAGCAAAAGCCACGCACGCAAGCAAAGCAAAACAAGGAATTGATTCACTACTTCCCATCAGGAACACCACGCAGGCAGGTGTTCAGCCATCTCCAGGAAAGCAGGGCTGCATCATGCATAACGGTCACTTGGAAAGACAAACGCCATCACTCCAAACGTCCCCCCGTTCCTTCTTCTTCCCCAGCTTTATATGCTGAGCATGACATCATATGGTATGGAATGTCCCTTTGGTCAGTTGGGGTCAGCTGTCCCGGCTGTGTCCCCTCCCAGCTTCTTGTGCTCCCCCAGCCTCCTCGCTGGTGGGGTGGGGTGAGGAGCAGAAAAGGCCTTGACTCTGTGTAAGCACTGCTCAGCAGTAACCAGAACATCCCTGTGTTGTCAATGCTGTTTTCAGCAGAAATCCAAAACATAGCCCCATACCAGCTACTATGAAGAAAATTAACTCTATCCCAGCCAAAACCAGCACAATTTTCCAGATATAATTATTGTGAATGTGATTGCAATTTCATTCTGCATACTACTTCATATATACTGGACTTACAACATCCAGAGGAGCACAGCAAAACATATGCAGGATTCTGGAGTAAATACCAAGGCTGAATTTAAAAGTGATTTAATGAAATTGTAAGAAGTTATGTGCTTTGAGCTGAATTGAAAGCTGTTGGAGATTTAATGAGACAAAAAGAGGTATACAAAACTTGTTCCAAAAGTCAGAATAGCAGAGGCCAAGACTTTTTCCCAGCAGGAATTAAATTCTGGATAGAGAACACATATGGGCTCAACTAATGACAGAAAGTACAAATATATCCAAATGCAAAGGTTTTAGCATCTTCATTTAAAATATTTACAATTAGTAACTTTAATATACTATTTAGCAATCTGGTTCAATTATGGGGCTATCTTCAGGGACAGCTCCATAGAGAAAATTATGCTGTTGTAGAGTTTGGAAGACAAAATTTGGCTCATTTGATAAAAGGGGGAAGGTGACTTTGTCCTTTATGATACAATAACAGAAAATGATGGTTTACAATCCATTCTGTGAGCCTTCACATGCACAAGTGTTCTCGAGACTTTTCCTTTTTTTTAATTTTCTAAACAAAAAACTCTTGGTTTCACAAATGGTTGCAGAAACAAATGCTGAGAAAAGGCAATAAAAATTATTTTAAGGTACTTGGTATTTACTTCATTCCAACAAGCACCAACTATCTAATATGCATAGAAAAAATGTTTGCTGTATCCATCTGTCTCCGCTCTTCCGTGTCCAACTGCAGCTATACTTTTGTTATTCAACTGCTTAAAATGGAATTGGCAACATCCTTACTGCTAATACGTATGCACTGTTTATTTGCAAAACAGATTTGTGTTTTAAAATTGCAGAGTAAAATAAAATGGCAAGCAAGTACCCAAGTAAACAATTCTATCTTAATTACTTTCTGTGCTTTATTATTACATTTTATTGTAAATGGTTCCATTCCTTCCAGTAATAATTTCAACCTGAGGCTATAGTTTCTTAGCTTTTATTTTTAAATGCACTTAAAAGCCGATTAATAAAGTGTATCCACCTCTCTCAGTAGTTGTATTCTTCCTTCCAGGGCAACAGAAGGAAATAACTAGGAACTGACTAGAAACAAATGTTCATTTTTTATATTTAATGATCTTTATTAAAACTGAAAGCTAAAGGAAATGGAAGAAGCACCAGACTGTCAGCCGGGCTCTCGCTGTCATGGCCTGCAAGAACAGACTCCCGTGCCCAGGGCAAAAGCTAACATGTTCCAGAGTCAGGCTCTGTATTTCCTCAGAGGTTGGTACCACCCAGCCCCTTTGTGAGATCAGACCTTTCTGAATAAGTTGCCACTCTTGCAAAAAATTGCTTGTGTTGGGTTTGTGTGGTGCGGGTTTGGTAGCAGGGGAGGGGCAACAGGGGTGGCTCCTGTGAGAAGCTGCTAGAAGCTTCCCTGGCTCCAGCATCGGACCTACCTCTGGCCAAGGCCGAGCCTTGGCGATGGTGGCAGCGCCTCTGGGATAGCGTATTTAAGAAGCCGAAAGACTGCTTAAAAAGAAGCTGCAGTGGAGAGAGGAGTGTGATGTGAGAGGAACAACCATGCAGACACCGAGGTCAGTGAAGAAGGAGAGGGAGGAGGTGCGCCGGAGCAGAGATTCCCCTGCAGCCCGTGGTGAGAGGGCAGGCTGTCCCCCTGCAGCCCATGGAGGTTAACGGTGGAGCAGAGATTCCCCTGCAGCCCCTGGAGGACCCCACGCCGGAGCAGGTGGCTGGGCCCCGAGAAGGCCATGGCTCCGTGGGAAAGCCCACGCTGGAGCAGTTCGTGGAGGACTGCTGCCTGTGGAAAGGACTCGCCTCAGAGAAGCTCGTGGAGGGCTGACCCCCGTGGGAGGGACCCCACACTGGAGCAGGGGAAGAGTGTGAGTCCTCCTCCCCCTGAGGAGGAAGGAGCGGCAGAAACAGCGTGTGATGAACTGACCGCAACCCCCATTCCCGTCCCCCTGTGCTGCTGCGAGGGGGAAGAGGTAGAGGATCAGAGACAAAGCTGAGCCCGGGAAGAAGGAAGGGGTGGGGCGAACGTGTGTTTTTAAGATACGGTTCTATTTCTCATTATCTTATTCTGATTTGACTGGTAACAAATTAAATTGATTTTTTTTTTCCCCAAGTCGAGTCTGTTTTGCCTGTGACCATAATTGGTGAGTGATCCCTCCCTGTCCTTGTCTCAACTCCTGAGTCTTTTAGTTACATTTTCTCCTCCCCATCCCACTGGGGCAGAGCAGTGAGTGAGCGGCCGTGTGGTGCTTTGTTGCCGGCTGGGCCTAAACCATGACAGTGCTCTAGTCTCATTTCTTGGACAGCAGTTCAAACTCAGGAAAAGTTTGAAACTGAAAGAACTGGTATGAGTGAATTGAAATCTGTCCTTTCTTTTTATTGAAAGACAACAGTAAGACACTCCAAGATGTTGCTGATCCCAAACAGAAGTTGGGGATAAGAGTCTTACTTCTAGGAACTCTGCATACCATCAGTTATAGCAGGCCATGGTTTCAGGGTAATTATTAGTGGATTTGTCCATGGCTAGGCACCTGTCAGCACAAATGTGACCTGCCTTAGATCTGAGCACATCCAACGTGGCATCAGATCAGCACAGCCGCCACATGGTGTTTACACTGATGTGCACATGGATTGCATTGCTGGGTATCCCTTGTATTCCACTATCCACTTAGCTGGCTAACGCACTCGGGAAAGGCTCCAAGCCTGTAGTGTGTTGCTGGCCCCCTCCCACAGTCATGACTATTCATTTTGCTGAGTCCTTTCACATTCTTTCAGCTCCTAAATTCTCACCAACTGTGAAGAAAATGGTTACTGCTTGAGTGTCTTCACTCCCAGGTGCCAGCTCTCTAAGCAAGAGAATAAAAGTGGTTCACATACCAAGTCCTGGGAGACAAAACCCTCCTCTCCTCCTTACCAGACAGAGTCTATTTGGTGGGACAGCGTTGCTGATAGCCAGACCTATCTGTCTGCCCCAGCTCTCCACCTGGAAGGGGAGCAGAGGCAGAGGAACAAGTCTTAATTGTTCCTAGAAAATAAAGGCTTGTGGTATGCTTGGTGTAATCGGAAAGCAGCAGATGGGTTTGTGGTGAGAGCATGTTGGGACTTCTGTTGCATGTGTTTCTCTGACTGGGAGAGAAGGGTGAGATTTGGCCTAGACTCAGTCATGGACACATGAATCCCAATTGGTCACGAAAGAGGGATGAGTGTGTGGGAAGGAGAAGGGGGGATCACCCTGCTGGTGACCACTGACCTTTTGACAAAACCCTCACACAGGATGAATTGATCCTGTGAGTCATTCCACAGCAGCAAAGTTATTTCTTCCCTCAAGGCCAGAGGAACCTGCTAAACAGATGGATTGAGGCTACTTTGGCGGTAGGCAACGAAATGTCTGTGACTGAACATTCAAGCAAAAGACCAAATGCACAGTGTAAAACTGTGAGAATGGAGGACATTTCAGCCATGGCATTGTACAGACACACGATATTCCATGTGGGAAAAATTCTACTAGACAGAAGAAATCACTTTAAAGAAATCACTTCAAAAAGCTATGAATGATTTCTGTGGAGTGGAGTGAACTTATACTGGTTCACCCCTGTGGAGAATGTGGCTTTGGCTTTTTTTAACCTTGATAATGCTAAACCCAGATCTCATCACTTCATGAAACTCTGCCCTTGGGTCCATATTTAACATCTTCTACGTACAATTGCATTCCTCTGTGATGTTTTGGTTTGTCACGATCTCTAAGAACTGGTACAGCATATCAAAGATTTAGTCTCACTCCTTCGTTTGCTACATATTTGGTGGTAATCAGGTGCTTCACTTGTAGAAGTCCTTATGCAAAGCCTCTCTGCTGGAGCAGGATTACGTAAGATTTATATCTGTCCTTGTGCAAAGTGCAGAAATCTCCAGGGTCTCCACACTAAATCACAGAGTCTTAACCTTGGATCCCATCCCACTTTCCAACCCTTTGATGTTTTTTCTTGTGATCCAGCATAAATGCTATAGCCATCTCTGAGAAGTAAAAAGGAAGGTCTGACAGTCATTTACACCAACCCCAGCAGAGGCAGGGGGCTTTGCATGCAAATATGAATCATACCCAAACAAATTGTTAGTCTGATTACAGTGATACAGGGGAAAGAAATCTTGGATTTTCCTTTCTTTTTTTTAACAAGTTTTGATTTATACATACAAAAGAAAGATTCTAAAGCCTCAAAATAAATGAAGACTCATAGAACAAAAAAATGTGGTCTGAAAGTCTCTGTATCAGAGGAAGCATTTTAAAAAACAAAACAAATGACTGACATAGTGAGATTTGGTTCTTCTGGAGATGTAAGGAAACTTATTTTCCAAAAGCTGGAAGAGTGACAACAAAGATAGAATGCATATGGGATTTTGCACCTCCACAACAAAATCAGCAGCAGAAATTGTGTCATGGGAATACAGCGTGGGACAGAACTGAAGTTTCAGCTTGCAGATGCCAAGTACATTAAGAAATCTTGTAAGGAGCAAAGACAAAAAAATAAGCAGTTTGAAATGCCATTTGCCAGGTGCCTGGTTTCTCTGTAATGCAAATAGTCATATAAAATATGCAGGAATGTGGATTTCTTCAGTTTGAATGGGAAGAGGAAATTGATTTACAAATTCTGAATGGAATAGAAACCTTAGAGCAAGAGTAGAGACAAAGCAACTCCCTGCATGGCGTGGAGTAAATATGGCATGTAACTGCCTCTTCCTGTGGGAACTTCTTTGACTTTTGTGCTGTTACAACATAATCAAGGTGCTCTCTGGTGTAGTTGAATACTAGGGATTTTACTCTTTAGTGATCCTCAGATTACTATAATCTTCTTCCTGGTTGTTCTTGGGCAACTGGCCTTTCAGGACTTTCAATGGTGTGCCTTCAAAGAGGCCTTTATATTTGCGGAGGGGTGGAAGCCAGCTCTCTGCAAGGTGTGCTCTGCCCGGCCTCTGGTAGTCTGGTGGCTTCACGCAGTCGTTCCCATCAGGCTTTCGAGAGGTGTCAACCCTCAAGCTTGCAGGGAAGCCTCTAGGTTGTGCAGGGACCGGGAAGCAAGGGATTTTCTCATGCGTGATCTTGGTCCCCAGCCGTATTTGTGGGGCCAAGCAGAGAGAAAATCTTCCTCTCACTTGTGGAAGAATGGAGAAAAGTTGAGCAAGCCGAAATGCAAAGAATCGCTATGACCCTGTGCAGGAGTGGCTGTGCAGGTGAGAATGAAGCACTCCTGTCAGAAAAAACAAAGCAGAGGATGCTACACAAAACCAGTCCATTCATGGTATAGAGACCTGAAATACGCCCTGTTGATTATGAGAAAGGCTTTTAACAAAGCTTTGTTCTTTACCTCCAAAGGTCTTGTCTATTTGGACAGTTGCCTTTCTGCTTGCTGAGCTCTTCTATAAGAAAAAATGAAGCACTTTTTCCTTTTTAAATTATTCACATAGATGCACTGTGATTTCAGGCACAATCTGATTGTGTAAGAAGGAGTGCGTAATTGTCTTTTGTTTCCATGGACTTGTGCTGTTAAAATAATTTAAGAATTAAATATGTTATAGAATAATTCTGAGGATGAGTCTCTGTGGGAAAGCTGCATTAGATCATCAAGCCCACTTCCTTGCAGCTCCAAGCTGTGGTCCCCACAGGGAAAATGTACAAGATAAACTTATTTTACACTGGATGTTAGTGAAAAGGCCAAGAAATTATTTTTCTCCTAGTTAAACCTACAGAAAACACATTCATATCAAAGAAACTAACATGCAAGCACAGATTTCCATAATAATGTGAGAAAGTGAAAGGAAAAAAGAAGAGGATTTTTACTCTTTGTAGTTAAGAAGGATTGCATTAATTCCTTTTGTATATCCCAGTGGCTACAAACTAAAATGAAAAATACATCCAGAGGCAGATAATGCCCTTCCTCTCATAGGGAGAGAACAGTAAGCTACATTTCTGGAGGACTGTTCTCTTTCCTAACTGGAACTGATCCATTCAGTCCCACCCAGCTAAGGCTGCTGTTTAATGCAGGCTCCCCAAGGTCCAGCTGATCTCTGCTGCGAAACCCCTGAAGGATTTAGCAACAGTGACACAGACAGCTTGGCCTCCTCCTTCGGCTCCTGATTTCCGCTCCTATGGTAGAGGAGGAATATTCAGATTTAGGGGGCCCAGTTGAGGGCAGCCCAGCCTCGCAGTGCCTCTTGCGGCCATGGCAAAGCAGGGCCCTGCGGCACAGGAAGAATCGCAAGGGCAAAACAACTGAATTTCTCTGGAGCTTTTCTAGAAATGTCACCTGGGACTGTGACGAGGTCAAACAAATTATAGACTGGGACTCTATGCAGAAAGGTACGAAGAGGAGAGCGTAGATGTAAAAACTACAAGGAAGAAGGAAGGTTGGTGGAGGCAGGGGAAATACCCATCTAGCAAGTGAAAATTTTCCTTCAGCCTTTGAAAGATCAATTCAAAGTAAAAGAAGTCCCTAGGTAGGCTTTCCTCTCTCTCAAGATTTTGTCTCAGTTAAGAGCCCTGTCTGAGCAGCTCCAGTTGTGACTTTCTTCAATTTTTAGTATTTTCCTGTGTTGCCCCTGTCAGGCCCATTGCTCTTGCTACACAAAGAGCACAGAAACCGTAAAGGAGAAAAATTCCCAACCAAGTTTTCTGAAACATACCATACTGTGCAAAGGCATCAAGTACCTCCTTTCTGTGCTAACAAGTTATTGAAAAAACAAAGTGCTCTGGTGGGAGCAGATATAACCAACACTTTTTAGCGCTCCCACTTGTTACCACAGATTCCTGCATTTATGGAGGACATCTGTCACAAAGGATGAAAAAAATGTTTTACGGTAGGCAAAGCACAGCCTGGGAACAAAATCATGTCTCAAAATCTAAACCCAAACTTTCTTCAAACTGTCTTTCACCAAAAAATAACAGCCAGGATTAGCAAAACAAACTATATTCAGATTGGAAATAATCAGAGCAGAACAAGTCCAACAAGGGAAGAGAAAATGTGGCACTTAGAGCTCATAGAACAAGTTTAAGCTGCTTGAAGGATAGCAGGGAAGTGATCAGCCAGCTCAGGAGTGTGATTTCCTTTGCAAATAATTTCTAAGTGGAGATGTGACCAGTGCTTTGTGTTCCGCAGAAGGCAGTAGCCAGAAGCAGCAAAAAATTTTTAACAACTAGCCAGAAGCAGCAGAAAAAAAATTAACAATGCCAAGTAAGCTAATTAGCAGATGCTATCGAAATAGTGCAACAGAGCGATAAGGTGTGATTAAAGACATCTTTAAGCCACTTCCAGGCCTTTCCCTTCTGGAGAAGTAGCTAGGAATGCACGGGTGGTTTCATTACATCCTCACTGTGGGCAGCCGCTCAAAGTCAAAACTGGCTGCAACCCCCCAGCTTCTCCAGGAGCCTGAGCAGAAGAGGATATTCTCCTCCTCTCCCATGCTCGCCTCATGCCTGTTGTACAAAGGAATGGAGGGACATGGGAAGGGCATTGCACTGCCAATGTGCTAATACTTAGATTTTGAGAGAAGCTGCTTGTATAGGATATACTCCACCTTCTGCCTCCTGCAGATTAGTCTCTCAGTAACAACTTCTATGAGCTCATGCTGAGCATTTAATAAAACTCTCAAAGAGTTGTTCTCACCCCATAGATAGGCAGCAGAAGCACATGTGGAAAAACATGGCTATCGCAGAGTCCTACAGCACACTGAGGGCAAAATCAGGAATAGAGCTGAGATCTCCTGACTCCCAATCTTGTACTCTGCCTGCAGAGGCTTCAGCCACAAAATTACATAGCAGTGTTTTGAATGAGCGGCAATGCCCTGCCCTTCGAGAGGGACCCAAAAGGGGGCTCAGAAAAGAAGAGATCAAAGCACAGTCTTCGGTGCAAGGAGACTAACCTAGAGGGCAGTCAGGTTCTGTCAGCCAGATCAGTTTGGTTTAATGCATTTAAGCTAGCTGCCACTACAAAGCCCAAAGCCTTTATCTTGGCCCACAGTTTACAAGACGATGAACAATAGTTCTCTGGGAACTGGTAAATATGGTATTTCCCAGTTCTCAGGAACTGAATATTTTATAATACCGTAGCCAAAATGTACTATTTATTATTCATGTGTCATTATGTGACCATCCCATGCAAACATCCCCAAACCCCATCTTTACGATATGCTGGCATTGAGAACGGAAATAAAAATCCTACGTAGTCAAACTATTCAAAATGCAAGAGGTAGTACTCGCATATTAAATCACGTTCATGTTAGTCACACGTGATTACATGGAATTTTGCTGGTGTTGGAAGAAGCAGGCAGGAGACTTTCTAACCATACTGTACACATGTATTTGGCTTTTAAAAATAAGTGGAATTAAAAATAATTGCATAATAATTGCAACATGTTTTGTAGCTGCTGAGCTAGCATTGCAGGGAAAGTTTAATTTTCCTGTTTTTATTGTTTTTGTGCAAATTAAATTCTCAGCATTAACTACATTAGATTAACATTGGTGTGCATCTTTTTTACAAGAAAAAAGAGAGGAAACAGTGCTGGCACGATGATGGCTGTTCTCAAAGGTAAAACACATGCAAAACAAACTGGCCAAGGTAAGGACTGCAGATTAGCAGAGGGAAAGTATGCTCCTGGTGATAATCAAGTGTATTTGTTTAATAACAATACTTGCCACTATTACAATAATGACCTAAAGTTTTGAAGTGCTCATTTCCGCCCTTGTACTGTTTGCCACTTTAGAAGGTGTGGATATGGTTGAGAACAGAGAAGATAAGAGCGATCACAGAGATTAAAGGAGACCTTCTCAGGCGGGGAATGTGGTTGTGGTGAGTGGGACCAGTAGATGGGCATGACACGATGGGAAGATGACTAGCAACTCTGGCAGGACTGTCATGGTGGGACGGTAGGCAGAGGCTCACCAACTCACTTAACAGGACAATTCGTAGAGGAAGTGTACAGAGCTCCATGTACAGGTGAAGGCAACTGTGATCTTTTTGGTGAGACAGCAAGGTGGTTTGCCATCGGCTTCCCAGAAGACTCGAAAAAGGGCGCTCTGGACGTTCAACTTTGAGAAGAGGGGTTTGGCCTACACAGAAGACACTTCTGGAGCACATCCAGTGAAGCAGTACCTTGGCACAGCTATAAACCCCACCTGTGATTTTCTAATCTCTAAGCTCCTGTGTAACCAAATACTACACCGGTCATTAACTTGGACATTAAACAAGAAGTGCCCCACTTCTCTCTCTTCTGAAGCAGTCCTTCCTGCCTAGGGGTCTGAGAAAAGGGAATTAAACGCATGGGGAAGCTTTGGGGAGAACTGAAGTGCAGGACTTCTCTCATGCGCAGAAGCACCTGCACTCCTTGAAGAACTCGATGTATTTTTTTGCCCCCCCCTCTTCCCCCCCCCCGAGCTTTCTCCTGAGGAGACCAGAAGGCATCCAGAGGAGGAAGGGACTAGGCACCCCACTCCCCACATACCCTTCCCGGGCGAGCCGGGTGGGCTCCTAGAAGCGTCTCCCACCAACACCACGCCGGGTGACAACTGCCTCTTTCCGCCCTTTTCCCTCAGCAACTCGCTCCTCAGGGCGGGAGCCCCGCGCAACGGAGGGCCGGCTCCGCGCGCCGCCACGTGACCCTCCTCCGCGAGCGAGGGGCTCCGGCCCCCCGCGGGGGAAAGGGAGGGGCGGGGAGGGGCGAAGCCCCCTCCCCGCCCCTCCCTTTCCCCCGCGGGGGGCCGGAGCCCCGCGATCACGTGGCCGCGGAGTGATGTCACGCCCCCCCCCCCCCCCCGACCTATCCGCGCGGAGCGGCCGAGTGTCCCGGGGCGCGCCGCTCCGCCCTTCAGCAGCGGCGCTGCTCGGTGCGCGGTTCCCGGTGGTGAGAGGCGATCGTAGCGGGACGCGGTTCCTCCATGAAGTGAGCGCGGCTCGGCGTGAGGAGGCGGGGAGGGGGGGGGGAAGGTTGCGTGCACGCACGCACGCAGCGGCGGCGGGCGTTGTGAATAGGGGCTTTGTGTACGGCGCCCACCTGCCCGCCGTCGCTGACCGCGGGGGGCTGCCGCCGCCGTTGCCGCCGGGCTCTTCCCCGGCGGAGCCTGAGGGGAGAAACCCTCTGCGGGGCGCAACAGGAGGAAACTTCTCCCTCCTCTTCCCCCGGCGCTGCCAGAGAGCCGCGTTTCCCCGGCGTGGGGGAGTGGAGAGCCCCGGGGGGGAGGGGGCGCAGCCCGTGGGTCGCCGCCGCTTGGCTGTTTATTTTTATTTACTTTGTTTGTAGTTTTATGAAAGAATTTTTTTTTTCCTCTCCCCTCGGTGCGTGGCGGGGGGGTGACAGCTGCCTGCGGGGGCGAGCGGTAGCACCTCGGTGCGGTCAGGCCGGCGCCGGTTCACCCCCACCCACACCCCCCTACCCTCCCGTCGGTGGGTCTCCGCGGGTCCCTCAGCCCCGAGCGGAGCTGGGGGGGCCGCCCTCGCCTCCTCAGGGAGGGAGTCGCCCGGTCCGTGACAGCGCGGGTCCGGCTGAGTCCCGGGGGCAGCCGTACCGCCTCCTCACGCCTTCTCCCGGGGGGCCCTGACAGGAGTTAAGTCCGGCCCCAGGGGGAGACCCTCAGATTGCCTCGCTCCGGTAAAAAAGGTGGCCCCGGGGACGGCGTTGTCTCGGTGCTCGTGTGGGTCGGTTTCTCTCCGGGGTTTTAGCGGGAGCTCGGGGAAGGGAAGGCTGGCTACCGGGCTCCCCGGGGGGCGGTGGTTGTGCCGGGCTCCGCCGGGTCCCTCCGCACCGCTGCCAGCCGCGTCTTCTCCTGCGCCTCGGGCACGCACGAAGGCTACGCCTTCCTCTGGCAGCGGGGGCTTGAAAGATCAAGACTTTCTGTAGCTGTTAAGAAAAAAAAATTAAATAGGCTGCTTTAGGAGCCGCGTCAAGTTTAACCAGGAACCTGTGCTTCTAACTTCCAACAGAGCAAGCGAAAGATTTTGCTTTCTCTTGCACAGCGTTTGGCAGCACAAGCCTTCTGCAGTCTGCTGTTGCCACTTGTGACATTCTTAAGTTTCTCCCTGTGAAAAGACTAGTTAAATTCCGCTTCATCAGCATTGCAGGATCTTAACAAATTCTCCCGTTTGTTTCTATAGTGAGTGTGAGCATGCTTATTACAGAACTGATATAAAACGCTTGCAGTCTAGCAGAGTGAGTGCCACTTTGGTAGAAGCTGTAGTCTTTTTTTCTTTTTTTTTTTTTTTTGCTTTATCCCAGCGGGTTGCAGATTGGTGTGTGTTATTTAAAAAAAAAAAATCGAATGCCAAAAACTACACATACATCATTTTAGAAAGGCTTTCTGATGTCCTGGATTAACGAGGAGTAAATGAATTTTGTAAATATCTGTCAATGACCTGCTTGGCTCTTGTCTTGGGACACTCATGGAAAGCTGTCAATGAGATTTTATTTACAAATAGAAGAATTGCATAACAGCCATATGAACCAGAGTGAAAGAGCATTTGAGTAGAATGAGGCTTGATGTGAGCCTAGGGTTCTCTTGAGTTGAAGCCAGGCTCAGTGCCAATAAGTCACTATGCAGTAGCAGACGTCCGTCCTTCCAGTCTCTATTGGCCCTGAGCTATTCTCTTCCCTCTTTCAAGAGTGCATCTGCTAGCAAAGCAATAAAATGCTACCTCCTTCCCTTTCCTTCCCTGAACCAAGAGGTGGATAACATCAAGTGGAGGGGAGACTAGGCGGGAGGCTGCTGTTCTCATGAAGCGATGTAAGCATTTCACAAGAGGTTTCACTCACTTGCCTCGTCTCTTTCTTTCTTTTTTTTCTTTTTGTATGTTCCCCACTATGTTACTTTTTTTCTCCCCCTCTCTGATAAGGAGTTTGTGCCTCTTTTGAGGGAGAAGCAGTGCCTGGAGAAACATGAAAGCTAAGTTCTTGTGTGAGATGTTGGCAATTTCTAAATCCTACCGCAACAATACCATAATCACATTCCTTTTGAGAGCTGATTGTGGGCTAGTTCTTTTTGCACAGGGATAATGCTTGAAATAACTACAGAGAAAAAACAAGCAAAATTAGGGCAAATCAATTCAAAGCTGTAGTGCCTTGCTTAGTGGCAGAGCTAGTAGACCACTGCAAATCCCAAGGTGGGAGCATAGCAATCCATAACGTGTTCTCAGGTTATAGATTCGAGTAACTGGCTTTCCTGCTGTGTGCATACTTCCTGCATGTCTGAGAATCCTGTTCTCTTGCCTGCATTCCTTGGAGTTGCTGTCTAGGTGCCTGTGAATGCACATAGGTGATAGCTCTGCATTTGAGGTAGCTTGGAGCTTGTTTTCAGAGTTGTCAGTCCTTGCTGCTCCTTAGATTTTGAGGGTCAGCTAATAATGCACTTTTAGGTTATAGAGGAAGTAGTGCAAATAGCTGTAATTCAGGCAATACATTAGAGCAGAGCTTATCACTGTCAAACTGCTAGAGACAAATGCGAGTCTGGTGAAGTGTGGAAGCAACTGCAGATCTCCACTGGCACTTAGGACTAGCTACCAGTCGAGGTGCTTGCCAAGGACTGCTGGAGTGGAAGTACACAGCAGTGAAAGAACGCATCCTTCCCTTGTGTTGGGATCCAGAGCAGGATGGCCAGTAATGCCTGGAGGTGATGGTGGTAGTTGGTGTGCTGAACTTGAGACCACCTCTGGAGGAGAGAGCCTCTGGCCTAACAGTTAGTGCATTTGCCTGGGAAGTGTTAGATCTTGACTCAAGTCCTTCTCTGCAGGCAGATCTTGCATTTTGGATGAATACTGTAATAACTTACATATATTTTCTAAAGCTGCTATAGTCTCCTTCTGGTTTTGTGCCTGGAAGCCATTGCTGGTATTCAAAATACTGTAAAGCAAGATGCGTGGGTTTTCTCACTTGAATCTGAGGGGGATGGGTAAAGTGGAAGGCCAAGTTTGTTCAGTTGTTACAATAGAAAAAGAATTTGTACGCTGGTCTGTCTATGACTGTAACTTCAGTAGCTGAGGATGTTCCACTTCTTTCCTCATAACTGCTGAGAGGCAGGGAGCTACTGTTGGTTGTTGCAGATGTCTGGCTTCCCAAAGGCACTGGGACACCCTGAAATGTCTCTGGGGAGTTTGAAACTCGAGTGCTTTCTGAGGACCTTGTTTACAAGGACCTGCCTGAGACAGCAGCATGATAACTCTAAGGGAGATCTAGAGATTCATAGGTGTCTGAAGGCTGTGGGAAGTATCTTAAACACTAGATCTTCTTCTCCAGTATTTGTATGGCACCTGGTGCTGCTGCTATTGAATCTAAGTTTCAACAACCTGAATAAAATCAGATAAAAATCGCTTGATTATCACTAAGATGTAGGTGTTGATCTTGCTGATTTGCTAGTTTATAGCATTGATAGTCTTTCAGGATAGAAAATAACTGAATTCCTAGTACCTTTTTTTTGGAGGAGTGGAAACACACCCAACTCTCTTTCCATTTTTGGGTAATGTTTAAAAAAGGTACTGCATTTTCATCGGCTAAAGCATTTTCCCTACCCAAGAACTGGGGAGCTGAATAGGGGAATTGTGTTATCAGCACAGTCTCTGAAGGTATTTCTAGACTACAGGAGTTTTCAGTAGGATACCCTTCCAAGACCTTTCAAAAGTATAGAGGCAGAGTTTATGGGAGTGGGGCTTGGCCACTGTCTTAGGTAAATTAAATTGATGTTCCCATCTTCCTAACTCCTGCCCTAATAGATGACTGGTTTGTCTTAGGCTGTTTCAGAATATTCATCCGTAAAGTCATGGTGGATATGTCTCTTCATAGATTTAACGTTGCATCTGTACATATTGTCGTGTTTGCTGATTCTGAAGAGCATCTAGTTGAATGGTTGATACAGAATATTAGGAAGGGAGTAAGTATAAACAAGTACTAGCTGTTGTTATCCATGGGGGTTTCTCATCTAAGAACTGGCATTTCACAAGTTTGGACTCTGCGTCATTTTTCTCTATTTCTAGTTGTAGCTGGATGCTTCAGTTCCGATGTAGCCCTGTTGGACTAAGCATTGAACATGGAAAAGTCTTCAGAACTGCAGCGTATCTTATGTATGATCAAACCAGAGAATATGGTCTCAAAATTGAGGGGCACGCAAGAGGGGGCCTTTTTGTTTTACAGATGGGGAAATTGAAAGCAGAGAAAGACAGCAGTATGTCCTAGTTCATGCAGCAAGTCTTGTCTCTTACTGTGCTCTTCAGTGAGCTGGATGTGTGTTGACAGACACTGCCAGACAAAAGAACTGGAATAAGAACAGAGTAAAGTTGTATGTAATGAATGAATGACAAATTTGCCTGGACTTTGCTTGAGCTAGAGTTTTGCCTGGAGTGCTGTCTGATACGCCAAGTAAACAAATCCGGGCAATGTCACATTTTGATTTTTCTCTTAATCCTCTCCTGTAATTCACTGTGTCTAAGGCCTTGTTGATGCAAGCTTTCTCCTAGTTGTCTAGAACTGATTTTGAAAACACTATTTAACAAACTGCACATATCCCCATATCAGCAGTCTTGCCTGGGTTTGTATTCGTTGTGTAATATCCACAGAGGCTGGTACTGCATCAGCTGAATCCGTTGCAAATGAAGTTTAATGTTTGCAAATTCAGAATATCAAAAGGAAGTGTAAGAGTAGAGAGTTGATGCAAAGTGTTCTGGAGGTAGGAGCGATAGCTGTAGATTTGTTAGTGATGCAGTATCTATGGAGCTCTAACTTTGGGGCTCAAATGCTTAAATTTGTACAGTTCAGCACATCCTTGCCAGTGATTTGTGAACAGATAGAGGGATTGTACTAAGTTAACCAAGGCCCTTGCTATCTCTGATGTCTGATTCTGTTTAGAGTGGGATTAACTGCATATAAATCACTCCCACTCTTGTGTAGTGCTTGGGCTTCTCAGTGCATTTTTCAGTGTGTTTTCATTAGTAAGTAATAGTAGGTTAACCAAGCCAAGAATTATTTATCTTTATAGGTGACATGAAGTTTAAAAAAATTCTGTTCCATTTGACTTTTCCTATGATAGGAGGATGGGTTACTCAAGATGGAAAAACTGAGCTGTGGTGATAAAGAGTGGGGAAATGTTCCCATTGCTTTTGGTCACGTGATACGTGCTTCTCTGCTTTGGCCTGAGGAATAGAGAGAAGAATATGCTCAGCTGGGTGGAAATGAGAAGGTAGTCAGAGATGAAGTGTTGTGTGGATTTTTTTAGGACAGCGTGGGCTTGCTGTATTTATGTACGAACAACCAAAGAGGCTGGGCAATGGCCAATGCCTCCAGGTGGTACTGTGGCTTTAGCAATGCTAAGGAGAAGCCTGGGTTTGGGCATGTTCTTGGTACAGGATAGTAGGTCGGGGAGATCAGGCATGTGAAGCATTTGAGAAGTTGGGTACTGAAGGTGGGCAGCAGAAGAGATGCTAGTAGTGTGGATGCCTCGGGCTGCCCTGCAGTGCTGGCTGCTGCAAAGGCTTGTGCTTCTGGGTCAGAGCAGGACTTGTGATTTAGAAAGTGATCATCCAGAGAATAAATGGTGGTGGTGTGCTTTGGGAGAAGACACTTCTGGGGCCCCTTATTTTCCCCTGTGAGCGTAGGTGCATGCACACAAAGGAGATGTAAGTGTATGGCAGCAATGGTATTCTTCCAGACCCTTTTTTCTCCCCCCCCCCCTTATGTTGCCAGATCTTGCATGGAGTCTGTAGTTCTTTTCTGTAATCTCACAAGGTTAAAAACATTTCTGAAGTATTTTTGGGAGGGGAAGGGGAAATTAGTTAACGACATGAATCATGCTTTGCTGCAAAAGAGCACTGTCTGAGATGGAGGCTTCTCAGGGTGTTCTGAAAGAGGTGCAGGATTTTTGACACCCAAATTAATTGAATTCAGCACTTATCAGTAAAGGGTAACTGTCATTGGCATGAACAGTGTGCACAGTGTATGGTTTTACTGTAAACTTGTAGTTTTACTTAGTAAAACTAAGGCTGTTTTACTGTAGCATCTCTGAATCTTTGGCCATTCAAGGTGTTAATTGTAAGATTCTTTGAAAGGCCTTGCTCTGATTTTAATGCAATTTAATGAAAGGAAAAAGTGTGTCAGTATTGTTGTTTCTCACTGTAAATCAGTGGGGAAAGATTATCCTACTCTGTGTTCTATGTTTAAACCTAAAGATTGTATTGTGTATTAAAACACAGTTTCAAAAAAATTATTGAGGCTGAAGATTACTGTCACTTCAATGTCTCTTGTTTTAACTAGATGGGTTTACCACCAACCTGAAGATGTTTTTGGTGCCTTGTATTCCTGAAAGCTATTTCTTAATGTTAAGATGAAGGAAGATGAGATAGAGGACTAGATATTTTGGAGCTAATGGTTAAAAGCATGTTATCAGCATTAGCTGTTAAGAATCCCTGGAGTTAAGCTCTTCTCTACTGCTAACTTGCTGCAGCTACAAAATGACAGCGCTCAGTATGTATTACCACATTTGTTCTGAAAGCGGAGAAATGCCACTATTAGTAGACGTTGCTTCTTGTTAATACCTGTGATTCATTGCAGAAATACTGTTTTGAAGTGTCTTGATGCTCCCTAGTGAATTTCTAGTACTTGTTTCCTATCTTGTAAAACAGGAGTGTATTAATGGTGCTTCCTTTATCCCCCCTCTGGCAAATGAACAATTGTCATAAAGCTCTGCTGAATCAGGATGCTGACCTCTTCTTGCATCAATTCCAATAATTACACCCTTTGAGAGGTGACTTCCTCCCTTAAACAGTGCCAAGAAAAGGCAGCCCTCACCGCTTCATGGGGTTTTATCTCTACAGCTGAAGGATTATGGGCATTATGATGCACAAGCTGTAATCTCAATGTTTGTGTTTAACTCTCTCTTACGGAAAAAATACAGATGTGACACACACTAAACTTGGGAATGCTGTTTTTGTGTGCTTGTGCATGCTTTTTTAATTATGCTGAGGACTTGAGTTTCACATTCAATGTATAAAATGCACTTACGCAAGAGGTGAAGTATCCTGTGGGAAAAATAAGTTGGCTTCTAATAGAAACACAGCTCACCTCCCTTCTTCCTTCCTCCCTCAAAAGGGGGAAAAGTAGCATATTAGGAGTGCTAGCAAAGCTTGTTAATTAGACTGTATAACAAGTTCCTCACAGAAGAGAGTCCAGCTTTGCAGCTGTTCTGTGCATATATCTACAAGGAGTTGTCATCTCCCCCATAGCCCTGTAGTTGAGTACTTTATCTTCCATGGGAGCTATAACAAATCTTTCGTTCATGGGAGCCAAAAATGCTGAGGGGGTGGGAAGGGGAAAGACAGCCTATAGCAGACAATTCTTTGGCAATCTGTATGTGAGGAAAGATTTCTTGTTTTCAATTCCCCATGCACAGGATTTCTTTATATTTTATTAACTGGTCTAATTAAATGGTTTACTTTTTTTTTTTTTAAATGTCAAGTATGTTTAACTTTTAAAATAAGAAGTCCTCTTAAGTTTTGGATTTCGTGGGATATTGCATGATGTTTCTCAGCTTTTAAAGTTCCTTTAAATGGTGGTTTTGTTTTGTTTTTCCCAAAAGTTTTAAAAACAGTTTGGGTTTTTGTCCTCCTTCCTCCCTCCACCCCCCTACCCCCCCCCCCCTTTTTTTGCTGGCGTGATATGTAAAGAAGGCCATATAAGCGTAATGGCTTTTGTCTTGTTTGCACCCTGGCATTTCTGGTCTTTGCAATGCTCATCATCCTTGGTGTTGCTAGAGAATGAGTTAGGAGATTATTGGGCTCTTGCTGAGGTTCAGGCTCCTTTCCAGTGCAGGTTATGACAGCTATTGTGCAATTTAAACACTTTCTCCAAAGTTTGAGTAGGTATAGCAGAAATAAAGTGGTATGCTTCTCTCAGAGCAACCTGAAAGAATTCCTTCTTTTTGATTGTTCAAAACTTGCCTTTTTTTTTTTTTTTTTTTTTTTTGGTTACTATTTTACAAATATTCCATTCAGCCCAGGAAAAAGCTGAGAAATTGTCACTTAAGCCAGGGAGTGAAAAGCTTCTGCAAATTTCTTTTTTCTTTCCCTTTTGCATGCTAAAGAATTAAACAAAATGCCACAAGCCCGTTCTCCTTGAGATGAAAAGCAAGAACTTCGAATGAAACCCCTTGTTCGTATACCTGAAAGCAGTCAGGAATCTGATATGACTTCAGAATGACTGTTTAATTAGACTTAGAGTCATTTAATTAGATTTAATGATATTTTAACAGCCTACAGAATTACCCCATCCAGATTACCTACTGGAGGTGTGTGTTCTGTGGGAAATGTATTTGTGTGTATGTAGTGTATGGGATTTTTTGTTTGTTTGGGGTTTTTTGAAGAAATGTACTTGTGTTTGTCTTAAATGGCTGTCAGATAAATATGGGGTTGAACTAAATGACATGTTTACTTAGCACTAATCGCTATTCCTGAACGGTACTTAGGATTGTATTTTGTGGAAGCGTGCGTACGTATTCTACCAAGAGTATACTGTGTAGTTGCATTTTAAAACTCATAGTAGAGTGATCATGTAGAACATAGTGACTTGCTTCATAATATTAAGAGACTTTCTTTTATGAAACAATTGAATCTCACTGTGCTTATCAAACTGTAATCTACTGTTTCTGAAGAGTGATGTGAAACATTAGCGACCCTGCATGACCTATTTGAATTTATGCTCCAGTCCTCATTTCAGTTATTTATTTTTCTGGCTAGACTCATAATATTTTTTTTCTCCTTTTTTTTAGGGTGGAGGGAGGAAGTTTATACAGCTGAACATCCTTTACTTTAAACTGTTCCTTCAGAAGGAATTTGTATAGCAGCTAAAACTTGTAGATGAGAGGGGCTGGCTATTCCAGTGAGCATACTGTAAAACTGGAAATTTGGAACGTTTTTGCATAGATGGCTTTGCCCAGTCCAGACGTATGTTGCTCTTTCATTAAGTTTTTCTGCTGTGCTCTAGGAAAAACCACATTGCCGTGCTACTTCAACATGCTTTTCGCCGTTACATTTGTCTTAGATTGGTAGTATGTGGTATATTGAAGCTTTCTGTAGGAAACTTTGCCCTAGGCGCTGACTCCCTGTTCCAACTGTGAGAGCTTGCAGCTTGTCTGTAATGTTAGTTGTGTGTGTTTGTGCAACTGCTGCTTTTTTTCACTTGAAAGGGAGAAAGGGGGAACATGACTGTTTCTGATAGTGCACTGTCAAATTAAAAATAGCTATGACTCCAAGAATACACGTACAGTTTCTTATGGAGAAGAGTATAAAACATTTCCAGTGATAACCTCTGTTCTTGCTCAGATGGTTCTATCTGCTTGTTGTGGTGAGCTGTCCTAGTATGTGCCATGCATGGTTTAAGTATAGTTTTGAATTTGGTTAGTGGTTAGACTTGTACATGCAATAGTGGTGGTACTGCTACCCAGTGCAGACCCATGGTTGTAGGATAGTGAAGTTTTAGTGAATGACTTTGCCTACTTATTTCTGCTTTTCCCACTTTACAAATGGCTGCCCTGATGATAATGTTAAAATAGGCAGTGGGCAGAGAAAGCCCTACATGTATGAACGTGTTGGTGATCTAATGATGTCAAGAGGTAGCTAGTATAACATGATACACACTTGAGTTTTTGGTAAAGATTTGCTCTGTTCTTCTGTGGTCAGACTTAGGCTTGCTTTTAAGTTTGGAGAAAAAGAAAGTTTCCCTTAGCTGGCTGTTAATCTTTTTTAGAGCTTGAGGGCTAAATCCTCAAAGGGTAATATAGGTATGCAAATTCAATTCAGACTTGGCTGCCAGTGAACTGAATGGTATCAAGTTGGAATCTTATTTTTCTTTCTTTTTTGTTTAGATATTGAAGAAGGATAAAAAGCTCCTCAAAGGTTTGGAAGGTTGAATGTGATCAGCATGAAGAGCTTAAAAGCGAAGTTCAGGAAGAGTGACGTAAGTATTTCTGCTCAGTTTGACTGCTGGTTTCCACGCTGGAAACAAATTCTTCACTCCCACCTTGATAAGGTTGTAGGTTAATGAATTACAGACGAGAAAAACTTTTCCAAGCACAAAGGCAACAGCTGAGTATGGTATGGAGTAGGCTGTTTCTATTGGAGTGCAATTCTCTGTTATGCAAATTAATAGTATTTCACTACCTTGCTCCCTATAACTGAATCATGCACATGCGTGGGGTCTGCAGAACTTCCGTTAGATTGTGCTGGTGCCCAGATTGAAAATTTGTTCCAGGTATAGGATTAAGCCTAGTAAGGACTTTACTACCCAATCATATTTCTGTCTAAGCATAATACCATTCTTATCAGTGTGGTGTTTGAGTACCTAACGAAAGGTCTCCTCAGTCAGTGGCAGAGTTTCTTTGTCAGTGAGAATACAGGAACCAGCTGTGCAATTAGGGCAGCTGTGGCTTATCAGTTCTAGTGCGACAAGAGCGGTGGATATGAGGCTTGAGCAGCAAGGATGGCAGACATAAATGTGGAGGTTCTACAGGAGACTCTTCAGAACTGCATTTAGAGAGACATTAGGCTGCACATCATATATCGCTTCTTGCTAGTAGTAGCAGTATCAGTGGAGACCCAAGCTTGAACTTACATAGTAAGCATACTTCCCTGGAGCAGCAGAACTGCTGTAGTCTAGTCCTGTTCTTGTCTTTCTTTTGCTACCGCTACTCATTCCACCTTTTTGTCATGCACTAATGTTAATGCTTATTTGATAGTGCAGTAAGCAGTCAGTGAAATAGGTGACTTTGTGTTTAATTGACTTTGCAGATTTTGTGTGGAATTTGTAACAAATTTCCATGATCTGTGAAGAATGTAATGTTCCATCCTTCATCCTAAACTTGTGTGCTGCTTTGAAAGAAGTGATGTATTGTTGTTTCTCATGGCCAGATTCCCACAGGGTCCTAGGGCAGCCATGTTTGGTGAAGATGCATTAGGTTTGAAAATTGAGCTTTTTCAGAAGTTTTGATGTTCAGGAATAAAATTACACACTGCACTCAGGATTAGTACAGGCTGTGCTTTGATGTAAAGATGGTCTCATGGCACACCATTAGGCTTGTGTCTTTAGCTGGCTTGTAATGCACTTCAGTAGCTAGGAGGAAGGTAGAGATGCTGTTGTGGTGTAATCTGCAGATGTGCTGGTTACTGCTTAAAAAGTCTTTTGAGCTACAGGTTAGCATTTTGGTGCAGCTGCTGTATTGGCTTCCTAGCAGCAGCCCTGGTGGATGCTCTACTCCTTCAGTTTAGCAAGAGCTCTGCCTAAAAAGACTAGCTCTATAAACGAGCTAAATATGTCAACCAACCTTTGGGAGCCGAGGGAAACACTTTTAACTACTTAAGCAGTGTTTGGCTTTTGCTAGTCACTAGACTGAATAAGCCAGTGGCATGGTGTCTTGTGCCACTTCACAACAAATAAAAATAATGTCACAAGTCTCTGGTGTCTCCTCTAACTGAATATGCCATTCAGTTTAGAACTGCTAGAATTTTGTGGTCAGACATTGTTGCTCCTGTTGCAACGAGTAGCAGCAATTGCTATTTTGAGTTCACCTACACCTGTAAAACTTTTATAGGCATCTGCTTGAGTAATGAGAACAGTCCCTTGGCTAATATATGAACACACTTGGTGTTATAGAAGTTAGGTGTGCCTGTGTGTTAGGATGACTTCATTCACACTGTTACGCTAGTTGGCTGGGCGGCTGCTGTAGAGCAAAGGCTAAGTGACATGTGTGATGCAACTAGATCTTTCTGTAGCTAGTCCACCCACTGTTATAAATTGCACTGCTTCATTTATTCCTTACTTATCTATCCTTGATAACTTGCTCAAGCCTCTCCCCAAAACCAAGTGGAGTCTGAAAGTAATTGCTGTTTTGATACTACTGCTGTCTGCTGCCTGGAGACAAAGTTGACCACAAAGGATTTTTCAGATACCTAAAATTTAGATATGCAGCTCTAAGAGCACAGCAGTCTAAATCCGTGACAGTCTGGTTTCCTCTGTTTTGAAGCCAAACCTTAAGGGCATAATTCAAAACAGCCAACAGGAGCTGTTCTATATTTTGTGCAAGATAAGCAAGGAAAGTTATCCTTCTCTTTAGTTTCCAGAGGCTGCCCTTAGCTATAATTTGTGAGGAGGAGGAAGAGGAGGTGGCTTTAATTGGAATTAGTCTTACTTGTATCTCAATTTATAAGATGTGGTAACTGCTTTTGGATTGGAGATAAGGGTAAAGTCAGCAGGGATGGAGGGACTCTTTTTCTCATCCCACCTTCCCTGTGTTTCTTTCTGGAGGAAATCTTTAATGTCTTATTTTGTAGAATGGAAGGTGTCTTGGTGGAAGGAACGGTACCCTTCTCTTTAGCCTCACTGTTAGCATAAAAAAAGTAGGAAGAGGAGGACGAGTAGGAATAGGTCTTCAAGGTGTGTGTGAGAAACAGGAATTACACAAACACTTCTCCAGCAGTAGGGCTGATAACACAAAACTGTATGCTGGAATGAAGACTGTGTAGGAAACTTCACTCATGTATTAAAGCTCTCTAGGCTGTTCTGGAGTGGCTGAATTGAAAGTGGGCACATCTGCTGATATTCATGCATATGTTTCTGCCCCTGCTGTGGGGCTTTGCTTTGGTGCTGTAGCTAAAGCAGTCTTGAAGCTTGCAAAAGAGATATCCCTGCTCCCTCTTCTTTCATCTCTACCCTTCTGGTTTTGGTATCTGACCCTGAAGTGAGCCAGTTCAGGGACATAAAGTGATGGAAAATTACTTTGTGGAGTAAGTTATAGCTGGTTAACTCCCTGCTCTGTCTCACTGTAGGGTCAGTCCTGAGAGGAATGGTGAAAGGAGGAGGAGCAGCAGCAGGACATCCCTTTCTGCAGCTGTTGCTTGGCTTAGCTGCATTGTCAAATCAGACCCTGAGATTATTGGCTGAAAAAGCACAGGGGTGGGCATGCCAGCAAAGGAGTTGCAGGAACACACAAGTAAATAAGGCTGCTAATTCTGATATTTAGCAGAATTGATATAGTCCACAGCTGAGTGATGGGAGCATGACCTTTCTTAGATGGGAAAGTGATGCCTCACTTCATGCTTTTGCTGCTCAGCTCCCTTGTACCTCACCTGATTCACTCTCTGTGTGCGCAGGCAGCTCCCTTAACTGGAGAATCTTTTTTCCTTGACACACTTAATTGCTGTGAAATCCTTCCTGGGAGTGAACTGTTGCCATGTGAACATGTGTATTTGGAGTGGAGGAATGAGATTTATTGCTCTGTTACAAATGAGCATTGTCAAAGTGTGATGTGTAGATACAGGAGGATGCTTGTAGACTAGAAATCTGTGAACAGGATGCCTAGGTGGGAGCAAATGCTGAGGCTGGAAGCTATGTCGTGGATGAGCACACTTCAAGAGTCTGTAGACAAAACAACAGAAATTGCACTTATGTCTTGACAAAGCAACTAGTCCCTTCTGCCTGAGAAGCTGTATTTTCCCACTCCTTCCTCACCTCTTGTTCCTCATTATCAAACTCAAAACCTGCTATTAGTAACACCTAAAAGCTGACAACCTAAAAGGATGACCATTTTAATTGTTGCAAGAGACTATTACATGTAACACTTGAAAAAGTTGGTGTGGTAATACCGGGAACTATCACTTCAGGGCTTGAGTTTGTTTATAGACTGTCTGTAGTTTATTCACATGATAGAGAATGAACGTCTCTACCCAGTAAGATGGAAGTTCACTGTTTCTGCTTGGAAAAGCAGAGTTTGAAATAGTCTGATTAAAACAAAAACAGTGCTACTGATGTCTTATTAAGCCTCTTATTAATATTTGAGGTTGGAGTGTTTTCTGTAGTAACTAGTCAGTTTGTGGCCTGACTTCAAAAGCATCTAGAATCTTAAACAGGCAGATGAGGGCTGAGCGGATTTTTAAAATGTGCAAAGATATTAAGCCTGTCTAAACATGCTTTGTCTGCTTCTTAAATGTGACAAGATGCTCATCAACATTTTTAGGCACCTAGACATATTTAAAGATCTAGCTTTTTGATACTAAGATGTTGTAGGAACCTAGGTGATCTGTTTAGGTAGATTTGTTTTTAACTGTGTTCTTGATTACTCTAGAAAAGGCATATTGTGTGAAGGCTGTGATGGGTTGGATTGTTTTCACTTTCTGACTTATAGCTGTAGGTGAAAACTGAAAAGTTTTAGGACCGTTTTCTGTGAGTATTGAAGATCAGCTGAAAAACACATCTTGCAATTTGACAATGGTCCAATTTTCTTCTAATTGCTAGCTTGTTGACTGGACAAGATGAAGATGAGAAGTGGGATTTGTTTCCAAATAACTTCAATACTGAATAACTAAAATAGTAGAGTGTCTTTTAAAATTGAAAATTGACTGTGCAGTTCAGCAGAAAAAGTAGCTTTGTCAGAAGCAGAGCCAAGACAGACTGGGATTTCCCAATGCTAATTGCCAGCTCTAACTTCTGGTATTTCTGGAAATGCCTATTTGTTGTACTGTCATGTGGGGGTTGAAAAGTTTGCAGTTCTTAGGGAAATTTCTGCTTTTTGGCCTGTGGTGTAGTCATTGTTCCATAAATCTCAAAACGATGAGGCAGTTAGATACGTTGTAGCATAAAATCTCAGTCTTAATCTAGACACTGTGCTAATTAAGGCTTGGCACTTCTTTTTAATGCCCAATGTTCTAAGTAGTAGGCTCCCATTCAACAGTTTTTAAAGTACAGAAAGCTACGTGGGGGCCTGGAACGGAAAGATTGCTGAGATGCATTCCATTGAAATCACTTGTGTTCCCATGTGCTCTGGACTGAATGTGTGGGAGAACAAAACTTGGGTGGGGCAACTTTAATAAAGCAGGATCTCCTTTAAACAGCCCTTAAGTTTTTTTTATCCACTGAAAGCGACAATTAACCTAAAAAGGAGCATGGGATTATTAAAAATTGCACTATCCACTCTGTGTACATCTACTACTTTCTTTCAGGGTAATTGTGACAAAAAACCCCTGCATACAGAGTTCACTCTGGTTAAGAAGTGAAATAGCAATGTTGCCTGACCACTGTACCCAATTATTTAGAAAATTAACTACTGAAACTTGCTTTTATTTAGGTGTCCTTCTTTTATTGGGTGTTGAATTAAATCAGCTTGAAACACATCATCATGATTGTAGCTTTCCCTCAGTTTACTGTGTTCTTCAGTAATAATTTTTGACACCACTATACAGTGCGTAGGGGAAGACTTGATCTCTGGAACGTGTAGATTGTCCTCAACCACCTTTTCTGGGGAAAGGAGGATTTAGCTTTGGAACAAGTGCTGTGGCTCCTGCTTCTCCTTCCCTCTGTCAGGAGTCAAGGGTTCTACCTTCTACCCCATTTTCTGCTCCAGAGCTATTTGGCTTCATGCCTCCAGTTCTGGACAGCATAAGGCTCTGCTCTAGTGAGCTTGCTTTCCCAGCCAAAGCCTAAATGTTTTGTGCAAGAAAGAGGTTAAACATGTCTTGAGTCCTACAGTATATAGAGTAAGAACTGCTGCCTGTTGCAGTCAGTTCAATGTGAACCTCTTGCCATCAAGTAGTGTCTTTTCTTCATTATTGACAATAGGAATGTCGTCAAAGTACTTCTAAAATTACCTTATTCAGGTGAACTGTAATTCTGGTGCACTTGAGCCCTCTGTGAGGGGGCCAATATCAGCCTGTAAGTTATGTAGCATCTCTTTGAATGGTGGAAAGAAAACGTAATGGAGAAGGCAAGTAAAGACCGATAGATAAGGGTAGGGGAAAACAGAAGGGAAAAAGAAAAGGTCTGAAAGGGAGGGGAAGGGAGGAACAGTTGAAGCTGTAGGGTCAGAGTTACTATTTTGGTAACTGTTCTGTCAGAAGGAATAACTGGGCTCCTGTGGGATGCCTGCTGATCGGCTGTCTCTGGATGGGAAAGTACATAGCTTTGGCAGAGTGTTTGAGGCTAGATAACTTGCAGATATTCTGGAAACAACCTGCAGCATCTCCAAATGGTTGGGACAGAAAGGAAAGGGAATAGGTTAAATGAGAACTGTGCTGTGGTGTTTGGAATTATAGTAGAGGAACCTGGGTTGTTGTTGGCTTACTCTGAATAAACACATAGTTAGGTCCTAAAACAGGATTATAGTCTGGAGTATAGCAGAGAACATCTTGGTTGGGTTCCCAGCCAGTCTTTGTCAGTCTGTGATAAAATGTTATTGTCAGTTATAAATTCATGATTCCTTTGTCTGGTGCTAGTCCCATGTCTGTTAAGTGTGCAGTGTTCATCCACAGATTGGGTTGATCATGGACAGTTGCAGTCCTAATCAGCCAGTCTTACAGTGTAGTTGCATAGCAAGTGCAATGCTGTTAAGCCCTGTGTTTGAAGTCAGAAGCAGCTTTGGGGGTGAATAAGTGTCAGGGCAAACTTGCAGGGCTGACCTCACTCACCCACTTGCAGTTTCTCTGTCCTGTTGGTAGCGCATTGCAGTCATCTGGGCTCTGCTTTCCACACCTGTGTTTGTGGCAGAACCACCGCCCTAAGGAAATGAGACGCAGCTCCTGCACTGCTTTCCTTTTGACTTCCACCTCCCCCCATGCTCGTGCCCCATATTAGGTGAAGAATAATATCTCCCATTATTGTTGGCCCTAGAGTCACATTCTTACCAACACAGAATGACAAGGGGCTAATGAGTCTTCTGTAAATATAGATTGGGGAAAGGGAAAGGTGTCTCCTTTTCCCAGGTGCTGCCTGCCCAGGCCTGTCAACTTTGTTATCCCAGACTTCTTGCTTGCTCGCCCATCTAGAACTGGAGGAAGGGTTGGAGGCTGTATGGAAGGAAACATTGATTAGTCACTGGTTGGCCACAAACACTGGTCTGCCCTGCCAGCCTGAGTGGTGCCTGGCAAGCTGAACGTTTTGCATCTGTATTCTGATGATGCTAAGATGGCTGGTTTGGCCATCTTCATGTGATCCCTCATTAAAAGGAATATACGTAAAACATCTGCCAAGGTGAAGAGGAACCCTCCCATTACAAAATTGTTTTAAATGGAGTTAAACCCTGTAGTGTTATGGGCAGCAATATACAAAATTGTAGTGGATAAGTGCAGCAGAACTGCAATGTGAAGCTAGCCAGTTTGTTAACAGTTCATTACTAAATCAAATACCAAAATTAAGCAGCATGAAGTGGGGGTGGGTAGGAAGAAGAAAGGCAAATTGGCATATACAAACTGGAAAAAGTTAGTATTTTTAAATATATTGGTAACAAGAAAGGAATCTTTGTTGTGTAGAAACATGTCTTTTGTGTCCCTTTAACCAGAGCACAAAAGTTCAAAGGCCTGAGTTTGGAAGAGTTGGAAAAAAGCAATTGTAATTTTTTCATTTATTTGTTTATCGTTAGTAAGATTTAAATGTAAAGTAAAATAAATTTAAAATGTGATAAATGAGCAGTCTGTGTGTTCTTAATGTGGTACACTATATCCTCTCTCTTCCTTTTTGGCACTACTCATGCCTGATATGATTAAAAAAAAATAAATAATTCTGTCCAGCTGTCAAAGTTGTCAGTTAAAACTCATGTAAAGGAGAGGATTTAATGAATGGCCCAGTCTTTGCGTTTGAAGACTGTTGTCTTGTCTTTACTAAGAACAAAAAACCAATTTGCTCTGAACAGGTGCTGTAGTGTTATCTAAAGAGTATAACACCTGTACATTTTATTTTATTGGACATTTGAGCCTTTTCATCCTATGCTTATGTTTTGGGAGCTTATGAATGATACAAGCAGACAACAAACGTTAAGGAGTTAATCACGCTGAAACAGAATATTTGCCGTATTCCAGCAATATTTTCTAGTCCTATTCTTCAAGAAGCTGTTCTGATTGCATGTAGTCCAGGCAAATGCCCAGCATTAGGGACATGTCAAGCCCTTTTCTGCTTGCCTTGCTTGCCACACTTGCATTTCCTTGAGGTTCATGACATGCATGTTCTGAAGATCCGTGAAGCTTAAGTGTAGAGGAGAATGAGAGTGTCAGTGGCCATTCTTCTTGGGAAATACCATGTGGTGTTTAGGGAGAGTTGTGACAGTTCTTTCAGCACTTCATTGAGGGTACCTTTTCTTGTTCAAAGGTCAAGTTACTGAAGCACTGCATGGGGCAGGCGGGTAGAAGGAATGAGGATGAAGAGGCCTTCCTGTATTGTAGTTGTATAAGAGTTGCTCTATTCTTTTCAACACAGCTGTGAGGAGGTGCTTTCTGTTGGCTGAAGGCAAGTTTGTTGGGCAAGGTGAGGTTGATGGGTGATGTTTGGGCTTGACCACTTTGTGTTAGCTACAGTGGTTAAAGGAGTGTTTAAAAACTGCAGATCTGTGTAGAGAAGAACACAAAGCCGGGATGAATAGAAGGCTGAAAGCTAACAAAGTTTTTTGCTAGTGAGAAAAAGCTGTAATACCACAGTTACTGTCTTACTGTTAGGACAGTTGGTATGTATGCTATAGCTCAGTGGTACAAGTGTTTTATGAACAACTGCTCAAGTTTTTTAACAGATGATCCTACTCTAATGAACTTTTGAAATATCACAGACTTTTACATGTGTCACTTTATTGGGAATTGATGAAAGGCTAATAATTTATAGTCATTCATAGTTAACTGTTATTTGTTTGTGTAAATAGTCAAAACCTGACTGGCAAGGCTCTGAGCAACCTGCTATAGTTGACCTTCCTTTGAGCAGGGGAGATGGACTAGACTATCTTCCAAACTTGACCATTGTGTGATTCTATATAAAGATTAATATCTTGAAACACATCGTGTAGGAAGCTTGCAGTCATGTTGAAAGATATGAAGTGCTCTTAAAAAAATTAAAGGTATCTTATTCTAGGCTCTTAGCTGCCTGAAAAACCTTGAGGCTTCGCCCCAGGAAAAGCTATGGTGTCCTTGCCCATACGTTAGTAGTATAGCTGCCTGGACTTGTGTAGTTATTCTGACATGTGAAAAGCTATTTAATGAGCTATTTTTCCTACTTCTAGATGTAAACTATCTAGAAGTAGCTGCAGCCTTAAGCTTTTAAAAATACTGTTAACGTTGTGCTGGCGAAAGCCGTCGTGGCTGAATGTCTTCTAACTACAGCTGCAGGATATCTTCATCTTTTAGACTCGCAGCTTGTATTCACATGTATTGTTACCACAGGTACTCTTTTCTTCCTGTATTTTGCTTGTTACATGGAGTTCATACTTTACCTTGAAGTATTTTGAGGTAGGAACCTCTTTCAGTGTTGTTCTGGTGTAATGCCTAACACTAGTGCTACTTTATACTATTTGGATTTTGAGAGCTGACATAGTACAACTAGCCAAACATAATCTGAAACTCAAGCTAAATTTATTGCTTTACAGCTGTCTGAGGAGTCTCATTCCCCAGATATGCTGCATGTGCATATCTCAGATGAAATATACAGTTAACTGTCCAGAACACTTGCATTGACTTGATGATGATGATAGAAGCAAAGGTGTTTTAATAACTTTGCAAACGATGTGGTTACCAATGCATATGTATGTGTCTGACATACATATTCTGCTCTGTTCACAGGTGCATACCTCTTTTCTTTCATCTTTGCTTCTTTGCTGTGTGTGGAGGAAACCTCTTAGGAATCTTGTAAACTTGGGTAACCTGTCTGCTTATCCAGACACTGAAACAGTGCCCTTTGAAGTCAGTACAAAGACTTCAGTCTGCTTGATTGAGCTTTGAATCAAGAACCAAACCCAAAATGCTGGCTCCATGGAAGCATATGGTGGGGCTCCAGTGAGGCATGGATTTCCCCTGAATCTAGCATAGAAATACACGTGGCTATTGAGGATGATCAGATTAGCAGGTTATCCAACAGTGGCTTCTTTTTAGGGTCTAGAGTGTGTTGGGGTTTTGTTGTGTTTCCCCCCCCCCCCCCCTTTTTTTGCTTTGGGGGGTGATTGCTTATGATATGATGTGATTCTGTTCAATAGGAACAATGGCAACCCCTCAGTGACCTTGCCCTTTTGATGTGTATTTCAGATCTATAGTTTATAGATGTGTAGGAAGTCTAAGTGAAATGCACCACTTGAGATGTAGGTGAACTTGGGGATCTTCCAGGAAGTAAGCAACAGTGTGAGCTTATGGAGTGTTAATCAGTGCACTGCTTGTGAGCAATTTTATTGCACAGCCCAGTTGCAGGCAGATTGCTGCATTTTGAAAGCAGAAGAAGCTGCATCATGCACAAGCACTTTATTAATCATTAAGAAAAGCTATGTGATAGGTCAGTGAGGAGAAGCTAGTGCACCGTCAGATTCATGTCTTCAGTTGTTTTGCCTTCGTTGCTTCTTGTCAACATATGTAAAATGGGGAAAGACATTGTGTAGTAATGCAATCAGACTTGAAATTATAAATCTGTATACAACCCTTTTAATGGGAGATGAGGGGATTTGGTTGAAGACAGTGATTTGTGAATACAGGTATAGAAGCTGTTTAATCTATAAATGTGTACTTGATTTGGAGGTTGATTCTTAAAGGCCTTTGTGATGTCATAGAATCATAGAATGGTTTGGGTTGGAAGGGACCTTTAAAGGTCATCTAGTCCAATCCCCCTGCAATGAGCAGGGACATCTGCAACTAGATCAGGCTGCTCAGAGCCCCGTCCAACCTGACCTTGAATGTTTCCAGGGATGGGGCATCTACCACCTCTCTGGGCAATCTGTTCCATCCAGTGTTTCACCACGCTCATTGTAAAAAATTTCTTCCTTCTATCTAGCCTGAATCTACCCTCTTTTAGTTTACCATTACCCCTTGTCCTGTTGCTACGTGCCCTATTAAAAAGTCTGTCTTCATCTTTCTTATAAGCCCCCTTTAAGTACTGAAAGGCCGCAATAAGGTCTCCCCAGAGCCTTCTCTTCTCCAGGGTGAATAACCCCAACTCAGCCTTTCCTCATAGGAGAGGTGTTCCATCCCTCTGATCATTTTGGTGGCCCTCCTTCGGACCCGCCCCAACAGGTCCACGTCTTTCCTGTGCTGAGGACTCCAGAGCTGAGCGCAGTGCTCCGGGTGGGGTCTCACCAGAGCAGAGTAGAGGGGGAGAATCACCTCCCTCGACCTGCTGGCCACGCTTCTTTTGATGCAGCCCAGGGTACCGTTGGCCTTCTGGGCTGCAAGTGCACACTGCTGTCTCATGTCCAGCTTTTCATCCACCAGTCCCCCCAAGTCCTTCTCGGCAGGGCTGCTCTCAATCCCTTCATCCCCCACCCTGTACTGATACTGGGGGTTTCCCCGACCCAGGTGCATGACCCTGCACTTGGCCTTGTTGAACCTCATGAGGTTCACATGGGCCCACTTCTGGAGCTTGTCCAGGTCCTTCTGGATGGCATCCCATCCCTCAGGCATGTCAACTGCACCACTCAGCTTGGTGTTGTCTGCAAACTTGCTGAGGGTGCACTCGATCCCACTGTCTATGTCACTGATGAAGATATTAAACAGTACTGGTCCCAATACGGACCCCTGAGGGACACCACTCGTCCCTGATCTCCACCTGGACGTTGAGCTGTTGACCACTACTCTCTGGCTGTGACCATCCAGCCAGTTCCTTATCCACTGCAGAGTCCATCAAATCCCTATCTCTCCAATTTAGAGAGAAGGATGTTGTGGGGGGCTGTGTGTTGACCATGTTATTTCTGTGTTTATCAGGGGAGGAAGCTGGATGCTTTTCTTTAGTTCTTCTGGCTGTGGCTAAGGAAAGGTGAACAGCATATTGTCCTTATGCCTTATGTAGTTGTTCGAGAAGGACTGCAAGTTCCAGCTGTCTTGGAGTGTTAACTGCATTGACTGGCACAGTAATAGCATACTTAAGGGTGGGATTTTTGTGGATTTCTTTTGCCCACCCAATTATGTTCCTGTCCCACTTCTCTTGGTACAAACAGCCTATTTCTCTCTGCTTTTGCTGGATTTGTCTCACAACTGTCTCCCACCATGTGTCAAAGTGTGATAAGTACAACAAGCAGTGGGTGTGCATCCTTGCAGTTATGTTGGAATAGGTGTTGCAAACAGGGCTATGTGTGTGAAGCGCTGTACGGCAAGAAGCTGCCCTAGGCTTCATGTTGGGCAGCAATTTTTTTCCAGTAGTGAATACCACTTCTTAATGCATATGTTGTTTGCTTGTAAACTTGAAGTTGCTCAGGGTGTTTTGGTTTTGTTACTCGTAGTGTAGGTTCCTTGTTTGCAAGCCAGGTCTCGCTTCAGCTGGATTGCTGTGCTGGTTATTTAGCATGTTGTGCTCTCAAGAGGAAGGTTGTGTTATCCATGCATTTGTGAAGACCATCAGCTCAGATTAATGTCACAGTAAAAATTTCTTGAAAATTTCCTGTTGTGGTGCGCTTCAGCTATCTCCGTTTACTCAGATGATGGTAAGATGCATGAGGTCAGATGAAGGCTGGATTTTTTTTGTTTGAGTAACGTTGCTTTCCTTAGAGGATCATTTGAGGGAGAAAGTAATTTATATTATATTGCTTGCTAAACTGTGATATAGTGAATGGGATGTGGCAAACATGAGCAGTGTGTGGGGAAAATGGCTACAGGTAAGTTTCTTCAGGCCTGTTGAAGGGTGACCGTCAGTTTCTGTTTTATTGACTAGGACTTTGGGATAATGTATGGTACGTTTTTTCTCATTTTTAAATGTGGATGCTTGCTCAGTCATTACACATTAGGTGGTAAACACCAAACTTGCTTTTTTTTTTCTTTTAATTTAGGCTAGCTGGGGGAACATGGGACTATCCTCTGGCCACAGAAGCTTGTTTCCAGGCTCTTCTCATTCAATAACTCATTGCAGTTTTGGGCAAATAAGCAGCTATGGCTGCTATTTCAGCCTGTAAAATACATAGTATGTACTTTGTGTAGCTGTGCGGTGTTGTTGAAGGGAAGGCACCAAGTCCAATCTGAGACTTCCTGATACGAAATGGAAGAAAATTAAGTAAGTGTTTTTCAGGGACCAGGAAGGCAAGTTTAGTAAGTTAACATGTAGCCGAAATGTACTTGGCATTTTTTAGTGTTTTTCTTCTGGTAGCATAAGAATGTAATTGTTCTGCCATGATGTATTTTTCCCAATCCCTACAAGGGAGTTTCCATGCCTGGAATTTAGATTTATAATCTCCTTCCCCCCCCGCCCCAAATGTATCCTGATACTTTTAGATTCAGGTCAAGTCACTTTATAATTTATTCTTGAAATGCTAAGTTGCCTGTTTCCTGCAATGGTGACTTGGGTTGTGTCTGTCTAAGCTAACAGAAAAAAGCCTGCTATCTAGAAATTAAACCTAAATATTACTTAATGACGGATTTCTTCCTGCTCTTCTGCAATAGCAATTCTTGCACTCATTCCCCTCTCCAGTCTCCTGGGTAACTCTCGTAGGTTTAATGAGTGTGTTCTAGGCAGCATTTTAATTTTTAGATTTATGTTTGTTTTTAACACTAGTAGTCTTTCTATTTTTTCATTGTTCTGTAAATTACCTATATAGTGCTTAGTAGCTTCAGTTTTATGAATCTAGGATTGTTTCGGCTCTCTCTATATGCAGCAAACACAATTATGAAATTACATTCTTTGACATAAGAAAAACAGATTAACCATTTTTAAGTAGTTCGTACATGCACTGAAGGTGGCTGTAAACAAACTTAGTACAGCCTCATTTAGAGGGAGGGGAATGGATACTGTAAATCTTGCCATCAGAATTGACTTAAGCTGCTAGTTGAACAGCATGAGAACTGCCAAGCTAGTGCAGTAGAAGAAGGAAAGGTTAGAAGATTGGAAGAAGGGCTCAACCCCTCATCTTTCAATGCAAGTTTCTGTAATCTTTGTGCAGGGGCTTGTTATCCCATTTACACACCTCTCCCTTATTTTAAAGATGTGAGAGAATATTTATATGGGGTAATTGTGGTGGATAGAAAAGTAATTCTGCAGTGCTCAAATACTGTGGAAACGTGGGGGCTGTGTAAATTCTCTTGAGAGACAACCAGCTTCTACTGTGCCCAGCTTAATTTCTTTCTCAGTTCTACATAGCTTGAGATTCCTCAGACTGTTCTGACCTTGGTATATCTACTGGCTGTTGTAAACTTCTGTCTCTTGAGTTTCCTGCTGTTTAAAATCTGTGGGTAGTTAGCTGAGGTGCTGCTGTTGCACACTGCTGGAAATCTGACCTTCCTTCCAAGGGCACTTGAGTTTATCACAAATGGGTGTAATAGGACTGCATGAGGTTTGCATGGATGCTTCCATCAGTAAGATTCAGAGGGGTGATTTTAAATATGGAAGCCATAAATGGTCCCAATGATGATCTCCTTTAATGACCTTTTCTGAAAAGTAGAGGCCTATGTTCCTGGTGACAAGGTGCTCAGGACCTTGTAGGAGCAGATCTTTTACATTTTAATAGCTCAGTTGTTTTCAGTAGGATTGCTCCCAGTTTTCGTCAATGCATGATCACAGTCTGACCTAGAACATGCCATCTCCTCTGTTTTCAGTGTGTGTGTGGGATTTTGGATGAATTGTTGGTTTTCACACACAGCTGAAATGCATCTTCTTTTCAAGTATGTTTGAGTAATCCATAGTGATTAAGCAAAACAAGTACGAAAGAATGTGATCTTGCTATATGCCATGATTGTAATGACCCCCTCTTTGAAATAAATCAATTGTTTGTCGGAAGACTCATGTCTGCATAAGCACACGCATTGCTGCAGACAGGAAGTGCCCTAGTCTGTTGACCTCGTCTCCCAGGGAAAATGAAAGCTCTCATTTAAAAAAAAAAACCAACAAAAAACCACCAAAAAACCACCCCACCCCCCCCAAAAAAACCAGAAACCCAACCAAAACCAAATCAAAAAACCCACCAACTTGTCTTAGTGGAAGACAAAGGCAATAATATGTATAACTTTTTTTTTTTAGTTTATGAATGTGCAATCTGATATTTAAATTGCTTTTAAAACTTTTTTAATGAAGCTGAAAAGAGTGAGGTTAGATATATTTTCTTAGGGCTATATTACACTCCACAAGGGTGAACAGGAAATGGTTTAAAGGAATGCCAGGAAGCCCCTCTTCCCTAATGAATTCCCTTGTCTTCTTTTAATCAGCTTTATTTTATATTGCATGCTTCAGCTGCTGTGAGCATTTCTGGGTTGAGAATAGGGAAAGGTTTCAGTGTGTTCTTAAGTTACATCATCCAAGTTCCTTTGCCTGCAGTTTAAAGAAGAAAACTGACTGGATTTTAAATACAACATACAGACCAGGTGTGGGGAAACTGAGATTTTGCTATATGCATCACTGGTCTGTTAGAAGTGGTGGGAGTGCTACCTTATTAACAGTAGAAATGGTGATAGTTTAATGTGACAAGAATATTCATTGCAATTTCCAATCGTTACCACTGTTTTCAGGAACTTGGAATTTGAATTTATGCAGTACAGTCCCCATTTATTCACTTTATTCCATGAATTCCAATTTTTCTGTTTCTAGCTAGGTTTTTCTTCAAAGCAGCCTCTTTTTTTTTTCTTTTCTTCAAGTCATCTGCTGGAAAACAAAGTCTAGAAAATTGAAAAAAAACAACTTAAACATTGCCAAATCCATGCTCTTACGAACTATTAAAAACAAATAAAAATGAACAAAAAAACCCCAAACCTGGATTTCTTTGAAGTGTTTCTGTACAGCACACTCACTGAAATATTTAAGACTATGTTTATATCTCCTTGCTGGTTTTGCTTGTCACCTTGAACATCCAATTAAGAAACACAAAGGAACATCTCCTTGTAGAAAAGAGAAATTGGAAGTAGATATTCCAAAGAGCTGCAGAGGGAATAGCTTGCTTTCTGGAGGTGCAGTGACCTGTACACAGCATGATCTTGGACTTCCTGTTATTCATAGGTGAGGCAAGTCCCTTCCTCTATGGGGAAGGTTACTTGCTAGAGCAAGTCACCTCTTTCTGAGGCTTTGAACAGATGTAATGAACACTGACTTAACAGCTGGCTTCTAGTCTAAAAGCTCATAAATCTTTTCATACCCAATGTGGTTGTTACTAGTGGTATATGTGATGGTTGTACCTATTGGCTGGTTAATAGGGCAAATCTTGCAAATACTCGCTATGTTTGCCAGAGTGCTGCCATGCTGAACATGCAAGGCTGAACCAGAAATGTACTGAATTCCTTCATGTAGTATGTGTGATGTGAATTTTTTAGTCTTGTCTTTTCATGAGTCATTTCAAACGCATACACATAAGGGTAAGTTCCAAAACCAACCTACTGCTTATCTTAAAATATCCTTAAATAGTCACATTAGACATTATCCTGTGATCTTTCAAACTTGGATATCAACCCAGGATGTCTAAAGTATGGCAAAACTAGATAAGCTGACTAGTAGTGTGGGTACACATTCAGGAGTTTAAACTTAATAATGTATGGCCTCTGTCTTATTCAGAAGATGCAGTTGTATCTTCTTCTGTAGCTTTTGAACACAATGATTTGGCTTTCTGGAGTTCAGCAGCTTTGCTGACTGCCTAGCTTAGATGATCTCTTATAACAGTGTTTACAGAAGTCAAATATTTGCACAACAGTAATTATTGAAGAGAGGACTAGGAGCTCTAGTTCTGAAATCCAACACCTATAACAATAATTAAAACTGAGTGGTTGGGTGAAAGGCATGTAATATGCTAAGAATCTACAGTTAGGACTGAGTGCCTGCTACATGACATCAAAACCTTGGTTGTTGAATACTGTAACTCATTAGACATGTGGGCAGGACCTTATAATGAAATTAGAGGGTCTTCTCCAGTCTTTCTGACACTCATAATTCTAGACTTAATCGGTTTTCCATGCAATTAATCCTTAACAAATGTGTGATTTGTTGTAGCTTTGGGTTGTAAGGGGAGACTCAAAATTACAGAACTTCTGGTGTTATACCCCTCCTTCCCTGTGCATTTCTGTTCAGTTTTCTGTTTGTTCCTGGGCTGTTTTGGTATGGGAAGACATTAAGAGAGGAGACAGCCTGCTGTTTTTCTTTCTACTTCAGGACTACGCTGGCAAAGTCAGCTTGAGACCTTAGCTGGATCTTTAACACTGCTTGCCTCCTGCAGAAGTGAGGAGGTCACTTCAGTCTCTCTTTGTGGGAAAAGGGTTGGGACATTTGAGATCGTCTACCACTACTGAGCCCTGGAGAAAAGTTTTGCTTCCAACCAAGAACAAACAAAAAAACCAAAGGAAAAGAAAATATGTCTATTGACTTGAAGCCTGAGTGTTTTTTGAAATAGAAAAATAGGAGCTTGCACTGACATGAATCATCATCCATGTTCTGTTCCTTGTTTTTTCTTTAGCTGATAGTGGGTGGAGTTCTGAAGTATTTCAAGCTAAACTAACTTCAGAAGACACAAACTTGGGAGAGAGTTACCATCAGCCGGGGCCTCCATTGTCCTACTGCAGCTTTGAGGATGTTTCTGGCATTTCTTCATGTGGCTTTTTCACGCTGCCCTTGAGGCATTGTGCTTACCAATAGATCTTAGTTGTTGTTACTGCTATAATGAAAAGCATCATTGCTAAGCTGTGCCGCCTTCTCTCTTTCCATATCCCCTTGCTGTTCCCCGCAAGCTTATTATGTATCTGTACCACAGAAAGCTCGTACTGGGCCAGGATCTTGCTATGCTTATGCTGTTATTTTTATTCCCTCTTCTTGCCCTTGCAGTTTGAGGGTTCTTCTCTTACAAAGTTTCATTCTAAAATGAAAGCCACATTTCCCTCATAAAATACCAAATACAGTTGATCATACCTATAAGAGACACCGTGCTTGTTTGTGGAGCAGTGGGTAAACATAATTTGTGCTATGCAGACTTGCCGAACATTAATAAATTCCAATCACCCAAGTTGATGAAAGACACACATTATCTGTTGCTGGCAGGAATTATATTGCATCTAATTAGGCCCAACTTTAGAACATAGCATTTCATGAGCAAAGTTAATTACAATGTTCTTAGTCTTTGTTACAAGAAAGCCTAGTGGTGGGGAAAATCAGCAGTTGATGTTAATTTGTGTTCTCTTACTTAATGCTTAACTGTCTCAGTCTTTTAGTATGTAAGCTTGCCAGACCTGCCATGCACTGCAGTTGCTGGGGAGAACATAATTTCAGCTGATGAGAATGACAGGGAGAGAGTCTTACTTCCAGTAGCGGAAAGCAGTGTGGTTAACTCTGTAGTGTTCATGCAGTTCTCAGTCTTCAGTGACTCAATAGAGAGAGTGTTTTTAAGGGAGTTAATCAATTAATTTTTTTGTATGCAGGATGATGGGGTGGAGTTGCTGTGGTTGGTGTTAAAAGTACCAAACACATTCCTGTTGTGATCTCCCTTACCTTCCTCTTTGATCCCCCGATTTAAACCTCCTTTCCTAGTAAAAGGTCTACCTGATTTATGTTGTAAATATGACTACATATTCTGTAAAAGCTGTAAGAAAATAAAGTGACCCTTTTAAGAAACATCATACAAGCATTTTGCAATGTTTCTTGAGATTGGGCAGAGTCAATCTTAGATTTAGATTTCACAAGGTCCTTTGTGAGCAGCAGAACTAGTGAAGCCTGGCCTCCCTGCATGGTTGTTTTGTACTCCTTCTCCACCTCATCACAGTATCTGTGGTTTTCCTACTCTGGCCTTCAGTGTCTCCCCTTCCTGTTCTTTTCTGACATAAGTGTAGAGGCAACTCTCTCCCGTGTCCCCCATGTGCCTGCCGGGCATCAGGCAGTGTCTGCTGGGGCTGTTCCAAGTTGCTAAAGCAGGTAGTGCAGTTAGCTGTTTGGCATTTCAGAGATCAAACAAAACAGCTAAGCTCATGCTGCAGCCTTTGGTGGAAGAACTGTATTATTCTTGTGGACATAATAGCTGTTTTTCATGAAACTTGCATGAGCTTATTTATCTTGGAGACTGCTTCCTAGCTTTCAGTAATCTTGGAGTAGGTGTACTGGTATAGAATGATTGCATAAACCTCATGGTGGGGGAGGAGGGGGGGAAGGAACTGACACCAAATTAAAAGCTATTTCAAAAGAAATAATTCTGGAACGAGAACAGGACCCTCAAACCTGTATTGCTGAGTTTGCTAAAATTAGCCTTACCAAGGGCTGTAGATTTCTGAGACACTTGGTTGCAAATACTAGTAGTGCAAACAGAAAGCTACCAGCTGGGACCAGTTTTTAAAGCTGACAATTTATATTCAAGAATAGGGATGTGGTTTCTGCCTATGCTAAATAAACTTGTTAGGAGATCCGATTCCACTCGGTAAAATAGATGCAACTCTAAAAGTAGTGTTGCATTGAACTTGTTTAATAAAGCTACTTATCATGGCTATTCTGGATACTATTTTGGCAAGCATCTGGCTACACTTGCAATTTGAGAATAATCAAGGGTAGATTGTTTTCTCTAGTGCTTTGTGCAATGGCACTTTCAACCATGACTGGGGCCCTGAAATGTTAGGATAATTTGAACTCTGACGTGCATCTAACTGCACAGTTTCTTGTAAAATAAATAGATCTCAACATTTTGCTACATTGCAATATTATTTTTTTTCCTGCCTGACATCGTGCATGTTATGTTGATGGGCGTAACCTCTGCCCAAAAGGGTACAGTCATGTTCTGTCACTGTCATTGTTTTGAGAACTTAAACAGTACATCTTGCATCCCGTTTCTTGCTACTTTTACACTGTTGAAGCAGACAAGAAGTGAAAGAGTTAGAATAGGGTATTTTGTCATTATCATAATCCTGCTTCATTGTATGATGTACATTTTCCTGCTTTACCCTTCAGAGATGGAGATTATTGACTCTTACATCTAGAGATGCAAGTGTCTCACATATGCATCAATCTGGGCGGCTTTCAGGAATGCTCTCTGTCCGGTGTCTACTCTGACCAGGTTGCTGCCTCCTCCAACCTGTCGGAGCAGCACAGGTTCTAGGGGAAAAATGTATTGAGGTGCCTTGTCTCGGGAGGCTTCGCCTGAAAACAGGCAGTGATTAGGTAAGCTTACATGCAAAACATGCATGTTCTGAATGGGAGATATGTATAGCATTCTTGCTGGGTTCCTCAAGAGCTTTTCACATGAGCCTGTTACCTGAACAAGATGCTGTAATCTAGTGAACAGTCAAGATGTGCTACTCTATCAGACTGATTCCTGCATCTTGGACAAATACAAGTGAGGGATGGACAAATTCTGCAACATGGATTCTTTGTGGTCTTGTTTCCCTTCCCTTAGCTTCCCATCCATCTTCCGAGAAGCCCAGCAAGCAAGATGCTCCACTACAGGATATTGATATTGTACAGATGTAGTGACTTTCATAATCTTTCTCTCTTAAGAACACACATGAATCTAAGTGCAAAAAAGGATTGTTTAGAGTAGACAATCCAAAACAGTTGTGGGACTAGGTGCAAAGAGATTTTGCCCTCTTCTGTGGGGAGGTGTTGGAACTTGTAGCACAATGCATCAAACCACAGTCTGCATAGCTTTGAGGAATAGAATGCATAGTTGTGATACCATCTCATTTGAGCTGTACTGTTTCTACTTGTGGTGTTTCAATAGTGCAGTTGTTTTGTGAGCCTGGGATGCCATCTGGAATGATATAGGGCACGTGATTGCCCATTCAGTCATCTGTGGCAGTGCAAAGGCTGGAGCAGGAAAGTATGTTCTAAAGCAAATGTTGAAAACTTGCATTCAGCGGTAAAAACAGGACTTTGCAATGCTGCCATTTGTAAAACACAAGCAGTCAGTGACCTCTTCATTAGTATACTTAAATGCCTGATGCAGGGCACTACAAAGACCTTACTGCACAGACTTCTTTTTCCTTCATTACTGAAAAGCTGAGTTGGGTTTGCAAGAAAAAGCTCTGGTTCCCATTTTCATCTGAAATATGAACTCTGCTTTACATTCCTGACCCGTAACAGAGCTATTCCAAAAACATGCTTTTTCTCCACCAAAGCAGCATGTGTTGAATTATAATGGCCCATCCTGCAATGCAGACATTTCAATTTTCAACAGGCATGAACTTCTGCAAGGGGGTAAAAGTTCGGGGGGAGGGGGAGGCTAACTCAGAAAATATGAACAGAATTATGCTCCATGCCCAACCCTCTGTTCTTTAGAGCATTCTCACTAAAAGAAATTAAAACCAGAAAGAATTTTAAAATGATTTTTATCTTGAGAAGAACTTGATGCCTGTTTGAGGTTTTGGAATGTAAGTCATGAATTAAAAGCCATCTTATGTTTGTGTACAACTTCACAGTATTTAGATGGTGAGGGAAAAATACACGTTTGTCTGAGGGCTAAAAATAGGTCTGTAATTATGTATAATAGGCAAAGATAAATGGCTGTCTTGCTTAGCCTTGGCATTTTGGTCTAGAGGAAGGGGAGCCTTCTGCAATCAGTGCTTTCCATTGAAAACGCTGAAATTCTTCACGCCTTGTAAAGCATGTTGTCTGCAAGTTGTGTGCATGTTGTTGAGCTGGTTAATTTCGGCTCCTGCTGTATCTGTTGCTCCCTACTCATCTGGCTCCGTTCCAAGCAGAAGCTGAGCTGTTTGCCTAATGGGATATGAAGTTCTGGCTGGTGCAGTCTAGTTGCAGCTTTCTGTAGCTCAGAGATTGAGCAGCCTAAGAGGTAGCTGCTGTAGTAACAAAGGTACAAATTGTGCTGTACTTCTGAAGAAGCTTCAGGGTCAAGAGGTTGAGGGGGAAGTTGGGTGTGAGTAGCTGAAGAGCTTAAATTGTGGTGATGGATTGACTATTGTAGAGTGCTAGAAACCTCTACTTGACTTTCCCGAAGAAGAGGAGCATCCATTTTCTGCAAAAGCATATCCACCTTGATATACATGTTACCGGAATAATGCTATGTGTTATTAGAGCAGTAGAGATGGCATGTATCACTTCTTGTACATCCTCAGGCAGTCTTATGAAGCAGGAGGGTGTTATGTATACTAACGTAATAAGGAACACATCTCTGTTGAAAGGGTCCAGAATTCCTGTTTGACAATGCTGTGTACAGAATTAAAATGAGGCAGTGGAGCTGTCTGTTTTCCTAGAGCCTGATTTATGCAAGAGTTCAGTTCTGACAGAATGTGGTGGTAAAGATTCCTTTGCTTTTTAAAAAAAAAAAAAAGTGCAAATACCTCATGTTTTGATTTGTGAGTAGGTAGGCTGCACAGATGCAGTAAGAAAAGGCAGAAACTTAAATTTGGATCAGTGTTTGTGTCTGTTCAGCAGAAATGCTGAAATAGGAGGAAATTGTAAAATCAATGCAGTGAATTCTAAACAAATGATGCTTTCCGTGTCCTGACCAGCCTGTAGCTTCTGTTGACTTTGTTACTGGCTTATTGATCATCCCAGAGATGTACAGGGATGCATGTACCTTAATACTGGGTGAAATTTGTGCTCAGTCTCTCCCTGTGGCAGTTTCAAAATGCATATGTGGAAGTGTGTGCTTTTTCTTTTTTCTTTTTAACTGAGTGGTTATAAATTTTCCCTTTCTCCTACCTGTGTTCATAGAGTGACTGTGAAGTGAACGTTTTGAAAAAAGTTAGTCTTTTTACCTTTTTGAGGACTACCTGTGGCTGACCTAGGTGTATGGAATACAGGTAAATACAGATAATACAGCTAAGTCTAGCTGATTGTGGAACAGGTCACCATGATAACATGCTCCATCCTCCCACGTAAACAGTTAGGGAAACTGGAATGCTTTAACCATGCAAATCAGATATAATTGTACTCTTTGAATGGATTCTTTGCCTTTTTTTTCGGCTGTTGATGCAAGAAATACTCTTTTATGCTGTCTTCAGAAACAGAACAAAAGTATTCTTGAATACAGTGCATCATCATAGATGTGTTAAGCTCCTTTTTCATAGCTCTTTCCAGTTCTCATGTGACTGTGTTTATTGCAGGGCTCCACAGTGCATTTCCCAGATACAACTGATTTCAGGCTCGGTTTAGAAGGAGCAATTTCAAGAAGAGTCTGCTGTTCTATTCTTTTAAAAATAAACATGAGTATTTGTTCCAGCATGTGTCCCTAAATACCAACTCTCTCTCTCTGTCCCAGAGATTGTATTAAACCAATGAAATAATTGGTATATTTTCTACATTTCATGGGGAGAAAGCCTACTGAGATGAATGTTTTCAGTGATACATACTTGTTATGTGTTATCTGTACAATCCCTAACAAAAACAAACAAACAAACAAAAGCCTTTGTGTGTAGCAGGCTCCTATCACACCATGATGTTAATACTCCCATATATACTAGGATCTGGAGACAATTATTTTCTCCTTTATCTTTATGTTGAAATTCTAGCTATGCTGGGAGGGTAGTTTTAAATACTAACTACTTCGGTGGTTGTTTTCTTTTGTGTCCTTGTGTTCTGCTCAAACACATAGAAATTGGCTGACTGTATCCAACAGAGATACACATTTTGGGAAAATACATCTTGTGAGTTCTGCCAGAGCTGTCTGGGAGTGGTCTCCAAGGTAACCAGGCTTTTCCTGGCATAACTCAATACCTCTGTCTAAAGTAAGTGCTGGTAGTGGCTGCCTTGGTGCAGTAGCAAGAAACATAATTTTTTATTAGATACAAGTAATTAGCTTTCTGCTTATGGACCAGTGTCTTATTTAGAGATCATCCATGTGAGGCAGGCTCTGTCACCTCTCTGAAAGGGTTCAGAGTTCAGTCCCAAGCTCCCAGGGTCGGAAGAGACCACGTGTTGAAGCACGCTCAACTTCTGAGGTTGAGAAGAAATATTTCTGTGCTCTTCTCCCCAGTGATTTCTCCTTCAGCCAACTAAAACACAGTATTGACTTGCTCTGGTGGGAGGTGAATAGGCAGCCAGTGAAATAGATAATGAAACCTGAAGTCTTACATGCTCTTCATGCTCTTTTTTTTTTTTTTTTTGTCAGACTAAATAAATACTTCTTAAACATAATCGTCATGGCTTAAAAATAATTAAAATGTTGCACTACAACACCTAATTTTTCTAGGTCTACTGACATGCATGGATTTTTTTTTATTGCCCTTTTATTGTGTGGTGCAGTCTCATGCAAACAACATATGGATCATAAACAGCACAGTATGTTATTTTGGACTTTACATTGAAATTCTGTCGTTTCTGTTTGCAGAATATGACGTCTCTTAAAATAGCAGTGGCATGACTGGTCATAGTGGTTGAGGTAACTCAGAGCACATATAGTGTGTCAGGATGTATGGAGTGTGTTGATAAAGCTCAGTTAGTCTGGCTGTCATCCACTTTCCACTTCAGTTTTCCTGTTTGACATTAAATGTTTGGAAAACTTTTTCATAGGCATAGAAATAAAAGAATGACGCATTCTAAAATAAAACAAAGCTAAGGAAGTGGCTAGCTACCCATGAAGCTCAATATTAATCTAAAACTTCTAATTTATTTCTAAATAATGTAATATTCTCAAAATGTTTTTCATTTGCCAAAATGTTTGTGGCCTTCATTAAAAAAAAACACAACCAAAAAAACGCCACCCCACACCCCGAAAAGCCTACACCAAAACAAAACCCCAAAACAAAACTGAATTGGAGTGGTGGAATTCTCCTTCCCCTCATTTATACCTGATGTTGATTCTTTGTCTTAATTTCCAGTGTGAAAAGCTAGTGAATAAAAGCCTCCTAGCTCTTTTTAACATTCCATGGAGGCTGCAGGTAACTTTCCAGCAAACCTGAAACTTTGGCCCGGTGTTTGACGTCTTGTGACATCGACAGCATTTGCGCTAAAAGGAAGTGGCATTGGAGATGGCCAGCCTGTAGTGAGCATAACAGCCCAGTTTTACAAAGGGGAGCATAGTAAAACCAGTTCAGTGGCTGGGCAGGCGTTCAGCAAGCAGCCTGAGGCAATGTGTTGTGTCAGGGACTGAGTACAAAGCCTTGGACAGCTGCAGCACAGAGGTTTAATTTATAGTGACATTGCAGAGTGCGTGCCAAAACTTTGCTCACTCCTCAGGAAACACTTTCCAATGCATAATTGCTCATCCTTGTAGAGTTCTTTGGAGATGCTGAAGAGCACTTTGGGTTTTTTTCTCAAGCAGATAGCGATGTTCTGTGGTGAGATTATGGAGGACTTGTCTGTTCACACTTCACTGTAATTTCTGTAGTCACTACAGTAATATTACTCCCATATTTTGCTAATAGCAGTATCTTCACTGTAACCTTTTCTGGAAAAGTAACAGGAGATTGATTTCACTTTCTTATCTTTGTCAGTCTCTTCCCATTCAAACAGCGTACCAGGCCAAAATCTTTAAAATTTGGTTTTTCAGAAGTAATTGCGTGGCTGTTCTGAAGTACTATGTGGAGTTTTCCAAATAGAAGTCCTTGATTTTTTTTTTTTTTAGTGCAGTCAAGTTTTTTAGAAGGATGAAACAAAACTGATATGTTGTAATTGATACTTCAATAGTTTAAAAAAAAAAAAATTTTTTTGCTAGCATGCAGGCCAAGCTCTTGAGAGCTTCCTTTCCAAATCCATATTTAGGTACATAAACAAGATGTTTAACTTTCAAAATGGCTGGTTCAACAAATCATTCAATATTTCTATAGTGGGATGTGCATGACATAAAATATACTTAATGTAAGAGATGATAGTCCACTGAAGTTGTATCCTTTCATAGTAAAGATGTGTCCTCAGCCTCTGTCAGAATTACTGTTTTATCCATCCTTAGTTTTTTATTCAAACCCTGAATTAAAGTATGGCTGTAGCTTGTCCTCGGTTTAGACTGCAACCGTTGACTCAAGTTGTCATTAAAAACTCTTGCCAGAAGATTATAGGAATCAGTGGCTGGGGTTTGAGAAGACCATACAATCAAAAGTATTGCAGCTTTCTGCCTGAGTGGTTAAGGCAGCATAGCTGAATCTGGTGCCTTTAAACCTTTTTTTTTTTTTTCCCTGCAGTCGTCTAAAAAATGTTGGGCTAGTGATATAGAGCTGGCCTGTTGATTTCAAGATTACTGCCTGGCTTTTCTTAATTGTCTTTGGATACTTGAGAAGGAGCTAAGAGATTGCTAGGGACCTATAGCATACAGGTTGCTTCAACACAGGGGTTCCTTTCTTAGGAATATGCTTGTTGGGGAGGTGAAGCACGGATGAGCGGTAGCAATGCTGGTGTTTTTCTTTCTACTTTCCATCTCACTACTGAAGAAAAGCAGTGTCATCATGTGTGGTTAGCTGCTTCTTTAGGGCAGTGCTTCTAGCGTGACCTGGTCCTGGTGCCTATCAGGCTGTACGAACACCAGTATGTCATTGATTTTTGTTCTGCAGAGCAGGAGAGGGAATAGGAGCTGTGGTGCAAAAAGCAACAGGGCTGAACAGATTTCTATTAAGAACAGAACAGCAATTACTGGTTCCGATTGAAGGTCCCTAGTCTTTTGTTTCCAGTAGTGCCTGTCAGTGCACATCTAGGGAAGAGCAAGCACTGAGCAAGTGGGTATGACACTTTCCATAATACTTTCCTAGCTGCTGACTCTTTTCAGCTCAAGCAGTTTCCTGAACATAGAAATTCATTCCTTGTGGTTTGAATGAATCTCTCTTCCAAATCTGCAGTAAATCTTTCTACCTAATATATGATCAGTCCCTCCTTGAACCCATGTAAACTTACTGCATCTGCAACATCCTTTGAAAGGAGTTCCACAAGTCTACTATTGACTTTCTTTTGCTTGGTTTTGACCTGGTTCCACTGTCATGTGATGGTCCCTCGCTGTGCTGGAAAAGACACTTGAACAGTTGATCCCCATCTGCCTTCCCCATATTACTGGTTTTTGTTGACTTTGTATCCACCTTAACTTGCCTCTCTTGAGGCCAAGGCACCCTAGCCTATTCGTTCTTCATACAGATGCTGTTTTGGTTCATCTTTGCACTTCTGAAACTTTTCCAGCTCTAATGCCGTTTTAGAGAAAGAGACTAGTACTGCACATTGGTGAACAGTTTGAATGTACAGTCGGTGTACAGTCCATAGTTATTCTGGTTTCTTGTTTATGCCTTACCTGATGATTCCTAACACTTTGATTTTGTAGGGATTGGAGTGGGAGTCGGGCAACATGCATGCTTTTCCTGGCTCACTTGTGTAGTCACTTGGCTTCTTGGTTTCTGCTGCTTCTCTAAACTTCCATGATGTGGTTAAATGTGCATACTCTTATGGAAAAGGATACTCAGTGTAAGCTCTTCTAGTGGCTGCCAGGGCCCTGTCACTGTTGCGGAGCATGGTGTTACTACATAGGGGGGAATTGTAACATGGTGGTTTTAGAAGGCTTTGGAGTAATTATCTCAGTCAGTCCCCAATAATTTTCCCTTGCTAGTTTTGTCACTATGAGAAATTAAACTATTGTTGCTTGTCGTTTTTCCTTACTTTTCTTGCTGGAATCTGTCTATTTTTCTGGTAGCCTGACTTGAGTTGTGGGTGGATTTAAACTACCTGCAATAAGAAGTGGAGTTTTGTTGTAGCACTGTTAGATATTACATGCTTAGTTAAGGCATCTGTGTATACCTTCTTAAATGGTGCCCTGAATAGAATGAGGACCAGAGTGATAACAATGTACTGAATGGATGCCATTAATTCTAAGTGATTATGTGAAATACTTGAATAACTGAGGTATTGATGACTTCTGTTGTCCATATTTGGGTAATTAATGAATTGAAGAGTATTTTACCTGTTACAGTTGATGGCTCTGATTTCCTTCTCAGCAGTTTTTTTTATTCAACCTTTACATAATGCAGAAAATAATATTCTTTGCCACTTAGTGTATATGTATTCTTAGTTGATGTGTATTCTTTTCTCTTCCCTAGATATTTTTAAAAGGGAAGCTTCTTTTGATTTGCAAATAGTCCTTTAAACTCTTTTTTTCTAGCATTTTCATGTTAATTAAGTGTGAAGTAGTAATAAACCATGGATTGCTTTCAAAGTTTATAAAGGCAAACTTTTTTAAAGCTGGATTGCTGCAGAAAGGTGCAACAAGTAGTTCATTATACCTATTTAGCTGAGCAGTGTTTGTAACAATAATGGTTGATGCATTAATGTAGATTTTAAGAGCATTACCCATTTCTTTTCCAAGAGAAGGCTTAAGAATATTTGTCTTGGAGACTTCTAAAAAAACCATGCTTATTTGTGTAATACCTTTGTAAAATAGCTAGCCAGATGGATCCAGGGAATGCTTGTGAATGTCACATATGTCTAACGCCTTTCCTTCTCCTGGGACCAAACTACATTACATCATATTTTATGATTACAAGACAGAATTTTAGTGGAACTTGGCCATATGGTTGAGTCATCTGTTCTCTTCAGTTTTGGAAGGATTATACTAGCATCTTCAAAAGACTTAAATTTATTGGCTTTTTTAACCCATAAAATTTGGAAACTTTCTGCTGTCTCGGAAATGAAAACTACCCCATTTTCAGCTTATTTATACAATCCTTTGCAGTTATTAACTGAATCTGTTAAAGATGCTGTTACAGGGTGCAAAAAAGATGCTTGTATGTTATTTTGGGTTTCCTATCTCATGAGATGGAAGGGAACCCTAAAGATATGTGACGTGGATTCCTAAAAGAAACCAAAAAACCAACAAAACACATTCTTTGCATTTTTGTCATGACTCACAAAGCTCTTAGGTGTTATTTCTTCTTCCTTGAAGACTTAAAACCTGTTACAAATCCTTGCTCTCCCTCTCTTATTCCACCCTTTCACATAAATTATTGACAAGCATGTTTTGAAAAGGATGAGAGTTACCTCGCTGCTGACTGGCCATTTGCTCCTGGGAACAGTCTGAATTCAGCAGTTATTCATTCATAGTTGTTGCATTAGATGCACTCCACATAATCCAGCATAGCCTTGGTGTGCAGTCTCAATCTTTGAAATGTATATAAACAGAATGTGATGGAGAGTGTGACTAGGGATATTTGTCAGGTTGCTCTACTTGTAAGCATCAAAGGGCTAGGGTGGCTTTAGGGAGACATTTTGTAAGATTTATATTATTAGTAGGCATTTCTCTCATGTCAGCCCTCCGTGGACCCTGACAACGAGGTTATGGCTGTAAGAGGGATGTTTTTGATGATGAGAAAGAGGCTGGTAGCACAGCAGGCCCACTTACTTTACATGGGATTGTGTGTTCTGTCTCCAAAGAGACTCTGGGCATTGTACTGCCCTTCAGGATTTTATGCTTTGTGCATCTTTTCGTTGTAGATTTTTAATTCACAGTGGCTTTGTACTGGGAAGGTGAAAGTCTTTAGGTTGTTGAGCTGCTGAGCTCTCTTATTATAGAAAATGTGCATGGATCTTGTGAACAAATCAGAGTGTAAGCTAGGCAACCCAAAGCAGGGTTTCTTGATGTAGTAGCAACAGTAGTCCTCACAGAGGGGGATCAAGACTGCAACAGACAAACCATTGGCAGCACTTACCTCTGATAAGAGAAGAGTAACTTGATGATTGTGGCATGCAAATATAATCTAGCCTAGAAGTAATTAATAGGAGCCAAGTGAATCTTTAATTTAAAAAAAAGTCTCTTTGTGACTTCTGTCATCTTGTGTCAATAATCCTAGCATGTTTGGTGAGGTGCAGGGTATCCAAATCAGCAAAAGCACTGTAGCGATAGCACTTAGCGCTCTAGTAAATCACACATGGATAAGAATACTCAGGTGAGAATGGGAAGGTTATTTATGTGTAGATTGGTCCATTAATACTGAGCTGGGGTGGTTGCGCCAGGCAGCGGATAGCTCAATCATTGTTCAAACAGGCAAGAGTTAGACCCTAGCACTAGCTTGGGGCAGCCGACACTGAGTTTCCGCAGGGTGCCTGGAGGATGGTGTGCCAGCTGTGGCCCTGATCAGATGGAAGGTGAGGCCATCCATGCCTGCTGAACAGAAAATCTGCGTAAGGGCTGTGCACGTTATTATTCATCCCTGTAGAGAAACGGAGCTCCATCTGCAGATGAGGCCTAAGGGAAGGAGCCAGGGTGAGTGCCTGCTTGCTCTTTCTCTCCTTTTACTTAAGGCCTGCCATGTGTGGGCAGTTGATGGTCTGCATATAGAGTCTGACGCATAAAAGACTTGTCTGATTCTCAAGTGCATGTGATGTGGAGGATAAACAACGTGGGAAGATGTGGTGGTGTGAAATCTCACATGCTCTTCTCTGGCCGCTGAAGTGGATTTTATTTTCATGCAAAACAATTGCTTACTTTCCCAATTTCTCAAGTGCAACTGGGAATGTGTCTTAGGTATAACTTTCCTATGACTCTTGGATTATCCTTCATTGCACCCATGGAAATAAAAGCAGCTAAGCTTAGCTTGCTGCTTTAATATTTGATTTTGGAGACTGACAAATATTAGATCTAGAAGTCAATCCATGGCACAAACATCTATCAGTGGCTTCATGAAGATCAGACAGATAGCGAAACTTTTTGCCTTCTTTTGTAGTCATGAAGTACTTTTGGAGGTTGGGTAGAGCCCTTGAAGACTCCAAACAAAATAATTCCTTGGAATAGGGATTTGTCTCTATGTATGCACTGTGTTTTGTTTGGCTTTGTCATGGGTTTCAGAATAGAAGGCTATAACTCTGTAACAGTGGATATGCCCTTTACAAGAATGACAAATTCAACTATAAATAGACTGTTTTTCTACTCTGAATAGTTTTGAGATTTTAATACATATTTTGTTACGAATTTTGAAATTGTATTGCTTCCTACAATGGCATTCTAGTAGATATAAAAAATAATGTGAAGTGGTTTTAAAAACAACCATCTAAGATGTTTTCTGGTGCTTGTGGAGAATATTAAGACAGTGGAGCTTTGTCAAGTAATCTACTTTAGTTTTGCTAGTAGAGAAAAAAAAAGGAAACAGCTTTCATTGTGAGCTGTGATATCATGTAGACATTTGTAATATAAAAATAAGGTGCCATGGTGGCTGGTACCTTATGAATACATCTTACAGCAGTAGTAATACTGATCAATTAATGTAATTCTGGACTGTGTGCAATTCTGCTTGGTGTTGAATTTTTTTTCTTGTCTGCAGACTTCATAATTAGCCTGTCTGTCTGTGTTCCCCTTTGCAGAATAATGGGGAGGAAAAAAGGGCAGCAGCTCTAAACTTAATGAAAACCAGCTTACTGTGCAGAAGTGGCAAGATAAGCAATGTTTGGAGAGGTTTAGCAGTAGACAGGAGGAAAGATGGAACCATGGGTCTAAAGTGCCAGTCCTAGTAAGTGAGGTTATGTTGCAGGTGAGTGAGTTCCAGCACGATGGATGTCCATTTGCCCATCTGGAAGCAAGAAGATCCATCAAGTACCCGTGTTCTTCCACTAAATTTACTAGTCAACAGAAACTGGAGGGTGTTACTAAAAATCTAGGTAGACGTAGTCAGCTCAGATACTCATACCAAGAAATAAGTGGTGCTGAATTTAAAAACAATCCACTAAGGAAGTGGTTTGTGTATGGCATTGAATGTTGAAAGCTAACAGGCTGTTCCTGTCACTGTCTCTAACTAGAGAGTTCAGATGTATGCCCTGGTCATTAGACACACTGGTCTTCACAGACCATTGTGTCCAACACGGTATTGAGGAATGCAAGATAGTCAACACAATAGCTGAATAAACAAACTTTGCTTGCATAGTTGGCATTGTCTCTGTATCTTACAGCCTGCTTCCCACTGAAATATACTTACCAGATAAAAGGTGAGAGTAGATTGTCCAGCCAATTTCACTTTAAATCTCATGATTCTCTTTTTCCCAACTGACTGTGAAGCAGTTGTGCAGCAGAAATCCTGAAAACTTGAAAGACCTTATGTGAGTTGCTATTTGACCTTGATACATAGCTAAAATCTGTTCATTTGGTAGTTCTTCAGTCTTAAAACGTTGTTAGAAAGCAGTCTTTTCCATGTATCTCATGCTGATGGTGTTTCTTGTTTATATATTTTTAAGTGTAAGGTGTCATAGTTTAACCCCAGCCAGCAACTAAGCACCACACAGCTGCTTGCTCACTCCCCCCACGGTAGGATAGAGGAGAGAATTGGAAGAGTAAAAGTGAGAAAACTCATGGCTTGAGATAAAAACAGTTTAATAGGTAAAGCAAAAGCCACGCACGCAAGCAAAGCAAAACAAGGAGTTGATTCACTGCTTCCCATCGGCAGGCAGGTGTTCAGCCATCTCCAGGAAAGCAGGGCTCCATCAGGCATAATGGTTACTTGGGAACGCAAAACACCATAACTCCGAACATTCCCCCGTTCCTTCTTCTTCCCCCAGCTTTATATGCTGAGCATGACATCATATGGTATGGAATACTCCTTTGGTCAGCTGGGGTCAGCTGTCCCGGCTGTGTCTCCTCCCAGCTTCTTGTGCACCCCCAGCCTCCTCGCTGGTGGGGTGGGGTGAGGAGCAGAAAAGGCCTTGACTCTGTGTAAGCACTGCTCAGCAGTAACCAGAACGTCCCTGTATTATCAGCACTGTTTCCAGCAGAAATCAAAAACATAGCCCCATACTAGCTACTATGAAGAAAATTAACTCTATCCTAGCCAAAACCAGCACAAAGCAAAACCTGAGGATTCTTGGTAGTCCTTTGATAACCATTTGAGAAGTGTGGGGTTTTTTTTTAAGTCTGTGTTTTGACACCCCATGGATTTTTTGAAGGAAGGAGCTGCCATGTGTCGAGCAGTAAACAGTAGTCCATTAGATGTATTTTAGTTTTAGTAACATTTACTGAGTAATTTCAAGATAAGAAGAATAGTCATCTGAGTTCATCGTAGCTCAAATCTTTAGAACGATGAGAAAAGGCAGAACAATGGGAGATGGTCAGTTCAAACAGGACTGATTTAGCTTTTTTATTTTTAAAAAGTCCCTTGTGTTTTTTCCTGTGTTAAGATAAACAGTGTTTCATTTATACAAATACACGCAATTAATTCTTGGGTTTACTTTTTTCTGTCTTACTGAGAATGATCGGTTGCACGTGGTGTGGTTTCTGCTACATTCTTTGCTATCTGAAAGTAAAGATAAATCTCCAGTTGCTGTATTGGTGATGTGTGAGGTGATAAAATGGGCAGTAGCTGGACTTACTGCCAATGCTCTGGCTGTATGTTACTAATGATTTAAATGCAGTTTTTCGTATTTTGTTCTAATGCCTCGCATGTTGTGAGCTTTTTGCTCATCACTTTTCCTTTATCTCCACTGGAATGAAATTGGTTACGTGAAAACATCAGTAATTGCTTAAAAGAAAATAGAAGGCCTGGTGTACCTAGATGTGATGTTAACAGGAATTCCCACTGTTCCTCAAATGCAAAGATTGATTTCTTTTATCTTGTTAGAAGGCTTAAAAGTAGTATCTGAAGGAAAAACACATTGTGGCCCTTACTAGGAAGTGAAATGAGCAGCATGTGTGAGCTGTGTGCCTCCCCACCCACACAGAACTCCACCACATGCTTCTAAGCTCACTAGATGTGGGCCAACTGTATTCCTCGGTCTGGGTGGACTGTGTCACACTCTCTTGGCCTCCCTTGCAGACTTCTGGGCTCAGCCTCTTCACTTTCTTACTCTTACAGAAATGAAATCTTACAGTTGAGTTAGGAAGAGGCCACTTATCTATGCTTTATTAACTGTGCAGATTCCCTGTGCTGACCTTATGGCTACTTGCATTTAAAGCCTGACTGAAATTGTGGAACCAAACACAGGTTTGTTTAAAAAACAAAAAAACAAAAAAACAAAAAAACCCCAAAAACCACCACAACCAAAAAACCCCCAAACAAAAAAACCAAAAACCAAACCCACAAAAAACCAAACAGCAAAACAAGAAACTTACTAACAAGAAACACAGATATCTCAGCAAAACAGCAAACTCTTAAATGCATTTATTTTCATTTCCCTCTTGAGTGTTCTTGGAGCACAGCTCACAGCCTGCTGCAAATTCCAGTCATTATTTAAGCAAAGACCACACTAAGGTTTTTCTACAACTTTCCCCACACACCCAAACTTGCAGTCTCAGATGACCGTTTCAGTCAGGTCATCTTTCCCCTTCTCTGCTGGTGAAAGACTCTTTCATTTCACAGCCTGTAGTCCCCTTTTGCCAGGAAAGTTTCCAGGCAGCCTCACTGGTTGATAGAAGCGCCCTGCTGAGTGACTTGCTGTTCAGTTGCATTATTCTGGGGCTCAGCATGAAAAAAATGGTTTGCTTGGATAATAATCACTTCTTTATCTACAGAAGTTACTCAATGAATGGGTAATTATCAAGGTTTACTGACAATCTACCATTATTTTTTTGTTACCATTCCTTGTTCATTCACTCCAACTGCTTCCTGCGTTCCCCATGGTGCTTTTTATCTCCGGTTCAAATGGAATTCATGGTCTGACACAAATACAGTCTCCAGTGTCAAACAGACCTCATGCACTTAGCGTGGACAGTTACCCCAACTAGGCACAGTAGCTCAAGAAGCAAGAGAAGGACAATGGATTAACACTTCTGGTTGTAAAATGTTCACAGGTTACTTGCACTGCTGCTGCTGTTTCCACCTTTAAAGAAATGCATGTGTAAGCTCTGTGAGCTGAAAATGTTTTGTCGTCTTTTGTAAATATAACTAATATTATTAGCCGTCAGTCATCTAAAATAGGGAACATGGATGGCCAAGCAAAGCTGGAAAAAACTGTTTCTGTTGTAGCAATTAGTGACATTTAGATAATATCACGATGAATTACTTCGAAAGCCATTGTCACGCTTTGCTTTTTTGACAACTTAATTAGAGGTCAAGACCTTACTTGTGGTGAAGTTAATGAACATAGCATCCTTTGGCATGGCCTTCAGGGTGCTGCTTCAGTGGAGTGTGGTGCAGCAGAGGTCAGCTTGCAATGCCACTGGTGCTATATGTGCACCATGGACAGACTTTGAAAGGTACAGGGAAGAGCTGGGAGCCACAGCAGTTGAAAGGGGCCTGGGAGGCAGCAGCTTCTGGCATCTGCTAGGCTCTGAATGTCCTAGGAGCTGCTGCCACAGACTTGGATAAGCTGTTGCTGATAAGCTCAATAACATCCTGCCCCTCTGCAAGGGAGATTTCCACTCCCATCACACAAGTTTGCTACTGGCAAATACAATCTCTAAATTGGGGATGGAGGGCAGGGAAAGGTGTAGGTTGCTTACCCACATACCACTGACTCCTATGTTAAAACGTTTTCAGATAAGCCATTCTTTAGAGAAAAGCCATCGTCTGTTGTTTTAACTTTGAGAGATGTTTTGTCTAGTGAATGCATTCCCTACAATAGGATTGTTCTTGTTTTTAAGACTCTCTTGGGAAGTCCAGCACATGTGGACTTCGTGGATGACCTTGTGACGCAGTGGTGTTCAGTGTCTTTGCCATGTGATTGTTTGTGACGCCAGTCTTTAAGTATTCCTTTCCTTTTCAGACAGTGAGTTGCTGAGTTTGAAATTATCAGGAATTTCAATTTGCTACTCAGCTTCCCTGCAGTTCTGATTTCAGTGGAGATAACATAACTCTGTCTCCAGTAAGTTTGCAACAATGCAAGGTCACTTAAATCATCTCCTGTAGGCTGCATGCCAAAGATAAAGAAACAAAGTTGTTGTCCAGTTAATGTTTGCTCAGGTCTTTACATATGAAAAACACTGTGTGCAAGTGCTAAGTAGAACTGTCACCTCTTGTTATATGTTGTTATTTCTTGCATGACATTTACTGATAATCTCAAAGGCAACTGAGGCTTAATATCCTGATGTGGTGATGAAAAAAGAATGGGTACCTTTAAACATATTTTTTAATTCTTGAGCTTCTTTTCTGGAAAGGAAAATGTTCACTTTGTGACAGAGAAAACAATGTGTAAAATAGGTAGTACAAGCTTCAACTATAAAAAATAGACTTTGATATGAAGGTTTCTCTTTGGACTCAAAACAATCTGTCAACTTGTCAACACACTGTGTGTGAACCCAGTGATGAAGGATTTTTACTGGGCAGTTTCAGTCCCAAGAGTATGGTAGCTACTTTATTAGTACCTTGCAACCATAGAATTATCTCTAGGTTTGCAGAGGAAATAACCTGTGCATAGAGGAAGCTTAGAGGGGACACAGGGTTGACAACTGTCAGTACAATTACTGTCAGTAACTGCTGCCAAAGTGTGTGTCTGTGCCTGATGGAGCTGCAGTTTTTGAGAGTTCACCCTGTCTTGATGGTGATCATTGAAGATGTTGTGAACACTCTGCATTTGGCTTGAGTATCGTGCCCTTTTTAATCACTAATCATAAACAGATGGTGTAAATCGAGTCAATCGGTTCTCTCCTGCCCTCTGCCTCACTCCATTAACCTTGACCAGCCAGTACCCTGTGCTGGAGTGGCTTTCCATCCTAAGCATGGCTGGCTCTTTCCTGCCAACTTCTTTCTCAGGTTCCTAAATGTTTAAATATGGAAAACACTTAACTGTTACCAGAGAGATGCTTCTGAGTGAGGCCATACAGCACAGTTTCCTATCTGAAAAATGAAAATTAAGACTAAAGAGCATGCTTGAGAGGGATGTTAAATTTCAGTCAGAAATTTCAGCCCAGCTGTGCTAAGCCACCTGATGTTTGGATTTTGGCTTACCATCCTTTCAACTATCACTGTGTTGTATTTGTGTTTCCTTGCTTCAGCATGGCAGGTGATTGTTGCAGTTAAGGTTTATTAGGGATGATGGATTATCTGATCCCCTGCGTAATTATACTACTGTTAATAGGAAAAGATGACTATTTTTAGGCATGACTGAAAGTTTCTTGTTTTATCCAAAAACTTGCACTTCTTGAGCTTTGATCAGTTTTACTTTGTCTCTTCATATGTAATGCCTGTTATCGCTACCTAAACTGAACAGTATGCAAATGTAAAAAAAAACCCAAACACACACCCCCACACCGCCACCCCCCCCCCCCAAAAATCCAAAAACCAAACCAACTCCCCACCCCCCTACCACCCAAAGAAGTACTGAGTGGAGTACTGGTTCTGTTACATGAAACTGCAATGTCTGTTTTGTCAGCTGAGTTTTGCATGTATTCACAAACCATTGTTATTGCAGACTGTTAATTGTTTGAAGGAAGGCTGTTGATAAATGTTTGGCATGTGGCCTACAGAAGCGGGGTACAGGGTGGGAGGGTGGAGATAAAGAAACTCCATGTGCAGTCTGTTCCAGGATCAGATTCTTCCAAATTCATTACACGTGTGTGTTTACATTTACACTGAGCTGCTCAAGTTTTTTTATTTGCATGCTGCGTGTTATAGCACCATGTGTCATGCTGTACTACTCAGTTGGCTAACTTGCATATTTGCAACAATCTTAACATAAAACAAACAAAAACCCAAAAACTTTGGCTTTATTGCTGATGAAAGGTACCTGCTTAGCTGCTTGCATCTGATGTTTTTGTTGCTCTGGTGCTATACTAGAGATTTTCCTGAAGATCCTACTGCTACTCTGTGTTAACTTTCAGTCTGATGTGTCCTACGTAGGTTTTCTGAGAATGTTATGTGTCTAGGCATCTCTGACAAAAGGAAACATTCATTTATACTACCTGAAAGAGCAGCAGTAACAGAACTGAAACTTCCCAAGGGCTATTTGGTGGATGGTGCCATGCTACTTGGATGAAATTTGGAAGTTGAGTCAGTGGGTATAGATAAAAGCAAGGGGAGGGTGCTGAGGAGCCTTGTGATAGAGAGGGCAGGATGTGGCGCTGGGGCAGCTGAAGAAGGGGAGCAGCTGAGCAGAAATGTTTAGGCAGCCTGGATAAGTGGAATGGGATGGTTTGTGGGGTTGCGGTGGAGGAAGCTTGATGCAGCGGGTTTAGAAGTTAAGGTGTCAAGTTATGCTGGCCACCTCAGTCCTTCCCGTACTCTTGGCAGATGAGAGCGTCCCTCATATGCATGTTTTCCAGGAGAAACAAATGCTGGGTGCTGCATGATAAATGGCAGTTCAAGGTGGCTTTTACACTGAACAGTATTAACCATAGCTGGGAGTACCCGTGTTTTGCATCATCCCAGCAGAAGTTACGTCCCAAGTCTTTGGTGAATACTTAATGATAAATGTGATTTGTGGGGTCAAAACCAGGCTAATATTACAAGAGATTCAGGAATTGTATGTAATGCAGTAGTCACTGCCTCTGTTCAGAGATCTGTATTTTCTGATCTGCTCTGGGCAGCAGTGGCTGTGCAATTTTTGATTACATGAGGCACTGTGAGAGCCCTACTGATTTAAATGCCTCCTATTTGCTTGCCAAGTCCTGGGTACGGTGTCTTTCTGGGTGTCATATGTATTCTCTTTCCTTCTAGATTTTTTTTCCATGAAGAGGATGGGTAGTAGGGCTACAATTCCCTATCGGAATGGATGTTTTTGAGAGTCCATTGCATGCCATTTATTTTATTAGCTGTACCTTTAACTTCTGGAAGGCATTGTACAACGCTGCTGTTTTGAACACAGTACAGAAGAAAAAAACAGTTCAATCCTATCAGAGGAATACTTGAGCAACAGTTGATGCCTGCATAGTTGTTTCTTCTGTGTGGACAGATTTATCCCTGATTTCATTTTGAAAATAAAATGAGGTCTGTAAATACCTTTATGTAACTTGCATTTTAGTTAAATGTGTATAATTTTGAGAGAGCTTGAATATAAAATTGACATTTCATCTACAATAATGGCATGTTTATTGATGCCCTAGAATGGAATCTTTATTGCTTTAATGAAAAGATGCATAACTTTTGTATGGGTAATACAGCATGATGGCTTTTAAGCATCTTATGTAGAACACAGCTATTTTAGTTTATAAATGAGCATAACTCTGCTGCACAATGATGAAGGGAAACTGCATGTATCCTTTTGTTTTCCAGGAGCAAAACCAAATTGCTGGTACAGTAGTGTTAAAGATGTTATAGCATCAGTAAGGAAATCTGAAAACATGCAATTGGAAGAACTAATGTAAGCGGATTACGTATGTGGTAGTCTCTAAAATTATTCATTCCTCTAACAACTCTTGAGTCATAGTGCTTAGAAGAAGAGACACTAATTAGATACAGAACTGAAAACAGGGGTCTAAAATGACTACCAAATACAGATCTTCCTATCCTAGCCTTCAGCCTCTACCGCTTTCCTCTAAGCAGGAAAAAGAATTCTCAGCTTTGTGTGAAAAATAAGGAAATGTACACTGATAGCCTTTCGTTGACACTGAGATGAATCTGATAGAACTGAGTGTTTTCAGGGTCCCTGTGAGAGACTGCATTACGTAACGGTTTGTCCAAGTTCGGTTCTGCTTAGTTCTTAAATATGAGGGAATCCGTTTAGCTGTACAGGTAAGTAGGAAGCAGTTTTTTAAATGAGGCATTGTTAAATCTTTCTTTAATTGTGTTTGTGTGTGTATTTTTTGTTATCAAAAAGGGCATGGTTGAAAACTACAGTAAAGTCTCTCTATTCTTCTAAGAGACTAATACCATATGTCATAAAATGTTTTACTGTTAGCATGAACATGGCATCATTCTGCAACATCAGAATCACTTTCAGAACACTCCAGGCTTCCCCTGGAAGTGTATATCTATATATATATATATAGATATAGATATATATATCTATATATCTCCTAGGTGCAGCTTCCACACTAGATAAATACTGAGGGGTAATTTGGGACCCAGCTGTGTTAGTTTCTCTTGGGTCTGGGATGTTAATGATAGTGTAATTATAGACAGGGATATAGTTACCACAGCAGCTTCTCAAAGGGGAAATTGACTCTTGATCTCAGTTCTTTCTTAATTTTGGGAGTTGGCATTAGTGTGCTTGCTTGCTTATACCAGAATACTGAATATTGGATTATATGGCAGTAATGTTTCAATTTAATAGCTGAATATTGAAGGAATACTCATGAAGCTGCTTCTTGAAGACATGGCTGTTTTTGTACTAAAAAGCTGAATGCTCTTCTGAAAGCTGTTCTGCCAAGGATTTTCAGCAGGCCTTAATCTTAACATTCTCCTGTAGCTTATTCTGTTTCATGTTTCAGAAGTAAACTGGTTATTTCAGGTCAAGAGAAAATCTTAAATTAGGTGTTGTATTTCTTTTTCAAAGTACAGGTTAGTATTGGGTTAGACGTGTGGGTGTGGGGTGTGTGTGTGTAGATTGTCATGTTGCCTGCCATCTCCTTCTTTCTTTTCCAAAATTTAAAACAAAAGTGTGGGAGTTAGGTGCTACCAATGCTTTACAGTCATCTGCGTGATTTGTGGGTAAGGGTGATTCATCAAATATCCTATATTTAAATATCTTATACAACTGAATAATAAAAAACACAGAAACAGGACAAACTCCAAAACAAAAGGCATAATATGCTGTCAAACAAACAGTGTTAACTTTAAAGGACTGTATTTACAAGTAAGATACTTTTTTTTTTTTTTAACATCTGCTTTTAATAATAGGCTCCCTTTAAAGCATGACATTCCCCAGATGAAGAGTACGCAACGAGTTTCATTTTAGGTGGAGCCTGCTGCTTGGCTGGCCACTCATTGTCATGGAGTCTAAATATTGCTAGGGGAAACAATTTTTTTTTGCTGATGTAATTAATGCTCTAGAATCTACAGAGGTTTATTCCAGTGCTATAAGAATAAAGAATATAACCTGCTTGATGTGCATTTACCTATCAGTCATACCACTGCCACAACAGACTGCAGTTGCTCTTTGTCTTCTGCATGCCACTTCCTTTGACAGAGCTGCCATTCATACTCTTGGTTCCAGATGGTGTTCTTTCAACTCCTGTCTCCTCTCCTGCTCAGACTGCACTCTCCCTAGTGTTTTTTTTAATTTGGTTTTAAAATAACTAGTAACCTGGAGCACTTTTTTTCCTGTTCTGGTTTTCAGGGTGTGCACAGCCTGTGGAGTTAGTTCATATCAGTGTGCACGTTGTACACTTTTCCTCACAAGTCCAGACAGAGAAACATCGAATTTTTTGTTCAACTGGGGGCAAAAGAGTCTGTGTAGAGCATCAGGACAAAGTGGTTTTTTTCAAGTTGATTATTTCTCAAGGAGTGTATTAATATGAATTTAGTCATTCCAAAAGTTGTGTAGAAATCGAGTGCTAATGAATAGGCAGTCATGCTGGAGATGAGCTGAGAGATGTCAAAGAGAAAGCCATAGTCTGTTGAAGATAACTCTCCTGAGTGTAGTATGGTGCTAACACGAATCCAAATGCAGCTTTTAATTGCACCAGATTGCTCTTCCTGAAGACTGAACCCTGTTGTCAATCCAGACTAGAAGGCATGGATGCACCTTTCACTCCTTTTCCAGTACTTGTTTTGCTGTGATCACATAGGATGCAGAAGATTAACTGTCCTCTGTTTTCTTAGTATCTTGCTGGATCCAGCTTGGAGGTCTGGTAGAGGAAATAGACCATGTCCTGAGAGTTCAGACTGGGAGGGAGAATCATCATGTTACGAAGTAATGTCCTTTCCCTGATTCAGCTGATGAGAAGGAGCGAAAAGACTTAGTGGATTAAGTTTGGGAAGATTTAAATGTAGGGTGGTCATCTTTTCTTTCAGCAGCACTAGGGATGTGCCATCTATCTGAGCGGTTGATTTGTTTGTTTTAAAGACAAACATGGAGGATAAAAGCTCAGTAAAGCTAGTTACAGTCTGCAAAGGGCAGTCTCTTAACCTGTTACTCTGTACAAAGTGTGAGCTGGGAAAAGCCTTAAATATGGAAAGCTTTGGCTGGCCTGTGTTGTTAGGGTGGGGTGTGAATCAGCTGAGGCACCTCATTGCTTATCCACAGGATACATGTGATGAAGGTCCGATGGGGCCAGTGCAGCTCCAAAATAGAAACCAGGACTAGACAAATGAAGGAGAACTTTTTAAAATACAGTAAGAACAAACAGATTTTTTTTCCTGCACTACTTTTCTACAGAGTTTCCATGTTAGAGGTCGTCTCCAGTGATTGCTTAGGCTTGAGCCATTAAGTCCTTGGGAACCTGTGCTGCACAGATTGCAAATTACTTTTATGCAGCTTTCTCTGTGCCATTTCTTTGGGTTGGGCCTTTGTTTCAGCTTTCAGTGGTGATAAATGTGTGCAGGATCATTCAGGAGAGCCTGGACACAGTGCTGGTACTAGTAATATTTCTCCCTTCTTTTATTCCAGACCAATGAGTGGAATAAGAATGATGATCGGCTGCTGCAGGCGGTGGAGAATGGCGATCCTGAGAAAGTGGCTTCATTGCTGGGTAAAAAGGGAGCCAGTGCCACCAAACAAGATAGCGAGGGCAAAACTGCGTAAGTCCAACTTAAACTTGTGATTTAAGCACAAGGGAGGGGAAAAAACAGACTTGGATGTGTATACCACTTACATGAATTAAGAACCAGAGACCATCCTGGAAACGGAGTTTTCTTTTTCGTCTGAAGCACAATACATTCTGGAAAGCTCCTTTCTGGTAGTCTGTATTTGTAATTCTACATTTAAAATGCCATTTCAGAATCACAAACCCACTGAGGTAACTTGAAGCTGGATTGCTGGGTAGATTGGGGCCATTTTAGGACAGGGTATTTTGGGACTCGGGAATTTCATGGCACACTGCAGATTGCACACTCCACAAGGCATTAATCTTTGGGGCTATTTTTTCCCATGGACGTTAGTTTAATGACATAGAAAGACAAATTTTCTTTCTAATGGGTTAGTTTGAACTGAAGCTATGGTGACTGAGTTTTAAAATCTTGCAGATGCTAATGATTCGTGCAACTGTTCCTTGTTTTGATTGAAGTTTGGCAACAAAGTTTTGTGTGAACGAGATTCCTTTTGCAGTCTCAATGTATTTCATATATAGCATTTTCTTCTTCTGTTCTTCCTCTTGTTCTCCTGTGAACATCCTGAATTGTGGAAGATAAAAGATTCCAGTAAGAAAATTACAGCCAAGAGATTGCTATCCTTAAACTTTCTTTCTTACAGCATAGAAAGACGATTAAATGGATGAATAAGAAATAGGCATCCCATGGCAGAACCAAAGCCTTCGTAAAATTCTGGATAGATGGAGAGAAAGGAGAACAGTTTCTAGTCTTGGGAGAGGCAGCACAAGGCAATTTATACCAAATAATAAGTTCTAATGAATTACCTCTAGGTTACGTTTATTGAGTCACGCTCTGCTTCTTGCTTGGTCTGTTTCTGTTTCCTACATCTGCTCTATTTCTGTTCTGCATCTGAGGAAACTGAATGATGGCAGTGACTCATAATGACCTGCAGCTTCTTACTGCAGAAGTCCACGTCCTCTAATTACTTCAAGTGGGCTTTCTCCACACTTTAAATATGTTTTTCATTTAAAAAAGTTGCATACACATGTTTTTCTTTTGAACATAATCAAAGCATGACTTCCATTGAATCTTCTGAATTACAGCTATGTTTAGCATCTCATGTTTTTACAGTCAACATAACTTCAGAGCTGGATTCTTAAGCTGCGCTGTATCCAGTGTAACACCTAGTTTGCAAGCTTCGTGTATAATTTGATACTATGAATTTTTCTAGGTAACCAACCAAGACTGAAATTATCAATGAGTATGGACAAGCCTCCTAGCTCTAAGAAATAGGATTGTTGTAACTGTAGGGATCTGGTGCAATGATTTCCAGCTTTACAGGGATACACTACAAAATTCCCCTTTTTTCCTATTTGCAACTACAAAGAAGTTGATGACCGTATATTTATATTAATGATGCTGTTACTAATAATGCAGATATAAGTACTTCTTTTAATTGCTTGGAACAAATGTGAATTAATGCTATGAAGATCTCTGCTTCTGCTTGTTCCGTATGCTCATTTAATTGTCATTTACTTTTTTATTTATTTCTCTGTAGTGGTTTAAAAGAAAGCTTCAGAGAGAACGAAGAAAAATAGTATTGCTGTGATAAGAAATACAGTGTGTCAACTCTCATTCTGTTTCCAATGCTTTGGGAAACTTAGCAGGCCTGCTCAGGTTATTTCTGTCTCAGTTTTGAAAGACAGAGACTGGCAGGTGTAGAAACAATGACATTGATATGGAGAGACATAGCTACCAAAGAGTATCGTGACCCAGAAATGTTCTCCAGTATGGCTTATTATTAATTAGCAGTGTCTTGTTGGCATTCTTCCCCCTTCAGAGTCTTTTTTTAGTGTGTGCAAAATGAAGTGCAGCCATCATTTCTGTATAGGTAGGCTTGTTTCTCCTATGTTTGCAGTGTGGTGCCAGGGCTTCATTCCTGCACAGTGGTTCTGGGTGCCTAACATAGCTGTTTTGCCCTATCTCAGAAGCTCTGCTTAGAGGCATAGACCCTGCTGCAGCCCACCACTGAGGTCTGTTAGTGTCCTGCAGAAGCATGGTACTAGTTTGTCAGCTACCTCATCTGTAACATGGGAGACTCTCATGCTGGGAAAGCACAATCTGGAGAGGTCTTTTTGGGACAACTGGCCACCATTGTGCTCATATTTCACTGGTTACATTTTAGAAAGTGGTCTGCAGTGCCATGTGGGAAGGGAACTCTTTGGATGAGTAGTCTATTGATCCCTGTGAGTATATATTGATGCATTTGTTTATATAATTAGGCTGAAGGTGACTAACCAGAAGAACATGATGGATTCAGTTATATAACAATGTGCATAATGTGGTTAGAGACTTTGGAACGTGCTTGAAAGCAAAAAAGGAGAAACAATTACATGTTGTAGTACAGGTTTGTTAGGTCTGTCATTGTTCCCTTAAGGTGTGACATGTTTCTTTTAGGATCTTTTTCATTCTTTTTGTTCATAACCTTACAAACAAAATTCTCAATACTGCCCAGGTCTTTATTTGAAGTTTAGTAACATAGTACATTATTTTAAACGGAAGGTGGAGAGGACTCTTAATTTTTCATGCTTAAAGGGGTACTTCTAAGTTTTTGTTTTATAATCAAATGGCTTCTTAATATAAAATGCTTGAACTGAGAGGAACAGAGACCAGAACCCAGGATTTTCTCTGTTTGTCTTGTTGAGTACTGTATGCATCATTCCACTGAGTGCTGCTATGAAGTGCTCCAGCTCTGGCTCAGTTTTGGACATAATCAGCTAAATTTCACCTGTGTCCTCTTTTGCCTCTGTCCTATAGGTCCTTTTCTTTGTGGCTTGCCCACATGCAGTAAAATAGAGGTGCTTAAATTAATGAGGTCTTGGTACCAGTAAATTTCTTAGAGGTAGTATTTACAGATTTTCATCAGGAGGTTTAACTCGCCAGCAGTACCTCTTAAAAAAAGTATGAAAAAAATATTGTCAGAGTAATGAAATGAGTTTTTTAAGACTTGCCTGACTTTCCACATCACCACCCTGCCTCTGACTCAGTCCTTTCTATAAACAATAAATCAATTTTAAGGCCATGGAGCAAATCCACCTTTGGCATAAGTTGACACAGCCCCATTGTTGCTCCCACTTACACAGCACAGACTATTGCCAAGCACACTTGTAGTAGAACCTATCTGGAAATCTGACTCTGCCATTGTAGTCTTATTCTGCCAGATAGGGTTTTTTTGTCCAGCTTCCTTAAACAACAAAACAGTGCGTTCCAGTTTGGAATTTGATCATTTAAATCCCACTTAAACTAACAAAAAAGGGTTTTCAAAGCCTTTTCAGGAGGGGATAGGATTCATTCATGTACTGCACTTTCCACAAGAGCAAGTGTTCGAATGGGCTGTTATTTAAAGAAGCTGCTGCTATTATTGAAGGGGACTGCAGGGGCAGAGGGGAGAATTTTGGAAAGGATTCACAATGTATAAATGGCAGCGCTTCCTTGTCCTGAAGTTATTTTGTCTGTGTGCCAGTCCATCACTGCCATGATTGCATGTTTCTGCAAGGTACTGAACTAGAATTAAATGCTTATGACTATTAAATGAAACAACAGGTCTCTAAATTTTTTTAACTGCAATTGAATCCGCTGTTGTTTAATAAAATGAGTCTGACAATGGTACAAAAAAGCTTTAGAAACCTCCACAAATTCACTCTTTAAGGACTCTTTCACAGAACTATTGTCAATAGCAGTTAGTAGAAATGATATATTTTCATTTGAACGAGAATGTTCATGCCTTGGAGGCTGAACTGAAAATAAATTTTGGAGCATATTCCAACTCCAAATCCTTTATATTTATCATGTACATAGTATTCATTTTTCTTTTCTCTCTTTCGGATCTTGTTGTATAAGGAGGTGGGGTGAGTGGCATGAAGGACATCACTGTTCAAAAAGTAAATCAGGTTTTAATTACCTTTGAGAGAGAGTCTTTTCTTGTATGTAATAATATTTATCTTAAAGAAAGCTATTGGAAGAATACAGACTTACTACAGTCGTTATACTGTTCTAGTTGAGAAAGAAAACCATAGAAAATGGTTTTGATGGCTGATCTTCAAAATTGGAGAAGTCAGGTGAGCATATGAAATGGAAGAAGAATTGTATTATCCTCCCTTTCTTGATTACAAATTGCTATAAATCCTCTAGGAGACCTTTGAAATTCGGGCAGTCTCTACATTATTTTCTTGTGGATGTGTTGGGGGTCCTCAGCCTAACACCATGCTCTAGAAGATGTTTCTTTTATACAGATTCTCTGTCATCTCTTAAAATTGCCTAAAGTAGACTCTACACTTAAGTAGAAAAGCATACTGTCTTTTGAAAATTGTTCCAGGGTGGGAGCTGCAGGAAAGGTCTAGTGGCTGAGGATTACCACCTCTCCCGGAATGGAGTTCATTGGTGTTCCAGTGACCTGATATAATCCCTAACAGAAAATATTCTTTAATTTACTTTTATCATGATATTTAATTTATGATGGTCCAGATGGTCACAATAATGTCTAGGTTTCAGAGCATAGACAAAATAAGGAAGACCACAGTGATGTCCACCTGTGTTTTATCTCTAGCCAACAGATGGCTGAAATCTTGTTCTTATTCCAAAATTTCTTGTAAAGTTTATTTCCATGGGAGATTTGGGTGTAAAAGCTTTTGTCTCTCCAAAACTTCCCTGAAGTTCTTTTCAGGTTCAAATCCTGATTGTTCCTTTTTGTTCCCCCTCTCCCCTGCAGCATTGTTATAAATATAATTCCATTAAGATGTTGCTATTAAGTTTCCTGAAAAATTGCTTTCTACTTTGGACTGACACTTAGAAATGTTAGTGAAACATCTGGGCATGGTTGGGCAAAGCCGTCCTCTGCCAGGATACTAAATTGGGCTAATTAACTTTCCGTTACATTCAATATGAGCCAGTTGTTAATGTATGGTGAGAGGAAATGCTCTATCTCCATAACAGAGGAGCAATACTTAACTTTGATTTTATAATTTGGCAATACATGAAAAAATCCATATTTCATACAAATATTACTGTATTGACAACCATGCAGGCTTTTAAATGAGATCGATGGAGTGGAATTCGTGCTAGTGGTTTGTTCCTGGCTCTTGACTGAAACTGTGTAGACCATTTCTGATGGTTTTGAGTACATGATCCCTCACTTAGACTTGGAGACGTCATGATGCAATTTTTAGTTCTTAGCTATACTGTTGACAGGACTTGAAATCAATAGCATTCAGGTTCTATCATACGCATTTTCGAAGCAATTTTTAATAAGACGTTTTAGTATTTTTATACCTTCATGTTATTAAAAAAAAGTGAAGAAGCCATCTTCTGAAGAGACAGAAATTTAATGCTTTTTAGTTTGATTTCAGTTACAAAGATCCTAAACTTAACTTCTGAAAAACTGAAGCTTTTTACTTTTTCTCTTTAGTGATTTCCTATATTGTAAAACAAACGTTCTACTTATTTAATGAACAAACTCCCTATTTCATATAAAGTTCTCTGAGCGTTGAGAAACATCCCAACGGGTTTTGCATCTTCCTGCAGATGGTAGCTAGAGTTCAAAGGGGAAACAATCAGTCTGTAATTTCTTCTAGGAGCCAGCTTGTGTCTTCTGTTTTATACTTGCTTTTTCACACAGGCTGATAGGATGGCTATTCTTAATAAACTATTGCATGTCATTATCTGTTAGTAGGGCTGTCATGTCAGAAGAAAGCAAGTCATCTTCTGAAGGGCCCCTGTACATATGTTCGGATAGCCTGTGAGCCGCCCATTCCACTCCTGCTCACGGGTAGGATCTGCCAAACCTGTAACGCAGCATCAGGCAGCCGCTGGAATTCCCTGTAAAGCAACTCCATTTGCCGAGTTGCCAAATACCCAGATTTTACCAGACCTGGCCAGGTTTCAAGAAGTTTGTTGGTTGCTTGGATCAGAGCATAGCCTAGATGGTTGGAAGTTTTTGTATGCCTGGCTTGAAATAGCTGCAGCTTGGCTCACGTGGAGGGAGAACCCAGCGCTCTGCTTCCGGGTGAGGAACGCTGTGGCTGCTCCTTGCACTCATCGGAGCTGGCAGGGGAGCACGAGGGAAGCGTGCCTCTCATAGGTCAGGTCAGAACCAGGCTCTCTAAGGCTGGAGGGGACACGGCTATGGCTCCAGTTGTTTTTCAGATTTATATCTACGTAATGGGCTGCAGTTGTTTTACATGTTTTTCAAAGACTTATGCAACCAAATGAGCTGTATGTGTAGATTTTAATTACACCAGCTGGCTGCTGCTGGCTTAAAAATGTACTCTAATCTAGGAAGGGAAAGGGAACAGACAGCCAAAACACAGCAATGTGCAAATGTTGGATTTATTTCATTTTTTTAGCTTCAAAATGAGGTCTCCAACAATAGACTATGCTGGTGGCTGCTTATTTATCACGTTTATGTATCACACTGCATTTTTTGCTACCTGCTTTACTGGTGCATGCTGTTAGGAAAGTACTAACTGGAAAATGTAGGAAAGCTCTGAAGTTGCCTTTTCCTGCACGTGTCTGTGTTCCCGTCTCTACTCCTCTTCAGAAATGTGGAATCTTAAAAGCTTTAGTAGTATAGTTATTCTGAAATGCAAAATAAAAATATATTGTCATAGTCATTTAAAGACTTTATAAAAACAAATGTGAAGAGGTCATCTTAACCAGTGGTCTCTGAGGAACGTGTTACTAGTCGATTAATTACTATAAGCACATACTATTGCACTTGGTTTGCAATTCCCCTATGAAGTAAGAGAAGTTCACTTTCTACAATTTAATAAAAAAATTCCAAATAGTTCTGTTGCTTCAAATCTGAAGAGGTCTGAAGTATTATAAGTGTAAAAGGCACAGAAACATCAAACACAGTACATAACCCTGAGCTATCCTTTGTCAACGTCCCTCATATCACATACGGATATCCATGCTCTTTGGTTCTTGGAGCACTATATGCAGTTCTTAAGCCTTGCTGGATTTTCGTGCAACAAAAATATTTTCTTTAGATTAACTTCTACTCAGCTGTTCTCAGCCTTTCCAGCCTTTTTGTGGCCTCTTGTTATGCTAACATGGTTTGGGATTTCCTTGCTCTAATTTCATGACTTTTCATATACTAAGGTGGTTATTAGCATTTGCCGGCCCATAGGCAGCAATACCAAGTGGGTTGTGTTGGAGGATGAAGGTCAAGGGAGACGCTAGTCATTGCTCTCATTGTTGGGCTTAATTTTAGCTTTGAACTCTATTCTGGCCTTGCAAGAAAGCACAGCAGATGGCTAGCTGGTTTTACCTAACTCAGGAAGGAAGTTATGTTGGTCTGGGCACATCCATGGCATCCTCAGGGATTTCACCCTATGCTAAAAGGATGTTTTGGCAGAAGGCATGTATATGGAGAAGCTAACTGTGCACCCCTTTGGGCTTTAGATGTGGGATGTGTTTTTAAAGAAACTATCAGAAGGAATCTTCCCTACTCCTCTGCCTTCCTCCATGCCTCTGAACTTGGCTTTGGAGGCACAGGCAACACTGCTCTCATTTCTAGGCATTTCAAGCTTTTTGAGACTTCATTGTTTGTTGTACTTTGTCTGTTATCCTACCCTACAACACCAAAAATAAAAGGAGTACTTCAAAACTTCAGACTTTCTGTCGACACCTAGGAGTGCCCTGAAGCTCACCCTTGGCAGAATCTCTGTAGCAATTTGCTGACGTTAGTTATTGAGGGACTTTAAAAATGGACACTGCAGGAAACTTCATATGATAAATCTAAATTGTGAGCACTTATGTTTACAATTAATGGTACATGGAAGAAAAGTCTATACGTTTCAGACTTGAAATGGGAGTTTGTGTTAATGTGGTAATAGAGTTTGCCAAAGAAAACTGTGTATGAAAATGGAACTGCTGGAACACAACCTGAGAATGAAAAATATAAAGCTTCTGGGGATCCCAGAAATCTCTCTGAAGAGCAGTTTGGGTGGATATTTTTGCTGAGTTTTAAGGCTAGAATCAGGAGTCTGTAGCTTGCCAGCTCCTGTGTTGCATGATGCAATTGCTTCTTTCCTATTAAGAAAACAGCCGTTCAGCAGGCTTGCCTTTTATTAATGTCCTGTACCTCGAGGTGTGTATGATTGAAACAAGACTTTTTATGCTATTGAGGCAAAGCTGGAAACTTTATATGAAAACTGCATTTGTTTTTTTTGGTTTTGGGGTTTTGGGGTTTTTTTTTTTGTTTGGTTTTTTTTTTTTTTTTTTTTTGAAAGCTGTTCCAGAATATATGCTAACGCAGAAGTGGCATGCAGGGGTTTTGCCAGAGGGTTTTGTGTGTATTGGGAGAGGGCAGATGCCATCTCATGTTTAAATAGAAGAAGATAGGAGAACACAGGCTGTGTGCGTTGCTTCATTTTGCAGTGGCTCGTGCTAAGGGGGAGAGAGGGAAAAAATCTCCCATAGCTCCTAGTAAATCCATACCTGCCTATGTCAACTTCTTAAAATCTTAATCTGCCTGCACTCCAGAAGATGTTAATAGCAACTCATTCATTGAATGTCTTAAAACTCAAAATACTTAATTTTCTCAGTTTGTAATGGTGCCAACTCTGGCTTGAAAACAAAATGTATTTCCTGTAACTATTTTTCCTAAGCTGATTTTTGCACTCTTGTGGCTGCATGCATGTGTGTGACAGGATCATGACATGGACTGCCAGCATTTAATGAAAAGCCACATTTATTACCTTTACTCTTAGGAGGAGATTAAATGGGTGCAGTGTGAAGCTATGGCTTTTATTTGTTTAAAAAAAAAATAATAAAACCCTTAAGAACTAGTAAGTATTGGTAGTGGTACCTGTAGATGTCTGATTTTCCTTTAAGGCAGTCTGATTTGCCAAACATCTGGATGGTTCCTCCATAATTAAATGACTGGCTGTTCCTAAGACCTATATCGTCTCAAATGAGTAACTGTCTCTTGATAATGCAGTCAGGGAAGGATAAAGATTCTGTGGCTTTCATGGGGAAACATTCAGGGTTTAATCTTAGTTTTTACATTTAAGGTGAAATTCTACGTCATGTTCCTTCCTTTGCACTGACAGAGTGCATGCACCTGTGACTGTGATATGAAACAGTGGAAGGCAGCTTTGGTTTTCAACTGGTTTTGTTCCCTGTATCAGCTTACCAGCCACACAGGTACCTACCTACATGTGCTGGTGCAAGGAAGAAGCAGAACCGGGCAGGCACTGCTCATAGAAGCATAATCCTTGCTGGAACAGACAGTTATAACTTTGAGAGCCCCATCTGGGTTGGCAGAGGAAGGCAGAAAACACCTCCAGTTTCAGGACCATTCTGGGACTTTCCCAGTCTTTAAATCTGAAGGACATAATTTTTCTATGAATTAGATTCAGGATGTTTTGTTTTTAAATTTTTGTTAAAATTTGTTTTGTTTAACAGGCTTACTTTCATCATCGTTTTTATGCTGATAAAATCTCAAACCATTCACAGAAAAGTAAACTGTATTCTTCTCTAATTACTGGTCATTGTGCTACATGCGAGAGGAGACCACACTGGACTTCCTCCTGAGTAACAGCAGGCACTTCCTTCACGCACAGAATATGCTGCTCTAGTGGTACTCGCAGCCCTTTCTCTTCCAGGTCAGGTCTCAGGCACTCTAGCACTCCTGCCACTCAGCCTGTGGTGGAAAACAATCAAAAGCCAGATATCATCTAATGTATTTGTTCTTGCTGTTGTTACTGAAGTGGGAATTGAGGCTTTGAGGGATTATAGACACTGTAAGCTAGGTGCTGCCTCTAAAATGTGTAAAAGCTCAAGTCAGTGCCAAAAATCAGCCAGGTTATCGGTGGGTCTCTTTCTGACTGAGATAGCTGGCGAATTGCTTGCCTGTCTGATCTGGTAGCAGCGAAGCTTGAATGTCTTCCATTTCTATATTTTTTTTTTTTAGTCAGCATTACAAAGACTCCAAGCAGCTCGGTATCTTTATGTTATCAATCTTGTTTGTTTGTGTGAAGTTATTGGTCGGTCAGGAAACTAAATCATCAAACTGCTGGCAGACAAGTCAGACTTTTTAAAAGTCAACAAAGAGTTGACATACATTAGAAAATGAAGAAGAATGATCTACCTTGGGGAGGGATGTTTTTACTCAAAATAAACCTTGACAATGAGTGTATGTGAGTTCATAGTGTATTTCAAACATTCTTGCACTTAAAATATTTTCAGAGCACTCAGATTAAAATGGCAGAGAACAGTAGTATTATACGCTTGCATATAAGTTTGACTTTGTTCCATGTTTGTCGTAATAGAAAATAGCAAATACAATATTCACTTAGCATCCATAATTTAACCATGTTCTTTATTTGCTTTGGATTTTGGTAAGTAATGTGTCAGACTACTTTGAGGCCCTGGAGAAAATCTGTGTTACAGAGAATGCTAATTCTGCCATGAAAAAAACTCTGGAGCATGACCTTGCCAAACAGAGATGGAGCCCCCTGATTGGGTGTAATTTTTCTGCTCTTTTTTTCCTGTTTTTCTTTTCACAGATGAAGATTTCCTAGTTAGAAGGTTACTGTCTTAAATTAAGACTTCATATTTATTTTTTCTTATTTTATCACGTTCCACTCTACTTTTGTGGCATTTGCCCTAGATATATGGACCACCCAGTTCTTTTAAGCCAGCTGTCAAAATAACATTCAGTAACAGGATTGTGCTCAGTTTTGCAGGATGTAGCTGTGCAAATGGTTAAGCAGAGAACCTGGATATGGCAGACCGATGTCTTATTGCTAACACCACCTTAGCAAGCTCAATTAGCTCCATTTTTATAAGTGTAACCTCTAAATGTGGATTAATTCTGGTCTACCTGTGGTGAAATGATTTGTAAATAAATGTTTTATGTGAGCCAAGTAGTAAAAATTACAGCCCTTTTCTGTTTGACTGACGTTTAAATAACTTCTGGAAACACTTGTTCTCGGCCTTTTAGCAAAGACCAGCTTTATCTGAACTCTTGTACTCTGTGTGTCAGACAGTGATTGAAGAAGTCTCCATTCCCTTGCTAGCTTGACTTTATAACCAAAATGTGGAAAAGGTCCTTTGCCCTGAATAAGGGATGGTTTTGTTTAGGACAGTTGTAAGTGCTTCACCGGTTGACATCCCCTATCTGTAAGAAATTTGCTGTTTAAAACTAATTCAGGGATGTCATACACAGCTGTCTACTCTGTTCAGTCACCAAGCATTCATAAAAAGCATCTCTCTATCAGTGCATTGGAAAATGTTATTTGAGTAACATTTCTGGTCAGGAAATTTGAGGTCCTGACAGGACTTCGAGGTGATAGTCTTGTAGCGGTTCTCCAGTTTACTCCGAATCTGATGAAATTTTGCTGTGTATTCGCTCTTACTCTCAAGGCCCGTTTACTCCAGCTGGGCTCTGTGTTCCTCCCAAAACCCATCATTTTTTACTTTATCTTGTTAAGGACTGAGTAGTTATGAGACCTGTACCTTCCCAGTAGGAAAAAGCAGTGTCAACCAACTGATCTTTATCAGCGGCTGCAGAGGTGGGTCTCAAATGCTGACGTGCTTCATTTCTGGATCCAATGAGAAAACCACTGGGAAGGGTAGCTGCTCCTCTGCTGCACTGAAAGGTCTGGAAACAATAATAAAAGACCATCTCACCCCTCAGGAAGAATAGAAATCTTTTACAGCAATAGAAGAAATCTATCTCAAGTCAGTTCAGGCTGGGGTATCAAGATGTGGCTCTAAGTAGTAGTTAACAGGCTTAACTATTGTGAAGGGAAAATTAACTATGTTGTAATGGGATTTTAGGCTGAATGAGAATCTAACCCTTAGTGTGGCCCTTGCTCCAAATCAAGCCTTACATGTTTGTTTTTGTTTGCCCAAGTCATTGCACAACCAGGAAGTGGGAGGAAGAGTTGTTTGCTTTCATATCAAGGGAAGTTTATTCATGAAAGATGCAAGTAAAATGCACCACTGCTTAAGGCTTCCACATGGTGAGAACTCCAGTGTTTGGAAACCTGCAGCTTTTGCCTCAAATATTTTAGGAAAGTTTATGTAGCTTGTAAAGAATTATTCTGTACTGAAACGAATGTCTACATTCTTTGTTTCAAGAACCTCCCTTGCTACACAGGAGCCCTCAGTATCTACTGCTGAAGTGTTTGTGGGTTTGGGGTTTTTTTGTTTGTTGTTTTTTTGTTTTTGTTTTTAAAAAGCGGGGGCTATTAACTTTAAAATCAGTTAGAATTACTCCTCAAGGGGAAGTTTTTGCCCAGCGCTCTGTAAATACTCTGACTTAAATATGACTGTAATAGGGTCATGCCGGTCTGGAGTCGTTCTCTCTCTCTTGAGGAGGGCTGATTTCCTGGTAAGCCAGTTCAGTTTACTAAACCAGCAGCTAATCACCATGTCCCCCATTCCCCTCCCAATTGCTTTTAAATTATTAAGAAGAAACATCTCACTACTGCGTTATGTGAGAGATGGTAGCAGTACAAGGACATAGGGAGGGGACGCACAGCAAGCAGTTGGGAAGGAGCTGTAGCAGCCCAGTGCTGTTTGGCTTTGGTCACCGTATAAGTGACTGGGAGTTAGACCTTATCATCCTTTCTTTTCACGGGACTGTCCATATAGCTTCTATATTTTTGCTCTCATTAGATCTTTACATCCTTCATACATGTTCTCTCATCCTTCACACCACCTGTACTGCTTACAGATGACGTTTCTTTCATCCCATCAATTTGGGAGAAGCAATATTTTTAATCAGGCCTTTCTTACTTGAAAATATTTTTGGCCATGTGAAACAAAACATCTGCGTGTGTGATGACTTGTTGAGAACTGCCATGGGAATTGTTTGCGCTGGTGGGACTGATGTATTCATAGGTGCGTAGTCTGAAAGGGGTTAAGTTTTTCTTCTCTCTTTGATACTTTCTTTGCAGTCTGATTTTACCTCAATAAAACTTCTTTTGCACTTGCGTATTCATGTTGCATTTGGCACCATCCTACACAGTCTGTCCATAAAACCTCAGTGTCCCAGATTTAGCCAAGTTGTTATTATTCAGGTATTTATTATTCTTATGAATATTGTCAAATGTAAGTGAGCCAAGTGCGTGCTTCACAGCCTTCCTGATATTTAAGTGACTTTGGTTTGTATTGTGTGTCTACACAAATGTATCTGAATGTGTTTTGGTATTTGCTGGTATGTTGCTCCGGCTAAATTAGAGGTGTTGGAATTTGTCAGTCTCCTTTTGTGTCCTTCCCCCAGCCATTTTCCCAGAGCCTGAGAAACCTCTTCTAAAGAAGAATGTTTACACAACTTTGCATTGGTCACAAAGGACGTGAAGTTTTGATTCTGAATGACTAGACAACAGCCAGCAGCAGTGCTTTTTATGCTCTTGGAAGTGTTAACTCTTTGGTTTGTTTATGGCAGTAGTAAGCATGAGGATGAGCACGCAGGATATTTTTATATTTGCAGAGAATGGTTCAAAGCTTAAGCGCTGCGTGTGTGCCATTTGCAATCAGCAGCAGCCAGTATGGAAGGACTCCTTGTAGGAAGTGAGGTAGTTGCTATACTTGATAGAGGACTCTGTTCAGGAGCTCTCCTGTTTTGATTAATTCTCCGCCCTTTGCCAGATCTTGTCCATGGGTCTGTTTCTCTGCTGAGTTTTCAAGAAGGCTGCAAAGAAGTCTACAGCTTAGAGAAACAGTGTTGGCAGTTCACATACTATGTGCCAGAAATACCCGTTTCATTCCTGCCTGTTATTCCCAGTTTCCCTGGTTAGCAGGCTGAACTTTCTGTGTTAGTTCTAACATTTAAAGGAAGCAGTTGCTCAAAATGTAGACTCTTAAATACAGTAGTTGGTGTGGCTACATGATTTGTGACATTCCCTTGGGTACATGATGTTAAAAGTGGACGTCTCCTTTAAAAGAGATTAGAAAACATCCCGGGAATAATGCCTGCTTCAGTTTGGGGCATGTTGAGGAAGGTCCCAACTTTTCACAGGCAATTTAATAGTAATTGGAAGTGTTTTGTCTTGAATTTGTTTTTCACATCACTCCCAGTGGAAAACAGCTCTGTATATGAAGCTGATATTGGTAGGACGCACAGGAAAGCAGTATGTCTGTCTGTACTGTGCCTGTATCTTGAGACTCGCCGATGTTGGCATGATATGCGTGAGGAGGATATAAACTTCTCTGTTTTCGGAATCTTTTCCTTCGTTTTTGCTTCCCAGCAAGATTATGTCAGCAGCATGTATATAGGACTGTTTCTGTGAATCTTGAGGTGCCAAGGGTGTCAAACATGAATGTTCAGCTGTAAAAAGGCTTGATTTCAGTATAGCTTCTTTGGTTTGTTCTGTAATTATATCTTTGGTAATTGATGCTGTTAAGTGCATCCTGCCATGGTGTGGTTGGTAACCTCTGCAATTTCCCGCTGTTCAAACAAGCAGGTGCTTGAGGTGAAAGCAAAACCAAAAGTTGAAAAAAATACATCTTTAGCAGAGTCTCACAAATATCCAGTAGTTTTGATTTCTCCAGGTGATGTTCACAAACACTAAGGGTTTTTTTCCCCCTCTACACAGAAGAAAGATGAGCTATGTAAAGGACAGTGCAGAAGCACAACTTGATTTAGTTTAATTTAGGAGCTGAATCACCTTTTAGAAGAACTGAATTTTGCCCACTGAAAGGGGGAAATCAGGATTGACTAGAATGACTAGAGCAAAGTCAGTCATTGTGAATGTTTTCTTCGTTAATTCCCCAAGCTCAGGCATTCTGTGGGGTTATGTTCCATTACTAGGGATGTTAGTTTAGAAATAGGGTGGGACTAGATGCACATAAAGTATATGGCATGGGTTAATGAGACAGCAGCCTGTGTAAAGTATGACTACAAAACCTTTTTGATGTGCCTTCTCACTTTCAGAGCTATTATCTTCTTGGGAGGCAGTGGAGGGATGCCAAAAGATCTAAGGACAGGGAGGGGAGAACTTGCCAGTACTTGGTTTGTGAATGAAAGAGAAAGGGGTTCTTAATAAAAAAAAAAGTGACATGTAAATGCTCTCTTCCAGTTTTCACCTGGCAGCCACAAAAGGACATGCAGAGTGCCTCAGGATCATGGTGACACATGGTGCAGATGTGACAGCCCAAGATGGTGCAGGTATGCCTCTGTGAACCTACACATGTAGCATAATACACTCAATTTGCCTATATAGTTCTTGATGTACAGAGTGCAACTACAGATTTGACAATACTGCTTTTCCCCACACACCGTGTAGGAAAAGCAGTTGTAACACTTGCAGGTTTAGGCATACTTGCGTTTTCTGCACATACAATTCAGATTCTAAAGCCCTTAAAACTTTTGCCCTACTACTATAAATGTCAGGATTTATAGTGGACTCCAGATGCAAAATAATTGCTCCATTTTTTTTTTTTATTTTTAAATTAAAAAAAACAAAACAACCCTCCCCCAACTCTTTTTGTCAACTTCATTTGAGGCTTTTTATAGGCTAAATCAAGATCTTAGGTGTTGCTTTTATGTATATCCAAGCTATTAACCCCATTAACTGTGCAGGAGTTGCAGTAAGACATTTCCTCAGGATTATGACATAGTGAAAAGAGCTGATACAGGCCAAAACAGGGCTGAGAGCTATTAAGTATGCTGTTTCAGCCCTCAAAAGTCCTATGCCTTAATTACTACTACACTAGGAGAATGATGGGAGCTGAATTTGAAACTGGCAAACTCTTCTTAATAGATTTCAGTTGACATATCTGTGGAATCTGTGCCCAGCATTTTCTTTGGCTAGCCAAGTCACCTGAATGAGCTGTCAGCATTCTGTCTCTCCACTAATGATTTGTAAACGTTGGGCTCACGGGTTCTGTTTCAGCCACTGACTGCAGCCTGAGGGAATTTCTGTCATACATGGAAATGATTTGCCTCTATAAGGAAGTGTCTGTGATACTGGAAGAAGCATTCAGATTATACATAATGATAAGAGAATATATGTACCTGATACAGACTATTATTCAGAATTCATACTTCATCTTGCCTCAGGATTTATTAGTTCTTTGGATAATAAGAGGTTGCCTGCTCTCACCTGAGAGTGTCGACCCAGTATTCATTAGGGAAAGCCTTGTCTGTAATAGTCACGTTATTTACGGTGAGATTCTACTGTCACAAGTGGCTCTGTCTGTATTGAGTACTAAATCTTGGCTCCTTCTTTTCTTAGTTATATGGATAATTTATTCTTTTGCTGTCTTGGCCTCTAATTTTTCAGATGCTCTGTAAGATGAAACTAGAGGAAAGACTGCAGTCTTTCATCATAAATCTATAGTCACTAAATCACTGTATTGCATAGCTAAATATGAGCTCACAAGATGCTAAATAAATTAACAGAAAAGGGAATCTATGAGATACAAACCAAAGTAGGGCTGTGTTCTGAGTCCTCTTTTACGTGCACTTCATGGATGATACAAATTTGTTACAGTGGTAGCTGGTGAATTTGGCTGGTTTTGCTCTTGGTGCTGGGTTCCTTTTTCATTGCCAAATGGAAGAAATCATGAAGACACTTGACAGACATCTCTCTGCAAGGGAGGCTGAGTAATATAGGAATTTTTTTTTTTAAGAAACAAAACATAACTGCGCAATCTTAGACTTACTTCTGCCAAGGTATAGTCTGACACAATGTTTGTGTCATTCCTTTATATGAAGTTAGACATTAAGATTATTCTGTTACCTGCCTGAACAACAGTCTGTTGTAAATAGATTCTGCTTGATGTAGGTTTTTATTTTATTTTCTCTATCCTTTCTTTTCATGTGTTGTGATAGGAACAAGATGGGTAATTTAAAATTTTGCCTTTGTCATGGAAGAGTTTATTCCTGCGCTTTGACACATTTTTAAATTAAGTATTCCTGTGAATACTTAATTAGCTTTGCTTTTATTCATTTAGGGCACAGCGCTTTACATCTTGCAGCAAAGAACAGCCACCCTGATTGCATTAAGAGGTTACTTCAGGTAAAGTAAAATTAAATTGATTTTGATTTTTGAAGTTTTCCTTTTGTTCCTCTAGATTGGTTCCACTAGATATTGACCCATTTGCTGCTAATAATCTGTATCACACTCCTATATTGTTGTCCTGTCTTCTTGCAAGCAAGAGAGGTGCTTGAGTTTAAAGACCTTTTAGGCACTGTAAACGAATGATAGAAAACAGTGTGGTATCTTCCCAGAGTGGTCCACAAATACAGTTTTCCATGTGCAGCTGATCTGACATAGCAGGGTTGGGTTTCAAGCAGGTTGTGGCTTCTGTCTAACTTCCTGTGTTTTGTCTATGTGGTTGGATGGCTTGGAAGTAGATGGGTTAAGAGGTATAGGGGAAAAAGTTTTTTCACTTCTGGGGGGGTTTTGATATTGTGCCACTGGAATGTTTTCTGTCTGTTGTTGACCATCAAAATGTCTGTCAAGTTTAAAGTCAAAGGGAGAAGAAACTAAAGTAGTTTAGATGCTAAAATATGGAAATACTCAAATAATCAGATGAGGTTAGAAAGGGAGTAGAAAGAATGGGGAAAAAAATAAAAAAACAAAAGTGAAGATGAAGAGAAGATTCTTGTGGTGTTGAGGCTGAAGATGTGCGTTAGTAAGCAAGGAGAGACGTTGTCCATCTCTGTTCCATTTGAGAAAGCCAGGTGAGTTTGGTGGAGGTGATCAGAGGAATGGGACAGATTTTTAGGAGTTTGGAGTTATCAGTAAGACTGTGGCTCAGACTACAGATGAAATAATGAATAATAACCCCGCTCAAGTGCAGTGGTACAGAAAGAGAATGGATCCCGTATCCCAACCTCTGAAATGCTTTTCCCTTGTTACCTCAGGGCTCTCCAATTGTCCTGTGACTGACCCCTGTCAATGTCTCTGACAATATTGAGTCCAATTTCACTGATTCCCACGTCCATACTCGTTGCAAGCTGACTCCCCTGTTCCTCCACACCTGGAAAGGGATCATCATTAACCACTGAGGCTCCCCTCTTCGGGATTTCATTGCGTCTACTGCTTCTAACATGAACCCATTTACAGCATAAACAGTGACATCAAGCTGTCAGTGATGGTATTGCATGCAGCAGCATGATCAACTCAGCAACTAGATGTATGTTTAATACCAAATATCTGCTGCCCATTCACTTACCAGCTACAACCACACAGTGCTTTTGTTGATATTCTGCTAATTTTATTACAATATGCAGATTTCTAAATATGATCATAAGTGCAAAACCATTGGTAATATTCTCCAATAATTCATCTCTTTGGATTTCTTTCTTGCTTCTGTGGACCAGGTTGGTGATATAAACTGCATGTGTGAGGAATGTCTAATCTTGACATGCTGGAGTTGAATTAAAACAGGCTAAATAATTATTTTACACAGGCAGAATCTTGAGGGTTTTGTTACAGAATGTGGTAATCTATGTGAACCTGTTTTCCTAGAAAATCGTAGAAGTGTTGGAGGCAGTGCTACATTTAAAAGTCAAAAGCTCTAATGTTTGTTTTTTTAGAAGCTCATTATTTCAGGGTCATATCTTCTGGTGTCCAAAGAAGCGTAATGAAGCTGGTGAAGGGTCTAGAGAACAAATCCTATGAGGAGTGGCTGAGGGAACTGGGGTTGTTTAGTCTGGAGAAAAGGAGGCTGAGGGGAGACCTTATTGCTCTCTACAACTACCTGAAAGGAGGTTGTAGCGAGGTGGGTGTCAGTCTCTTTTCCCAAGTAACAGGATGAGAGAAAATGGCCTCAAGTTGGACCAGGGGAGGTTTAGATTGGATATTAGGAAAAATTTCTTTGCTGAAAGTGTTATCAAGCATTGGAACAGGCTGCCCAGGGAAGTGGTTGAGTCACCATCCCTGGAGGTATTTAAAAGGCCTGTAGATGTGGCACTCAGGGACATGGTTTAGTGGTGGACTTGGCAGTGTTAGGTTTATGGTTGGACTTGATGATCTTGAAAGTCTTTTCCAACCGAAGTGATTCTATGATTCTCTTTCTTCACTGTAAACTAAAACTAAAATCTTCTGTACCAAAACAAGTCTTGATAAAGATTTGAAATTTAATTTTTTTTTTTTTAATTTATTACTTTGAAGTCTAGATTGATCAGTAGTAGCTGGTGGCTTATAATACCACAAAATATAACTGGATTGTTGATGCTTTAGTTTTTACAAATGCAAATGAATTTTGCAAATGCAAATTTATTGCCTTCGAGAGAAATAATGCAAGACTAATTGCCTTAGGATGTGGTTGCTTTAGCTCTTACTGTGATGTAAAAAAAATCGAAGGTTTTCTCAGGCAAGGGAGAGAGTTTCTTTCCTTTTTTACTTCCTGATTTAAATTGTTCCAAAACTATAACATTTTTTAGGGATGTCTCTCTCACCATGAATATTTCCTATGGCTTCAGTATGAGCTGGTACCAAGAAAGGAGAGACCATATTGGCAGAGAGGAAAGCTGTGTCTTTCTTCAGTATTCTTTTCTGGAGTAGTTCATAAAACGTTCCTCAAAGGTGTTCAGCACTCTGTCCTTAGCATCAAACATATGTTCTATGTTCTTGGTGTTTCTCTAATTGCTTTTTTCCCCCCTCCTTCTCCGTGTTGAACTGTGCAGAGTAAATGTCCAGCAGACAGCACTGACAATTCTGGGAAAACAGCTTTACATTATGCAGGTAACTCCTTTGTTGAAAGCTTGTACTATCTATTTTGTAGTGCTTGATATTCCTAGCTCTTCAGCCTGGTGGAGCTTTTTAGGTTCTGATTACATAAATCTAGTGACTCCACGTGATGGTTTACAAATTTCAGGTATTTTTTTAGATAAATACTGTGAATACTGAATTTCAGTTAATTACAGTTAAAAAGCTTAACTTGCACACTTGCAAGTGCAGAGCCACTGGAATACTTAAGATTAGGTTGATTTTGATTTCAGTCTTTAAAGATTGTATCTTCTCATACTAATTTGGACCATGAATATTGGTTGTATTTCTGCATACAACTTGCTGTTCATCCTTTTAGTCTTTCTCTCCTTCCTTCTTAAAACAGAGAAATACAGTTTAATTTGTTTTTCTTGGACTGTACTGTAATTCTGCAGTATTGCAAGTGGAAGTGCGGAACACAAATTTTGAAAATGGGGTTTAATGGACTTTCATGCTTGTCTTTTTTTTTTTTTTTTTTTTAGCTGCATGTGGTTGTCTTCAGGCAGTTCAACTTCTGTGTGAACACAAATGTCCAATTAACGTCAAAGATTTGGTACGTACCTCTTCTCCCATTGTGTGCTTCAGATACTTCAGACCTTTTACTACCCTTCACTCCAGCCAATCTCAGGTGCAGTTCAAAGCAATACAATGCTTATATTTCTTCTTGGATTTCTCTGGTGGAGGAAGTTCCTTTTGCAGCTTGCCATAGCAGAGGTGGGCAAGTACTTCACAAGCTAATACAGTAGTGGCAGGAAGTGCTGCTCATTAAATTGAGACATTGGTACAGGTAGCCAGAATCAATTCTGATATATTCAAAACATGATTAAAAGTCTTCCCGTTGACTCCAGTATGGAAAAGGCCTGTTATGTGGCCAAGTGCTGTGACATGCTCACAAAGCCCAACCAGAGTATGATAAGCCTGAGGGGAAGAAATATACTTGATGTAGTCTAAAGGCTCAGGGACATTACATTCACTATTATGAAATGTCTACAACCAACCAGGTCTATTTTTGGGAATGATGCAACTGCCTGATAGAAAACCCTCTGATGGTAAAGGGAGGAGACCTGACAGAAATGAGGCACAAAGGGAAAAAAAAAAAAGGCATAAAAATATTTAAACTTGTTTGTTCGTTTGTTTTTTACTTGGATCTATCTCCTCCTTATCTGGTCTTTCTAATAAAAAAAATCTGTCACAGAGGTTAGACCTAAAATTTCAGCAGATGCATTTTAAAGGCAGAAAAGGTTTGTTCAGTCTTAAGAGGAGAAGGCTGTAGGAGTATCTTAAAAATGTCCTCAGCTACATCATGGTTGATATAGGGAAGAGGGAGCCAGACTAACCTCAGAGGTGCATGACAAAATGATGACAAGCAATGGTCAGAATTTGGGCAGTGGACCTAATTGGGAAATTCCAGTTAGGTACTAGGAAAAAAATAATCTCACCATGAAGGTGGTCAAACACTGGAACTGGTATCCAGAGACGTCATGGTGTGTCTGCCTTCGGAGATGCTTAAAACTTGACTGGATGAGTCTCTGAGCAATGTACTGTAACTTGAAGTTTGCCTAGCTTTGGATTGAGAGCAAAGGGGGAGAAACCCCAGATGACTTCTAAAGGTGTCTTCCAACTAAGTTATTCTGTGGTTATATGAAATGTTGTATTTTTGCCTTGTACTTAGTTAAAATTACCATTTTTGTTGTGGAGCTACTTAAAGGTATTGTGTAGTTCCAAAATCATCATGTTATAGCATAAAGCAAACAGCAAAGGGAGTACAAACAGCAGAAAGCATTCCTACTCCTAATGCTTTGCATCCCCAGTGGTCAAGAAAGGAATTAAAGTAAACCCAGCTACATTTATGGTACACAAGAAAAATGTACTGATAGTGCCTCGTTTGTGCTATATAGAAGTAAAGGTCATAGCTGACCTTTAAATCTCAGAGTAATATTTGTAAGCGGATGAATTACTGTTCATAGTTTCTTTAAATGCATTCCTAGGATGGGAACATACCCCTGCTGCTTGCAGTACGAAATGGTCATATGGAAGTCTGCAAATACCTTCTGGATCATGGAGCAGACATCAACACCAGGGATAAAAGTGGAAGGTACAGCAGGTTAACATGTTAATTCTTCCCCAAGGCTGACTGTCAGATGAAGCTTTCTTCTCAAATCCTTCCCAAAATAGTTGTTGTTAGGTGAAATAATGCCTTCTGTACTAGACAGCATATCCTGATTGTTGAGAAGGCTTACAGAATTCTGCCTAAAGGGAAAGGTGAAACAGAAACTGTGCAACTATAAAACTAGATGTGCCTGTAAGATTCCCCTTGGGCTACCAGAGCAGTAAATCCCATTTTTAAATAATTCCTACAAGAATCTGATTGATAGCACTTACCCACACATCACTTTGTACATGTCCCAGTTTTAAATGCTGCTCTCTTCTTGGCATGAGTTAGTTTCTGCAGCTTAAATCTTAAAACTGTTACTTGGGAGCAACATCTGTGGAGGGTTCTTTTTTCTACCATAATGCAGGCACAGCAGCAAGAGAAAAATACAGTAAAACTATATGGTGGAGATGCTGTCTTCTTAAAAGGTGCCATTTAGAGATTTGTTGCATTAATAGATCAGAAAACTGTTTTTTGTAGTGAAAAATGCACTTGTTTTGATGACACTGATAAAGATCAAGAGTCTTTGAAAATTATGGACTGTTTTATAAACAGTTGGTTAAACTGTGAAGGTAAAGGAGGATGCTGAGAAGACTTTGCACTTACACCTGATAGCAATCTTGATTATTGTATGTGATACAATGCTCGTATTGTTCTTTGGCAGCACCTGGGACGATAAGACTGGGCCCTAACTTGTTTTTTATCAGTCCAAAGTTTATCAGCGCACTCTTTGTTTTCAGTTGTCTAAACAAAACCCCTTTGTTGTCTTGGTTGGTTTGAATGGCCTCATCGGTGCTTTGAACCTGAGGAGCTGCCCACTCTGGGACCTCTGCCTTTCCCTCACTGTCTTACTGTTTAATCAACAGACAGTGTTAAGAGTTTCTAGTTTAATTGGATGAAGGCATTTCTGTCATAGATAGGACAAACTTGCATTTTTGTATTTTCTTTTTTAAGAAAGTACTGTGTGTAGAAGCAAGAAAATGATATAACATGGAATATACCATTTTACTTCTTGCTTTCCTTCTGGTAGGAGAGTGACTTCTCTTGCATCTCATGTTCACAAAAGTGGTTAAGTTTTTACTGAAAAAGAAGAAGCCTTATTGGGAGAGGAAGGGGATAATCCTTGAAAGTGGCATCTCCAATTTCCTATCTTGTCCAAACTAAGTGAATTATTTTGGTAATATAAAACCATCCCTGTGACTCTGGAGGTGTTATCCAAGTTGCCACTCAGCACTACTTTTTAACACAGCACTGCAACAGCCATCACTTCTCCAGGGCTCACCTATTATGGGGAGTATGTTTAATTCATCAGTGAAACGATTGTCTTAACATCGAGCAAATATTATCACTGTAGTAACTTTTCAGTTTCATATCTGCACTGAGGACTATGTTTGCCAGTGAACCTGGCCAACCTATTAGGCATGTTTTTATGTTGAGAAGGTAGAATTATGCCCAAGCAGGAGAGCAATATTAGAGCATGCTTGAAAGGTGAGGTTTTCTGTGTGTTTGTAATTATTCTGTACATCTCTTATGACCCCTTCAAGTAATTGAGAAAAACAGATACAACCTGTTAGGAAAACACTCCTTCTGTATGCTACGCTTACTCTAGGATCTGGCACTGTCTAGCTGCCCTGTGTTGGAGAGGGATTGATTGTGCTCTAATGGACCTTTTTTTTTTTTTTTTTTTTTAAACTGGGAGTAGATCAGGATTTGAGGTCAAACCCATCTCTCAGTCTCACTGAAGAGCTTTGAGATTTGTCTTGCTTTTTCGTTGAAATCTGTTTGTCTTTTTTGTCTTAAAAGCAACATGTGAAGGAGAGCAGCAATGAAATAAATGCTTTCATATTGTACCACCACTTGCAGAGCTGTAATTGGAGTGTGGCAGTGAGATTTGATAGTCTGACTCTATCCTGCAGCCATTTCTATCTATGACTCTCCTCTTAGCCTCAGGAACCCATTTTTAGAAATGTTTGGAGACCTGTGCAAAACATGACGGGTCTTTGCAGAAGGTCCAGCTGGGGAGTATGGCGAAGAGGAGGAGGGGCAGGCAGGTGTTTGTAAGGAGAAACAACAGTTACATACATGTGTCAATGCAAATGTTGATAACATCTTGGACTTGACTGCACAATAACTGTCACATTTTTTTTCCTGAAAAATGAGCTGGTGCTTAAAGGGTATACTCTTGACACTTACTCTGTGTGTGTTTTGTTTGTTTTGTCCAGAACTGCTTTGATGATGGCTTGTGAAGCTGGTAGCCTTAACATGGTGGAAGCCTTCCTTAGGAAAGGTGCAGATGTCACTTTAGTAGACGTCTTTGGACAGGATGCCCTGCATTACTCCAAGCTCTCTGAGAATACAGGGATCCAGAATCTCCTATCATCGAAGTTGTCCCAGGATGTGGGTATGTAAGAGATGCTGATCTGTAGTTTGTCACTTCTTGAACTGGCTACATGTATGTTTAGCAATGAATAAATTTACTTCATAAGGTAGCCTGAAAAGTTTCAAAAGCCATCTTCAAGATGGTCTGGCTGAGGCTTCCCAAAAGCAGGAAAATGTGGTCTTTGCCATAGATGGTAATATTTAGCATGGGATAAAGCACTGAGCAGTGCAAAAAGAGGTGTTTTGGAGAAAGAAAAGGTAAGCTGATGTAGCAGCATCGTGAAGTCTTACATACAATTTGGCATAGATCCTTTTTTATTACGTGAAAAAGTTGAAGATGTAGCTCCTCAGTACAGGGGCTGGAGAAGGAACTAATGCAGGCAGAGTGTTTTATGATCAAACTAAGACAGATTTCTAAAGTAGGAAGCTAATGTGCAAGAATGGTGCAAGACAGTACTAGAATAAGAATTGTCACAATCCTTCAAATTTTATCTCAATATGAAATGCAAAAAGCAGCAGAGAAAGGATGTCGTTCAAATGGAATTTGGAAATTAAAGTATATTTCTCAAATGTCAGACAGGAATTCAAAAACCAAATTAAGTATTTACGGTGTGGGAAGTAGAACTGAGAGATGGATTAGGAATGGCAGATAACTCTTTCTTTGATAGCTGTTCTTAATTCCACTTCTTTTCTGCTTCACAGATACAAAGTCACCGACAAAAGCAAAGCAGGTATTTGTCCTTTTGGTTTTAAAAATACTCAGGCTATGGAGACTTGTAACTTAAGAAAAAACAGTAATTGACATGACTAGAAGCACTAGTAAATGTTGCTGTGAGATGCGCTGCCATTGACTGCTCTGTAGTGTGAAAGGTTTTTGTTGCGTGTTTAAGAAACGTGTTTCAGAAACATCGCTTTTAGACTTAGCTTCTCTCTGTAACAGCAGCCAGCAGCCTCAGTGAGAAAAGGAAGGGAGGTCGTGTGTGTATGTGCACGTGTGCCAGGAAGATAGGCCACTTTTCTCATGTGTAATGCAGGACCTTGGCTTTTGGACTCGCTATCTCTTTAAACTGTGGAGAAGATGATCTAGAAAAGTTCTGTTTCCAAAACATATAACTGAAGGTTATCCTTGTTTACATCTTCCTGGACACCCTGACCTGTGGGAATCCCAGCAGATTTAGGCCATTAAATTAGTTTCTTACATTTTTTATTTAGTATCATATCTTGGAGTGCAAGTAGACCTTGTAGACCTGCTGGTGGCTGGGAAGTGGACGAGGGTGCAATGCATTGGTTCATTCCTTCTCTGAGTGGAGAGGTGGGTTTTTCAGCAAGCTCAGGCAGAAGTTGGTGGAGAGGAAAGATGGTAGCCGTTAAGAATGGTATGACTGGACTATGTATGAATGGAAGTATTTAAGATCACTAGTGCTAAATCTATTGTCAGCTTCTGCTTTTTCACTAAATCTTGTTTGTTTTCACTGAAGCATGGATTACAAGGGGGCAGATTCTTATTGTCAGGCATGTTTAATATCTTTGTGTTAGTAGAGGTGTAGTCTTTACATAGAAAAAAAAATAAAGCACTGCATGAGCTGCTAAAGTTGATATTAATGTGGGATTTTTATTTATTTATCTTTTTTTTATAAAACAACTTGCTCGGACTTTACTAACCAAACTAACAAACCTACCTTTTCTGGCTGGTGAAACTTTCAGCATGATCAAGGCTCTAAATTAAGTTCAGAAAGAAGTGGAACTCCAAAAAAACGCAAAGCCCCACCTCCTCCTATCAGTCCTATTCAGGTAAAGAAAAGACCAATTTTGAGCTGCTTTTAGGGGGTGAAAAGCATTTTGAACATTATGTGAATGATGTGGGCTGGATTTGCTCTGTCACTGTTATTTTAGATGCCTGTCTTACCATCAGTGCTTTTCCTGACATTAGGATGACACCATGAAAGCACATGTTGGTTAAGTTAACGAAGCAAAATTGCTTGAAATACAGCACAGTCTAAGATACAACTGTACCAATTTTACTGTGCAATTGCTTCTTCCATCTAAAGTTGAATGTCTCCTGGTTTTGCCGACTTCTATAAGTAAATAATCATGTATATTTTAGTTATACATATATATGTACACATTATTATATGCATATATACATGTGAAAGTAAAATACTTAACTAGATTTATATAGTATCAAAACGCAGTTTAACAGTTAGGTTTAACGTTAAACTGGAATGTTGCCTGTATAACACCTACACTGCATATGTAATACTGACTCAGAAGAGCACTGAATAATTAGATCTGCTCTTTGAAACTAACCTAGAGTTGTGACTTGTGTTAGTGCAGGGAAAAGTACTCTCTAATGTATGTGTGTATTTATATATGGGCACATGTTAGAGAGGTAGTTATATGTACACATACGTATACATATCTATTTATATAAAATCTTTTACAGCTTAGTGATTTGTCCTCTCCCTACTCATCAACTTCAACTCCCATGACTGGAAAAGGACAGGCTTTCTTTGCTGATCAAGTGTGCAAGGTATTAGTTTTCTGTTCTTACGAAGCTTAGGGAAGGAAAGTATAGTGTCTTAATAATCTGTTTTGCTGACTGCAGAGTCTACTGTGAATTAATTAGCTGAGTTTTAGGAACAAAAAGGAATCCAAATCTATTTCAATGTGATTTATAAAGCAAGTGTGGATTACTTCAATGTTTACTGAATATGTAAATAGAATTAGTCATGAATTAGTATTTAGGAATATGGTTATGAAAGTAAGTATTAATGCTGTGAGGTAGTTATCGTTACCTAATACCAGCAAAGTGCATGGCATTGTGCAATGCAAAAAGTAGAGACCCTTTCACCAAAGACATCAGGGAAATGGTTGAGTGTGTTCTGTCTGATCTTTACCTTACAGTATTGAAGATTTTTTTTTTTTAATACATGACAATATATTGCTATTATTTATCACAGGGGATGCAGCATTCCAAACTATCTATGAGATAGTTGCCCATATTTCATTAGTATTTAATGAGAATTGGGCAATGGAACTTGAATGGCTTTAGCAGATTTTGAAATACTGGCCACACACTACAATTAAACAAGATCCCAGAAATAAAAGAAACCCACTTTGCCAGGCTTTATCCAGCAAAATGTATACTGTCTATACTTTTCTTTGGTGAACGGTCCAACTTTACATCTGCTTTCTGTGAAAGCGTTTTCTTTTGGTGTCTCAGCAGGAAGAATTCAACTCCTTGCATCGAGATAATAAAGACAGACTGAGCAACAGCACAACAGGTATACAATAACACTTAATCCTTATTGTCATATTTGGTTGGGTGTTATAAGTGGTGTGAAATGTTGAAATCTGGTCAGAAATCCTCTGTGCTTTTCCACTTAGAACGTGAGAGACAGTACGTGTTGGGAGTAATGTTTTGTAATTTCACTAGCAGCTCCCCACCAAAACCTCCTGCTTCTATTGGGTGATCTAACACGTTTTTGGGGAAAGAGTTTCTAGGAACAGTTTGCTTGCTCACTGCACTTAGTGGTCATGGGAACAAACTGTTTAATATGAAAGGTTAGAATAACTAGTTAGCATTTCAGCTTTTTGAAAGCTTTTGAATCTTTGTTTTTTCTCCAAAGGTGCTGATAGTTTATTGGATGTGAGTTCTGAAGCTGACCAGCAAGATCTACTTCTGTTGATGCAAGCAAAAATTGCTTCTTTGACATTGCACAATAAGGAGCTGCAGGACAAATTACAGGTGGCATTTTTTTGTCCTGTTCTAGTGCTCTCTTAATCTGCTAGCAGAACAAAGAGCTGCTTACCGTTTTAAAGAGGTGTACTGCGAAGATAATTTAACGAGCTTGTTGGTGGCAAGATCATGGAAACACCCTGCTCCAAAGGATTAAATCGGTGTTTTGATCTTCTCACTTTTCCCATAAATTACTGAATAGCTTTGTTTATTATGATAACCACATTCTAAAAGATGTTGTTAACACTTGTGTTAGCAGAATTTTAATTTGCATAGCTTTGATTATTAGCTTATGGAGATCAGCCCAGACTTTCAGAGGAGCTTGGCACTTACTGCCTTCTCTTGCTGTAGATGACTAAATGGGAGCAGCTGGGTTTTGAATTTTTCTAAAACTTTCTTCCATGGGGCTTTAATTGTCGGTCTCCGTAGGATGTGGCAAGATTTCCTTGCTTACTCTGTTCTGAAAAATATAGTCATGTACTTGTTTTTATTGTGCAATTGTTCGGGTTTCTTTTTGCACAGGAAAGAACACCTAAAGAAGTGGATTCAGCCATAGAATCTTATCATTCAACCCAAACAGAGTTTGAGCAAACAGCAGATAGACAAAATGAGTTCTTGGCTCAGGAGCTGAAGTCTACATTAAATGCCACCCAAATTCAAGAAAAGTTGACAAGTCCCAGTGAAGTAAAAACGAAGTACCTCCAGGAAGACTTAAAGGATGTGCAGAGGAAATCAGAGAGTTCTGAAGCCAAAAGAAAGCACATAGAATCTCAGGTCCAGTCTAGAGTCCCAGAAACAGAGCATTTAAATAGCACAGACATTTCAGAAAATGGTTCTGATCTTAACCTGAAGTTCCAAGAAACTCAAAACAGGTATGAGGAAGCTGTGAAGGAGGTTTTGAATGTACAAAGGCAAATGAAGCTGGGTCTTGTGTCCTCTGAAAGCGAAGAAACCAGTTGTGATCTGAGTAGGTTGAAGGTTACATGTGGAGAAGTTGAAATGCTGAAGCAAGAATTGAAGAGAGCGTTGGAGGAAAGTGAAAGACAAAAAGAGAAAGTGAGAGAGCTACAGAAAAAGTTTGAAGAAAGTGAGCAGTATGTGGCAAGCAAATTGTCTGTGGAAGAGTGTGAGGAAATGAAGAATTCTTATTGTTCAGTTATTGATAACATTAATCAAGAGAAAGCATTGTTGATTGAGAGGTACAAAGAAGGGCAAGAGGAAATCAAAAGGCTACAGGACAAGCTGACAAATCAGACACAGTTGGAATCTAGTGCTGAAGCTGGAGAAATGAAAGATGCGATGCACAGAATGATAGACGAGCTCAACAGACAACTTAGTGAATTGTCTGAGTTGTACAAAGAAGCACAAACAGAGCTTGAAGACTACAGGAAGAGAAAAACTCTAGATGATACAGCTTTGGACTACATTCCTAGAGATGAACATGAGAAACTGATGCAGGTAACAAATGCTTTGAAATACAAAGCAGAGAATGAGTTATCAGAAATGAAATCCCAGTACACAAAAGTATTAGATGAAGCAGAAGAACTAAAGCAACTGTTAGACACTCAGAAACAAAACACTTTGCCAATTACTGAACACCGTCAGGTGATGAATGCACTCAGAAATACTGTAAAGGAAATGGAGGAAGAAATAAATGATCTCAAAGGACTGCTTACCAACAAGGAAAGCGAAGTAAGAAACTTACAGAAGGAATTACTGGAAGAAAAAGCTGCAATTAATGAAGCAATGGTACCCAAGGCTACATATGAAAAGCTGCAGTCATCACTGGAGGGTGAAGTTAGTATTTTGTCATCCAAACTGAAGGATGTAATCCAAGAGAAGGAAAATGTGTCCTTAGATGCTATGCAACTGAGAAATGAAGTTTTACACTTGAAAGAAGAGAAGGAAGGTATGCAGACTCTGCTTGAAGCAAAGGAACGGGAGGTGACTGGTCTTCACCAAAAGTACCATCAAGCTCAAGAAGATCTTCTTGAAATGAAAAGATATTCTGAAAGCTCATCAAAACTAGAAGAGGATAAAGATAAAAAGGTTAGTGATTCACTACAGTGGAGGGGTAGTACATGAATTCAGACTGCAACACATGTTGGATGGTGCATGGGTGACTTAATAGATGATGTTGTATCAAGTGTCACAGAGTGAAATAACTTTGAGTGCATTTGCCCATCTAAAAGTTCAGATATCAAAATCAAAGAAGTTTTCAGTATGTTTAACTTTACAGCTGGTTTCCCTCCCCTGTGGAGATATGCATGATCTTTCAATTTACCTGTTTTAAGTTCTGTTTAGGTTGAGTTCACACTATTCAGGCAACTGAAGTCAAAGAAGTGGGATTTACAGCAGGAGGAGATTCCAGAGGAGACAAGAAAGCAAAAGATCAGAAAGGAGCAAAAATTCACTATTCTGATTTTACTATATCATCTCAACCTTAGCATGACTTGACTATTTTTTTCTCTGCAGCTACCATATCTGTCACTACAAATTTCTTTATTAAAAGCTATGTATTTTGCTAGCTGTGAATAGCTGGCCTATGTTTGGTATGTTTCTGTCTTGTGTTCAGCAGCAGTATTTGTAAAGGTGGTAAATACAATCCTTGTTTGTAAATACTGCTGGCTTTCAGAACAAGGAATGCATTTTGAATTGACTGGGCTAGGAGGGGGGATAGAGAAGCATTGTAACCCTTTGCTTACATGATGTCTCTGTTTGTCCATTGAGTTTATTTACATCTTGTTTTTCGCCTTTTCTTAAATTTAAGGCACAAATAACCCCAAGATGAGACCCACAAGAATACAGTATGCCTTGCAGCTTTTCATGAAAACCTATTTTTTGCCTCCCTAGATCAATGAAATGTCCAAGGAAGTTAGCAAATTAAAAGAAGCATTGAACAGCCTTTCTCAGCTTTCCTACTCGACCAGTGCCCCCAAAAGACAAAGCCAGCAGCTGGAGGTGTTACAACAACAAGTGAAGCAGTTGCAAAACCAACTGACTGTAAGTGTGATAATTTGTAAACCCACCATTATTCCCAGTTCTCCGAAGATATGCGTGCCATTCTTCACTCTGCCTTATTTGAAATGGAGCACAGTTAATGAGTACAAGGAAAGGAATTTTCATCCAGAAACTCTGTAATTTCTCTGTTTCTCTGAAACATTTAGGAATCTGCAAGTCACAAATGGCTCTTTAGAAAGAGCCCAACTAAAGAAAGCTGTTTTCCCCAATGTATTTCCTCAGATCAATAGTGGAGCAAAGTTCCTGTACTTGTAGTGGAATGTAGTGACCAGACCTGCTGCTGAGGCCCTGATTTGTGAAAAATATGGCCAGTGTGCAGTGGATTTGTGTGTTTTCTCAAAAACATTCATCAGCTGACGTCTTTTTGGTTTTTTAAGCTAAAATAAGTTTGACTTTCTGGAAGGAAGTAGTCACTGAAGGCATGAAGTTTCAAATCAAGCAAATCCATCTGTTTAAAGGGAGCACAGTTTATTCTCTGAAATTCTGGACTGCTTAGAGGGGGTTTTTTTTATTGTATTTGTTTGTGCATGAAAGGTCCAGTCTTCTAAGCTGAGTTGAGTCGTAACTGCTGTTTCCAAGAGCATGCCTGTCCAAAGGAGCACTTTAATTCACTGCTGAGGGTGAAAAAAAAGTACTGCCCACCAGAGGCCTTTGTTGAGAGCTCTGGAGTAACTCTGAAAGGAGAATTCCCAGCCTGACATGCTAAATGGCTTACCTGGTGTCTGCTTTCCTACCTTCCCCAGGAGACAGAAAGAAGAGTCAATATGCATATGGGCCAGAAAAATTCCCTTGCAGTGGGGAGAAATAAGTAGGCAGACAGTTAAACACTGCATCCTGTCAGTGTAAAGGCCCAGACTGTTTCTTATCCCAGTCCACCAAGTCCGAAAGGACCTTTCATCTCCCACTGCTTAAGGACTGGCAAAGTAGCATAATGGGCAAAGATACGCAACACATTAGGAACGTGGGTAGGATTTAAAACAGGACAGAAGCATTCTTTCCTTCTTGTAGGCTAGCTTTCCTAACAGCTTCACATTTATTTGGAAAGATGGCTCCTGGGATGTGGTTGTCTGTGATCATGAAAAGGAGGTTGGCTTTCCTTGTTTGAATATATAGTAATTAACTGAGGATTTCATGGGTTAAGACCTTTGTAAGCACCTCCTCTTCCCAGGGAAGGCATTAGCTGACAGATGGGTCGCTGACTTCAGGGAAGAGCTCGGTTGCAGCTGGGGGTTGATTTGTCAGAATATTGTTGGCTTTTCTCAATTCTGGTTGCTGATAAGCTCAGAAGTAGAGTATGTATGTGCTCATTCCACATCTTTGCAGCTCAGCGCTTCTTACAACTGATATCATCTCACCAGCTTTTTTACTGGGATGGGTAGAATTACAGTGTTTCTGTGGACCACACTTCCGAGCAAATTATGTTTTGGATGGCTAGTGGCAGAGTACTGTCTGAGCTGGTTTTCCATGCATGCTTAAGCCTATGGTTTGTAATTCCCCAGAGCTCTCTAAATCTAGTTGGGGAGTTCTGAATTCAGCAGTTCTGAATGCTCTGTGACTTTCTGCTTAACTATTTTCCAGGAAACAAAGAAACAACATCAGGAAATTGTCTCAGTTTACAGGATGCATCTTCTCTATGCTGTGCAGGTATGGTTGCATATTGTCAGTTACACAGTGTTGGTATTTTAATGAAAGATCTTTCTTCTGCAGATCTAGTAAGACCTTTGCATGTTTTAGCTAAGACAGCCTACCCAAAAGGTATGACTGTTTAAGCACAAATTTAACACTGCTTCCTTTTGGGAAATGGATCTAATTACTATACCTCAAAAATAGTTTGTAAATCTTCTTAAAGAGTAGAGAGATGCTTGAATTCAATCATCTTTTCTTCTTTCTCCCCTTGTCTAGGGTCAAATGGATGAAGATGTCCAGAAAGTGCTTAAACAGATTTTATCGATGTGTAAAAGCCAATCACAGAAAAAGTAAACAAAAAAGCCAAGGAAAACTCCCCATTTTTATTAATCCTGTTATGGGTGTTTATCTAGATTTGCCTTAACATAAGATTTTAAATTGGCAATTTGCTGCTTTTGTGTTATTGTGCTGTTTGTGAGGGGGATTTGTCTGTCTGTCTCTACCACTTCCCATGTGTGTGCATTTGTGTGTGCAGTAACTAAACACACACCTGCTTTTCCTATCCAAAATGCAAGTATGTTCTTCAGACTTTTTACTTAGACCACTCCATGTCATGTTTACCCTGAAAGTACTTTCTAGCTTCCCCCAACAGAGGGAGGTTAATCTAGAGGAAAGCACTCGTGTTGCCTGGGTAGAGGTGAAATTCTCCATAAGGTCTTCTGTACTGTTTATAAACTGCATCTTGTTACCGGGGAGTGACTTAGTTACTTGATGTTGTAGCACTCAGATTCCTGACATTTTGCCATATGCAGTCTTTGGCAGAGCAGAAGTGAGCCTTGCAGCAGTGAGCAGAAGTAGATATTTACGCTAAGCCAGAACATCAAACAGCTACACTTCTAAGTATAACATTATTTAAGATTAACACACCATAAGGTAGCTGTCGCAACCCATCCAATGCACTGAGTACACAAAAATCATACCATGCTTCATAGTATCCTTGAACTGCCTGGTAGTGGAATGAAACTATTTCAAAAGGTAAAATCATTAGTTTATTGAAGTTCTGTACAAAGCAGTACAGAAATGTCTGTATAAACAACCCTTTATGATAGGTTTAGCTATCTATGCAAGTGTTGGCCATGAAGCTCAGGAACAAAACCAGAACATATACTTTAGACAAGGGATTCTAGTGAACACAGGATGTTTACAGTGAATGTCAATGCCTCATACTTCCTAACCTCACTTTTGTAAAGATCTTCTCTTCCGTATATTTTTATTGGCCCTCTAATGAATTTTTTTGTAACTAAACCATTTTTTTCTACATAATGTTTGCATTAAGCTTATTAACAAATATTTTTAGGTAATCATGTTTTAGAGAGTTTCTTTTTATACCCCCAAGTATTCAGTAATAGTGAAGCATAGTGAAGTGTTTTCAGTTTGTAAAAGATCTGTACAGAATAATAGACCTGTTTGTCAGTGTGGTCCAGAGCAGTGAAGTATAAAATGCAATCCAGCCTGCTGTTTCAAAAAATGCAGAAACGGTAGGTAGAGAACAGCAAAATGTGTCAAAAATTTCTACATGTTGTTTCTAGAGGCTAGGGGCATCAGTAAAGCCTTTATCAGCACTTTTGAATTTAAAAGTCAGATAAAAATGCCCGATGTGGTATAGTATGAAACTGTGCAAAAAGGTTTCTAAGCACACACTGCACTCGAGGGTACAACCATTCTAACTAGCCTGTAGCTTCACTATGGTATTTTTTTTTTATTCCTGTTAGTGGATATGTCTCTAATAGAGAAATCTTCCAAAGCTATATAATCTATGAAGTTTATATAGAGTCATAATATGACAAGAGTCAGCAGTGCCTCAGGCTGACTGGACTCATAGTGCACTTATATCAGATAATTCCTAACCCTGGCAAAACTAAAATGGATTTTAAAAGCAAAAAGAAAAATCACACCTTTGTATCAGTTAGACCTCGGTGTTACTTTTCTTGGGTGGTTTAACTAATGCCTGTTAATTTTGAACAGTATTTTATAGTTAGATGGTTTTGAAAATGCTCCAAAGAAATGTGAAAAGAACTTTGCTGCAGCACTTCAAAATGAACAACAAGATTTTAAGCATGCTAATGCTGCAAAGTATAAAACTTGATGAACCATTTTGTAGGTTGCCTGATGGATTTAGTCTTCTACTTTGTTTTGGTTTGTATATTTATTACAATTATCTTTGTGGAATATTGAAAATTATATACTACAGCATAGCAGGTTTCTTTATATGTAATTTACAAGAAGTTTCCTTATGCAGCAAATAAACTATTTCCAATTTTTTCATCTTTGTTCTTTTTGTGCCTTCATTTACCTTTTCTGTTGAGGGCAATCTTACTACACTGTTTAAACGTAGTGCAGATATGTTCTACATCTCGTGTTTAGATAGCTGTCAGATGTGCCAGGTTTTCCTCCCTGAGGTTGCAACTTGGTTATTAACTTTCTTGATCTGTCAGGTAGAATAGAATCCACTTTGCAGATTATGCCTTCTATCTGATTGATAAGTTCAGAGCCATTTCTCATGTGGACATCCTGCTAGAGATAATACAGGTTTCCCATTCACCACTGGATGCATTCCAATTAAGTTTAAAAGTACCTTAGAGCAATAGCACAGATTGGTGAGGTCCCACAATTTTTCAGAACTGCAGTTCTCTATCACTTAGCACTTCATGCACAGAACTACAGTGAAAGTATATATATATGTATATGCATATATGGATATGTATACTTCTCTTTAAACTTAGCAATAGTTACACAGTCAGCCCCATTGCCTTTTATCATCTCTCCCTCTACTGAGTTTTATTTGAGAAACTAGTTTTTCAGTAACTTATTTGCTAGTAATATCTTCCTGTCTGAGGGCAGAACACACAAATGGCAGGAATTGCACATCTTTTGGTTGCATCCTGGGGGTCAAGTAGCTCTTTAGCGCCTTGTAGAAAATTTCTGTAAGCTACTCAGTACTGGGTTTCCTTTGAAGAAGGCTGCTGACAAACTGGTGTGCAGAATCTGTTCATGGTGAGATCACCTGGCAGGGAAGACCACAGCTGCTTTGGTGGCTCTTGTTCCATCACAAGCAATGGGCCTGCCACCTAGTATCTCCCGTCTGAATTGCCATTTGTTTTCCTTGTGGATGGCCAGATGCCAGCTCTGTTGCATAACAGATTTTTTTTTTTTTTTTTTTTAGGGGCAGACCTGTGGCAGTCCTGCATTTTGCCTTCAAAGTTGATTGTTGCCACATTCAAGTAGAAGTGCTTCCCGAGCATCACTGGTCTGGTGGTTATTTATTTCTGGCCTCCTGCATGGGCAGTCATGACAGCATGGGTGGTCTTCTGGGCAGCATTTTTATAGCTGATTTCTTCCCCCCTCCCCCCTAAGCATATGAGTACTGGGGATGAACAATCTTCTTATCAAACTCGCAGACTGCAGTTCACACACAACAGAGATAATTTGGTCAGACTGCTCAGCTTGAGTGTACTGGCTGTTCTCACCCATCCCATGCCCTGTCACAGTAGAGAATAGTGACAAATGGTGGTAGCAGACTTAAGAGGACTGCAAGTGGGTTGAAATTTGGGAGGAGACGTCTGTTTAGATCTGCATTAAGATCACCTCTTTATTTTTATTTTTTTCTCTCTTGCTGGAGAAGGGAAGTGCAAGTCCCTGTAAGCAGTTGTTGCCCTCGTTATTTGGCATCTGGCTGTCACAGGCTCCCTCTTTTGCCAACCCAGGTGGGCATGAGAAGATGATGGAGAGTGAAGTGATTCAGGAGATTTCAGCAGCAATCAGGCAAGAACTTCTTGGAGCGTGCCATGTCTCCTTGAGGGACAGATCTTTTGGCTCCAGCAACATGTAGTGGCACATAGCCCATACTTGAGCTCAAGGGTGGTTGACCGTCTTAGATGAGCCTGACTACCTGGGCATGCTCCACACCAGCAGGACAGCAGCATCCTCTTGTTCCTTTCCTCATCAAAGTGTGTGCATGCTCCCACTGTGGCCTGTGGCTATTTCCTGCTCACAGATCCCTTATGCAGAAAAAGGAAAGTGGTCATTGGTCCCCCTGTACCTGGTTTTGGTACGTTTTGGGTTCTTTCTGCACAGTCCTACTTCTGGAGAACTGAGCGCATCAGTAAGTGTCATTCCCCTGAGGCTGGCTTTTCAGAGGAACAGGAGATTGAGAGTAAAAGAAACAGTTGCCAGATGGTTTATTCAGGTACTTCATGGATGGAGACATGAGTAAGAAGCTAGTATTTCCCCATGCTGGCTGAGCAGGGGGCTCAGTGATGGCAGAAATGCCTGCTTGTTTCCCTTCCACCACTCCTCAGGTCAACTAAATGACGACGTGCTAGTGTGAGACGTCTCGTGAGACGCGTCAGCACGAGACAGCAGAAGCCAAGGGAAGGCCACGCTGCTGTGTGCTGCAGTAAACCACAGCACAGCACCCTAGGAGAAGCAACCAAGAGAGGGCCAGTGGAAAAGCTGGCTGGAAATCACATGGCAGATGCTACATCGCTATGTGGAGCTGCGATTTAGTTCTAAAGCCCACTTCATGTTATGTGAGTTTTCCTGAGCGCTGGCTGGCTAGGGGAAGGAGGTGGGTGGTGTGTGGTTTCACTGCTCTGAATGTTTCACAGCTAAATAAATTACTGTTGCTATACATATGTCATGTTTAGACCACAAAAGCTGCTCTCTGGGGGGCTTTGGCAGTGTGGGGTACCAGCCCAGAGTGTGCAGGAGGGAGGAGGATAAGCAGAGAGGCTGGAGGTCCGTGTGGGCCACAGGAGGAGAGCTGCCTCACGGCGGTGGAGCAGGGGTGTCCATGTGAGCCTTTGCCTGTCTGACCTGCCCCCAGGGAGGCTCTGGTTTGGGTTGGGCCAGCCAAAACATCCTGAGGATTTTTCCAAGCTGATGCCAGCCTTCATCTGAGCAAAAGGCAGACACGAAAGGCTGAAGCAGTCTGCCCTTAAGCGCGGCAGACACCCATGTGCTGCAGGGAAGAATCTCTGGCTCAAGCAGTGTGGTCAGGCCTCCCAGTATGGGGCAGGTCCTGGAGCAGAGGCAGCCTCTTGTGACTTCAGCTGTCTGTGGGGCTGGGGCCTCAGCCTGCTGCTGCAGGAGGTCTCAGGATCCAGGCTGCAAAGCAGCTGCGCCGTGGGTCATGGTGCTGCATGTTGAATAAACTCATGGAAAAGCTCCCGGAGGAGTTGGGTGTTGAGGTTTCAGAGTAGCGGCACAGGCAGATGTGATGGAATCCAGCCCATATTCTGCAGGCGCAAGCATAACCCAGCAAATTTTTTTTCAAACAAATAGGAATGGGTGCAAGGCTTTTAGGACAGATCAGTGGTTTAAATCCTTTATTCACGGTGGTTTTGGTCTGCCACAGGGAGTGCTGAAAGTGCTCCGAATTTAATGTCAAGCCACAGTTCAAGAGTTTGTCTGAGTACCTTGAAACCTTCATCTATAGCAACACTGTCTAGTTCTGCAAATGCGGGTTACTGGCAGTGCTTGTGGGTGCAAGCCAACTCAGCAAAACATTTCATACAAGTGAAGTTTCCAAATGCTTTTCTTCATCTCTGCTGCCGCCGCCTCCTCTATTTGGATCCTTCACTGATCCTTTTGAAAATAAGTAACAGAGATACTAAGTACAGACTAGAACCATACTTTATTTTGGTTTTATGTCCATGTTCTTCTCAGGACAGTAACAAACTAATTCTCCTCATGTTAACAGTCATTTCCATAAACCCTCTGTCTTAGAATTATATACAGTGGTGAACTGCAGCTGAAGCAAATTAAAATCTGTGATTTACTAAGTTTCTACTTATTTGAGGAAGCCTGAGAGACAATTTTTGTAGCTACAGAATAGTCCTACCAGCAGACCCTGCTGCTGGCGAGAGAGCCGTGTGCTTTGCTCAACACCTGCAAGTATTGGGTTCCCCAGGTTACAATAGCACGTGACAAAACATCTTCTAGGAGAAACGATGGCCTCTGTCTCGTTGGACCCAGTGATGGGATCCTGGGGTGATGTGTAACCAATATAAGGCTCCTCTGATGGTCGGTTTTGCCCCTTTGCACCAGCAGTAGAGGTTTGTGCTTTTAGTCCTGCAGATGCCAGTCTCCAGTCCCACCGGCGGCTTCAGGAGGGTCTGTTTTGTGATAGAACTTGTGGTTCCTGAGGCATTTTATGGCAATGCATCTGTTGCTGTTTACAAACCTTTGGCTGCCCTGACAGACTCTTATTTGACGAGTTCAACACACGTATTTACACAATCACCAGTTTTTCAGTCTATTATTTTAAAAGCCTGCTTGCACGCTGATCTGTCCAGATTCGCAGTGTTGGCCCTCCTCGTACATTTTCCAACAGCCTGAAATGCTCAGACGGTTGGTAATGGGGCCTCCTACCAGCAGCTGGAGATTGGAAACAGGCACATCTCGGTGACATCATCCCCCGCAAGCAGCTCAGGGCTGGAGCCCGTCTCCCCGCGTCCTGGCAGGCGGCCGTCTGCTCCTGCCTGCCTGGCCGGGGCCCCGTACGCTCACGGTGTGCTGTTAACCCTGCCCAGGAGTGGTGCTGCAGCGGGTACCCTGCGCTCAGCGGCTCTCGGGAGGCAAGCATCGTCTGCATGAAAACATAAATATGCTCGTATGGGAAGCTGTTGCTCCAGCGTGGTCACTCTTCCCTTCGGGATTAGCCAAAACGCTCCCCAGTGATGGCTGGGCTGACCCACAGCGCTCTTCTTGCATCCCCTGTCCTAAAGCAGCAACAGTCCTGCACTCTGCTGCACACTCGGAAGCCCTGTCCAAAAATATTTGGATGCATTTGCTTTTCTGTAAGCACTTTGCTGTGCACCGGGAGGCATCCCCCAAAGAAGAGGCTGGGGAGCAAGGGGGGAGCTGGATTAAGCTGCATTTCCCAGACCAAAAAAAAACCACAGCAGGGGAGGGACAGAGAGCTAAACCTGGCATTCCTTCCCCTCCGAGTCTCCCTTGCAGCTGGAAAACAGTGCAGGGAGTGAAGACACAAAGGTCTGTGCTGCCCCATTCCTAAAAATAGCTCCTCTGGGCTCTTGCTTTTCAAAGCGCAGCGCCCAAAAAGCAGCACTGCATTCAGCAGCTGGTGGGGCCACAACTGGGTGTGAGCACAGCTGGCCAGATGTTGCAGAGCTGGGCGCCTGCTGGAAGGTCGCAATGGGGGGGTAGCAGGGTCCCTGTTCCCGTGGGGAGGGCAGCATGCTCCCAGGTAGTGCTCCTCCTGCCTTGTCCCCTGCAGCACGTGCAGAGGGTTTGGGAGCAGGACCGCCCCGAAGCCCTGCGCTGCCTGAGGGTGGCTGCGTGGTATCCATGTTTCTAAAATTCCTGCCCTTGCCACCATGTGAAGAAATCACATCACCGTCTGACAACTCGCAAGGGGCAGGCTGGCAGAGTTTCCTCCGTAGCTGCTTTAGCTGATCGTCGCTGGCAGTATGTTCCCTTGCAAACATCTGCCTGATTAAAGCCGTGTGTAATTGCCCAGTTTGGGTTGTAGCACGGAAGAGGAGGGCATGCAGCTACGCTGGCTGCCCTCGAGCAGCTCTGTGCAGCCCACGCCTCTCTGGGAGCCTTTCTGGGACCCTCGGTCACCTCCGCAGAGTGGTTGCTTGCAGGGGACATGCTCCCCCGTGCTGTGAGCAGGTAACAGCCTGGGTTTACCCCAGCTCCTCTGAGACCTGTTTCATGCCTCTGTTTAGTTTATCAGGAGAGCGAATGTCTCCAACCAGCTGATGGCAGCGTTTAAGAGAGACCTCTCTGTGTCAAGGTAAACAGCTTGTTGTAAAACTATGGGGAGAAAAAAACGCATTCTTGGTGATTCGTCAGGCTACACCTATAAAAGTGGCCAGGAATATTCTCAGATGCTAGAAGGAGACCACCCCTATCATTACACTGCTTGGCATGGGCCCTGCCGTGGTGTTGGCCCAGGCCAACCAGCAGTTTTTGCAAATAATTGCCTGGTATGGCTCTGAATCAGCCCACTCCTCTTTGCAGGTGGCCCTGCACCTTGCAAGGTGAGGTTTACTACAGTGCAGACCCTGGCTGTGCAGCGCCCCAACCCCTCTGCGCGCAGGAGTATCTCATGCAGCGTCTGCACGGGCAGGTGTAGCCTGGGAGCCGGCACCGGGGCCCTCAGCCTCCACTGCTGGGGTTTGTGGGAGCAGCTTGCTCCTCTGATTTCTGGACTGCGCTGAGCTGTGTATGAAATCTTGAGGAGTCTGTCTCCTTGGACAGCTGTTTTCAAGCAGATAGAGGCACTGCACTTTGGTGTTGCTGCAAACCCCCTGCAGTTACTGCCTGACTTGATGGAGTGGCTTCACGCCTCCCTTAGTGCTGCGAATCCATTGCGGCACTCTATTGGCATTTATGGGGTAAAATCCACACATACGTACAGATAGATTTGTTATCTAATTAGATAAATATAGTAAATCCATTGAGGCCTCCTGCTTTCTGCTGGCTTGCTCATTTTTGGTCAACCCCACGGTCCCATCTGAGCGGGAAGGGTAGGAGGCTGCTAAATTCTCCATGGAGAGCTTCCATCGTCCCTTCCCTCAGCCTCAGGCCAGAAGACTAGAAAACCCAACACCCCCTCCAGGCTCGTCTGCAAGAGCCAGCCACCAACAAAGCAAGTTTAATGTCTAGTTTTTGACCAGTGGCTCACTGGGGTTTTGATGTGCAAAATAAATGATTGGGCTCAGAGGATTTGTGAAGTGCTGACCCAAACTCGCCAAATACTGCTGCGTGCTGTTGCTCCAGAAAGAGTGAAATTCCCACCGTCTCTCTGCCCTCCACGGGGGCAGATTTTCAATGGTATAACAAAAGGGGAGCTTTTCCTGGTTTTCTTTGTTGTGCAGTTCAGATCCTTCTAGACTTCCTTTGGGTGTATTTCTCCGTGGAGGCCCAGGATACTTGCATAGAATGACATTCACATTCGTGGTGGATATTCAAGCCCACTTTTGTCTATTAACTCCACAAAGACATTAGAGCTGTGTGGGCACCTGATTACATTTCCCTGCAACACTCACTCCCTTGCAGAGCCCTTACAATTAGATTTAGCAATGCTAATGCACTACCCCGTTAGTTGTTAGAGCCCGGCTAAGGAGAGCAGCAGGGTAGAAAGAGGCTGAAGCAGCCTGTTGTGGCCCTTAGCTTCCATTTACACCTAAGCAGTCCTGCCCCGCCCCCAAGACAGATGTATATAAAAATGAGTTTCTGTCTCAACAGGAAGGCATCAAGCCTCTATTCTGCAATAGCTCCATTTTTAAAATAATTCCATATTTGTTCAGTTTAATGCGAGTGTTTATCAGCAAAAGCACTGTTTAGTGTTGTCCTGATTTCAGCTGGGATAGAGTTAATTTTCTTCTTAGTAGCTGGTACAGTGCTGTGTTTTGGATTTAGTGTGACAATAATGTTGATAACACTCTGATGTTTTAGTTGTTGCTAAGTAGCGCTTATCCTAAGTTAAGGACTTTTCAGTTTCCCATGCTCTGCCAGCAAGCAGGTGTGCAAGAAGCTGGGAGGGAGCATGGCCAGGACAGCTGACCCGAACTAGCCAAAGGGGTATTCCATACCATAGAATGTCATGCTCAGTATATAAAATGGGCGGAGTTGGCCGGGAGGGGCAGATTGCTGCTGGGACATCGCTCAGCAGGTGGTGAGCATTGCACATCACTAGGTTTTTTTTCTCTCCCCCCCCTTCTTTTTTTGTTATATTCCTTTTCATTACAATTATTATTATTATTATTATATTTCATTATTATAATTCTTGTTAGTATTATATTTTACTTCAGTTATTAAACCATTCTTATCTCAACCCACGAGTTTTACCTTCTTTCCCGATTCTCCTCCCCATCCCACTGGGAGCGGGGGGGCAGTGAGGGAGCAGCTGCATGGTGCTTAGCTGCTGGCTGGGGTTAAACCACAAGAAGTGTTACTATAATTATTTACACAATTTCTACATATTTATTTTGGTAAGACCCACCTGCTGGATCCTCAGGGGTTTACAAGCTGCTACAAAATGAAGTTCAAAACAGACACCTACAGGAAACAGCATGTAGCTTATCTCAACTTTTCCAACTACTCTGCTAACCTCACTAAAGACCCATCTAGTCAAGAATACAAGAATGTATTTCCTTATAAATCCATACATAATTAAACAACAGATTCTTTCCCATGACTAACTTTGAAACAGAAGTATAGAACTCAATTCCTTTTGGGGAATTTTGTGCTCAACAGTCTTTACAGATCCAAATGGTTGTGGCTGGGCCTCAACATGTGAAAGCCAGAGAGATACAAGAACAACTCATCGTGTTGGGAGGTAAGAGGTAACATCATTACTGGTGCATCGTAACATCGTCTAGCACCCGCATCGTTGGTGTTCTGTTGCATACGGATTGTCAGGACCAGGAGTCAAGGTCATTATTTTGGCTTCCAGTTATCTTAGCAGACCGATGGGACCCAAGGCCTATTGGTAGTGGTTTTCAGTTAGAATAAAAGAGGTGCCTTCTTGAAAGACTTGAGGTCAGTTCCTACTCTGAAAAGCACAAATCAAAACAATTGGAGGAAAAGCCACTTGTCAGTTTTGTGGCTTCTGGATCTGGGTTGCCCAGAGCCCCAAATGCAGTAAATCAGAGCAGCCAGGCAGCACCTACTACTGCCATGTTGCACCTGGGTGGAAAACCCTGGTTCCAGTTCCCACCTCCAGGAACTGTTTTTAGTTTACCCCACCAGTAATTCTGAGTACTTACATGTACCATTTTATAGGAAAGCAGGTGGGCAAAATCTGAGTCATGACAAGTCTGTTCTGTGGTACTACTAAAGGAAAAAACATGAACTAAATGTTTCTTCCACTACAGGTTTCCCATTGTCTGCAAGGGGAAAAGACTTGTCAAGTAGGACAGATAAAACACACTAAAGGTACTGTCACCTGAGTTCTGGATCTCATGGTGGTAGGAAATTAAATCTAATCCAACAGTGGAGGTTTGCAGAATGTAAGCAACTTACCAGGTCAAAAAGATGCACAGTGGCCTTCCAGTCATTCTCCTCATCACCCTTTTTATTTTACTGTGTTTGAAGGCAGAGATGTAATAGAATCCATCACAGGTGGATCCTAAATCCACTCCGTGCCTTACTGCAAGGAGTCTGTAGCCCAGACTTCCAATGTTTTTGTCCACCTAGCACCATACCCACAAAGGCACAGGGTGCACAAGCACCTCCCCACCTTTATGAGTCCAGGCCCTGACTTAGTCCAGTTGGGGCACAGATGTTAAGTCTTGCACAAATCATGGATGCCTGTAATAGCTACTATTTATGAAATGCAACAGTTACTTTCTGGTATTTTGTGGTGTTCTAACTTCTTGGGATATTATTTCCATGATTACTGTTGGTAAATTCCAAAAGAAATTGTTAAAAGTACTATTTTAAGCAGTAATATAGTACATCTGGAGGCAATTATATAAAAGTACAAATGTTAAGCCACAGTAATGTCCTTGAACACAATACAAGGAACTCTGATACTCCAAAATAAATCACATTAAGAAAGCGATGTGTTGTTTCATTTTTATCCTGTCACCCAGAGATTATGTAAATCATTCTTAACACTCAGTAGTCAGGGATAATATTAGTAATTCCCAATGAGACCGTAATATTTTTTTTTTTTCACTGAAGAAACTGAGACAGTAAGCCAAAAGGAAATTCACCTATACTGAATACTTAAGGTTGGGGGGGGGGGGGGGAAGGACGGTAAATAAGAGTAATTTAGAATATTATTAGGTATCTTTATCAGTCCTGTAGTTCAAAGATTTGTAATTGTTTTTCAAATGTAAGATTTATTGCAATAAACAGATGATCTGCACAGAAGACGAAGTGAACTGTTGACACTGTGCACTCTGAAAGTATACTCTTGCTGACATAAGCAAGAGGTGAAAAATGGTCAAAAAAAGCATTTTAAACTTAAACCCAAAGGACTTGGGTTCTGTTGAACTGTGGAGCAATCAACTTGGTAACATATGAACACACTGTTTTCCACATGTGCAAAGCAGGACCTCATCTTCTGGCAAACAACAAAACTCGACTGCAGTCTAAAACTGTAGAAACTACCTGCAGATCGCTGACTCTTGGATCGCATCTCACGGCAGCAAGGCAGGAGGACTTCAGTCTCTCGCAGGGTGATTTGCAGTCTCTGCATCTGGTTCAACGCCCAGCTGGTTGGGTGGACCTCCTGTTTTGAGCAGGTTGTCTGCCATGGAGAGGTGTGAAAGAAGTGCAACTTTTGACCTAAGTACAGCCCACCTCGCTGTTTTGCAAAGCTGGCCACCGGAGAAAACTCTCCAGAAAACTGCACTCCCATTTCAGTGAGTAAGAGGTTAGGCCCATTTTCAGCAGTGATATGAATACACCACGCCATGGGACACACGCAGACATTCCTTTACTTCAGTTTAGGAGTCCCTCCTGTTGCTGAAAACGGCTACTGAGAAGGTAAACGAATTTCACAAATAATTTCAAATATGAAACTTTTCTCTCTTATGATTCTTAACAGTGTTATTAGAGAGTAGCAGGGTAGGAACGAGGACATGTACGTACAGAAACATTTCAGCAGCAGCATTCTTGTGGATGTGTAACAAATTACTACATACAAAACAATAACGTTGCCAGAACAGTTATGAGTAATAAGGAAATAAATCCTGGCTTCCATCTTAATTTACCAATTCAACACCAGTACTCCAGACAAAAGGGTAAACTGGTATCAGATGAAATTCCAAGGAATTGAGTTATATTGAGAACTAATCAAGACGAGGAGGAGCTGAGTGGCTTCACCAGCAAAACATGTCAGCATTTGCCAGAAAGAAAGCACTTGCTGCTATTAAAGAAATTAGTTTGAAAATGTCACCCTCTTTCAAGACAAATTTGGTTTTATTTTTAAGTCATTGAAAGTTAACTGGCTAACATACAGCTAGTACTCGGATTTTCCCTCGTGTAATTGCTTAGAACAAGCCAAAGAAAAAAACAAAAACACAAACAAAAATTCTTGGAGAACACTGTAAAAAGCAGCAACGTATTACACGAACACCACTTTAACATCGGTGCTGGAATCAGTGGCTATAGGAGATCTACTCCCCTTTTTGCTTTTTCAGCTTCAGTTTTTTGAGTCAAGGCTAAGAAATATTTGCAAGGGAATAAAAAGGAAGTCTTTGTATTTCTAATTCCAGAGTTTAAAAAAAAAAGACAATATCAAGTTTATCAATCTTTATAGCTTTCATTCAGTTTTATAAAAAAATACAGTATTTTGTATATCCATAAATATAATACAGATGCCAAAACATACACCTACAGTTCTGCTTCAGTAATATCCTCATCAGGGCAACAATAGTATTCCACAAAACAGATCTGTCCATCTTCATTCCTAATCATATACTGCAGTGAAAGAAATCCTTGAGCATCTGTTCGAATGGACACTTTACAAGATAAAGCCAGTGCCTTTGTAGATGGTTTAAGCAAAGAAATCTTGTACCTGCAGGGGGGGGAAAAAAGTCATCTGAAAAAAACACATTGTGCAGAGAGGAGCTGAAACATTACTCCCAATTAAAGCCACAGAATAACTAAAAAATTAGCAACATGCTAATTTGATCTTTTCCTGGTAACAACATCGGACAGACATTGTTATTGCTTAGCTTTTCATCACAGACACAGACTTTTTATCAGATGGGAAGTACTTTTCCCCCCCCCGTACTAGTGAAATAACAGTAATGCAAAAACAGTTTTTTAAATTTTCCAGCAAGAACGCATGACCTGCCACAGAGGGCACTGATCGCAGACTTCCTAACCTGTTTGTCTGGGTCTGGTTACAGTGGAATGCTTCCATCAGATCGGAGTCCCTAGGGTAGTCCAGATGTGCACTTCCTGCATTTCCAAAAGTGGATAACCTGGAAGACAAAAGGCATCATCTCCAAATACCTGATCACAGCTCTCTAAAAACTCGTCAGAATCAGTCATCTTCCATATCTCAATGACTGTTTCACAGAACATTATTGTTTGTTTTGCTTTATTTAATTAAAAATGCTAAACTGTCCACATCAGTGTCACATTTACCAGGTTGTCAATATATTCATTACTATGTTAATTAGATTACATATTTTGATTTGCTATACTCATTACCACTCTCCTTAAAATAAAGCAATATTCTAAAATAGCTCCCCCCTCTTCACCCTGAAAACTTCCAGTCCTTACCAACGGAAGCCAAGCATGAACATTTGAGTTGAAAGCATAGCTTCCAGTACCTGAAGTAGGGTTTATCTGGAGACATGGTAATCTGCAGAACTTCACTGGTCATATCCAGTTCGGCAAATGCTTCTCGTAACCCCTCCGACTGCAGGATAATTTTATTAACAACCTTTGTACTGCAGAAATCAAAGTCTAACAACTCATCAGGTTCTTGAGTGTTAATTTTGCACACTGTCACTACTCCTCCTTCTTCCAAGAACAGCATCAAGGGATAACCATAACCACGATAACACATCCTAAGGGCCGTTGATGTTCCTGAAAAAGAGAATGAAATATATATTCTTCAGAGAGCTAGCTAGCACATCTCATCACTTTAGAAAATTCCCATTTTACTCGCATATGGGGCACAAATCAATTTGATTTAGCATGTTTGGTCCAGCCTCCAATACACTAATGTAGCATGCTTAGTGCAGGCTCTTAGACACCCTATGAAGTGCTAACGGTTATGCAGCAAAATGAAATGATTTGTATGTAGACACCAGTTCAAATCCAGCTCATGTCATGTACCAAACAGGTAACACTAGCTGTGACAATGAAGCTGGATGTGTTACAAATAGTTTAGTGGAGCCTGAGGCTCTCTCTCGCTCCCATCATCTTCCTTTACTACTCTTGTTATATGTGCAACCCAAACTGAAGTTAATGCAGCTTAGCTTGCATTACGGTCACATCCTCCTTTTGCTAGGTAATCATAACCTGAATGTTTGGTTTCCCAAAATCAGAGTGCTGTTTAGTACAGTTGATTTAGGTCTTTAGGTCAGAGTCACAACAGAAACAGCAGAGGAATGTGGAGTTCAACACACAGCTGCAATGGTAGAACTGCCAAAAAAATCTGTCACAGTACCACTCTCTGCCATGTGAGTGCATCCTGTAGCACCCCTACAGTCATGCTAACTTGTAGTTATTTTTGCTTGTGAAAATATTTTTTGAACAACCATCAAGTAAAAAAAAAATTTAAAAATTAATTTATAGGAAATCAAATTTGCTAAGACCTGGGGTTTTTTTGTTTAAACAAATGGGTTCATGTAATTCAATATTTGTATATGTAATTGTGAAGGCTGCTTCCCACGCACCTCTGTCACTGCAAAGACTACAAACAGGATCAATAATACAGTCTGCTTGATTTTTGTAATTCACACACTTGATAAGCAAGATCTAAAGTGTTCTAACAGCACCTGAAGTGCTACCCAATCCAGCCACAGGTTTCTTGTGAGACCCTAGGTAAGTATCATTCGTCAGTACCTTGTCTGCAAGCTGGAGATAATACAAAACAGATGCAGGTGTAGCCTGAAGAAGGGAAGGAACAGAAGGTGCCACATAACAGCTACAGCATCGGGAGCAGGAGCACACTGAACTGATGGTGCCACCTGGAACCCCTGCAGACTTCTTCAAGCCCATCTGCACCAGAACATTTCCTAATTCACACATATGCTTGTTAATGTTTCTGAGGTAGCTGGATGTTCCAGGGTTGCACAAGCCACAGAAATATTGGAAAAGAGATCACATTTATTATTGAGTTAATACAAAATTTTTTGTTAGCAAGACAAATTCCAAGCTATGTCTATACTGTCTCTCAGTGTGCTGATTTCTGCTGCAGTTCACAGCAATTAGTCAGCCTGAGTCCCTTGTAAGCCCAATGTGGATCCCCTGTGGCCTTAAGATGTACTGACAGCTTTCATGCTTTTTCAGCTCAAAGTGACAGCTCTGATAAGAGGCTGCCCCAGGCTGCCCAAGCAGTAGCCTTTTAGCCTGATGCTGAGAGTATGCACAGCCTGCCCTGCTGGCCACTTAAAAGCAGGTGACAGTGTGAAGCAGCGTCCCTAGTACAGGGAACCTTGGTGCTCTCTACGTCCGTAGTGACTACCCTGCACGGGCTGCAGAGGAACTATTCTGCCAGCTGTGCCCAGGTTCTTCCCTTAAGTGAATGGCACTTGGGAACAAATTAGCATTCGTGTGATGCGGATGATCTGGGCCCTGGACTGAAAACAGATCGACAGGAAAGGCAGTCACGGCATGTGTCAGTCCCAGGGTACAGCACTGGCCTCAGAGTCAGAACTCCAGCCTAAACATCACACAACTTGCCAGAGATGCCTGAACAAATTACTTAGCATGTTTTCCTATCAAGATTACAGAAACTATTTGAGATCTTCAGTCCCAAAGCAGAGCAAGGGTACAAGCTGGGGCCGTTCACTGGACCTCATGCCACAAAAAGGTTCTCTCCCAAAACAAGTGGTTCTTTTCTGCCTTACACAGATCCAGGAAACAGTATCTTCACAGGAAGATTCCTCTGTTTCTCAGAGGAGTCTCCCAATAGCATCACACAGACACACCTTTATTCCATTTTCCAAAGTGAATCAGCCTCTTTTAGCGTCTCCTGCTGCAGCAGTCCCTGACACACTAGCTAGGCCTACATCCATCAGCTCCTTTCTCCTCGCCATCGACTGTTATCACAGCACACACTTGTATTAGCTTAAGTAAACAGGATGGATCCTGCTTAACAGCAATAGCTGCCATACTCAGAAGGACTTAAGGTGAGGAAGTCAGAAGTTTTGCCAAGACTGGAAATCTCCCTACAGCTACGTACAGGTTTCACTACGTGATTACACGTGATACACATACACTGTCAAGGTAAATATGCACTATACCTGGCAAAGAACCAGTACCAAAAATGGTCAAGCAGTCGAGAAGAACAGACAAATTGATACGGAACGTCACCGATTCCTCCTGAACAGCAAATTCCTGAAAAATTTCTGCCTGTAAGAGAAAGGAAAGAGATGAGGAGAGGGGAGTTTCTGCAATTATTTTACAGTTTACACTTATTTGCTTAAATTCAGCACTGTGACTTTCAGAGATCAGTGCAATACAAAGTGATTTCTACATGTAACACAATATCAATTAAAGAAAAATTGGTCTTCATCCTCAAAACTAGTAAAAAAAATTAAGGTCACAGTTGAAACAAAGTAGCATGGCATAAGCATGAAAACCTAAACACTTGTCTTTTATAGTTTAAAAACAAGCTACAAATGTTAAAACCTAAAGCTGCCTACTTCTGGAGCTGGAAACACTCAGGGAACTAGAATCATAGAATAGTTTGGGTTGGAAGGGACCTTTAAAGGTCATCTAGTCCAGCCCCCCTGCAATGAGCAGGGACGTCTGCAACTAGATCAGGCTGCTCAGAGCCCCGTCCAACCTGACCTTGAATGTTTCCAGGGATGGGGCATCTACCGCCTCTCTGGGCAATCTGTTCCATCCAGTGTTTCACCACCCTCATTGTAAAAAATTTCTTCCTTCTATCTAGCCTGAATCTACCCTCTTTTAGTTTACCATTATCCCTTGTCCTATCACAACAGGCCCTGGTAAAAATTTTGTCCCCATCTTTCTTATAAGCCCTCTTTAAGTATCGAAAGGCCACAATAAGGTCTCCCCAGAGCCTTCTCTTCTCCAGGCTGAACAACCCCAACTCTCTCAGCCTGTCCTCATAGGAGAGGTGTTCCAGCCCTCAGATCATTTTGGTGGCCCTCCTTCGGACCCGCCCCAACAGGTCCATGTCTTTCCTGTGCTGAGGACTCCAGAGCTGAGCGCAGTGCTCCAGGTGGGGTCTCACCAGAGCAGAGCAGAGAGGGAGAATCACCTCCCTCGACCTGCTGGCCACGCTTCTTTTGATGCAGCCCAGGATATGGCTGGCCTTCTGGGCTGCAATTGCACATTGTTGGCACATGTTCAGCTTTTCATCCACCAGTACCTCCAAGTCCTTCTCGGCAGGGCTGCTCTCAATCCCTTCATCCCCCACCCTGTACTGATACTGGGGGTTTCCCCGACCCAGGTGCATGACCCTGCACTTGGCCTTGTTGAACCTCATGAGGTTCACATGGGCCCACTTCTGGAGCTTGTCCAGGTCCCTCTGGATGGCATCCCATCCCTCAGGCGTGTCAACCGCACCACTCAGCTTGGTGTTGTCTGCAAACTTGCTGAGGGTGCACTCGATCCCACTGTCTATGTCACTGATGAAGATATTAAATAGTACTGGTCCCAATACAGACCCCTGAGGGACACCACTCATCACAGATCTCCACCTGGACGTTGAGCTGTTGACCACTACCCTCTGGATGTGACCATCCAGCCAGTTCCTCGTCCACCAAATAGTTCACCCATCAAATCCACATCTCTCCAATTTAGAGAGAAGAGTGTTGTGGGGGACCGTGTCAAAGGCCTTACAGAAGTCCAGATAGATGACATCCGTAGCTCTTCCTTGTCCACCGGTCTAGTCACTCCATCAGAGAAGGCCCTAGGTTGATCAGGCAGGACTTGCCCTTGGTGAAGCCATGCTGGCTGTCTCAAATCACCTCCCTGTCCTCCCTGTCCCTTAGCATAGCTTCTAGGAGGATCTGTTCCATGATCTTCCCAGGCACAGAGGGGAGGCTGACAGGTCGGTAGCTCCCAGGGTCCTCCTTTCTACCCTTTTTAAAAATGGGTGCCATGTTTCCCTTTTTCCAGTCTCCGTGACTTCACCTGACTGCCATGGCTTTTCAAACATCATGGAGAGTGGCTTGGCAACTGCATCAGCCAATTCCCTCAGGACTCTGGGATGCATCTTGTCAGGTCCCATAGACTTCTGTATGTGCAGGTTCCTCAGGGGGTCACAAACTTGATCTTCTCTTACAGTGGGAGGGACTTTGCTCCTCCAGTCCCTGTCTTGCGGTCCATCCACTTGAGAGGTGTGGGAAGAGAGATTGCCAGTGAAGACTGAGGCAAAAAAGTTCTTGAGTACCTCAGCCTTCTCCTCATCCACTGTTACCAGTTTGCCAGTCATGTTCATCAGGGGGTGGGGGGGTGGGGTACAATTCCTCTGACCTTCCTTTTCTGGCTGACGTACTGTAGAAGCCCTTCTTATTATTCTTTGCATCCCTTGCCAAGTTCAGCTCCAGCCATGCCTTGGCCTTCCTGACCCCATCCCAACACAACTGGGCAGCGTTCCTATACTCTTCCCAGGATACCTGTCCCTGCTTCCACTGCCTCTGCATTTCCTTCTTGCCCTTTAGTTTGACCAGCAGGTCTTGACTCATCCATGCCAGTCTCTTGCCTTCCTTTCCTGATTTCTTACACCTAGGGATCAAGAGCTCTTGCACTCTATGGAAAGCGCCCTTAAAGATCTGCCAGCTCTGTTCTGCTCCCTTGTCCCTGATGGCAGTTTCCCAGGGGGTCCTACTGACTAGCTCCTTGAACAGCTGGAATTTTGCTTTCCTAAAATTCAGGGTCCTGACTTTACTCTTCGCCTGACCCATATCCCTCAGGACTGCAAACTCCACCAGTGCAATATAAGTGCAACTATACAATGTAAGCATCACCCTTCTCCAGAAACAATACTTATTTACTTTTCTTCACTTGGAGCATGAATAAACATTTCAAATAATAAAAATATGTAAGAACAGAACAGAATAGTGAGTTCACCACATTGAAACATGTGCTGAAACATGCTTTTGACTAGTCTGATGGGGGTAAACTACTCCAGGCTACCCTGTTTGCCACTGGGCACAAGCTGCTTTGTGGTAACTGCAGAAACAGAGTATCTCAGAAATAAAGCAGGGTGATGTGAGCTGCTTTTGAAAAAGCAGTTACATATTTTTATTGGCAGCCAAGAGGGCAAACTGCATCCCGGGGTGCATCAAACACAGCATGACCAGCCCGTCAAAAGAGGTGATTGTCCAGCTGTATTCAGCGTTGGTGTGGCCTCACCTTGAGTGCTGTGTGCAGTTCTGGGCCCCACAATTTAAGAAGGACGTGAAGGTCCTTGAATGTGTCCAGAGGAGGGCAACAAAGCTGGTGAAAGGGCTGGAAGGAATGTCCTGTGAGGAGTGGCTGAGGACTTTGGGCTTGTCTAGTTTGGAGAACAGGAGGCTGAGGGGCGACCTCATTGCTCTCTACAGCTTCCCGAGGGGAAGTGGAGAGGGAGGTGCTGGTCCCTTCCCCCTGGCATCCAGTGACAGGACACGTGGGAACGACTCAAAGGAGGGGGGAGGTTTAGACTGGACATTAGGAAGCATTTCTTTACCGAGAGGGTTGTCAGATATTGGAACAGGCTTCCTAGAGAGGTGGCCAATGCCCCAAGCCTGTCAGTGTTTCAGAGGCGTTTGGACAATGCCCTTAACAACATGCTTTAACTTTTGGTCATCCCTGAAGCGGTCAGGCAGTTGGACTAGATGATCATTGTAGGTCCCTTCCAACTGAAATAGTCTATTCTATTCTATACTTAACAGCTCAGCACTTTCAAAGGAACCTCCAGTCACTGTTCCTCTGCTGCTGCCCACATGTGCCCACTGCTTACCTTCCACTAGCACATGCTGGCCACTTCATGAACCAGCTTAACTCACTCAAATAGCAGAAAGCTAACCAAACAAATACAGGACCAGTGTAAAGAAGGACTCTGCAGCAAGGAGGAGGAGAAAGCAAGGGGAGATGCAGGAAGAGGGAGATGCAGGCTTCTCCCCTGTCACACACAGCTCAGGCTGCAGTTTCACAGATAGCAAAGACACAGACTCTAAAGGACAGAAGAAAGGTAAAGTTGGGTTTGAATTACTACCATAAAATATTCCTCACTCCTGCCATTTACATCCCCAGTATCACACCTGCTTTCAAAAACAGGAACCAGCACAACGCCTGTTCTTATGAACAAAGCATTTACAAGTTGGATATGCATTAAATAAAAACAAATAAACAACCAAAACCACTCAGAAAGTAAACCATTGTTAAAAAAAACAATTAAAAGTGCATCTTAAAAAATTAAAGTGAGGCAAAGCCAGCAGTCGGAGCTATGAAAGAGGCAGCAGAAAAGCGTGTAAGGCTGCTTTTGATCTTATATTAACTACAAGTTAAGAATAAATAGATTGCTATTTGAAGCTGCCTATATAGACGGTTCAGTGTAGCTGAGACCCTCTGACTATGTGCAACCTCTCAAGCACCCTTTCTGGACAAAGTTCAGCACAGGCAGAATCAGAGAGCGAGAGGGGCAGACCACCGCTCCAGCCTTGTGATGAAGCACACGCTCTTGCCCTGTGGCTGGAAGCTCTCAGCTTAGCCCAGCTGATACGCTGTAGATGAGTGTCTGTAAACTTGTACTCTCTTTCAGAGTTGACTTAAATTCACCTTTTTGGCTTTGGGATGAAATATAATAAAAATACTTAAAGATCGATAGATACTTTATGAACTTTCTCATGCATCTACGAACGGTACGGTCAGAAGGAGCAGTGGGCTTAGCAGGTGCCAACACATTAAACAAGGGCGCAAGGTCATCACACAAGCAGGCATGTATGAACGAACCAGGCACTGAGTTCAGCCCTTCAATAGCACGGACAGCTCACAAATGACCACAGCCTCATCGCAGCACTTCCTTCACGTCAGCTCCCGCAGCTATGCCGTGATGGCACCACAGTTTCCCCTTCTCCGCGGGCAGACTTGCTGTGCACCTCCTCTACCACGCAACTGAGGTCTTTCTAAGCCCGCTAACAGCGGTACCAGCCCCTCCTCACCGCTAACGCCGGGGAAGGGCTGCCCCGCCAGCAGCAGCCGGGGCCGGGGCCGGGGCCCGGGCGGGGGGCGCAGTCCCCACCTGGATGAAGGCGTTGGCTTGGATGCATTTGGCGTCCTCCACCGTCACCCGGAGGCCGTTGGCCGTGGCGAAGCAGGTGGCGTGGTCCCGGAAGTAGACGGCCCTGAGGAGGCTGGAGAGATGGCGGGCGTTGTCCAGGCTGGCGGTCAGCACGTACGGCTCGCCGCTAGCGGGCGACTGCGTGGAGAGCGGCATGGCGGCCACCCCGCCGCGCCCGCAGCGCTTCCGGAGGGAGCCGGAAGTAGGAGGGGGCCGGAAGTAGTGCGAGAGGGCCGGAAGTAGTGCGAGAGGGCCGGAAGTAGTGCGAGAGGGCCGGAAGTGTGGGCACAGCGTGGTGCGGCCGAGATGGCGGCGGCCAAGAGGAAGTACGATCCGCCGGCTGCGCGGCCAAAGAAGCGAGCTAAGAGGGCCCCGAGTGCCCCCGAGCCGGATGCCAAGCCGGGCCCGGACGGAGCGGGCCCGGAGGAGTACAGCATCCCGCCGCCGGTCTCCCAGGTACTTCCCAGCCCCGCTGCCCAGGACTGGGCCGCGCCGGGCCGGGTGTCCCCGCTCTGCTCCCTGCCCGGGCCAGCGTTTGCCCGTAGGAAGGGCACCTCGTCTCCGTGCCCGGGCTGTGCGTTAGGGAGGTATTCTGCTTCCATGGGGAAGGCGGCGCTGTCTGCAGCGGGCCGCAGAGGCACGGGTGGCCCGCTGCTTCGTGCTGCCGTGCCCCGGTGAGCTGGCGCAGGGCGCTGCTGACGGGCAGCGCGGTTCCTGGGGGCGGACTTCTGCTGCCTTTGCTGCTCTCAGGGCTGGGGTGCTGGAACTCGGGGTGTCTGGGGGGAACCCAGCTGCTAAGCGAGGACAGAGAAGCCTACTGGTAATTTTTTATATGATCCCAGCATAAATAAAAGTAACACGCGATGGTGTGTTATTTCTGTGAAAATACGCAAAGAGCGTTATTCTGGTCGATGTAAATAAGATGTGTTGCCTTAATCTCAAACGTATTTTAAAGTGTTGGATAATTCTGTTACATGCAAAGGTTATATGGAAATTATGCCTGTTTCATTTAGGAATCATCCCGAGGCAGCTTCAATAATTGCCTTGGAGTTTGCTTAAAAGAAAAACAAAAACTGGCACGTTGAAGTCTGAGATCTCGTCACATGCTCATCTCTAGGAGAAGCTAAATTGTGCTCTGAGACTCTAGCTCAGCTTATTTTGCAGGGAAAGAGAGGTGCCTTTTGTGAAAAAGTAATGCATATGGTTTTCTTAATACTTACGTGCTTTGTACGAGTGAAAGGCTTTATGTAGGAACATACTGAAGCAGGATGGATGACAGTTCTTCATGTAAAAACTTAAGGCCCTGTGTTCTGTAGGGAAGTCATCGCTCTTGCTGAGAGAGTGCTTCTGTGCGGATGGGCAGATAATGTTAATAACAAATGTTCTCACTGTGTTTTTCTGTAATTACAGTTCAAACATTTATTGTTACTGTGTTCTGCTAGTTTTAAGGTTATGAACTTCTTGCTTAACTTTTGTGTCTTTTTCCTAGGGTAAATGGAAGAACAAGGAGCGAGTGCTCATTTTCTCTTCTCGTGGAATTAATTTCAGAACAAGGCACCTAATGCAGGACTTAAGGACATTGATGCCTCACTCTAAAGCAGGTAGGGTTAGGCATCATCCCTAACTTATATTTTCAGAATAGTTTTAAACCAAGAATTTCTAACAAGCTGTTCTTTTTTAAAATGTGGTACATAACTGTTTTGATGAAACTTTTATCTTAAACGAACAAACACCAAACCCCTTTTCAGCCAACAAATACAGCGACTGTCATTGTGTCTCAATATTTTCTGGGAAATTAATCCTATGGCCTCAGTCCTGTAGGTGCACAGATACTTTTGTTGCTGTTTGTTTATTGCATAACATGGCTGAAACAACTTGATAGTTAATCTTTCATTTATAACCAGTAAAATTTTGCGAAAGGACTGACTGTTAAAAGAACTTGTGTTAACTTCTTGTGTTAAATTGGTTTTCCAGCTTTCTAAATGTTCTTGTCTTCTAGATACTAAAATGGACCG